>NC_056069.1:16767115-17382307 GCF_016772045.2 Ovis aries | reverse complement strand
TTTCATGTGTGGGTTGTATTATTGACTAACAAGGGCTTTTAGGTATGTAATCTAATTTAATCCTCATTCTGCCCTTAAAGCCAAGTAGAGATGAACATTCTTACCACCTGACACTGGAGCCCCATTGGGAAGGTGAGCACACTGAAAGAGATGGAGTGTGCCCTGGGAGTACAGATTGCACTTTGAGTTGGCAAGCCTGAGCTTGAATAGTCAGGTCTACAACTTGCTGGTATAAAAGTCTTAGAGTAAGCTTCTGAATCTCCTTGATCACCAGAAAAAATTTACTGAATTTAATGAGACAGACTAGTTACCTCCTCTCTCTCAACCCTGCATCCATCCTTCTCCATCTAAATCTGTGAAGCTAAAATTACAGATCTACAACTATTTTTCCCAGGCTCCCTTGCCCAAGACTTCCTATTTTTTAGCTTTTATTTTTTAGTTGGTGAAAAATTGCTTCACAATTTTGTGTTGGTTTCTGCTATACAGCAATGTGAATCAGTCATAATTATATATATATTTATATATATCCCTGCCCTCCTGAGCCTCCCTCCCCTCCCCCTATTAATTTCTACTGATAGGAAACACTGGTGCAAGATCAGAAGGTAGGAGCAGAGGAGAAGCTGTTCTTCAGTGCTCTGGCAGCATCTTTGGAGGTGGCTATCTCCCTTTATGAGTCTAGCTCCTACAGTGGGGCTTTTCTCTATGATTCTAGCCCAGCAGCAACTGACGCTCCAGGATTCCACAAACCTGACCTCCTCCCTTTTGTTTCCCCCAGCCCTTGGACTGATTCGTGAAGTTACTAGTTTCTGGATATGACCTCTTCTTTTTCATGTTCTTCAGCACCTAATTCTATTTCTTCTTATAACTCACCCAAAACACATGTAACCAATTTCTTGTTGTAAATTTGTTTAAACTATCTAGAATGGGTTCAACTTTTTGAAATGCACCCTGAGTGATACACAAAAGAACCCAGCACAAGAATCACCATCCATTTAACATGCAAGCATCAAAACAATTAAAATTAGAAAGACTTGCCAACATTATATATTGGCTCCAAATGCAGAATCCACGCCCACTGCCCTGCACTGAAGCTTTGTGTTAGGAGTGATGGCTGTGTGAGAATTGTCTCCAATCACAGAATGCTTTTAAATATCTGGAAGTTTAAGATTCTTTTAATGATGCATGCACTAATTTAATGTAATTTCCAAAACAGGGATGATAAAAATACTGACCTACTGCTTAGAACTGGTTGGAACAACTAATTAGCTCTCATAAAAACACTTCAACCACCTAAAGTACCTCATAAAAGTTTATTATGAGTAGTAATGCTAATAGTTAAACATATAATGATGGGCATCAAATGGGCACGCTCCACAGGCTCATGGTGTTTTAAATTCTCTTTACGATCTAGCTGCTGTCTAGCAGTTCATATGTTGAAAGCTCTTCACAGCTGTAAATTAGTTAATCCCCATGACACTCACTCCTGAGAGATAGGTCAATATTATTTTGTATTACTATGGCAACAAAATCCATGTAAATGCCCACTGATAGAAGTTGGAGATGAGAAACAAGAAAGGTTAAGTGACTTGTTCAAGGCCACACATAAAATACGTGGCAGGGTCAGCTTTAAAATGCAGAGGTGCTGACCCCAAAAGGCACTCCTGTCTACCTGATCAACGCTAAGGGAATTATTGACTTTCATTTGCTTAGAAATTCAGTGAAACAGAAAATATCAATATGGTCTACATCTGGGAACAAAATATAAACAATTATAATTTGCAGGCATGTAATTTAATGACCATATTTTGTTAGTCCATCGGTGATAGGCAGTAGCAGGCAGGGTAGTATGAATTCTGAAGACAGACCATTTGGTCTCATACCCCAGCTCGGCCTTGGCCAGAGACTTGCTGCCCAAATTTGGACAAGCTTCTTCACTTCTCTGAACCTCAGTTTCAAAGACTAAGATTAGAAAGAATGAAGTTAATAATGGATTTTACTTTATATGGGTACTGTGAGGATTTAAAGCACAGCACCTAGTGTGGTGAACCACACGGTCCTCAGAGGTCACCTCTCCCTGTAGGACGAGACTGTTGGATGATTGGCCATCTTTGTGCCATTAGTTGCATGGAGACAACGTCACTGAAACAAAAAGAGACAGCTTTTTGCCTGTCAGTGACTCAGTACCCCCATTCTATGGCATATAGGTTAAGGATGGATTCTGGTATGTCTCAGGAGCCTCTCTCAGACTCACCCCTTGGCTACATTCTCAGAAACTGAAACATTTTGACCCTGCAAAAGGCCTGGCCACAATACAAACTGGGGGACCCCAAAAAATGGCCTCTGAATGGCACATTAGCTTTTGCCAAAAGCAGGGAAAGGACTCAGAATTTCCTTATGTTCAGTCCTTCATGGCCCTCAGTCAGAATCCGGACTTGAGGGACTCATCATGCTGCATGTGTCTTTCTGTTGCCTCCCTATCTCCTGTCCCCCTCTGTCTTTCTCCATCAGATTTCCTAGTTGACCTTTCATATCCACATAATCTCTAGGAAAGGATTCTGAGGTTCCCTTTGGTCCAGGTCTTTCTCCTATATTAAAAAGCCTGAAGGATTAAAAATTCTCCTCTCTGCTTCAAAACCAATTCTTTTTGCATATGCAGTTAAAAACAAGTAGCTTGTTGAAAAGACTGCCTAAGGAAAAGCCTGTGTTTCTTCTTTTGAACTGTGGTGTTGGAGAAGACTCTTGAGAGTCCCTTGGACTGCAAGGAGATCCAACCAGTCCATTCTGAAGGAGATGAGCCCTAGGTGTTCTTTGGAAGGAATGATGCTTAAGCTGAAGCTCCAGTACTTTGGCCACCTCATGCAAAGAGTTGACTCATTGGAAAAGACTCTGATGCTGGGAGGGATTGGGGGCAGGAGGAGAAGGGAACGAGAGAGGATGAGATGGCTGGATGGCATCACTGACTCGATGAACATGAGTCTGAGTGAACTCCAGGAGTTGGTGATGGACAGGGAGGCCTGGCGTGCTGCGATTCATGGGGTTGCAAAGAGTCGGACACGACTGAGTGACTAAACTGAACTGAAGGAAGAGCTTGAAGTCAACCCTTTCTATGTCCCTGAAATACACAGCCCACTTTGCCTGAGACCTTGGCCTTGGGCAAATTAGAACTTCAAAAAAAAAAGGGGTGGGGGGGAATGGTCAAAGAGACGTTTTAAATATCAAGCAGAAAACTATGAGATCTCTATCTCTCTGTCTGGATTTATGTATGTCTCAGTGTGTGTGTTTTGGGGGGTTTTTAAAAAATATTGCTGAAGTTGTAAATGAGCTCTAATTTAAGCGGCCTGAAGAAAGCTGAACACCAAAGAATTGATGCTTTGAACTGTGGCATTGGAGAAGACTCTTGAGAGTCCCTTGGACTGCAAGGAGATCCAACCAGTCCATCCTAAAAGAGATCAGTCCTGGGTGTTCATTGGAAGGACTGATGCTAAAGCCGAAACTCCAGTACTTTGGCCACCTCATGCGAAGAGTTGACCCATTGGAAAAGACTCTGATGCTGGGAGGGATTGGGGGCAGGAGGAGACAGGGACGACAGGATGAGATGGCTGGATGGCACCACCAACTCGATGGACGTGAGTCTGAGTGAACTGCGGGAGTTGGTAATGGACAGGGAGGCCTGGCGTGGTGCGATTCATGGAGTCACAAAGAGTCAGACACGACTGAGCAACTGAACTGAACTGAAAGAAAAGTAAGCTCTTACAAATCAGACAATTCTAAACACAAGAGAAATTAACCTAAATGAATATCAGATTCAGGTGAACTGGGAAATAGTCAACATTAAATATCTAGTACTAATGTTTGTTTCCAATCTAATATAGACATGTCTAAGATTCATTAACATTAAGCATAATATTTTCATTGTGCCTAGGTTTATTATAAGTTAGATATTGTTATATCTGTTACAAGTTTGTCAGCAAGGAAAGTACCTCAAATGAAGAAACTTCAAAAAAAAAATGCCAATGAGATACAAGCTTTTGGATAAACTCTGTTAAGAATAATTATACTTTAGAAATGTCTGTCTAAACAGTCTCTCTAGATTTTGGTAACCTGAATTTCTAGGGTAGTGCTTAACTAAGTGATGGAAGTTTATTGAATAGCTAGGTCATTTCCAAATAAAATAAGATTCTGAAACATTTGCTACTTAACACTAACTTCTTACAAAGAAACTAAAGAGATTTTGGACTACCAATGAATAATGTTTGATGCCATCCTGAGATGTTTTCTAGAATTTTTGTAAGAAATTTTCACTGGTATTTATGTTCACCAATCTATAGAATGCTAATATAAAGGTCAGTTTTTGGTTGCTTAAGGAAGGTACAAAGTGTGTTTTCAGTAAAGAAGGTATGAGGAACGAAATTACATTTTATGAAGGGAAAAGGAAGTAGATCTGACTTACAAATGGCTGTTTCAGGATGGGAGAACAAAGTATTGGGTACAGAAAGTGATAAAGTTTGATGGAAAGTGGACCCCAAGGAAGGCGTTCTGTGCATAAATACAAGCTTTCCTGAGATATTGAACTGCCTTTGATAATGGGCTTTGAGTTTCTTTACCTCTGAAGCAATCTGTTCTATGTTCTTTGAAATCTTCTTTGTTACTTTGGCTAAGTGAATATATAGTTTCACAGTGATCTATGTGATTCTATCTGACTGAGTGTGATAAACCCTTTTGATATTTATGGACAAAACTTCCTAAATAACTTGACTTCTAGCTAACTTTGGGGTGCTTCAAAAGACCCCTGAGGCATCCCAAAGAGCTCTTAAACTACCTGGGTTCATTGGACATTAAATTACATGGGAAGTACTGTGGAAGCGGTGATAAAATCTTCTCAGGTTATACTGTATGGTTGATGTTACTAATATAGATATCCTAAAATTATGTGGAATTCATATAGATCTGATATGCCCTGATAAAATGTTGTCAGTTATAATTCTAGTTACCATGTTAAAGTGTTACAAGTCACAGCAATAACCAGGTTACTTTGTCAGTTGCAGTTTAATCAGATTTTAAACATGCCTTCTATGGTTTCACTCTGATGCCTCTGCAAGAATACAGCTACTTCAAGATTTATAGAAAAGACTTTCCTAAGATTAAGCGATAAACAAATTTTGTTTGTTTGTTATCTGGTAAACTGGTAAGAGATTGGAATTTAGTCTACTCGCTATGTTAAGAGAACAAAGCTTTCTTAGAATGAAGCTTTCGACAACAGATTATGAATTTCTTTGCCTTTAAGTGATTTATATTTGTTTTTAAAATATTTTGTTACTTTGGTAAAGAAACATTATTTAAGATTATGGTACACGAAGTTCATCTTGCTTCTACAAAAAGTAAGCCCTCACGGTTAGACTTTTGCTATTCTGATGTCACTTCATGGGAAATAGATGGGGAAACAGTGGAAACAGTGTCAGAGTTTATTTTGGGGGGCTCCAAAATCACTGCAGATGGTGATTGCAGCCATGAAATTAAAAGACACTTACTCCTTGGAAGAAAAGTTATGACCAACCTAGATAGCATATTGAAAAGCAGAGACATTACTTTGCCAACTAAGGTCCATCTAGTCAAGGCTATGGTTTTTCCAGTGGTCATGTATGGATGTGAGAGTTGGACTGTGAAGAAGGCTGAGCGCCAAAGAATTGATGCGTTTGAACTGTGTTCGAGAAGACTCTTGAGGGTCCCTTGGACTGCAAGGAGATCCAACCAGTCCATTCTGAAGGAAATCAGCCCTGGGATTTCTTTGGCAGGAATGATGCTAAAGCTGAAACTCCAGTACTTTGGTCACCTCATGCGAAGAGTTGACTCATTGGAAAAGACTCTGATGCTGGGAGCGATTGGGGGCAGGAAGAGAAGGGGACAACAGAGAATGAGATGGCTGAATGGCATCATTGACTCAATGGATGTGAGTCTGAGTGAACTCCAGGAATTGGTAATGGACAGGGAGGCCTGGCGTGCTGTGATTCATGGGGTCGCAAAGAGTTGGACACGACTGAGCGACTGAACCGAGCTGAACTGAACTGTCCTTAAAACATGGCAACAGTCTACTCCTAAATCAAGGAATTAAAAGTGGGTGAACAATAGCTGTAAATCAATGAGTCAGGGCTATGGGAAATACAGGATGTTCACTTGGCTTTTCCTGGCTCCCTGACAAACCTCATTTTTATTTGGTGGGTTAAAGCTTTCCCTGGCTACAGGGTTAATGCCCTCATAGTGAAAAAATCGTGTTTCACTGAATATTAAGTTTTGTTAATTGTTAAACTAAGATTCTAAGATTGTCAATTAAGGTCTAGTGTTTACTAAGGCTCACTTCTGAGATATTTCCTTGTTGTTATGTTATATTGCTAAAAGATTTAATTAAATTATTAAAAAGGACACTCTAAGTTTATTTCTAAAGCTTATCTCAGTAACCAGCCTTTAGATAGAGATCAGATGTTCCATAATGTACAACCAGGAGATTAACACCAGGCTATAGTTATTTAACAAACGAAGCCAGATGACCTGGGGTATACTGGGCTCTACCTAATGAAAGTTCTTGACTTATAATCCTTACTCATGACCTTACTAACAACTGCTAGCTGTATTATTTTCTATGTTGCTTGTTTCAGAAGATAGTTTCTTACGTTACCAAATGTATGACTGAGCCTGTGATAAAATGCTGATATGCAGTTCCATATAAGATCAATGATTGTAATAATCTAACTCTAGATATGGGAAGAAGCAACAGGAGGGAATATTGTCCTGGACCAAGAGCCTAGTAAGACAGGTATGGTCTAGAGACTTCTGCCACTCACAAGGCCTGGTCCAGTAACAGCACGCTGGCCTGTCAATGGAATCTTTGTTAAACCTGGAAATAAGCCTTCCCAGCACTGCGAGACACAATGGCCATGAAATGCCCCCAGAGCATGGTTAACATGTGGTTATGAAGGGACCCTGATGACTTGAAGTTAGCACTTGCCAGCTGCCTCTACAAGGGTTACTTCATGACCACTGCAAGCTGCTGACCTTCAACATCCCCTAGAAGGAGTTCAGGGTGGAGATCAGAAATAAGGCACTCTGTGCCCCGGGAAAAACCCACAAGAACCAGCCTTCAGATAGTCAGAAGCTTTCAGATAAAGATTTTATGAGCCCAAATTGCCTCTTCGCATACCCACAGAAACACTAGTGTCACGAACAAATGTCTGGCCCTGGTTCTCCGGGTAGACCCTGAGCAGCCTTTCTACTTCTATTAATCTTTGGGCCATGTACCTTTAACTTTCTTGTTAAGTTTGTTTCTTCTAGAATACAAATCTCCAAGTGGTAGTGTGACAAGAATATTCCCTGACCAACACTTAGACAATGCTGAAACAAGTCACCTTATCATTCCATGGACTCTCAGCTCCTGCTGTAAATGCACCCTGACAGAGAGCAGGCAAAGGGAACCCAGAGCCCCAGGATGCCCCGGTACAGCCTGAAGAAGCCAGGGAGGTCATCACCCCTTTTCCTCTGAGACTGGGTTCCCAAATACCTGAGAAGGGAAATAGGTAGATAGTTAGACATGAGCGGGGTATCAAAAGGGGCCAAGGAATTGGCCCTAAAAATAAAGAGAGGGAGTAATGTGGTGACCCAAGGATGAAAGAGCAGATAAAACCAAGGAGGGTCTTGGAATGCAGGATCAGAAAAACCAAACCCGTATCATCCTTCCCTCTCCCATATTGTAACTAGTAATGGATTTCAGGTCCCCCTGAGCAGTATAACCTGTCTCCCCTCCTACACCATAGAGAGAAGATGTCTGCCTTACTCTCCCCCTGCCCCTACCACTCAGTATACGTGCTTCATCCAATTAGCAAATGACCCACAAGACCCCTATCCCACTCCTTATACCCTGGGTATAAAAATGGACTAAGGACCCCTGTTCAATGTCAGTTCTCCCTTGCGCTGGCCCACTGTCCAAACAGCATCTCCACTCTAATAAACTTTATTTCCCTCTCATTCTGTCTCATGTCTGGAAATTCCTTCTCAACCTGTGCCCAGACCACAACACTTAAAACAAGGTCAAGTAGATAATAAGCATTCAGTGTCAGCTATCATTAAGACGCGTAGGTCCTATTGCTTTCCTATAATGTTGTGTCAGGGACAGAGATCTTTAAGACACAGACTTTGCCCACAAAGAGCTTGCAATAGAAGAGTTTTGTACAATGTGTAACGTGCCAAAAGACACAGGGAGCATGGGTGACACGGGGCCCTAAGTGTCCAAGCAAGGCTACATGTTTCAAAGCAAATGATGTCATTCCTCAATTCTCTGATGGGGAGTCCTCAGTTTGTTCCCTCCTTCACCTGCCCTTGGCTCCTGTTTCCTTTTAATTAACTTTATTTACATTTTGGTAAAAAGACAGAACACAAGTCACTAAAAGGTTCCAAGTGTTAGAGAAAGTGCCAAGAATGCTGAGAGGGGTGCAGGGTTATTTCTGACTGAAGTGTTTTTGGCAAGAGAGGGTACTTGAATTTGGTTTTCAGAGGTAAGCCTGGTTTTAAATCCTCGAGATGGCTGTGAGAGTTAGCAAGGAAGGTTAGGAGGGTGGGTGAGGGGGAGTGGGTGGATAGAGGGAACAATGGGATACTGGAGCTTAGCAAAGGAAGAATGGAAGGATGTTAATTGAAATCCCTTATGATCCAGCAGCTGCACTGGCCCCTTAAATTATTTCACAAAACCATCACAATATTGTAAAGTAATTATCCTCCAATTAAATAAATTATTTTTTTTAATTGTTTAACAAAAGTCACATAACAGATAAGCGTCCCTGCTGGAACTCAAATCAATTCACTTCTTCCAACCTCGAGGCAATGGAAAAGAATCCTTCATAACTTTGAGTGGCAAACACGACACAAAGTGGAACTTTTGCAAGATTTCTCTGGATATAGTATTTAGAGAGGATTGAACGGACAATCCAAGAAAAGCCAGAGAAGGGAGTTTACAACATGTGAGGAATAATGAAAGCTGGGTTAGAATGGTGATGTAAGATTGAAAGAGAAAGGAGGGCTGGGAGAGTTGCCCGGTGATTATCAGCTCTAGTTACATAATGTTTAGAATCACCTGGAGATGCTTGTAGAGCTGCTAATGCACATGCATGAGTGTGTGCTCAGCCACTCGGGCCTGGCTGACTCTTTGCGACCACGTGGAATGTAGCCCTCCAGGCTCTTCTGTTCATGGGATTTCCCAGGCAAGAATACTGGAGTGGGCTGCTTTCCTTCTCCAGGGGATCTTCTCGGTCCAGGGATGGAACCCATGTCTCCTGTGTCTCCTGCATTGGTAGGCAGATTTTTTACCACTAAGCCACCAAGGAGGCCCTACTAATTCACATGCATGCGTACTAAGTCACTTCAGCCGTGTCTGACTCTTTGTGACTCTATGGGCTGTAGCCCAGCAGGCTCCTCTGTCCATGGGATTCTTCAGGCAAGAATACTGAAGTGAGTTGCCATGCCCTCCTCCAAGGGATCCTCCCAACCCAAGGATTGAACCTGCATCTCTTACATCTCCTACACTGGCAGGTGGATTCTTTACCACTAGCGCCACCTGGGAAGCATATACTCATTAACTGTTATATATACAGTAGGAAACAAAAGAATACCATTTATTTGAATTTATACTAAAAAGAAACCAGATAGAGAAGCTTAAATTAGAAATAGGGAGCTAATGGCACTTTTTTTGATTGTAAAAACAGATATCATAAAAGTTACCATCTTAACCGTTTTTAAGTATATGGTTCAATAATGGTAAGTATACTTGGTAAGTATATGTTTTGTGAAACATAACTTTAGAACCTTTTTTCATCTTTGCAAAACTGAAATTCTGTACGCATTGAACAACAATTCCCCTTTACCCCCAGACTCTAGGAAACACCACTCTATTTTCTACATCTGTGAACTTTAGACACCTCATGTAAGTAGAATCCTATAGTACTTTGTTCTTTTGTGGCTGGTTGGTTTTACTTAGCACAATGTCCTCATGGTCCATCCATGTTACAGTGTGTGACAGAATTGCATTCCTTTTTAAGGCTGCATTGTATCTGTTGTGAATGATACATATCTCATTTTATTTGCCCATTCTTCTGTCAGACATCTGAGTTGCTTCCACCTCTTGGCTGTTGTGCATTGTGCCGCCGTGAACATGGATACGCAAATACTCAAGACACTGCTTTCAATTCTTTTGGATATATACCCAGAAGTGGGATTGCTAGATCATATGGCAGTCCAATTGTTAAATTTTGGAGGAAACACCATACTGTTTTCCATAGCAGCTGCACCATTTTACAGTCCCATTACACGAGTACAACTTCTCCATATCACTGCCAACACTTCTTATTTTCTGTTTTATCAATAGTAGCCACCCTAATGGGTGTGACTAAGAGCATTTTTAAAAAGTATAAGAAGATAATCTCTAAAACAAATGTGTGTGTGTATATACATATATATATAATTTTATGGGAAAGCAAATGAAACAACTGGCAAAGAATTAATTTCCAAAATATACAAGCAACTCATGCAACTCAATACCAGAAAAACAAACAACCCAATCAAAAAGAGAGCAAATGACATAAAGACTTTTCTCCAAAGAACACATACAGATAGCTAATAAACACATGAAAAGATGCTCAACATTGCTCATTATTAGAGAAATGCAAATCAAAAGCGCAATGAGATATCGCCTCATACTGACGAGAATGGCCATCATAAAAAAATCTATAAACAATAAATCCTGGAGAGGGTGTGGAGAAAAAGGAACCCTTTTGTAATGTTGGTGGGAATATAAATTGATATAGCCATTAGGGAGAGCAGTATGGAGAGTCCTTTAAAAACTAGGAACAAATCTACAATATGACCCAGTTATCCCACTACTGATCACATACGCCAAGGAAACCATAATTCAAAACGACACAGGCACCTGATGTTCATTGCAGCACTATTTACAACACCTAGAAAGTGGAAGTAACCTAGATGTCCATCTCAGATGAATGGATAAAGAAGCTGTGGTACATATATACAATGGAATATCAGCCATAAAAAGGAACACATTCAAGTCAGTTCTAATGAGGTGGATGAACCTGGAGTCTTACAGAGTGAAGTAAGTCAGAAAGAGAAAGAAAATACTGTATATAATGCATATATATGGAATTTAGAAAGATGGTACTATGAACCTATTTGCAGGGCAACAGTGGAGATTCAGATATAGAGAAGAGACATGGGAAGGGGCACAAAGAAAAGGGTGGGAAGAATAGAGAGAGTATCATGGAAACATATACATTACCATATGTGAAATAGATAGCCAGTGGGGATTTGCTGTATGACTCAGGGAGTTCAGACCAGTACTCTGTGACAACATGGAGGGGTGGCATGGGTGAGAGGTGGGAGGGAGCTTCAAGAGGGCGGGGACATGGGTATACCTATGGCTGATTCATGTTGCTGTATGGCAGAAACCAACACAATATTGTAAAGCAATTATCTTTCAATTAAAAATAAATTTATTTAAAAATAAAAGCCTATATATATGGTCAGAATGGCCATATATATGTAAATATATATATAATTCTATATATATAGATGAGGAACATATATATATATATATATATATATATATATATATATATAATTCTAATGCCAAGGTAATTTAAAAACAAAACAGATTATGTAAAGAAGCATAGCAAATATAACATTAAAATAATAATAACGAAATAACATGGCAGAGTTTAGGCTAAACATATCAACTTTATCAATAAAGATGTATAAGGCATAACACATTTGCAAAGATTCTCTACCTGGATCACAAAGAGCCAACTAAATGCTCTATTTAAGAAACACTCTTAGGGACTTCCTGGGTGGTCAAGTGGCTAAGACTCTGTGCTTCTGATACAAAGGGTCCAGGTTTGATCCCTGATCAGGGAACTAGATCCTACATGCTACTATTAAGACCTGGTTCAGTCAAATAAATCAATTAAGTACTTTTTTAAAAGAAAGAAACACACTTAATACGAAATAATTCAGAAAGGCTAAAAGTAAAGAGCTGGGCAAAGATATTCCAGGAAAATGGAAACAATAAAAAAGCAGGGGTTGTAATCCTGATGTCATCATAAATATTCTTGGTAGAGAAGTAAAATGTGTTGTATGTTAAATTCTTGATTTGGTAATGGCACTGTGGTTATGGGAGAGACTGTTTTTATTCTTAGGAAATACATACTGAAGAAATCTTGGGGTGAAGGACTTACTCTCAAAGGGTTCAGAAAAAAAATAAAATGAGAATGTTAAAGAAAATGGTGCAAAATGTAAACAATCAAGCGTATATGGGAATTATTTGTACTTTTCTTGCAATGTTTCTTTAAGTTTGAAATTTTATCAATTATAAAAAAACATTTTTTTAATAATATCGAGACCTGACTCCCCAGAACTTCTCACTTTCTTGCCAGAACTGTGGTACTTTTTAAAGCTCTCCAGGTAATTGTAATGTGCATCCAGATTTGAGAGCCAGTAGATGAATCCAGCCATGGGACTTAATTACTGACTGGATGAATATGGTAATAGAAATGGAGAAATCAAAGAAGACTATGGTAGGCAGGAAAATGGCTCCAAATTCTTTTACCTAGCACCTGTGGATATTACCTTATATGGCTAGGGACTTTGCAGATGTGATTAAATTAAGGATCTTGAGATGGAGATTATCTTGAATTATCTAGGCAGGCTCTAAATGTAACCACAAGTATGCTTATCTGAGGAAGGCAGAAGGAGGTTTGATCAGAGAAGAGGAAGTAGGAATTTGACAGCAGAGGCAAGAGACTAGAACCGTGCAGCCATGAGCTAAGGAAGGCCTGAGGCCACCAGAAAATGGAGGAGCCAAAAAGCCAAGTTCTCCTAGACCCTCAGAAAGGAAGCAGACCTCGACTTTGCAACTTGATTTTAGCCCTCTAAGACTCACTTCAGAGTTCTGGCCTCCAGAACTGTCAAAGAGTAAATCTGTGTTGTTTTAAGCCATTCCCTTTGGGTAATTTGTTGAAGCAGCAAACAGAAAACTAAAGTGAAGATTTTAAATGTTTTAAAGGTAAAGGGACAAAGATGTCCCATGAGGGAGGGTCTGACTTTTCTAGCTCAAGAAGGTGGGTGAATTTTATACCTACTCATTTTCTGAACCCCGGAAAAAATGGGAAAGTGAATAATTAATGCATGAGACGTTTCAAGAAATTCCTGAAAGATGGGAAGAGGACGGGAGCATGCTGATACATGAAACAGTGATATGGATCCACATCCCAAAACATCTGACTCAGCAGGCTGCAGAGGAAGGAAACCTAACCTGCCCAGAGTATGCCCTACAAGGCTCTGAAAGGTTGCTGCTGAATCACGCAACAACTCCAGGATCCTTGGCCTCTGGAGGAGAAGAATTCAACCCGGGGCCAGAGACGAGGCTTGATCACTCAGAGCTTTTGTGTAATAAAGTTTTATTAAAGTATAAAGGAGATAGAGAAAGCTTCTGACATAGACATCAGAAGGGGGTAGAAAGAGTACCCACTTGCTAGTGTTAGCAATGGAGTTATATACTCTCCAATGAGTCCAAAAAATGTCTGGAGGTATAAAGACCTCACCAGACCTACTCCCATAATTTACATTTTAAGATAACAGAATTAGCCAGAAGGTTTAATCCAGAGACTGTCCTCAGGCAGGATACAGTGTTACATAATCCTTGTAAAGACCAGACCTCAGGTCAGTTCAGTCGCTCAGTCATGTCCAACTCTTTGTGACCCCATGAATCGCAGCACACCAGGCCTCCCTGTCCATCACCAACTCCCGCAGTTCACTCAGACTCACATCCATGGAGTCAGTGATGCCATCTAGTCATCTCATCTTCTGTCATCCCCTTCTCCTCCTGCCTTCAATCCCTCCCAGCATCAGGGTCTTTTCCAATGAGTCAGCTCTTTGCATGAGGTGGCCAAAGTACTGGAGCTTCAGCTTTAGCATCATTCCTTCCAAAGAAATCCAGGGCTGATCTTCAGAATGGACTGGTTGGATCTCCTTGCAGTCCAAGGGACTCTCAAGAGTCTTCTCCAGCATCACAGTTCAAAAGCATCAGTTCCTCAGTGCTCAGCTTTCTTCACAGTCCAACTCTCACATCCATACATGACCACTGGAAAAACCATAGCCTTGACTAGATGGACCTTTGTTGGAAAAGTAATGTCTCTGCTTTTCAATATGCTATCTAGGTTGGTCATAACTTTTCTTCCAAGGAGTAAGCGTCTTTTATATTTCATGGCTGCAGTCACCATCTGCAGTGATTTTGGAGCCCCAAAAAATAAAGTCTGACACTGTTTCCGCTATTTCCCCATCTATTTCCCATGAAGTGATGGGACCAGATGCCATGATCTTCTTTTTCTGAATGTTGAGCTTTAAGCCAACTTTTTCACTCTCCACTTTCACTTTCATCAAGAGGCTTTTAGTTCCTCTTCACTTTCTGCCATAAGGGTGGTGTCATCTGCATATCTGAGGTTATTGATATTTCTCCCAGCAATCTTGATTCCAGCTTGTGCTTCTTCCAGCCCACAATGTATCAGACCTACTCCCATAATTTACATTTTAAGATAACAGGATTAGCCAGAAGGTTTAATCCAGAGACTGTCCTCAGGCAGAATCCATAATCCTAAGGAATGTAGAGGGAAAAAAGTTTGTTCTTTCTTCCTCCTTGAGAATTCCAGACCCCTCTCTCCTTGGGGACCCCTAGACTTTTATCAACCTACCTAGGAAATGACTCTCTCAGCTCCAAGCTCAGAACGGGCAGTTAAGCAGTTAAGAAAGAGGGGGATGGTGCTCGCTTCGGCAGCACATATACTAAAATTGGAACGATACAGAGAAGATTAGCATGGCCCCTGTGCAAGGATGACACGCAAATTCATGAAGCATTCCATATTTTTACAATTCCATTCACCACTGCAACGAAAAGAATAAAATACTTAGGAATATATCTACCTAAAGAAACTAAAGACCTATATACAAAAAACTATAAAACACTGATGAAAGAAATCAAAGAGGACACTAATACATGGAGAAATATACCATGTTCATGGATCGGAAGAATCAATATAGTGAAACTGAGTATACTACCCAAAGCAATTTACAAATTCAATGCAATCCCTATCAAGCTACCAGCCATATTTTTCACAGAACTAGAACAAATAATTTCAAGATTTGTATGGAAATACAAAAAACCTCGAATAGCCAAAGCAATATTGAGAAAGAAGAATGGAACTGGAGGAATCAACTTGCCTGACTTCAGGCTCTACTACAAAGCCACAGTCATCAAAACAGTATGGTACTGGCACAAAGACAGACATATAGATCAATGGAACAAAACAGAAAGCCCAGAGATAAATCCACACACATATGGACACCTTATCTTTGACAAAGGAGGCAAGAATATACAATGGAGTAAAAACAATCTCTTTAACAAGTGGTGCTGGGAAAACTGGTTAACCACTTGTAAAAGAATGAAACTAGATCACTTTCTAACACCGCACACAAAAATAAACTCAAAATGGATTAAAGATCTAAATGTAAGACCAGAAACTATAAAACTCCTAGAGGAGAACATAGGCAAAACACTCTCAGACATAAATCACAGCAGGATCCTCTATGATCCACCTCCCAAAATTCTGGAAATAAAAGCAAAAATAAACAAATGGGATCTAATTAAAATTAAAAGCTTCTGCACAACAAAGGAAAATATAAGCAAGGTGAAAAGACAGCCTTCAGAATGGGAGAAAATAATAGCAAATGAAGCAACTGACAAACAACTAATCTCAAAAATATACAAGCAACTCCTGCAGCTCAATTCCAGAAAAATAAACGACCCAATCAAAAAATGGGCCAAAGAACTAAATAGACATTTCTCCAAAGAAGATATACGGATGGCTAACAAACACATGAAAAGATGCTCAACATCACTCATTATCAGAGAAATGCAAATCAAAACCACAATGAGGTACCACTTCACACCAGTCAGAATGGCTGCGATCCAAAAATCTGCAAGCAATAAATGCTGGAGAGGGTGTGGAGAAAAGGGAACCCTCCTACACTGTTGGTGGGAATGCAAACTAGTACAGCCACTATGGAGAACAGTGTGGAGATTCCTTAAAAAATTGCAAATAGAACTACCTTATGACCCAGCAATCCCTGCTGGGCATACACACTGAGGAAACCAGAATTGAAAGAGACACATGTACCCCAATGTTCATCGCAGCACCGTTTATAATAGCCAGGACATGGAAACAACCTAGATGTCCATCAGCAGATGAATGGATAAGAAAGCTGTGGTACATATACACAATGGAGTATTACTCAGCTGTTAAAAAGAATTCATTTGAATCAGTTCTGATGAGATGGATGAAACTGGAGCCGATTATACAGAGTGAAGTAAGCCAGAAAGAAAAACACCAATACAGTATACTAACACATATATATGGAATTTAGAAAGATGGCAATGATGACCCTGTATGCAAGACAGCAAAAAAGACACAGATGTGTATAATGGACTTTTGGACTCAGAGGGAGAGGGAGAGGGAGATGTTGGGATGATTTGGGAGAATGGCATTCTAACATGTATACTATCATGTAAGAATCGAATTGCCAGTCTATGTCTGACGCAGGATACAGCATGCTTGGGGCTGGTGCATGGGGATGACCCAGAGAGATGTTATGGGGAGGGAGGTGGGAGGGGGGTTCATGTTTGGGAACGCATGTAAGAATTAAAGATTTTAAAATTTAAAAAATAAATAAATAAATTTTTAAAAAAAAAAGAAAGAAAGAGGGGGATGGTCAGGTGCTGAGTTAACAAGGAGATCCTTTGAAGGTCTAAACATAAAATGGGAGTATTAGGGAATGTCATCTCCCCTTTTCTCTCCATTCTTTCTACATTCAGCCTAGCATTTATCCCTGACAAAAATTCTGAGATTTTTAAGGAAAGTCTTTAAGTAAACTGAATAAATACTGATTGGAAGAAGCTAAATTTCTGTGTTGAATGTCTTGCCCAGAGATTTGTCCTCCTCGTGGTGGCTCAGATGGTAAAGAATCTGCTTGCAATGCAGAAGACCAGGGTTTGATCCCTGGGTTGGGAAGATACCCTGGAGAAGGGAATGGCAACACACTCCAGTCTTCTTGCCTGGAGAATTCTGTGAACAGAGGCTACAGTCCTTGGGATTGCTAAGAGTCCAACATGACTGAATGACTAACACTTTCACTTTCATTCTGACCTGAGGAGCATCTCCCGGCCTGCTCACCCCAGTGCTAAGCTGCAGGGAATATACCCAGGACCTGTACAGTGACCAAGCAGAAGACCTTCCTCCATAAAATCTTCTGAGCGGAGGAAATCTTTTTTTTTTTCAATATAAATGGGCAATACAAATCCATTAGAAACTCCAGGGTGGGCCGAGGGGAGGCAATAGAAGCAACAATCAAAAGATGTTTGACAAATTCATGGTTCACTTATGAAGCATTCTATGACTTTAGGCAATTGTTGTAATGTAAGGGAAGAGAACTTTTTTGACCTTGAAGCTACAACAATTGTATCTTAAGTGGCCCAGAGGGTATTTCATTGGGCTCGTAAGGAAGAAAATGCAATCCTAACATACAGCTTTGGCTTTGCCATGAACAATATTCACATGGTTATAATGCCAGTTCTATTCTTTGGTTTTCAATCTATAGCAAAAGCTCATAAGAGTTCATTATGGTTTCAAGACAGTTTTAAATGTTAACCATGTTAACAAAGTAAGAATTAAGATATGGCTGAGATGAGATGGGAGCTGGCAAGGGAAGAATGGAATAGAGATAAATAATAAAAAGATAAAATGGGAAATAGAGATAAATATAGTACCTAATATCACAACGTTATCTAACAAAATAACTAAAAAATAACACAAAGATGAAGTACTCTAAGGATAGAGAGATGAGGTAAAATACAAGCGAACTAAGTCTTGGTCTTTCATGGTTAAGTTTTAACATATATTGCCTAATTTAAAAAAAAAAGATCAAGAAATAGAAGTATACTACTTAGAGGTACGGAGCAGTCATTGGGAGACTTGAACTCAAAGACCTCAACTTAAGAGGTCACTTCTGATGAATGGACTGGGATGGAGAAAAGAAAGTTGAAATATTACTGCTTTTTATCTACACTCTTCTATGTGGTTTTTCTTGTTACCACATGCATGTATTTCCCTAATAAACATAAGTTTTAAAATGATCAAGTACTAGGGATATAGAAGATCCTCAATTATTCACAGGGAAGTCAAGATAGAAGGGCTTTTGAGATGGTCAAATTGCTGAAGTCAGACTCTGAGTGGAACTGGTGAGTCTTCTGAGGGGAGATTGCCCACAAGATGCAGAGCTTTAGGGAGCAGTCTAAGCTCAGGGATCCTGTTGGGGCCTCATTCACACAGACCAGCAAGCTTTTAAAGTGATGGTGATCATGAGTGCTCTCTAGTTCCCTTGGTTCTTTCCCCAGACAGGCTTCTGATGGCACTCCCCATGCTGCCCACTCTCCCTACACACACACACACACACACACACACACACACACACACACACACACACAGAGTCTGTCGCTATTGTTCTACAATGTGCAAGGCCCCTCCCAAGTGTCACTTTCTTGCAGCCTTTTCCAATAAGTTCAGCCCTTACCAATCTCCTTCTTGCTGACCTCCATGGGGCTCAATACTGTCACACTTGACAATAGCCAGTAGGTACCCAATGCTTGTGGGGCTGCTTCCCAGGTGGCACAGTGGTAAAGAATCTGCCTGCCAATGCAGAAGACCTAAGAGATATGAGTTCAATCCCCGGGTTGGAAAGATCCCCTGGAGAAGGAAATGGCAACCCACTCTAGTATTCTTGCCTGGAAAATTCCATAGACAGAGGAGATTGGCGGGCTGTGGTGCATGGGGTCACAAAGAGTCAGACACAAATGAATGACTGAACACACACACACAAACACATACATACCATGAAAGTGAAAGCGAAGTCACTCAGTCATGTCTGATTCTTTGCAACCCCATGGACTGTAGCCTGCTAGGCTCCTCTGTCCATGGGATTCTCCAGGCAAGAATACTGGAGTGGGTTGTCATTTCCTTCTCCAGGGGATCTTCCTGACACAGAGATCGAACCCAGGTCTCCCGCATTCCAGGCAGACTCTTTAGTCTCTGAGCCACCAGGGGCTCATGTACACGATATGCTTTACTAATTGTCTGGGTGTCCTTATTCCTTCTTCCCAACCAGATCATAAGCTCCTTTAAAGGAAGAAGCCCTGACATTCATCTTTTGCTCTTCTAGAGAACCTAGCTCAGTGTTGTGATTCAAATAAGCACTACAACTCTAATTACAGCAGAAAGTAGTATATGGAGTTCTCCTTTTAACTGAAACAAGTGAATTGCCTTCCCTACCTTGCATCAAGCTCCAAAGTGGGTAAACCAACACTTCATTCATCGGATTGGTAGCATGGTCTGACTGCTGGGACCCCGCGCGATGCAAGTCACCTTTTTTTCTCTGAGACAGGCAGCCTGGATTGCTAAGGGTTGGGGACCTGCAGAAGAAGAGGCACCGGACCACGGCTGCCTTTTGTTCCAGCAGATACTGCCCCTCCTAAAGAGCAGATTCGTCCAGAGAGCAGGCGTGAGTCCATACCACAAGGTCAGAAGGGGGCACGATATATGACTTACTGTTGCTGCCTAGAGAACTGGGTTCCTATGGGGAAGCGCACAGGCAGGACTTGATGTGATCTAGAGGGGGAAGGCAGTTTTCTGGACATCCACTGGCCTCACCTCCACCATCCCTCCCCGGCCCCCACCAACTCTGCATACAGATACCACTGCCTAAAATATAAGTTCTTCCAATTATTTTAGTGTCTAAGCCAAGGTCACTTCCTTTTATGCATTTTAGCAGACTTCTTTCAAGCTTAGGTCAAGACCTCCGCTCTCAAAGGAAGCATGCCAACGTTTCTTCCCCCTGTTGCCCTTCACATCATGGCAACCACTCACAACACATATTTATCCAGAAAGCCCCAAGCAGCCAACATGCTCAGACAAGCTGAACAGAAAACTCTACTGTGTGCTGGAGGATGAAGTTTTTGGCGTGCCCTGTGGCCCTGAAAATAACAATGGTTTTGCTGTGAAGATGTGTTTACCTTCAAAGCTTTGTTCCCACAAGAGTACAGAAATACATACTCACACATACTCCTGACTTCACTTCTTTTCTCCCTTGTTTATGAAAGAATTCACAGAAGACAGGACACGCCTGGTTGTGTCCGAGTGAGAATAATTCTATCACTCTTCCTCTGACTTCCTTCGTGATTTTGACAGAGCGGTCTGATCAAAAGGGACACTTCCAAGGCAATAAAGAAGAAACCAAGAGTCAAGTTGCTGAGAATGATTAAATCACACCTTTTAACAATTCCTTCTGTGTTGCCACACTTTTCCCCAGAGCACTCCTGTAATTGTGCTATGACACCATTTATTATTTACAATTGCCTTATTTGCTTCTGAGATCAGGCTTTGTTTAAAAGTCATTCAGGTCATACTTCAACTAAGGGTCAGCTGAAGCTTCCATGTAATTCACTCTGTGTCAAATGCCATTATGTTACAAGCCCCAAAACCAGCACATAAGGAAATATATTCACCTAAATTCAAAGAAGCTGTGATATCTCTTAATGGAACCTAACTCTCTACAAGGACATGTCAAAGAGAAAGCAGCAGCAGTCGCACCGTCTACTCTGCTGTTGGGTGTACATGACACTCAGCTCTGGCATGCGAATATTTATGTATACTTTGTGCAAGTCTTGCTAATTGTAATTATGATTGCTCACTACGGTTTCCAAGGTAACAGTTGTCACTGCAATACTTCACTGCCAACTCGATTTCCATTCTCCTGCTGATATAACAAATATTATGTGACACTTTAACTGAAAATATCTGTAAATGGGTGTCTGAGTGTGGTGTGTTTCTTTCAAAGGGAAGGAAAACAATTATTAGCTCTTCATTATTCTTCTCAGTGGCACATTTGATCAGTAATTACCTCAATTTTATATTTAGAAATGAATGAACCGGGGTCCCGTGAGGTCTTAGATTTGGAGGTTCTGGATTCTGATTCCGCCTCTCCCAGTGACCTTGGTTCAGTCTCCAGGAGCTTGTCCAGACATTGTGCCACAGCAGCGCCCTTGGGCATCCCATTCCTGCCCCTTCTTTTCTCAGGATGCACTTGTCACATGAGCATCTTTTATTCTCTGAGACAGGCAGCCTGGCATCATGAGGGGTAGAGCCTGGAGGAGAACAGACAAAGCAGGTTCTCTTCACTGTGGCTGCCTTCTGCATGACCGCTAAAGAAGGGAATCATTCCAGTTAATGGGTCAGAAATACCTCGTGAACGGGAGGTATGCTTACAACTGTTTCTGGTAATGGTCAGGACAAAGGAACCTTTCCTCAGGCCGTATTGCCCTCTCCAGTCAGGGATCTGCTCAAGGATCTCACTTCCTGCCTTGGCAGATATTTGTCTGATGAACGTAGATGCGTATACACACCGTGCGTGCGTGCGTGCGTGCGTGCGTGCGTGCTCAGTGGTGTCTGACTCTTCGCGACCGCATGGACTTATAGCCTACCAGGCTCCACTGTCCAGGGAATTTTCCAGGCAAGAATACTGGAGCGGGTTGCCATTTCCTTCTCCAGGGGATCTTCCCGACTCAGGGATCAAACCCATGTCTCTTCCGTCTCCTGCATTGGCAGGCAGATTCTTTACCACTGCGCCACCTGGGAAGCCCCATACACAGTGTATCTCCATTTAATGTGAATGTTTACACAATGCCAAGAACTCAGACCGCTGCTGGTACGGGATGATGCTGGAGCCACTCTGCTGGCCAGCCTTTGCCACGTTTCCAGTCTCTCCACTGGAATGTCTCCTGGTTCCTAAACCACTGCCTGGCACTGACCTGGTGTCTGTATCTTACTGGCTTAACTTTCCCATCCAGGATGCCAAGCTGAGCCCACAGCTGAGCCCACTTCTGGCAACTGTGTATGTTCTGCCTCCTGGTCCCCCCAAGGCAAGAATGATCACCTCTTGTCTCAAACTTTCTGTTCAATTCTCCATTCTTTACTTCACATGGTAATCTCCTGTAGCTCAGAAACCATGCCTCTCACCTTCTCTCTACCCTCCCATAAGAATGAATAATTGATCAATTTAAAAATTCAATATCAACAAGATTTCATGTCCATGTATGAAACAGTTCAAAGAACAAACTGAGTTTGAGCATCTTTAGTCCTCTGAAAGCCTCCCTTGTATTTTCACAAGATCACATGATAAAATAGTGTTCAAAGCAGTGCGTCACAGCCATGGAACAGCAGGAACTCCCCTATGGAGTTTATTAACAACAGAGATTATACATAATCTGAACCGGTTCTGTGAACATATTTTAAAAGTGTTAGTTTTATTAGGAGTAATGCTCTCATCAGTTAATCCTAAAGGAAATTAGTCCTGAATATTCATTGGAAGGACTGATTCTGAAGCTGAAACTCCAATACTTTGGCCACCTGATACAAACAACTGACTCATTGGAAAAGACCCTGATGCTGGGAAAGATTAAAGGCGGGAGGAGAAGGGGACGACAGAGGATGAGATGGTTGGATGCATCACTGACTCGACGGATATGGGTTTGAACAAGCTCTGGAAGTTGGTGATGGACAGGGAGGCCTGGTGTGCTGCAGTCCATGGGGTCACAAAGAGTCAGACACTACTGAGTGACTGAACTGAATTGAATGCTCTCATCACGGTTATATGTTTTTAAAAGACTCCTCTATCATTTTACAGTGCAGGCTAAAATATTTGTTTACAAAAATGTATCTGAGATTTGCTTTTAAATAAGCCAGTAGAGGGTGGAGAGAGTTGGGAGGTGGCACTGGTGAAGCAGGCTTGGCATGAACTGGTGATTACTGAAATTCGTCAGTGGCACATAGGGGTTACTATAGTCTCTACTTTTAAGCTTGAAATTTCATGATAAAAGTTTTAAAAACACATAAAGCAAATAAAGCAAAATAGCAGTGATTGTTAAGTCTAGGTGAGAGTATGTAACCTCCCAAAAAGTGAGGAACTACTTTGTACTTTCATATATATCTGCAAGTTATAAATAATAAATTGTTTATAGAAGAGAAAAAAACCAGATTCCCAAACCCTAACCCCATGTGCTTTTTCTGTACCAAAATCTCTATGGGTAGAGTATGTGTGCATGCTAAGTTGCTTCAGTCATGTCCAATTCTTTGTGATTCCATGGACTGTAGCCCGCCAGGCTCCCCTGTCCATGGGATTCTCCAGGCAAGAGTACTGGAGTGGGTTGCTGTGCCCTCCTCCAGGGGGTCTTCCCAACCCAGGGATGGAACTCAGAGATCTCTTATGTCTCCTGCATTGACAGTCAGGTTCTTTACCACTAGTCCCACCAGGGCAGCCCATGGGTAGGGTATAAGCAGGTATATTTTCAAAGCATCAAAGATTAGGAAATTCTATTGGCTCTTCATTAATATAATTTTAGTTATGCGTGTTACTTGAAAGTAATAAATCTGCATTTCTGACAAAATATTTTATATCTTTAATATTTATTAATTTTGACAAACTACCCTACCCTCACCTATATGCAGTTAACACAAAGTTTAAAGTATTTATTGTGTATTAATATATTTATTCTCCTCTGAGTGAGTCACAATCTACTTAGAAAATAATGAATGCCACCGTCTTTATTCCTCAATCATTAAATAAAAACAGAAATATACTGCGATTGACTTTGGAAAGGATACTTTCTGAACACATTCGTAGGATGATACTGTAGTATATTACTCTAAACATAAGCATTTTCCTTTAACAGGGAGAGAAATATTAATTATCTATTTAATCTTAATATATTTGTATTAGTTTCTTGTTGATGCTGTAACAGATTATGACAATTTAGGGGTTTAAACCAATACAAATTTATTATCTTGCCATTCTAGAGTCAAAAGTCCAACACCGATCTTTTTTTTTTTCCCAAAACAGATCTTAAAGAACTGAAATCAAGGTGTCGTCAGTGACGTTTCCTTCTGAAAGGCCTCCTTGTGCAGCTTGCAGAGCCTGTCCCCACCCCCTGCCTCGTGGCCTGTCACTCTGACCTCTGCTTCGGCCATCACATCCCCCCTCTCACTCTCATCTCCTCCCTCCCTCTTCTAAGGAGCCCTGGAGATTACACTGGACTCACTGGAATAACCCAGCATCACCTCCCCATCTCAGAATTCTTAACTTAATCACATGTGCAAAGTCTCTTTTGCCATCTGAGATAATACATTCACAGGTTCGAGGGATTAGGACATGGGCCTCTTTGGGGGCCTTATTCAGTCTACTAAATTGCTCTATTATTTTGCCCCTCTGGCTGTGGTAGACAGACATTACTGCAATAATGTTATGCAGCAACCATCCCAAACAATAGTTTATGGCGGCAAGCATGTGCCTTTCTCAGTCGAGGGTCGCAGAGTAGCTGGAGTAGCTCTGCTTCAGGCTGAGAGTTAAGGGCTTGGCTCCAGGGTTCAGGCTGGGTTTGTGTCTGCTCCACAGTTTCATTCTGGGATCCAGGGTGAAGAGATGGTGGCTATCTAAGGCATGTTCTTCTCTGCACAATCACAAAAATGCAAGAGACCAAGCCAGACCTCACACATACGTTTAAAGCCTCTGCTTGTATTATATCCATTCCAATTTCATTGACCAAAGTAAACTGCTTTGCCAAACCCAAAATCTGTGCGAAGTACGGACAAATACTTCTCCCTCAGGGGGACAGGGAAAAGAGTGAATATTTGCTGAACAGGAATTCAATTCCTGCTCATTAGGTGTGACACGATCAAGTTGAAACTTCTCAGTGATTATATATCTTCAAAGTGTTTTGAGCTTTGACAAATCACTGAAATAAGTACATAACCTCACTGTGACTCCTTTTGTCTCCAGAAATCTCACTCATCTAGAGCATGGATGGAAAAAAGAAAGTAGACAAGAAAGGCTACTGAGCATCAAAACAGATAACTGAAAGTATGTAAACAACTCTATAAACAAGTTACTCTTACCTTACACACAAGGCTAACAATTTTGAATGCCTAACATCTGTATGTGTGTGTTAAGTCACTTCAGTCATTTCCAACTCTTTGTGACTGCATGGACTGTAGCCCATCAGGCTCCTCTGTCCATGGGATTCTACAGGCAAGAATACTGGAGTGGGTTGCCATTTCCTCCTCTGGGCGATCGTCCCAACCCAGGGATCAAACCCATGTCTCTTATGTCTCCTGCATTTGCAGGCAGGTTCTTTACCACTAGAGCCACCTGGATCCACAATAAAATAACACCCTCCTTTCCCTCAAAAACTGTAGAAGCCAAGAAGGAAAACATAAAATATGGAAACCAAATCTAAAAAGCAGCTCAAAAGAATGGAAGTATTTGATGTAGGGGTATATAAACAGCCTTACCTATCTCAGTAAATCTTAACCTTCTAATCCATCAGCATTAAAAATGACTGGACTGGACAATAAGATACATGAGGGAAGGGGTCTCTCCCATCTTGTTCACCACAGTTTTCCCATTGTCTAGGATACTGCTTTGCATGGAGTAGGCA
The DNA here is from genome assembly GCF_016772045.2 of Ovis aries. Classification (NCBI taxonomy): domain Eukaryota; kingdom Metazoa; phylum Chordata; class Mammalia; order Artiodactyla; family Bovidae; genus Ovis; species Ovis aries. The sequence continues at coordinate 17,356,614 of NC_056069.1, read as the reverse complement.
TTCACTAAGTAGCAGTTTAAACTGTGGTGTTGGAGAAGACTCTTGAGAGTCCCTTGGACTGCAAGGAGATCCAACCAGTCCATTCTGAAGGAGATCAACCCTGGGATTTCTTTGGAAGGAATGATGCTAAAGCTGAAGCTCCAGTACTTTTGCCACCTCATGCAAAGAGTTGACTCATTGGAAAAGACTGTGATGCTGGGAGGGATTGGGGGCAGGAGGCGAAGGGGACGAGAGAGGATGAGATGGCTGGATGGCATCACTGACTCGATGGATGTGAGTCTGAGTGAGCTCCGGGAGATGGTGATGGACAGGGAGGCTGGCGTGCTGCGATTCATGGGGTCGCAAAGAGTCAGACACCACTGAGCAACTGAACTGAACTGAACTGAAAGATTTTTAAAATTCCCAGATAATCATGATGATGTGATCACTAATCTAGAGCCAGACATCTTGGAATGTGAAGTCAAGTGGGCCTTAGAAAGTATCACTACGAACAAAGCTAGTGGAGGTGATGGAATTCCAGGGGAGCTGTTTCAAATCCTGAAAGATGATACTGTGAAAGTGCTGCACTCAATATGCCAGCAAATTTGGAAAACTCAGCAGTGGCCACAGGACTGGAAAAGGTCAGTTTTCATTCCAATTCCAAACAAAGGCAATGCCAAAAATGCTCAAACTACCGCACAATTGCACTCATCTCACATGCTAGTAAAGTAATGCTCAAAATTCTCCAAGCCAGGCTTCAGCAATACGTGAACCGTGAACTCCCTGACGTTCAAGCTGGTTTTAGCAAAGGCAAAGGAACCAGAGATCAAATTGGCAACATCCGCTGGATCATGGAAAAAGCAAGAGAGTTCCAGAAAAACATCTATTTCTGCTTTATTGACTATGCCAAAGCCTTTGACTGTGTGGATCACAACAAACTGTGGAAAATTCTGAAAGAGATGGGAATACCAGACCACCTAATCTGTCTCTTGAGAAATCTGTATGCAGGTCAGGAAGCAGCAGTTAGAACTGGACATGGAAAAACAGACTGGTTCCAAATAGGAAAAGGAGTGCATCAAGGCTGTATATTGTCACCCTGCTTATTTAACTTCTATGCAGAGTACATCATGAGAAACGCTGGACTGGAAGAAGCACAAGCTGGAATCAAGATTGGCGGGAGAAATATCAATAACCTCAGATATGCAGATGGCACCACCCTTATGGTAGAAAGTGAAGAGGATCTAAAAAGCCTCTTGGTGAGAGTGAAAGAGGAGAGCGAAAAAGTTGGCTTAAAGCTCAACATTCAGAAAATGAAGATCATGGCATCTGGTCCCATCACTTCATGGGAAATAGATGGGGAAACAGTAGAAACAGTGTCAGACTTTATTTTGGGGGGCTCCAAAATCACTGCAGATGGTGACTGCAGCCATGAAATTAAAAGACGCTTACTCCTTGGAAGAAAAGTTATGACCAACCTAGATAGTATATTCAAAAGCAGAGACATTACCTTGCCAACTAAGGTCCGTCTAGTCAAGGCTATGGTTTTCCCTGTGGTCATGTATGGATGTGAGAATTGGACTGTGAAGAAGGCCGAGTGCCAAAGAATTGATGCTTTTGAACTGTGGTGTTGGAGAAGACTCTTGCCAGTCCCTTGGACTGCAAGGAGATCCAACCAGTCCATTCTGAAGGAGATCAACCCTGGGATTTCTTTGGAAGGAATGATGCTAAAGCTGAAGCTCCAGTACTTTGGCCACCTCATGCGAAGAGTTGACTCATTGGAAAAGACTCTGATGCTGGGAGGGATTGGGGGCAGGAGGAGAAGGGGACGAGAGAGGATGAGATGGCTGGATGGCATCACGGACTCGATGGACGTGAGTCTGAGTGAGCTCCGGGAGATGGTGATGGACAGGGAGGCCTGGCGTGCTGCGATTCATGGGGTCGCAAAGAGTCAGACACGACTGAGCAACTGAACTGAACTGAAAAATTTTTTAAATTCTCTGATCATGTTATATGTAAGATGGCAAAGAAGGTTTCTCTCTGAGCAAGTATCTGAACCAACATGACTTAGCTGAGAAGTTCATGGTGGAATCAGGGTAAATTCTATTAAAGGACTACAGGGACTTTCTTGATGCTCCTGGGGCTAAGAGTCCATACTCCCTATGCAGGGGCCCTCGTTGGGGAACTAGATCCCATATGCTGCAACTAAGACCCAGTACAGCCAAGTAAATGAATATTTTTTTAATGAATTTTTTTAAAAGGGAAAGGTTATGGAGATGTTTCATAAAACACAAGTCCGAAGAGCAGATGGGAATCCCGAGAATGCTCCCTGCTCATGTCTCGTCTCTGCTTCTTTTCGCATATCTACTTTATAGTGTGAGTAGATCACACTATGCCTCTCTCAATTCCCTCTGGCTCAGCTGGTAAAGAATCTGCCTGCAATACGGGAGACCTGGGTTCGATTCTGGTGTTGGGAAGATCCCCTGGAGAGGGGAAAGGCTACCCACTCCAGTATTCTGGCCTGGAGAATTCCGTGGACTGCAGAGTCCTTGCGGCCTCAAAGAGTTGGACACAACTGAGTGACTTTCACTTGTTCCAATCAACCAGCCGATAGGCAAGCAACATTAACATGACTATCAAAGGTCTGTGGTTGGCAGCCTGCAAGTATTCACACCTTTGTGTGATCCCCTACTCTGGGGTGTGGGCTGGACTTACAGACTCACTTCTAAAGGATGAAATAGAAAAAGGTGGTGAGCTATCACTTCCAAAAGCAGATTATGAAAAGACTTTGGCTTTCATTTAGGTACATGAGATATTTTTCTTTAATGGTGCTATCAGTTTCTTTATTATTTTATTTTACTTTATTTTATTTTTGGCCGTGCCTCATAGCGTGGGAGATCTTAGCTTCCCAACCAGGGAACAAACCCACACCCCCTGCAGTAGAAGCACAAGAAGTTCAGAGTCTTAGCCATTGAACTGCCAGGAAGTCCCACATGTGATCTCTTAAATCACTTGCTGTGGGTCTGCCCTATACTTTGTCATGAGCCAGCTCTGTGCAAAAGCTCACATGACAAGGGACCAAGATCTGCCACACACCACATGATTGAGCTTGACAGTGGATCTCCGTTCCCATTGTAGTCACACCTCCAGATGAGACCTGCTGACAGCTGGGCTTACAATTTCACAAGGGACCTTGAGCCACAGACACCTAGCTAAGCCATACTTGATTCCTGACTCACAGAAACTGTGAGATAATAAATGTTTGTTGTTTTAAGCCTTGATATTTTGGAGTAATTTGCTATTGCTAGTAAGTTAAATAGTCACCCTTAAATGTCTACTAAAATCTGTAACATATTGTCAAAAATATTTCTATCCCAAATGATTAAAATAAACAAGTTTTCATACTCAAAAAAAAAGCTAGTCCCCAACCATGTAAAAAGCTTAACTGCCCAGAATAATTTATTCCCTAAAGCTCTGCAAGACCACCAGTTTTCCTATGCAAATTCTGAAATTTGTTCATCAGAATTTGCTTGTCCATTTTGTAACTTGGTAGCTTTCCCCTTGATGATTTTCCAGGCCTCTAGTGTCCCCTCCTTCACCTTCCTGCCATCTCCTTTCCATCCTTTCGCTCCTCATTAACATTCCAGTTAGACTTCTGGCAAAGAAGAATGCTGTGAAACACCAACATATCTAGTTAGCTGCAGGTCAGAAGCCCTTAGTGAGGTCTTCACAAGTGGAAACAATTGACTGCAAGATTTTTAGCATTTGTGTGTTGGTTTAGTTTTCCATAATATATCACTTTCTCAATTTATGACAGGTAATGGAAAGTCATATATTGAGGTTTTCAATCCCAGCCCTTCTCAAATCAGTTTGAGTTTAAAGTTTAGTAGTTTTAAAGTTTAGAGTTTTAAAGCACAGGCGTTTAAAGTTAGGAGTTAAAGTTTAGAAATTTAAAGCTTTAGTGAGCATTTCCTTTTTGGAAGGGCTTCCCTGGTGACTCAGAGTTTAAAGCGTTTGCCTGCAATTCAGGAGACCCGGGTTCGATCCCTGGGTTGAGAAGATCCCCTGGAGAAGGCAATAGCAATCCACTCCAGTACTCTTGCCTGGAGAATCCCATGGAGGGAAGAGCCTGGTAGGCTACAGTCCATGGGGTCGCAAAGAGTCGAACACGACTGAGCCACTTCACTTTCTTTTCTTTCACTTTCCTTTTTGCAAGACACACTGGAGATGTAACTACAATATGTGTAGTCCCTGCCCTCAAAAACTGATAACCTTGTGGAAGAAAAGTATCTCAACACATAAAACAACTTGAGGATAATAAGTATATGGTACAGATCGTAGAGTAATGAAAGTTCAGAGAAGTCTGCAGACACCTGGAGTGATCAGCAGACAGTTTAGCAGAGGATAAGACCTGAGCTGGGTGTGAAGTATAAGGAGAACTTAGAAGAAAATCAAGAGTACTACAGGTAAGAGAACAGGAAGAGAGAAGAAATTTCTCAAATATCACTTTGACCTTTATTTGCAGGAATCTATTATTTTAAGCATAAATAGTGTCTAATATAAAAAGAATGTGATTGTGTTCAATAGTCGTGACCCTTTAGGCCTGGTGGAATGTTAAGAAGACAAAGATGGAGAAGATAGGCACCAGCAACATAGGTACCAAGGAAGGGATGTCTCCTATCAGGTTCCAAAACTGACATTCCAAGCAAGTTTATAAAATAAGGGAAAAAACCCTTTGCTATTCCCATGGTTGACAATACCCTCCCAATTTCAACCTCCTCCCACCGTCTCATCTGCTAATACTATTACCAGGAGAAATCTGTTGTTTCTCTCTCCTCCACTCCTTTCAACCTATCTGACTGCTGGTATCCTCTCTGTTTGTGGTGTCGTGGGGCTCCTATAACACTCTTGTCAGGAATATCAACAGGGACCCCCAGGGTGCACCTTAGAACACTGCACAAAGGTACCTGGGGGACAGAGTCTGAGGGGGCTCAAATCTAAACCACTATTTGGGATGGACTGCATCCCCCCTAAAGAAGGGGTGCTTTTTGATCATTCATTTGCCCAAAGGAGTAGCTTTTCTGCACTTTGCACAAAGGCATTCCTTACTAGCAATGACCCTAACCACTGCTGAGTCTAAGCTTTGCTAGATCCTTTAAGTCAGTGCTATCATGGGGATCTTCCTCTTATGTCCAGCATCAACTGACCTGACAAATAATGAAATATCAACATCCTACATAACAGCTAGGATGAATCTGACTACAGTTTCCTTTAAGACAATGAGAGAGTATGAGCTATTTTCAGGCAGCTCTGTCTACCATGTAAAAAAAAAAAAAAAAGCATTATGTCAGAAGACTGTAAGTAGAGGCTGAAAAAGACCTCTCAGTCTCTCAGACCCAGACCCTCATCCCAGAATGGCATCCTCATTTCTGATTGACACTGCTATCTCCAAAAAATACTTACCACACCTTGATCTGTGAACTAAAAGTTTAGTTCAGCCTAATTGCTTCATTCAAGCTCTCCGAGTACAGGCTGATCGGTTACAAAGACTCTCCTGTTGCAGCTCATCAGCTAAGAAGACCTCATCAACCACAAAAGAAAAATTACGAAAAGATTTGAAAGAAAGATTCTTTCAAAGTTTGGAAGTAAGGAAATCACTTAATATCTCAATGAGCATCAATGGTCAGGTCTTTTTGAAATCAGCATATAACATCATCATCATCATGACAAATCTTTTTTTTTTTTCTTTCCTGAAAATGCCTTCTTGGCACAAACTGAGAGACCACTTCAAGAACAATTGGGCACCCAAATAATTGGAAATATTTCAGAAGAGCAAATGAAGCAGAAGAGAACATAGAAAGCTGGAAATATATGGATGCAATTCTGAGCCTAAATGAACATGTAGCACCATATACAAAATAATCAGTGAGATGTGAAAACGGATGTGGATCCCTGTGATTTGAATCAACAGGGTGTGAAGGGCTCTTGTTATTAAAGGAAGACCTTGATGCCATCTCACCCATCTCCAGATCTGGACATCCAAGATTCTAGCTTTGCAGTGCGAAGCCCACCACTGAGCTCCATCCACACAGGATGCTTGAGAGCAGTCTTCAGACCAGTTTTCCTTGGCAGAAGGAAGGCAGAAGCCTTTCTCTGGGTCATTCCTCTCCTGTGAGATTTTCATCCCCATTCAGTTCAGTTCAGTTCAGTCGTTCAGTCGTGTCTGACTGTTTGTGACCCCATGAATCGCAGCACACCAGGCCTCCCTGTCCATCACCATCTCCCGGAGCTCACTCAGATTCACGTCCATCGAGTCCGTGATACCATCCAGCCATCTCATCCTCTGTCGTCCCCTTCTCCTCCTGCCCCCAATCCCTCCCAGCATCAGAGTCTTTTCCAATGAGTCAACTCTTCACATGAGGTGGCCAAAGTACTGGAGCTTCAGCTTTAGCATCATTCCTGCCAAAGAAATCCCAGGGCTGATCTCCTTCAGAATGGACTGGTTAGATCTCCTTGCAGTCCAAGGGACTCGCAAGAGTCTTCTCCAGCATCACAGTTCAAAAGCATCAGTTCCTCAGTGCTCAGCTTTCTTCACAGTCCAACTCTCACATCCATACATGACCACTGGAAAAACCATAGCCTTGACTAGACGGACCTTAGTTGGCAAAGTAATGTCTCTGCTTTTCAATATGCTATCTAGGTTGCTCATAACTTTTCTTCCAAGGAGTAAGCGTCTTTTAATTTCATGGCTGCAGTCACCATCTGCAGTGATTTTGGAGCCCCCAAAAATAAAGTCTGACAGTTTCCACTGTTTCCCCATCTATTTCCCATGAAGTGATGGGACCAGATGCCATGATCTTCATTTTCTGAATGTTGAGCTTTAAGCCAACTTTTTCACTCTCCTCTTTCACTTTCATTAAGAGGCTTTTTAGCTCTTCTTCACTTTCTGCCATAAGGGTGGTGTCATCTGCATATCTGAGGTTATTGAGATTTCTCCCGGCAATCTTGATTCCAGCTTGTGCTTCTTCCAGTCCAGAGTTTCTCATGATGTACTCTGCATATAAGTTAAATAAGCAAGCTGACAATATACAGCCTTGACGTATTCCTTTTCCTATTTGGAACCAGTCTGTTGTTCCACGTCCAGTTCTAACTGCTGCTTCCTGACCTGCATACAGATTTCTCAAGAGGCAGATTAGGTGGTCTGGTATTCCCATCTCTTTCAGAATTTTCCCCAGTTTATTGTGATCCATGCAGTCAACGGCTTTGGCATAGTCAATAAAGCAGAAATAGATGTTTTTCTGGAACTCTTTTGCTTTTCCATGATCCAGCGGATGTTGGCAATTTGATCTCTGGTTCCTCTGCCTTTGCTAAAACCAGCTTGAACGTCAGGGAGTTCACGGTTCACGTATTGCTGAAGCCTGGCTTAGGGAATTTTGAGCATTACTTTACTAGCATGTGAGATGAGTGCAATTGTGCGGTAGTTTAAGCATTCTTTGGCATTGCCTTTGTTTGGAATTGGAATGAAGACTGACCTTTTCCAGTCCTGTGGCCACTGCTGAGTTTTCCAAATTTGCTGGCATATTGAGTGCAGCACTTTCACAGCATCATCTTTCAGGATTTGAAACAGCTCCACTGGAATTCCATCACCTCCACTAGCTTTGCTCATAGTGATGCTTTCTAAGGCCCACTTGACTTCACATTCCAAGATGTCTGGCTCTAGATTAGTGATCACATCATCATGATTATCTGGGTCGTGAAGATCTCTTTCATACAGTTCTTCTGTGTATTCTTGCCACCTCTTCTTAATATCTTCTGCTTCTGTTAGGTCCATACCATTTCTGTCCTTTATCGAGCCCATCTTTGCATGAAATGTTCCCTTGGTATCTCTGATTTTCTTGAAGAGATCTCTAGTCTTTCCCATTCTGTTGTTTTCCTCTAGCAGTTTTAAAATCTCCTTGCCAATATGGGACTTCTAATTCAGAAAAGAGAGGTGCCCTGTATTTTCACACTTAGTCCAGGGAAACTTATATGATAGCAGTGGTCCTCAACATTTTTGGCACCAAGGAACAATTATGCAGAAGAAAAATTTTCCACAGACCAGGGGTTGAAGAGAATGGTTTGAGGATGATTCAAGCACATTACATTTATTGTGCACTTTGTAAAAATGTTAGTGGCTCAATCATGTCTGACTCTTTGTGACCCCATGGATTGTAACCTGCCAAGCTCCTCTGTCCATGGGATTCTCTAGGTAAGAAAACTAAAGGGGGTAGCCATTCCCTTCTCCATGGGATCTTCCTGACTTAGGGATCGAATCCATGTCTTTTGCATTGCAGGCAAATTCTTTACCATCTGATCCACTACGGAAGCCTGGATACATTGGACAGATGTACAATTAACATCAAATCTGTGACAAGCAGTAGGAGTAGTGAAATATATTAAGACTGTTACACAATCTAAGAGTAGATTTTGTTTACTAAGAATGCCTCACCCCAAAGCACCTGCCTCTTGATCTTCTTACTGGGGTCAATGAAGTGGTAAAAATGGGTCAGATAATTTCAGCTAGCCACATCACAGCAGCTCTCAGTGAGATGTTAATTAGTGAGATGTCATCAACTGTTGCACAAAAATGCCCTGAACCTCCACTTGGAGTGTCAACATAGCTTATAAAACTCTAAAAAGTCTGCAGATATTTATGTCCTGATATACATGAATTTGGGTCTGAAATATTGAGAAGAGAGATTTCCTGGACACCAAAACTGATGTACTGTGATAATCTCCATCACTCACCTCCACGGTAGAGAGACTTGTTGGAAAAGATCTCACTTATTAACCACTGAGTTAGGCAGAAAACAGTTTCTTGTTTTCCCACAGTTTATGTTTTAAAAAGTTTGTTTTAATGTTAAAACAGACATAGATGTATTATAGAATTTTAAAATTCACATGAATTTCTAACATAAAAAAGTAAGGAATTTTTCTATTTTCTGATACATGGTTAGAATATGGTCCCAGAGTTGTAGTGATAAGAATTCAAAGTCATACTCTGAGGAATACTTACCAGAAAAGGTTAAGAAGCACTGGTCTGGAGTTTATTTACAGAGAGGGCTAGTAGGTATAAATCATTTGGCTTTCAAGACTGATCATGCCAGAAAAGGCACCTGAGTGCGTGCGTGCTCAGCTTCTCAGTTGTGTCCAATTCTTTGCAGCTCCCTGGACTGTACCCTACCTGTCTCCCCTGTCCATAGAATTATCCAGGCAATAATACTGGAGTGGACTGGGCACACACCTTGAGGAAACCATAATTGAAAAAGGCACATATAGCCCAATGTCCATTGCAACATTATTTACAATAGCTAGGACATGGAAGCAATCTAGATGTTCATCCACAGATGAATGGATAAAGAAGCCATGGTACATAATTACAATGGAATATTACTCAGCCATAGAAAGGAACACATTTGAGTTGGTCCTGATAAAGTGGGTGAACCTAGAGCCTATTATACAGAGTAATTCAGAAAGAGAAAAATAAATACCGTATATTAATGCATATATATGGAATCTAGAAAAATGGTACTGTTGAACCTATTTGCAGGGCAACAATGGGGATGCAGACTTAAGAGCAGATTTGCGGACAGCGAGGGAAGAGAGGGAGGGACAAATTGAGAGAGTAGCATGGAAACATACACATTTTTCACGTGTAAAACAGAAAGCCAGTGGAAATTTGCTGTATGACTCAGGGAGCTCAAACTGGTGCTCTGTTACAACCTAGCAGGTGAGATGGGGTGGGAGGTGGGAGAAAGTTTCAAGAGGGAGGAGACATAGCTATACCTATGGCTGACTCATGTTGACGTATGTCAGAAACCAGCACCATGTTGTAAAGCAATTATCCTCCAACTAAGAATAAAGAAAGAAAGAATAAAGAATACTGGAGTAAGTTGCCACTTCCTCCTCCAGAGAATCTTCCTGACACAGGGAATGCACCCAAGTCTCCTGCATCTCAGACTCTCTACCATTGAGTCATCTGAGAAACAGAAAAGGCACTTTCCAACAGTTAAAAGCCCTTTCCGTGGACAAAGTCATCAAGGTGGCATCACGTACTATTTGAGAAAAGGCCAAAACAGACGTCCAGGCTGTACATCTTGACTCTCTTCAAACAATCCATGGACTCTATCAGTAAAGAAGGAACAACATCTAAATCTACTAAAAATAAAACATTCATTGGTTAACAGAATATTTCAGATGAATGTGTTTCAAAAGATGGCAGTTAGCTTTGTCCCCAAATGTTTAATCATTTGATCATTAGGCTTTCTTCATCTGCGTTATTTCTCTTAATGTTTTATCTTTTCTCAGCTAAGATAACCCAATCAAAAACACCATGAAAATCTTTCATTACTTAGCCCTGCCAGCCCTATCCTCAGTTTCCGCCCCCAGCTTCAGAGCGAGCTCTTCTAACCCTCTGCAATCTTAGGCTTTCAGATATTATCCCTCCCTCCCTTCCTTCACGGTGTTTACCTTGTTTACCTTACCTCAGTCATTTAGTCTGTAATCAACCTTATATCTCCATTGAAATTAAAAAAAAATAAAGCAGGGAAAATTATTTTTAAGTGAAATGAAAACTTCGGTAATTTGATTTGCAGGAAATGAAGAATAAAGTGTCACAACCCGAGTGCTTTTAAATAAGTCATAATTAATTACGCATGCATCTATGTTTGGATGCTCAATTTATGACTAATTATGCAGAAAATGTAATTGCAGACTGAAGTATTCAATCGTGCCTGCTCTTGCTCTCATTTATGACAACTAGGTTTTTGTTGTTGTTAATGGTATGGACCACCTGTTGAAACTGTCGAAATGTTGTCAAGACGCAAATAATCAGATGATCTCTCCTAAAATATAGTGGTTTCTGTTGAGGAAATTGCAGAAAAATCTAAAATTGTTTCCTAATTTATCCTACTATTTTCAAAAAAAAAGATTGTATGTAGTTCTATAATCTTTCATCCTCTGCTAAAATACACTTGCTAAGAAATCGCATTAGACACATGCTGCCAGCTTTGTTTCTCCTATGAATTTGCAGTACAGACTTTTTATTTTCTTAGAAGAGTCATAAAGCTCAAAGGAATCATGAATGACCATCACATTTATGTTATTCTAGACAGACTTCCTTTCAATGACACTGAAGGGAATTTATAACCTTTTCTCCATCTTAAGATGCCTAATAAAGTGAATATCAAGGAAGCAAAGGAAATAAAACCAAATTTAAAACTGCCTCTGAATAAGTCATGGAAGTAATTGCATTCATGAGTATTTTCTCACTAAAGGGAAAAAAAGAGAGAGAGCAAGGCAACAGAAACTTTCAAAAGCTCTTATAATAAATACTTAGCAGGATGACAGTTACTTTATTGTATTTTTTTAGAAACTTTTAAGAAAGTTTTATAACCTATAGTTGTCTTTTTCTGTATAAGCCAAATAAATTCCAAGGCCTCTGTGGCCCAGTCTCAGAGAGGTATAGCCTGTAAGAGACACCATCAGCCACCAAAAGCAAAAGCAATTCTAGTCCTTCTGATGCTTCTGAAAAGCCAGAGGTAGGTGTTAGCAGAGCCCATTTATATACAGTTTCTTCTTCCCAGCCCTGCTGCACTCAGGCAGCCATGGGGCTTCAGGGAAACCTTTCTTCCTGGCTAAAGCTTTGAAGACTGTGAGGTCTCCTTGTCCCCTCCTCCCCTGCCATTCTTATCACGGCAGAGTCCAGATCAAAGCAGCTGAGGCCACCAAATCACCACGTAGAGCACTCCTGCACACACGGGTCTGGTGGTACCTGAACCAGATATTCAGTAAGAAATGAGCTTTTGTTAGAACAGATTCAGAGAACAAACACGGATACCAAGTGGGGAAAGGGGATGTGGGACGGATTGGGAGATTGGGATTGGCATATATACACTTTGCTGTGTGAGGCCAAAGAGATTTAGTTGTTTGCGCGCACCGCAACTACAGCAGAACCTAACCTATCTTGATATGCAGGCATAAAGAGAATCCACTTGGAACGTGTCTGCAGCACTTCCTGAAGCACCTTGCCCACTCCTCTCTCCCCCAGCCTACCCTGATCTGAGCTTATTCTCTCAATCCCTCCACCAACCCCAGGAGTCAGGAGCCTGGATTATTTTTCCTTCTCTTGTCCTCTCTGCTTTCTAATCCCGTCTGTCTCAATAGAATCTCCTGATTCTGCATCACAAAAGCCCCAAACCTGGGTTGACAAAAAATAAACTATTTAGAGGGCTAAGGACAGGAATAAACTGAATCTTCAAGGAAGTTTTTTTTTTTTTTTAATTACTTGGGATGGCAAAGTTGAGTAGAAGGAGCGGAAACACCCACTTGTTGAAAAATGTTATCCCTATTCTATTTAGTTTTGGTTCAAAAGCAAGTGTACTAATGACTTATTCTTATCTGTGTAGCCTTTTGCAGTTACAGACATAGGTTTTATTTTTGAGCACGGTGCCATCATTCTTTGATCTCCATTTTCCAGCACCATTAGAGCCTGAAATTACCTGAAATTAGAGCTTCCAATCACCATAGCATCGTCTATGTAAAGAGGCCCCTCTAGATTTGTACAGTATACAATCTACATGAATGTATGGGCACTGCCTCCATAGCACTGAAAATATAATATTAAATGAGTCAAAAAAGAAACACAGTTCATATAATATCAGTTATTATAAAAGTCTATGAAAATTTCTGGAGAAGGAAATGGCAACCCACTCCAGTACTCTTGCCTGGAAAATCCCATGGACAGAGAAGCCTGGTAGACTACAGTCCATGGGATCGCAAAGAGTCGGACACGACTGAGCGACTTCACTTTCACTATGAAAATTTCTAGGACTATTATTCAACAATGTTATTAATAAAATCTGCCAATACTAGCATGTACTATAGCAAACATTGTGCTAGTCTCTGGGGAGGTTACAAAAAGATATAAGGAATGGTCTTGACCCTCAAAATGTTTGCTTCTACATAGGGAGATAGGACACATTCACACACACAGACAAAAAAAAAATCAGTATCAGCGGAGGATGAAATTAATATTTAACAGACAAATGGATTAATGTGTTATGGCCAAGGCATGCTGAAGTGAGTAAGGAAGATGACAATAAAGGTGGGTGTCAAGTTGGACTCCAGCAGATGTGTGCAAATCAAATAAAAAAGAGATGTGTGTTTAAATTTCAGGGTTTGAGCTGTAGCATTTGCTGACAGGACTATAAAAGGAGACTATCTGCCATTGCATGAGACTAAACTATTTCCAAGGCGGCCCAGAACAGACCAGAAGGGATGATGCACATATTTCACAGGAATGCTTCGTAGCCAGGATTTCACACCAGCCGGCTCACCTCAGAAAAAGCATTTCTTCATTTCCCTTATCAAAATCATCTAATCGACTCTTCTAAATGAAGGTGTAAAAAGCATATTATGCAGCTGTAGCCCCTGCCCTCTAGGGGATTACAATCGAAAATGAGCAAACCTGGTTCCAACAAGCAGAGAGAGAGAATTAACACAGATAACCATGAGGAATGTATTTTCTGCAAGCCTCGCTGCCATCAGACAGAACAATTTGTAGTCATCACTGAGCTGAGCTGAATTCAAATTAGTGACCCAAAGGCTTCACTGTCTGGGTGTTATTTTCAATCTCCTTAGCTATCCAAGCTCTGGAAGTTTCATTTTTCATTCTTACTGTGCAGTCATCATCAACTACCAAAGGGAAAGACTGCAATCCGGACACTAAAAATAGCATTCTTGCCTTCTGAAAGCCAGACTCAGATTTATGACAGTTTTAAAATTTGGTTCTTCGTTTTAAAAGTTCAACATTCTACAAGAACCTTGCAGAGTAATATCTACCTGGCCTTTAGAGCATAAAACACCAGAACTTGCTGCAATGGGAGGTCAGGTCTTTATGTAATCCATTTACATAGGAGAGAGATCGCCTTCTCTTTCACTTGACAGCTTGACATGCCTTCACATGTTTTCCACTTAATCAGCGGAATCATTTAGGCACTGAGGGTTTTGATGGTCTCAATAAAAAGCATCTATTTCTGTAAAACCTATCACTATAAATAATTTAACAAATAACCCCGCCCCCAAAAAAGACTATAAAAAGAGAAGAATTATTCTTTCATACTTAAATCACAGACTGCTCTGAAGCTGAGCCAAAGAGAATTCAGATTTAAAATGAGAATAGGATGTTAATCAGCTATGCTCCAGTATAAAATAAAACAGTCTTTAAAATACATAAAATGGTATATGGAGAGAGTAACATGGAAACATACATTACCCTATGTAAAATAGATAGCCAATAGGGATTTGCTGTTTGACTCAAGGAACTCAAACCTGTGCTCTGTAACAACCTAGAAGGGGTGCAACGGGGAGGGCGATCGGGGGAGGTCCAAGAGGGAGGAGCCATGTATATCTACGGCGGATTCATGTTAATGTTTGGCAGAAACCAACACAATACTGTAAAGCAATTGTCCTTCAATTAAGAATAAACAATTTAAAAAAAAAGAATTTTAAAAATACATAAAATGAGAAAAGTACTAGAAAGAAAAAAAATAAAATAAAAATGAGAACAGGATGATGTCCAACAATAAATGATGAAGTTCAAATGAAAAACAAAATACAGAAAAATATAATCCAATTTATGTTTTAAATATACATTTTATACTTAATTAAATTATAATATATATTTGAATTTATACTTCCCTACAAAAGATCTGGGAAGAAAATATCAATATAAGCTGTTAACATTATGACTCAGAGGGGTAATTATGGTGGGGGAACTTTAAGTTTTTTACAATAATTTCATTCTATCAGGAAAAAAGATGTTTCCATTTCTTAAATGTGCACATACACAGAGACTGCATATACATTTATAAGTTTATGCCATTGCGAATCAAACTGGGTATTATATCTCTTTCTTATTACCTGGATGTCAAGACCCAGTTGGCAGAAATGTCGCAGCTTTAACCTGGAAACCTAATTTCAGTCTAGAAGGGAGAGACAGTGACTGAGACTGGAGCTAAGAGGGAATTGAACAAATTTTAGGATGTGTCCCCAGAAGAGGAACCTGCCTGCCAATGCAAGAGATGCAGGTTTGATCTCAGGGTCAGGAAGATACCCTGGAGGAGGGCATGACAATCCACTCCAGAAGTCTTGCCTGGAGAATTTGATGGACAGAGGAGCCTGGCAGGCTGCAGTTCATGGGGTTCCAAAGAGTGGGACATGACTGAAGTGACTTAGCACACACGCACCCCCGAAGAGGGAACAGCAGTCCATGTTACAATGTCCATGGGAGGACTGACACTCACAGAATCTGAGCTGTGAATCAGAACCTGGCATGTAGGGATTTCCAGGTATATAGCAGCATCTTGCTTTGGGAATGATCGGGAGAGGTGTCCATCTGGCTGAAGCAAGACCTCAGCCAACCAGGGAAAGAGGGCAGACAAGACTTGGGGAGGCCAGCCTTGGACAAAAAGCTAAACTCAGGGCAGGGCTCTGGTTTCAACAGAGTTAAGGTGACTACCAAGAACCAGAGCAGAATCCTAGCTAGACCTGGGACAGATGGTGGGGGTAAGCAAAGAGGCTACTGCTGAGTGGGCCATCCCATGCCCAGGTCTATAGGGCCACTTCGGATTCCATGGGCCAGTACTGATGGAGAGAAGGTGACTTTTTAGCTCCAAGCTTGATTCTTTTGGTTCAGGGACTGGGCCACAGACTAGGACCTAGATTAGGGCAACACTGGGCAGGGAAGAATGACATCAGTAGTTTTGAGTTGGTCTTTCTTACCAAAATTAAGGGCTTCTCCGGTGGCTCTGAAGTAAGGAACCTGCCTGCAATGCAGGAGATGCAGGAAACGTGGGTTCAATCCCTGGGTCAAGAAGATTGCCTGGAGGAGGAAAGGGCAACCCACTCCAGTATTCTTGCCTGGAAAATCCCATGGACAGAGGAGCCTGGCGGGCTACAGTTCATAACGTCACAAAGATGCCACTGAGCACACAGGCACCGAAGTTAAGAAAATTTTTCATCTAATTCTCACCACTTAAATATAGGCAAGAAGAGCTCTACTCCCAAGAGAATGTTCCCTGAAAATTTATAGAATCTTCTATTACCAAGGCAATGACTGCCCACTTAGTGACTGTGAGCCTTTGTGGTCCTGAGTTAATTTATAAAAAGACAAAGAGAAGTCCATTTCACAGAATCTTGGAAGATTTTGTCCATGCCATGATGTCCATGTGGAAGTCAAGAGAACTACCATGGTCTTTCCTGTCAATACACAAATGACATTCAAGATAAAGATTCTGTATAAAAGAGAAGGGGGTGTGGAATCCTTCTTTCTTTAGCAACTGATCTTTCCCTTTCGAATGCACTTGTTTGCCCAGAAAGCCAACCCCTCCCTAGTGTCTCCTTAGAAATTCTCAGAATCTTGAGACATTAAGCTGACTGTATTGGCATTTAGATCCCAAACCTTCCCAGAATCAAGAGATCCAATTAATATAGATTCCATTTATAAACCAGGAAAGATGTAAAGGTGGATGAAATAACCTAAGACTCTAAGCGCTTTGGGCTTCCTAGGTGGCTCAGTGGTAAAGAATCCACCTGCCAATGCAGGAGACACGAATTCAGTCCCTAGGTGGGGAAGATCCCCTGGAGGAGGAAATGGCAACCTACAGTATTCTTGTCTGGAAAAGCCTATGGACAGAAAAGCACGGTGGGCTACAGTCGATGCAGTTGCAAAGAGTCAGACACCACTGAGCAATAGCGCACGCAAATAAGCACTTTAAGGAATCAACTTGTGCTGTACATCCGGGTAGGGAAATGACGGCAGGCAGGAGAGCTGAAGCAGCTCTGCACATTCACTTATTCCTGGGACACCTCTCCGGATCCCTGTTGTTATGGGGAGGGATTCAAAATAGTCCCAAATTCCAACTAACATGATCCTCAACATACTCTTCTCTTAAAATCCAAAAGCTTATAAAGTCAAAATATTACATTTGTTTCAGTAATACCATGATTTCAAAGCTTGCTTCTTGGGCATTCCACTGCTAAAAATAGAAAAAGGATGTTTTTTCTCCCTCTTACTCCCAGTTATCAGGGGAAAAAATGATTAAGTGAGTGAACAGAAGTTTCTCAGTTTTAAGATTTTTCTATCATGTTTCTTAGATTTTTGGTACCCCCTGTCAGAGACTAGATCCATGGCAGTTCATTCCAGAGGAGCTGGAGCTACAGAAGAGGCATGGTCCCTTCTAGAGACATCACCAAAGATGGGGAGGGGCTGAGTGGGAGAATGGGATAGGAGAGAAGAGAAATACTCTGTCTTCTTCACTTTCTGCCAGCAATCTTTGGCCTTGGCCTCCCAGTGGCCTAACCCAACAGGAACCTGGGAAACCATAGCCTGCAGGGGTCTACCTCCTGAGTAACAAACAGAGTGGGGAAGACCAATAAAGCAATCTGTAGTCCAAGAGGGCAAGGACCAGCATGTGTGACATCTGATTGATCACAGATGAGTTATCACACATTTAAAATATTACCATCTCTGGGTGGTGTCCACCACACTCCCATGAGATGCTTGAGCCTCCTAGGTGGCGCTAGTGGCAAAGAACCCGCCTGCCAATGCAGGAGACATGAGAGATACGGGTTCGATCCCTGGGTCAGGAAGATCCCCTGGAGGGGGAAACAGCAGCCCACTCCAGTATCCTTGCCTGGAGAACCCCATGGACAGAGGGGTCTGACAGACTCTAGTTCATAGTGTCGCAAAGACTCAGATAAGACTGAAGCAACTTAGCATGATGTTGGATTTGCTTAGCAGCCCAAGAAAGAGGGTCATCTCTAACAGTGTTATTAAGCTGTGTCCTATAGACCCAGAGGTTCCATGGAGCTCTCTTGCAGCTACCACGCAGAAGAGTAGGATGAGCACACCAGCTCCAGCCTCCATCCCTAATGAAGCTAGAGCACTGTCACTTTTCATCCGTTTCACATCCAGGGTCTCTGTAAGGTTTTGCTTGACCAAAATGCCTCTTAACATAAAAAGACAGGGATTCACCGGCATATCAAGTTGCTGCTTGATATGCAGCAAGAATTATCTCATCACACTTCGTTTTTTTTCTTACAGTTTGTTATGATAGTGAGTTATTACTTCCCTATGTTTTATACTTTACCACATTTGTGCTACCACTGTACGTCAGTACAGGCCACTCCAGCTTCCAGTGTGTGTACATGGGTAGTTATGAACCAAATGTTTGAAATTTCAAATGCTTTTCCCAAAATATTGATAGTATCATCCATGTAGTTAAAACCTGGGCTGGGAAGATCCCCTGGAAGAGGGCATGGCAACCCACTCCAGTATTCTTGCCTGGAGAATCCCCGTGGACAGAGGAGCCTGGCAGGCTATAGTCCCTGAGACCGCAAAGAGTCGCTGAATTGACTAAGCCCAGCACACACAGAATCTCAAACCAGTCCAGGCAATCCCACTTAATCATAATGTACCTGAAATAGGATCCTAGCAAATAAATTAGAACCTCGGCAACATCTATAAGATTCCAAAGGACGGATATATTCCACTTTCCCATCTGGAATGCAGGAAGTCCATCTCCTCTCCCTGAAGGAGGATCCAAGGCTTCTCTTTCCTCACACACTCTAAATTTTTCAAAGTAGCACAGATTTTGAAACTATCAAATGATGATCACGATGAAGCAAAATATTCACTCTCATAGATTACTTGGGGAATAAGTAGAAACAAATATTACTGTGCTTGTCTGGATCTGCAGAGAAGCTGATGCCAAGTCTGAATATTAGAGGAAATGTTGGTATGAGAGAAAAGGGAGCAGGAGCTGAGCAAGGCTGAGCGCTGGCAGACCAAAAAGCCTTCTGACCTCAGGGAAGGGAGGGAAGGTTGGAGTGAGCCTTCTAAAATGTGTGTGTGTGTGTGTGTCCTAATACAGCCTATTGATTCTGTTTCTCTGGAGAACCTTAACTAACCCAAGACCTATCAATAAAGTCACAGATACAGATTTGTGAACTATAAAGTGCTAACCATGTGTTCAGCCTAAAGCACTGACCATAACATCCTCTTCAAAGTGGACCCCAGAGCAACATTCATTTATCAACTCCGCCTAGAGTAGCTTTTGAAGTGAAATTTAGAAACAACCCCCAGCCTCCAAAACAACAACCAACCAGTGAGTAGGAAAGCAAAACACACCTCTGAAAATCCTTATAAAAAAGTGGCTATTTTTTTAAAATATTTCAATATTCAACTCCCAAACCAACAGATTTCGAGGGTAAAAAATTCAAGTACTTCTTTGCAGAACCTCAGTTCTTTTCAGGGTCATGGAAAGGCCCAGGTGCTTGGCTGTGTCTCTTCTCACTGTGGTTATCTGAGTGCTCTCGGTTCCCATCCCCCATCCCTACTATCATGTGATGAGTTAATAAGGAGAAAATATTACTGCACTCTCAGCTTTCATATCCCTAATAAAGCCCATATTTTAAAGCAGTTATGGAACTTTGCACAGAACCCAGGTTTAAAGGCAAATTAAATACATAAAAAACTAATCCTGACAGCAAAGTTTAGTTACCTGAGAAACAACTACTAAATTTATCTCTTCAGTCAAGAACGTAAGATAAATACTTCAAAAAACTCGCTCTGCTTTTGCTTTCAGTTTAACTTTAGGCCTTATTAAATGACACCTTTGGCAAAGAAAAAATGTACATGTATAATTTAAAGCTATCCTGATCAGAATGAGCTATAATGGCTATGTTAAAAAAATGGTCTTCTTGCTACCGTAATGAAGCTTATCTTTCTGTCAGTTTGAAATATTGTGGGTTACTATTCAATATCCATTCTTCCTTTCTTCCATACAAACAGAATCTTCGTTTTATTCTGGGTGGCAGCACGCCTAGGCTTAAGCAATACATCAAAATTGGTACACATATTCATGGCAGTCTTGGTCCCCTTTGTCAGGTACTAAGTGTCCCAATTTCCTATTACAGCTAGAAATGACCAGGGGACTGAGTTACGTCTAAAAGATGTAAGAGGTGGTCAACTAGGGACTTCTTTGAAGGCTTTGCTCTCCTAATAAAAGGGTAACTTTCCCCATTTTTCCTAATGCAGAAATAATGTGTGGAGCTGTAGCAACAAGTTCCAAATCTTGAGGCAACAAGAAAGACATGAAGAGCAATGACATTGAAGTTGGCAAAGGAGAGTTAGGTCAGTTCTTGAGATTAGAAGGGCAGGATTAGATTAGGCATCTCAGAAACAGCCTAGCAGTGCTATTTCGGCAATAAAATAGAGAATTGGTGAAAAATAAATAGGAATTCCAAGATGCCTTGAGAATCCAGGTAAGGCTAGCGTTAATTTGGAGCAGAACTGTACCCTACCTCAGACATGTTTGATAACTGTAAACTGGGATAACTTTATATATATACATTTATTTATTTATTTATTTATTTTAATTGGAGGTTAATTACTTTGGCCACCTCATGAGAAGAGTTGACTCACTGGAAAAGACTCTGATGCTGGGAGGGATTGGGGGCAGGAGGAGAAGGGGATGACCGAGGATGAGATGGCTGGATGGCATCACGGACTCAATGGACATGAGTCTGTGAGAACTCCGGGAGATGGTGATGAACAGGGAGGCCTGGTGTGCTGCGATTCATGGGGTCGCAAAGAGTCAGACATGACTGAGCGACTGAACTGAACTACTTTACAATATTGTATTGGTTTGGCCATACATCAACATGAATCCGCCACAGGTATACACGTGTTCCCCATCCTGAACCCCCTTCCCTTCTCCTCCCCGTACCATCCCTCTGGGTCATCCCAATGCACCAGCCCCAAGCATCCTGTATCATTGGAGAGCAGTGTAACAATATCTATCAGGATTTTAAATGTGCAGATCTTTAATTTTTAATTGCTTTATTTTAAAATAATTTTTAAATGTTACTTTTAAAACTTTTTTTTAACTTTTAACTGTTCCACTTACAGTTATTACAAAATATTGGTTATATTCTCCACATTGTACATCCTTGAGCCTGTCTTACACCCACTAGTGTGTATTAATACCTCTAACTCCCCACCCCTATTTTACTTTTCCCCTCCCCAATGGGAACCACTAATTTGTTCTCTACATCTGTGATTCTGCTTCTTTTTGGTTATATTCAGTAGTTTGTTGTATTTTTTATTTATTTATTTTTATTTTTACTTTATTTTGTTTTATAATACTGTATTGGTTTTGCCATACATTGACATAAATCCATCACAGGTGTACATGAGTTTCCAGTCCTGAACCCCCCTCCCACCTCCCACCCCACATCATCTCTCTGGATCATCCCCGTGCACCAGCCCCAAGCATCCTGTATCCTGTATCAAACATAGACTGGTGATTTGTTTCTTACATGATAGTATACATGTTTCAATGTCATTCTCCCAAATCATCCCACCCTCTCCCTCTCCCTCTCCCTCAGTGTCCAAAAGTCCATTCTATACCTCTGTGTCTCTTTTGCTGCCTTGCATACAGGGTTATCATTACCATCTTTCTAAATTCCATATATATGTGTTAGTATACTGTATTGGTGTTTTTCTTTCTGGCTTACTTCACTCTGTATAATAGGCTCCAGTTTCATCCACCTCATTGGAACTGATTCAAATGTATTCTTTTTAATGGCTGAGTAATACTCCATTGTGTATATGTACCACAGCTTTCTTATCCACTCATCTGCTGATGGACATCTAGGTTGTTTCCATGTCCTGGCTATTATAAACAGTGCTGTGATGAACATTGGGGTACATGTGTCTCTTTCAATCCTGGTTTCCTCGGTGTGTATGCCCAGCAGTGGGATTGCTGGGTCATAAGGCAGTTCTATTTGCAATTTTTTAAGGAATCTCCACACTGTTCTCCATAGTGGCTGTACTAGTGTGCATTCCCACCAACAGTGTAAGAGGGTTCCCTTTTCTCCACACCCTCTCCAGCATTTATTGCTTGTAGACTTTTGGATCACAACCATTCTGACTGCTGTGAAGTGGTACCTCATTGTGGTTTTGATTTGCATTTCTCTGATAATGAGTGATGTTGAGCATCTTTTCATGTGTTTGTTAGCCATCCGTATATCTTCTTTGGAGAAATGTCTATTTAGTTCTTTGGCCCATTTTTGATTGGGTCATTTATTTTTCTGGAATTGAGCTGCATAAGTTGCTTGTATATTTTTGAGATTAGTTGTTTGTCAGTTGCTTCATTTGCTATTTTTTTCTCCCATTCCCAAGGCTGTCTTTTCACCTTGCTTATAGTTTCCTTTGTTGTGCAGAAGCTTTTAATTTTAATTAGTTGTATTTTTTATATAACACATATAAGTGAAATAATACAGTACTACTTGTCTTTCTCTGGCTTATTTCACTTGGCATAATGTCCTCTAAGTCCCTCCATGTTGCTGCAAATGCAAAATTTCATTCTTTTTTATGTCAGAGTAGTATTCCATTGTGTGTGTGTGTGTGTGTGTGTGTGTGTACATCGTTTTTATCCATTCATCTGTGGATGGACACTTAGGCTGCTTCCATATCTTGGCTATTGTAAATAATCCTGTTGTGAACATTGTGGTACATGTATCTTTTCAAAATAGTGTTTTGGGGTGTTTTTTGGATATATACACAGGAGTGGGATTGCTGGGTCATTGCTGGTAGCTCTATTTTTAATTTTTTGAGAAACCTTGATAGTATTTTCCACAGTGGCTGTACCAGTTTACATTCTCACCAACAGTGCACAAGGGTTCCCTTTTCTCCACATCCTATCCAACACTTGTTATTTGTGTCTTTCTGATGATAGCCATTCTGACAGGTGTGAGGCGACATCTCACCTTGTGGTTTTGATTTGCTTCTCCCTGACGATAAATAATGTTGAGCATCTTTTCATGTGCTTGTTGGCCATCTGCATTTCCTCTCTGGAAAAAAAGTCTATTCAGTTCTTCTGCCCTTTTAAAAATTAGGTTATTTGATTTTTTTTGTTGTTGTTGTTGAGGTATATGAGTTGTTTATATATGTTAGATATCAATTCTTTTTCGGTCATATCATTTGCAAATATTTTCTCCTATTCAGTAGATTGTCTTTTCATTTTGCTGATTATTTCCTTTGCTATAAAATGCACAGATCCTTTAAACTAGCAATTTCACTACTGGGAAATTATCCTACAGAAAAACACAGGTGCAAAAAGATATATGCACAAGGTTATTTATTGCAGCATTGTCTAAAATAGCAAAGTAAAATTAGAAGCAACCTAAATATGAAATTGGGAAAATAAAATATATACAATTCTTACAATGAAATGCTGTGCAGCTGTTCAACAAAGAATGAAGTAGAATACATGTAATGATATGGAAAGATGCCCAGGAGACATTCTCAAGGAAAAAAAAAAAAGAGTAGTACTTATAATCCCATTTTTGTGAGGAAAAAAAAAAACTAACATAAGTTTAAAATTTCACATGCAAGCACTTGTATGGTGTTGCTGTTCGGTTGTTAAGTCATGTCTTTGTGACCCCGTGGACTGCAGCATGTCAGGCTCTTATATCCTCCATTATCTCTCAAGAGTTTGCTCAGATTCATGTCCATTGAGTCGGTGATGCTACCTATCTATCCTCTGCTGCCTCCTTCTCCTTTTTTATACATTAGTATACATATGGGGGGGAACTTCCTCCATAACTCAGTCGGTAAATCATCTGCCTGCAGTGCAGGAGACCCAGGTTTGATTACTGGGTTGGGAAGATCCCCTGGAAAAGGAAATGGCAACCCACTGCAGTATTCTTGCCTGGAGAATTCCATGGATAGAGGTCGCAAGAGTCGGACATGACTTAGCGATTAAACCATCACATACATATAGGGGAAAGGTCTGAAAGAGAAGAACCAAGTAGACAAGATGGGCCCAGTTACTATGTTTTCATGCCTTTCCAACAGCTGTTGTTGATGCCATCACATTCATCAGGTGCAGACAATAGGGATAACTCAAGGATGAGGTTCAGCATGGGTGACAAGCAGACAGAAATCTGCTGATTTAAAGCAGCTCCAAGACTATGAGCCTTCCAGACAAGAAAACAAGTACATGCCAGAGAAACATAATAAAGAGGGAGAAAAAGGAGAAACCAACAGATTCAAAGTCATTATCAAGCTAAAGAAAAGGTTCAGGCAATGTAGTCAATCTATGGAAGACAAGGAAGATGTATATAGAAGGTATGGAGGATAAGGACATTGTGTTTGGAGGAGAAGAGAAGCAGCTCTGAGTCGGAGTCCCTAGAACTAGAACAGGTCTGAATGATGAAAAAGTCCGAGGAAGAAACATGCTTGTGGTTGGCTGGAGGGGCAAATACATTATGATGTCAAAATCCTCCTTCAGATGCAGCCACTTTCAAACCTGAGGATTGTTCCCAATTTACTCATAGTTCATTCCATTTCTATCAGCTTTTTTTAAAATCTGAATTTCTCTCCTTTGCTGCAAAACACTACATTCTTGACATTTGTTTCCCTGGCCTCTGCTCCTAAACAAGCATATAGTTTCATCTGAAGATTTCCAAGGGACGTTATTGCTAAAAATTTCAGAGGGTAACAAAATAACAAATGCTAGTGATCTTTATTGTTATATCAATGGTAAGAGCCTATTCCACCTCTACGGTGATGGTTTTGGACTTAGCACATCCCTCTTACACCTTGAGTATGAGCTCAGCCGCTAGATGTCGACTCATCCTTCTATCGCTCCTTTCTCTAGTTTTAGTTCCCTTGGTTTCAGCTTTAGTACTAACACTAGTGAGGAGTATTAACTTGTAGGTAGACACATTACATTTCAGAGCCTGCTCTCTCCCACCTCAGTGTCTTCTTGATTCACTCAAAACCACCTTCTAACAAAGATCATTGAAGCTGAGAAAAGGACGGTGAATCACCAAAGAGAATGAAGAGGTTTTGGAGAATAAAAACAAGAGGCTGAACACAAAAGTGATTCTGGAAGTCAGTGGACAGCAGTGGTGAGTGTAAGTGGATGATGTTGCTATGAAATTAAGGTGAAGGGACAGAGGTGGTGGTCACAGTGTGGCAGAGAAATAAACCCGTCTCCATCACTGGTAGAATATGAAAGGGAATGACCTCAAACGAGGTTTTGAGGGAGATGACCTAAAAAATTCAGGAAACATGTGTATACATGGGAGTTTTAAATTGCAATACACATTAACCAACTCTTGGTAGATTTATTTAGAAGGGTCTCAGCAGCTAGATACTTTCCTTGGTTTACAATGACAACATCAAATACATGGGGCACCATTACTGGACACCACCAGAGACAACGGTCGAGGGTACAACCCCACCTTTAGAACCACTGCCTCCATCTCTGGACACTGGATTCACCACTACCAACACTGGTTCCGGGGAAATGGATTCCTTGTGGTCTCACTTCTGTGCATCTCTAGGTTTCGATGCCAAGATTAGCGCAGGTGCAGCTAGTAAGAACCTGGAACATATGCCCATACCGTGGACTCACAGTTGGTTGGAAAGGTTCCATTCAGGCTTTTTAGCTTCTCTAGTGGAAGCTGGCCAAAAAGTTAAGAAACATAATCCATGCCAAGGATCCAAGAGAGTGAATGGAAGTGTTGAATACATCAGACAATTGGTTTACATGTACAAAGGAGTTCCATAGCCTTGAGTGAAAGAGAATCAGGCCCTCTGACCTAGGAGAGCTGAGGGATTGAGCTGGAGATAGGCAGAGAGGTAACAGGGAAAGAAATTTTTCTAAGAACATTATTAGAGGATTAATTTTCCTGATTAAAGAAAATAAATGTTCACTATAAGTAAAAGTGCTAAAAACAGAAAAATTCAAAGCAGCATTTAAAAAATGATCCTCCAGGTTCATATTACTGAGTATTTTCACTACTTTTTGTATCTTTTTCTATGAATATGTAGATTATACTCTACATAAGATTCTTACTTTGTTTTTTCACAAACATCTCTTAAATTATGATTCTTAAGATTATTAAAATTCAATCCTTTGGATACATCATCACTTTTTGGCATACACAGATTTTTTTAGCTTAAACTCCTAGAAGTGAAATACATGGGTTAGAAAAATATGAATATTGACACATATTGCCTTATTGTTGCAAAAATAATATGCATTTCCAGTCATGAAATGTTGAATATTTCATTTCTCTGAACCTTCACCAATACTATGTATAATCCATTTTTTAAAATTTATAAGTAAAAAGTTATCCCATTTTTATTTTGAATTTTTTATTATAAATGAGATTTTCCATCTTTTTACACATTTATATTTATTCATATTATATATTAGAAGATGCTTGCTCCTAGGAAGGGAAGCTATGACAGACCTAGAAAACACGTTTAAAAAGCAGAGACATCACGTTGTTGACAGAGGTCTGTATAATCAAAGCTATGGTTTTTCCAGTAGTCATGTGTGGATGTGAGACTTGGACCATGAAGAAGGCTGAGCACCAAAGAACTGTTGCTTTCAAATTTTGGTACTAGAAAAGACTATTGAGAGTCCCTTGGACTGCAAGGAGATCAAACCAATCAATCCCAAAGGAAATCAACCCTGAATATTCATTAGCAGGACTGATGCTGAAGCTGAAGCTCCAATACTTTGGCCACCTGATGGGAAGAGCCAATTCACTAGAAAAGACCCAGATGCTGGGAAAGATTGAAGGCAAAAGGAGAAGGGTACTGCAGGAGATTAAATGGTAAGATAGCATCACCAACTCAAAGGACATGAGTCTGAGAAAACTCCAGGAGACAGCAAAGGACAGGAGAGCCTGCTGTGCTGCAGTCCATGGGATTGCAGAGCCGGACATGACTAAGCGACTGAACAACAACAATATTATATATTTATATATTTCCCCTTTCTTTTTGAAGATAAACTTTTCATTAATATGTAAGACTTCTTTAAGTAATAAGGACATAAATCCTTTGTCAAGTAGGTTTAAAATACTTTTTTTAAGTTTTAATTAATCTTGCAAGTTTTTTCACAATATAGAAGTTTGAGATGTTTATGTAATCAAGTAAATCTTATTTATATTGTTTATCTTTAGATTTGTGCACTCACGTTTTGAAGGCTAGCTTTTTCAAATAAAATTTGAATCACTGATATAAGGAAACAACCTGTCCCTCGACCTTCCCTACATCAATAGATGACCCATTCTTCCAATTGCTCAGGACAAAAACCGTGGGGTCAAAAAAGACATCTTTTTCTTTCACCTCACACCTCTAGCCATCAGGTCTACCTCTGAAACACCTTTCCAGAACCTAACTACCTCTCTCACTCAGCCACTGAGAAGCCCAGTTACTTCTCACTGGAGTTTTGCCCATCAGCCTTCCAGGTTATCTCTCCACTTCCTTCCTGCCTCTCAGGCTATTCTAAACACAGAAATTTAAAAGTGAAAGTCAAATTACACTAATCCTCTTCTTAAGCCCTCCAGTGGGTCCCCATCCTGCTTAGAGTAAAAGCCAGAGTCATCTCAGTGAAATATAAAACCCCACAGGATTTTCCACCAGCTCCTCCTCTGTCCCCCGGGCCACATGTCCCATCAGACTCTGCCTCTGTCATCTGCACTAGCATGCTGACCTCCATGATATTCCTCAGACATGCTAAACACATGCATGTCTCGGGACTTTTACACTACCCATGTCCTCTGCCAGGAATGTTCCTGCCTCAGATACCCAAATGCCTCAGTTGCTCTCTCCATTCAGAATGTCTGTTCAGGCACCACTCTAACAAAGACCTTGTCTGATCACCCTGTTTCAAATAGCACCTTGCCATCACTGCTAAGTCATGCCCAACTCATTTAGACCCCATGGACTGCATCATGCCAGGCTTCCCTGTCCTTCACTGTCTCCCGGAGTTGCTCAAACTCATGTCCATTGAGTAAATGATGCCATCCAACCATCTCATTCTCTGTCACCCCTTTGTCCTCCTGCCTTCAATCTTTCCCAGCATCAGGGTCTTTTCCAATGAGTCCTCGCATCAGGTGGCCAAAGTATTGGAGCTTCAGCTTCAGCATCAGTCCTTCCAATGAATATTCAGGATGGATTTCCTTAAGGATTGCCTGGTTTGATCTCCTTGCAGTCCAAGGGACTCTCCAGAATCTTCTCCAGCACCACGATTTGAAAGCATCAATGCTTTGGTGCTCAGTCTTCCTTATGGTCCAACTCTCAACTCGCCAGGACTCTATCCTAGTATATATTTCACGGTATCATGCATTATCACCAGACCCATGCATGTGGCGTGTGTCTGTCTATCCCTCCTGGAATGAAAACTCTTTAAAAACAGGGGATTTATTTTGTTTCCTGCTGTATCCTCAGCACCTAGAATGATGCTGGACACTTAGCAGATACTCTGTAAATATTTGTAATAAAGGTAAGTAAATATTTGTCTTAGGTCAGGTTCTTTAAGCAGATCCCAAAGCGAGGGTAAGTGTGCAAATTATTCACTATAGAAGTGACACAGGAGTGAGCGAAGCAGGGAAGTTCCCAGCCTCAGCCTAACCCAATGGGGAGCTCTCGACTGCACAGTTCCAGCTCAGAGTGACGGTCTCAGAGGCAAGAGAGCTGAGCTTTGTTCTCTCTAATCAGTCAGTCATGGGCCACCCAGGGGTTGTAAACTGTCAGGCACTCTTGCCTCTCAGCTCTTGTAGCTCAAGAGAAATCCTCTGAAGAAGAAAACAAATATTAGCCACTAGCAACAAAGCTCTGGAAAGCGTGAAAGAAATTCAAGGGCATCTGGACAGGGAGTCAACAGTATCCATTATAATAATGAATGAAAGAATGCATGAATGAGTGAATAAATGAATAAAAGGAAAGATGAATGAGTGAAAGTAGAAATAATATGTTCAAATATTTGTGATTTTGACAGTGGAAAATGTTGGACTATTGAAAGGTGGATGTGAAAGTATCAGTTCGATAACAGGTGCCAATCTGTACCTTCTTGATCAGTGTGACTATACTGGGCTTAGCTACCCCCTGCGTCTTTGCTACAAAAGGAGGTTGGAACTTCCTGATACTGAACCACTGGATATTTCTACTGCAGCTCCACACAGGACAGAAAAGGATGGAACAACCAGAAGAATATAGCCATGCGCAGTACTGCTCAAATTTTCAGCCACATGCACTGCCAATGAGAGACCAATTTGGATGAGAGGCTTTCAGGGAACATTCAGCTTCATAAGGAGAAGCTTTTTATTTGAAAGAAGAACAATATATAGAAATACAGAGCTTTCTTCAAATTCTAGCATGCCCCCTTAAGAAAGCATATCAGAATATTTCAGAACAAACACATTTAATTTACAAAAACCCCTTGAAGACTTTAGCTATGCACCCTACACTCACCATCAGGGCTGACAAGCTTCTTCTTTAGAATTCTAATCCCCTGGAATAACCAGATCCTAGATATTCTGATTCACAAAATTTTACAGTTTTTGAAAGTGAAAATGACTCGGTCATGTCTGACTCTTTGAGACCCCATGGACTCTGCAGTCCATGGAATTCTCCAGGCCAGAATACTGGAGTGGGTAGCCTATCCCTTCTCCAGGGGATCTTCCCCCAGGAATAGAACCAGGATCTCCTGCATTGCAGAAAGTTTCTTTACCAACAGAGCTATGAGGGAAGTCGACTGAGTGACTTTCATTGGGGGCTTCCTGGTGGCTCAGCTGGTAAAGAATCTGCCTGCAATGCAGGGGACCTGGGTTCAATCCCTGGGTCAGGAAGATCCCCTGGAGAAGGGAACGGCTACCCACTCCAGTATTCTGGCCTAGAGAATTCCATCAACTGTATAGTCCATAGGGTCACAAAAAGTCAGACATGACTGAGCGACTTTCACTACGGGTCCTGAGCATCCATAATTTTCAAAGCTTCCTAGAATATACTGGTGCATAGCCAGGGTTAAGGAATTGGGCTAGTCTTCCAACCACTCCTACCAATAAAATAATAAAAGAATATCTCCCTTTTCCTACTAAACAATGACTCTGAAGGAAGGAGAGGATTTCCCTCAACACTTAAAAAATTGATACTCTAAAGGCATACACACTCTCCTTACAGATTCAATAATTGCTAACACTTGGCATTTTGCCCTATTTGCTTTATTTACAAATATCCATGCATGCATTATGTAGATAGATCAATACACGTACATATATATTGCTGGACCATTTGAATTAAGCTGCAAACAACATGACCATTCACTCCTGACTATTTCAGCATGCACCTTCTGAAAATAAGAATCTTCTCCTAAATGACCACAATAACAGTATTATACTATATCTGTCTGGTCCAATTAGGAGACAGCAACCAGATGGTAATTCAAAAGGGGAAGTTTAAAATCAAGAGCTGTAAAGCTACAATAGGAAAGTAACTGTGAAGATGTAAAAGAACTCTACGGACTACTCTGGAGCTGAAAGTGAATACCCAAGAGGGGACACACTTGGAAAAGTGGTTCAGACCTCCCTGGAGAAGATACGGTTGAAGTGAACAGATGATGAAGAAGTCATCTAGCCATCTGACCAATTGGATAACTGGAGTCAAAACAAAACACAGCATTCAGAAGCCAGGAAGAGAAGCCCCTTTCTCCTGTAGTCTTCCTCCTGTGCTCTCTACTTATTGTAAAGGACAAATGCTTGAAGAGTCCAGCCTGGTATTGCAGAGCAGCTACTGAAGGGTGAGTTTGGTCAGAAGTAATAAATTGATAATTTGCATATATACACATACAATAAAATTAACAACATTTCTCTGATATTGTCCAATCTCAGACCATATTTGAATTTCTCCAATCATCCCAAAGATATATTGTACTTTTTTTCTTTTTAATGGGGATCTAATCAAGGTTATATTTGACTATTATGTCCTTTCAGTCTCTTCTGATTGAGAGCACTCCCTTACACTCTTTTTATTTTAAAGACATTGAGCTTCATAAAAAATCAAACCAATTGTTTTACACATTGGGTCATAGTCTAGATTTGTCTGATTGTCTCTTCCTGGTGTTGTTTAATTTGTTTCTGTCCCCGAAATTTATCATAAACTGTAAGTTAGCTCTATAGGTTTGATTACGTTCAGATGAAACACATCTGACAAGCATAATTCATGAATGGCTGTGGTTCTTATATTGCATTTTTTCAGGGACATATACCATTGGTTTCCCACTATAAGAACATGAAATTAGATCACTTAGTTAAGGTAATGATGGCCAGATATCCACTCTAAAAGCATGGTTTTCCCTTTGCAACCAGCACAAAATCTGTGGGGAGTTAGTTTTATAGTTTTGAGAATGTCCTCTTCCCCAATTACTTTTCACTTCTTGGTTTCAGTGTCCAATTTGTCACTAAGAATTTGTAAAATGGAGATTATTCTAATTTGATCTTTCCTGCTATAATTTTTAGCTGGCATTCTTCTGTTAAAAAAAAAAAAAAGGAGCTTTCCTTCATCAACTGGAAATAACTACACTTTCTCAAAAAAAAAAAAAAAAAAAACAGAAGAAACTCAAGATTCCCTAATTTTCAGAGTAAAGGAAAGAGTTATGATTGGAAGAGGAGGAGAATTTTTTGGAGCAAGAGCACAGGGGTGAGTAGGCATGTCTGAGGATGACAGGAAAGACTTGGTTCCTACCAGACCCATGAAAGAGGGGATGCTAGGAGGTTGGAGAGAAACCAAGATAAGCCATCAGTTTTGCAGTTTGCAGAGGTGTGACTATGTTTAATTTACAACCAATACTGAATGACCAAGTAACTGTTTAATCTCTCTGTCCATTTTTTAATCAAGTTTTCTGTTCTTGTTGTTGTGTTGTAGAGGCATATTTTTAAACCACACCTATCTTGCAAGTTATTATGAGGTCTAAAAAATTTATGTATGCATATCACATTAACCATCACATAGTAAACTCCCCCAAAATATTACTTGTTCTCAAGGCTGTTATATTAAATAATATATGTAAAACTGGTTTAAGAACTAAAAAGTGCTATGCAAATATGAGTTAATACTACAAATCTGTATGCAAAATATTTTAATATTTTTCTCAAGTTCTTCACATTTAAATATATAAGCCTTTTATCTTTGGGCTTTATTCTATTTTTTAGCTGTAATCCGTTTTTTCCATTTTATTTCAAGTTTTATCAAAAAAGAGCAAACAAAATAGAATGAGCAAAAGAGTAGAAACAATAGCTAATTTCACTAACGCGGAGTCAGGGTAAGATCTACTTGAAAAAAATAAAATGTGAAGAAAGCTGCAACAGATTACACTATTGAAAAATCCTGGGAGAGCCAGAGCTGCTGTTCCTTCAGAGAATGTGAGTGATGTTGAAAGATTAATAACGTTTGGATAACATTAATTACAGTGATGTTATAAACTCCAGTACTCCAGTTGCCATAACAACCCGCTATATGTTGGTTTTCTAATGACATTTCGAACAAGCTCCGAAGTGAATTGCATCACTTCAGAACTTTGATTGCTGTCACTCAGTGAGTTTCAAATTGAATTGTTTTGTTCTTAAAGAATCAGAATATGTCAGTCTTCAAAACTATGCTCAAAATTATGGAGAGGAAATGATACACATTCCTATACAGTTATAGAGTACTCAGGAAGAAGTAACATTTTGGTTTTTTGTACAAAATTAACAGATTTCTTCATAGGGGATAAAAAATCGCAGAAGGAAAGGGGAGAGTGTGCTTCAGACTCTTAGGAGATGTCATTCACTCCCTCAGGGGATTACTTGACAATAAAACTCTCCCTCTCCATTCTCTCTTTTCCTTTTACCTCCCTCCTTCTTCCTTCTGATGAAGTTTTGGAACTGGTGATGCTGATCAAGGTGGATGCTACATCCTGAAATGAGAGACCTGTGGTCACTGCCTTCACGCGGCTTTCTGATCTCTCTACTGACCAAACCGTGCCTTTCTTTGCAGGCACTGCCCAGGGCATATAATGAAAGAAAGATTACTTGCCACAGGCATGTATTATATTGAGTTTTAATATTCCCAAGAGAGTATGTTAATCACATATTGAGTCACTGACAAGAAGGAAAGCTTCATTGTAACAGATGTGTCTCTAAGATCTTGCTCAGTCCATAGCCTACTCTGTTCCAGCTGTGTGTGGGCACCCCTCCCCAATACCCCCTCCCCATCACCTACCCACAAATAAGAATCATTGATGACATCAGAGGTGAGCACCAGAACCAACTCGTCCATAAACAAGTGGGCTGGAGAATCAGCCTCCTCTCTCCCTCTCTACTAGTTGAGCTCAGTTTCAAACTGACCATTTGCCATAGTGTTTACAGCAGAAACGTGGTGTTTGGAGGCAGAACCCTGTGCTACAGACCTGAATGGGGGAGTGTGTCCCTATGTCCTCCCATCCCCACCACAGTCCCAGCAGCATCTCTGTGTGAGAGATGCAGTCGTGTCCGACTCTACCACCCTGTGGACTGTAGCCCGCCAGGCTCCTCTGTCCACGGGATTCTCCAGGCAAGGATACTGGAGTGGGTTGCCATGTCCTCCTCCTGGGGCTCTTCCTGACCCAGGGATCAAACCAAAGTCTCTTAAGTCTCCTGCATTGGCAGGCGGGTTCTTTATCACTAGCGCCACCTGGGAAGCCCAGGCATTTCAGTACTCTGCATTTCAGGCAGTGGAGGTGGCATCATTCCATATGAAGCACACCAGAATGCTCTGTAAATGATCATCTCAGTGTAATGCCTTCTTATGTAAGCCCAGGTCTTCCCCTGGCCAGGTGTACCACTGGTACACTTTCAACTCTCTCTCCTCTCCTTTTTCCTCTATTCTTAGAACTCCCTCTACCCCACCTAAATATCCAAGGGTTTCCATCCTGCCCTCCCCTAACCTCCCACTGTGGCTGACTCCTCAGAGCCTTCCGGCTGCTACTGCTACTGCTAAGTGGCTTCAGTAGTGTCCAACTCTGTGCGACCCCATAGACGGCAGCCCACCAGGCTCCCCCATCCCTGGAATTCTCCAGGCAAGAACACTGGAGTGGGTTGCCATTTCCTTCTCCAAGGCATGAAAGTGAAAAGTGAAAGTGAAGCTGCTCAGTCGTGTCAACTCTTTGCAACCCCATGGACTGCAGCCTGCCAGGCTCTTCCATCCATGGGATTTTCCAGGCAAGAGTACTGGAATGGGTCTCCATTGCCTTCCTAGGGACCAGCAAAGTGAGTTAATCAATCTAATCCAGGCTTCTGCTGTGGCAGGTCCACTACAGGACCACGGTCATGGCTCAGAAAGCAGGTGGCAGGGAAAGACGTGATGGAAATAATGATATCAACTGAAATTAACAAAGGTCAGTTCAGTTCAGTTCAGTTCAGTCGCTCAGTTGTGTCTGACTCTTTGTGACCCCATGAATCACAGCCCGCCAGGCCTTCCTGTCCATCACCAACACCCGGAGTACACTCAAAGTCGTGTCCATCAAGACCGTGATGCCATCCAGCCATCTCATCCTCGGTCGTCCCCTTCTGCCCTCAATCCCTCCCAGCATCAGAGTCTTTTCCAATGAGTCAACACTTCACATGAGGTGGCCAAAGTACTGGAGTTTCAGCTTTAGCATCATTCCTTCCAAAAGAAATCCCAGGGCTGATCTCCTTCAGAATGGACTGGTTGGATCTCCTTGCAGTCCAAGGGACTCTCAAGAGTCTTCTCCAACACCACAGTTCAAAAGCATCAATTCTTCGGCGCTCAGCCTTCTTCACAGTCCAACTCTCACATCCATACATGACCACTGGAAAACCATAGCCTTGACTAGATGGATCTTTGTTGGCAAAGTAATGTCTCTGCTTTTCAATATGCTATCTAGGTTGGTCATAACTTTTCTTCCAAGGAGTAAGCGTCTTTTATATTTCATGGCTGCAGTCACCATCTGCAGTGATTTTGGAGCCCCCAAAAATAAAGTCTGACACTGTTTCCACTGTTTCCCCATCTATTTCCCATGAAGTGATGGGACCAGATGCCATGATCTTCATTTTCTGAATGTTGAGCTTTAAGCCAACTTTTTCACTCTCCTTTTTCACTCTCACCAAGAGGCTTTTTAGATCCTCTTCACTTTCTGCCATTAGGGTGGTGTCATCTGCATATCTGAAGTTATTGATAATTATCCCGGCAATCTTGATTCCAGCTTGTGCTTCTTCCAGTCCAGCATTTCTCATGATGTACTCTGCATATAAGTTAAATAAGCAGGGTGACAATATATAGACTTGATGTACTCCTTTTCCTATTTGGAACCAGTCTGTTGTTCCAGGTCCAGTTCTAACTGTTGCTTCCTGACCCGCATATAGGTTTCTCAAGAGGCAGGTCAGGTGGTCTGGTATTCCCATCTCTTTCAGAATTTTCCACAGTTTATTGTGATCCACACAGTCAAAGGCTTTGGCATAGTCAATAAAGCAGAAATAGATGTTTTTCTGGAACTCTCTTGCTTTTTCCATGATCCAGCGGATGTTGGCAATTTGATCTCTGGTTCCTCTGCCTTTTCTAAAACCAGTTTGAACATCTGGAAGTTCACGGTTTGCGTATTGCTGAAGCCTGGCTTGGAGAATTTTGAGCATTACTTTACTAGCATGTGAGATGAGTGCAATTGTGTGGTAGTTTGAGCATTCTTTGGCATTGCCTTTCTTTGGGATTGGAATGAAAACTGACCTTCTCCAGTCCTGTGGCCACTGCTGAGTTTTCCAAATTTGTTGGCATATTGAGTGCAGCACTTTCACAGCATCATCTTTCAGGATTTGAAACAGCTCCACTGGAATTCCATCACCTCCACTAGCTTTGTTCGTAGTGATGCTTTCTAAGGGCCACTTGACTTCACATTCCAGGATGTCGGGCTCTAGGTGAGTGATCACACCATCGTGATTATCTTGGTCATGAAGATCTTTTTGTATAGTTCTTCTGTGTATTCTTGCCACCTCTTCTTAATATCTTCTGCTTCTGTTAGGACATACCACTTCTGTCCTTTAGAGAGCCCATCTTTGCATGAAATGTTCCCTTGGTATCTCTAATTTTCTTGAAGAGATCTCTAGTCTTTCCCATTCTGTTGTTTGCCTCTATTTCTTTGCATTGATCGCTGAAGAAGGCTTTCTTATCTCTTCTTGCTATTCTTTGGAACTCTGCATTCAGATGCTTGTATCTTTCCTTTTCTTTTTTGCTTTTCGCGTCTCTTCTTTTCACAGCCATTTGCAAGGCCTCCTTGGACAGCCATTTTGCCATTTTGCATTTCTTTTCCATGGGGATGGTCTTGATCCCTGTCTCCTGTACAGTGTCATGAACCTCCGTCCACAGTTCATCAGGCACTCTATCTATCAGATCTAGGCCCTTAAATCTATTTCTCACTTAACAAAGGTCACGTGCATTCAACTCATTCTTCATCCAAGATGAAGCAGGTATGCTGACCCTGTAAGTCTTTACTGGTAGTGAGAGCAGACCATGCCTGAGTCACTTACTTGCCATCCTTCTCACCCTAGTCTCTGCCTGAAGACACTGGCCATGTGAGTTCTATCTGTGAACTCCCTTGCCGTTTTTGTTTTTGTTTTTTTAATTTCTACTGAATTTTATTTCAACAAAACAGGTCAACAAAACTTTTAGTTTGAAAATATTCTAGTCCAGCCCAGTTCTGCCAGTTAGGGGTCCCTGCCAGGAGATGAGATGGAGGGAGGTAGATAAGGAGCTGGGGAATTCATGCCTCTGGCTCCTTTCTGCAGGGAGGCCTGCAGTCACCTCTGTGTGATTCTGTCCTTCCAGAGTCCAGTCACTGGTCCCTTCTGGAGCTCTGGAAGTGAAAGTGAAAGTGAAGTCGCTCAGTTGTGTCCGACTCTTTGCAGCCCGTGGACTGTAGCCCACCAGGCTCCTCTGTCCATGGGATTCTCCAGGCCATTTCCTTCTCCAGGGGACCTTCCCGACCCAGGGATCGAACCCAGGTCTCCCACACTGTAGGCAGATGCTTTAACCTGTGCACCACCAGGGAAGCCCTTAAATACAAGAATACAGTCTCTCAGAAAACCTCCTGTAGAGACACAGAACTTCAGATACAAGTATTAACATCAAATATTTCAAGGGAAGAAAGGAAGCCAGGTTGAAAGAAGAAGGGGGAGGAGGCGGGAGAGGGAGAGCTCAGGAACTTTTGAATCCAGTGGTACTGCACTGTCCCTTGTGTGTGTTGGTCATTCAGTCGTGTCCAACTTCACCACCCATGGACTGTAGCCCACCTGGCCCCTCTGTCCATGGAATTCTCCAGGCAAGAATACTGGAAAGGGTTGCCATTCACTTCTCCAGGGAATCTTCCCAACCCAGGTATCAAACCCGTGTCTCCTGCATTGCAGGCAGATGAGCCACCTGGGAAGCCCATGCTGCTCATAACGGATTCCTTATACACTGCCC
Organism: Ovis aries; assembly: GCF_016772045.2. Lineage (NCBI taxonomy): Eukaryota > Metazoa > Chordata > Mammalia > Artiodactyla > Bovidae > Ovis > Ovis aries. Next base: position 17,319,239 of record NC_056069.1, on the reverse strand, counting down.
ACACCTTTGCAAATAGTCACATTGGTCAATGTAAGCTGTCTGTCTGTTTTCTGCTGGGATCCTAAGTGATGTGGTCCCTCCTATCTCTTCTTCTTGCCTAGAATGGCCTTGAACCTGATCCTACCTTCCCCACCCCAAGGGCGGTTTACCCCAAACTACGCTCACATAACCCGAAGATTCACCTCCATGTCCAATAGAAAGAGAGAAGTGGTAGGAATAAGACTGACCAGGGACTGGGGCTCAGCCTGGCCACTGATGACCCTGCAGCTTCTAGGAACATGACCTCAGATTTGAGGAGGCTGCTCTGAACCAGGTCAGCAGGTGCTCAATCAGCAGCACCGTAGACTGGGCTCAGAATATCTAATGGTGCATCTCAGGGGCAAGTCAAGAGCCAAGACTGGATAGGAACAATGTTGAGAAGAGTGTGAGGAAGGTCACAAGTCCTTGAAGAGGTCCGAGGGAGCACAGGCTGGGTGGTTGTCTGGAGGCACTGGGTTGATAGGAGATGAGAAGGGTGGGGCAGGGGGATTAAATAAGAAGCAAAGTAATGGTCGAATAGGACAACCCCTACAGATAGGAATTCAAATCATAGACAACCAGAGTTGCAAGGGGGTTTAGAAATCATATATTTAAATCACGTTCTTTTAGAACTTCCCTGGTGGTAGAGCAGTTAAGAATCTGCCTGCCAATGCAGGGAACGTGGGTTCGAGCCCTGGTCCAGGAACATCCCACATGCCATGGAGCAAGTAAGCCTGGGCACCACGGCCACTGAAGCCTGAGCGCCCTAGAGCCTGTGCTCCCCAGCAAGAGAAGCCACCACAGTGAGAAGCCTGCTCACCGCGGCTCTGGAGCAGTCCCCACTTGCCACAACTAGAGAAAGCCCACACGGCGACGAAGATCCAGCACACCCAAAAATAAACCAATAATTTTTTTAAATCACTTTATTTTAGATGAACACTATCAGCCTATAGACCCAGAGTGGTAAGCAAACAGCAAGGACAGACAATCAGAACTTCTCACTTCTAAACCAGTAATTCACCCATGAAACCCATGCCTCCGACAGGTTGATACTACACTTTTTAATCAGGGATGAAAACAAGATGCTATGACCCTGATATCTGACTTCAAGTGCATTTTGAACTTGTCACCCAGGAAAAAAATTAGACACAGTAGAAATAATCCATGCAGAATCAAACACAGAATATCTAAAACTATGTTAAATTTGATCATGACAAAAAATACTAAAGAAATCTCATTATATTGGTGGTTCTCAAAAGTACAAGAATTAACTCAGTTAAAATTACACTTTGTAGAAATAACACAAAATAAAATTGACAAAGACAACACACAGCAAAATTTGTTATTGACTTTAAATGTTGACTACAGAATCAAATCTTCTTGTCAAAATATTATACCTGTAAAACCTGACCCAGGAAAATTAGACTTGGTAGAAAATTATCACAAAAGAAAATTCAAAATTGCCAAAGCTAAAGTTTGGAGATTTTAATATGGACACAAAAATGTGATAATTGAATCAAATTAAAATTATTGCAGTAAAAAATTATTTAGCTGAACAGTACAAAATTTTATCAAAGAACTGAATTAATTTAAAAGGGCTGTCTCCAGAAAATAATTTCTTGATGATATTTTCAGCAATGTAGGAATAATTCTGATGAAAATGTTTGTATTCATTCAATAAAAATGTCCTCAGGGTCAAAACAGCTGAGAAATATCTGTGTGGGATTTCTCAGACAGCCTCTACTCCTGAGAACTCCAGCTTGAGAACGTTATAGTCTTTGAGGAAATTCAGAATCTCCTTCTAGAGTCCCAGCATTTTTCCTCACATCAAAATGACATGTATTAATACTTAGCAAGTCATCTCAGCTGGTTGCTAAAATCAAAGTTTACCAGAAGTTATGAAAGTTCCAAATAACCCCCATCCCAAGGGGAATTTTCACTTTAAAGTCAACCTACATGTCACCTCACATTCATTAAGATGTTTGGTTTTTTTTTAAAGAGAGAGAAAATAACAAATGTTGGCAGTGATATGGAGAAACAGAAACCCTTGACCACTGTGCAACCACTATGAAAGCAGTATGGTGTTTACTCAGAATATTAAAAATAGAAATAGTTTGATTAGGAAATCCTGACTCTAGGTGTGCATTCAAAAGACTTGAAAGCAGGGTCTTGAAGAGATATTTATACACTCATGTTCATAGAAGCATTGTTCATGGTAACCAAGAGGTAGCGGCAACCCAAGTGCCCATGGGTGGATGACTAAATAAGCAAGCTGTACACATACCTACAATGGAATATGATTCGGCACTAAAAGGGAAGGAAGTCCTGCCACGGCTACATCATAGATGAACCTGGAGGACCTGATGCTCAAAGAACAAACACTGTATGATTCCATTTGTATCAGGTATTTAAAATAGCCAAACTCAATTGAAGGAGTAACATTGAAACATACATATATTACCATATGTAAAATAGATAGCTAGTGGGAAGTTGCTGTATAACACAGGAAGCCCAACCCAGTGCTTCGTGACAACCTATAGAAGTGGGGTGGGGTGGGGTGGCGGGGTGGGAGGGAGGTCCAAGAAGGAGGGGATGTATGTACACTTACGGCTGATTCACATTATTGTGTGCCAGAAACCAACACAGCATTGTAAAGCAATTATCCTCCAATTAAAAAAAAATTTTTCTTTTAATAGTCAAAGTCATAGAAATAGGATGCAGAGTGTTGATTGTTAGAGTATGAAGGAAAGGAAGTTGCTGGTTAATGACTATGGAGTTTCAGTTTTGCAAGAAGGAAAAGCTCTGCTGCACAGCAATGTGAACCTACTGAAGAATACTACCCTGGGGGCTTCCCTCGTGGCTCAGTGGTAAAGAATCCGCCTGCCTACGCAGGAGACACCTGGTTCAATCCCTGGGTCAGGAAGATCCCCTGGAGGAGGAAATGGCAACCCACTCCAGTATTCTTGCCTGGGAAATCCCATGGAGGAGCCTGGTGGGCTACAGTCCAGGAGGTCTCAAAAAGAGAGTTGGACACAACTTAGCAACTAAAACAAAAGAATACTACACTGTACATTTTAAAATGGTTACCGTGGTAAATTTTGGGTTCTGTGTTTTTCACCACAATTAAAAACTAAACAGGAAATTAATCTATGCGGCTCCTTAACGGGTAGAATTTAGACAGTGTAAGGAAGTTGGCGCAACAGCCTACGAAAGTGCTTGTCCACTCTACTCAGTACTCTATAACGGCCTATATGGAAAAGAACCTTTAAAAAAAGGTAGATATATGTATACGGATAACTGATTCACCTCGTTGTACACCTGAAAGTAACACAACATTGTAAATCAACCACACTCCAATTAAAAAATATATACATTTTTAAGTGCCTCTGTAACATTTCCTGACATTCTCCTCAGGGTGAAGAAAGGTAAGTCCAGTTGGTCTGAAGGCCACAGTCTGGAGCAGAAACTTCTCTAAAACCTTGTAATGTGTCTCTAAAAATCTGTAAAATACATGCAAAATATGCCTACCACTTCACATTAGATCAAGATTATTTTTATACAGAAATATACCATTGAGAAGACAAGTTCAAGTTTCTGTGAGTGCAATTCCAAGCTGGGATCATAGGAGTTCCGGCTTTTATTCAAGTTCATGCAACAACAGAGAAAATTAAACCAACATGGAAAAGCAGGTTTATACTGATTTGTATATTACAGAAACTTAAAGATTGTAAAAGTATAAAACTTTTCTCCTCCCAAATCATCTGTAATAATAGCACCCTAAGAAGACTCATCATACACACCCTGGAGTGTTACACTATCCCCTGGCCCCAAACCACACACGCCTGAAGGCACAGATACCCTGTGCATGCGTACTAAGTTGCTTCAGGCGTGTCTGACTCTATGACTCAAAGGACTGTAGCCCACCAGCCTCCACTGTCCATGGGATTCCAGGCAAAAATACTAGAGTGGGTTGCCATCCCCTCCTCCAGGGGATCTTCCCAACCCAGGAATCAAACTAGCATCTCTGAAGTCTCCTGCATTGGCAGGCGGGTTCTTTTCCACTAGTACCACCTAGGAAGCCCCATAGATATCCTGTGTGTACGTGTGTTAGTTGCTCAGTTGTGTCCGACTCTTGGCGAACCCACAGACTCCTCTGTAGCCCACCAGGCTCCTCTGTCCATGGAAGTCTCCAAGCAAGAATACTAGAGTGGGTTGCCATGCCTTTCTCCAGGGCATCTTCCCAAGCCAGGGATCGAACCCAGGTCTCCCAAACTGCAGGCAGATTCTTTACCATTTGAGCTACCTGGGATGTCCTAGTTGAGAAGAATATGCCAGTATTTGAAGTCATACCATACAGTCAGAGCCACCAGGCTTCAGAACTTAGTGCTTCCATGAAAGAGAAAATTCCCCTTTCCCACTCTCTTCTCTCAAAGCCAGGATGACTGGAGAAAAAATTTCTGGAAGCATTATGCTGGAAAGAGAGCCAGGAAATTAAATTTTTGCTACTGGTCCTTTTCAGTACTGGAACAAACACTGAGCTACTGGGGTACCCTCCACACTTTTGCCTGCCTGGAAAGCTCCCAGTTGTACCTCACAACTCAGTATGAACATCACTTTCAGGTGAACTGTTTACTGGGTCCAGCCATCCAACCACACTTCCTCACTGCCTCCCTTGGACTGCTTTGGTGCTGAAGGACTGGGGCTTTTTTCTGTTGCCAGGATCAGGCTTGGCTGACCTCAGATGATATGGGTGATTGTAAAGACACTTCAGACTCTAAGGAAGCACAAGCATCTATACCAACAGTTGCACACCCCAGCTCCATGGAGCCCTGGAATGCCATTCAGGAAGTCACAGTACAGACTCCCCAGAGAACAGGGCGCTTCTCCTCACTCCCAGTTGAGCTTCTCTCTTTCTCTAACTCTCTGCTTTTGCTTCTTAGTAGTTCAGTTTTTGTGGCATGTGTGCCTGTTCAGTCGTGTCTGACTCTTTGTGACCCCATGGACTGTAGCCCTCCAGGCTCCTCTGTCCATGGGATTTCCCAGGCAAGAATGTTGGAGTGGTTCGCCATGCCCTCCTCCAGGGGATCTTCCCAATCCAGGGATCCAACCTGCATCTCCCGTGCCTCCTGCGTTGCAGGCGGATTCTTTACTGCTGAGCCACCAGGGAAGAAGTTCCATCTTACCTCCCCTTTGACTCCTAATTCTAGTCTGGTTTCTCCAGCTTCTGGGTTCTCACACTGGAAACTGCCAATGAGAGGCCATCAGTTTGTTGGGTCAGTGAGTCGTCACCCCTGTTGGCCACAACTGTGATATTAGGCCTCCTCAGAGCTTAAAGGGCTTCCTTTGTGGCTCAGCTGTGAAGAATCTGCCTGCAGTGCAGGAGACCTGGGTTCGATCCCTGGGTTGGGAAGATCCCCTGGAGAAGGAAAAGGCTACCCACTCCAGTATTCTGGCCTGGAGAATTCCATGGACTGCAGAGTCCATGGGGTCTCAAAGAGTTGGATATGACTGAGTGACTTTCACATTCAGAGCTTAAAAGCAAAATCGAAGATGATTGCCTTAGGCCAAGTTACAGATTTCTGGTCACTTCAGTCATGGCCTGGTAACCATGTTGCCTGATGGAAAGCATGACCACATATGAACAATGAACTGCCTTTGCTACTTTTCTCAGAAAGCAATTTATACACACTCCCATTATTACATCTGTCATCAGTTAAGTTCAGTCCAGTAGCTCAGTCGTGTCCGACTCTTTGCGACCCCATGAATTGCAGCACGCCAGGCCTCCTGGTCCATCACCAACTCCCGGAGTTGACCCAAACCCACGTCCATCGAGTCGGTGATGCTATTCACCCATCTCACCCTCTGTCGTCCCTTTCTCCTCCTGCCCCCAATCCCTCCCAGCATCAGGGTCTTTTCCAATGAGTTAACTCTTCGCATGAGGTGGCCAAAGTACTGGAGTTTCAGCTTTAGCATCATTCCTTCCAAACAAATCCCAGGGCTGATCTCCTTCAGAATGGACTGGTTGGATCTCCTTGCAGTCCAAGGGACTCTCAAGAGTCTTCTCCAACACCACAGTTCAAAAGCATCAATTCTTTGGTGCTCAGCTTTTTTCACAGTCCAACTCTCACATCCATACATGACTACTGGAAAAACCATAGCCTTGTAGCCTAATTTTTTCTCCATATGCCCAGTCCCCTACGAAACTATAACCCTGAGGCCAGCAGCAGCTCCTCCTATCTTTGTACCTCTTGCTCATAGCACAATACCTGCCACGTGGTAGACTTTCAACAAAAGTCTATTGAAGTTAATTGAAATAGAGATGGAATCAGAAAATCTGAATTCAAATTTCAATTTTGCTGTTTCATAGCTGTGCAAACTAATACAAATTCATCTTTCTGAATTTCCCTTTCCTGTTGTGTTAAAAGATACAGCTGTGATAAATATTAAGTGAAAAGTGGACATACCTAGCACAGGAGCTGGCCCACGGCTGCTCCATGTGTGTGTGTATATATTCATGTCATGCCATGCCTGCTGCTCAGTCATGTCCAACCCTTTGCGACCCCATGGACTATAGCCCACCAGGGCAATCCATGGGATTTCCCAGGCAAGAATACTGGATTGGGTCGTCACTTCCTTCTCCAGGAGATCTTCCCCACCCACGTATAAAAACTGCATTTCCTGTGTCTCCTGCATTGCAGGCAGACTCTCTACTGCTGAGCCACCAGGGAAGCCCTGAATATGTATTTATATATAGATATAATTAGTTTAAATTAATATATAACTGATAATATAAAAATATCCAGTTCTAACTGTTGCTTCTTAACAACAGACTGGCTCCAACTCGGGAAGGGAGTACATCAAGGCTGTATATTGTCACCCTGCTTATTTAACTTATATGCACAATACATCATATGAAATGCCGCACTGGATGAAGCACAAACTGAAATCAAGATTGCCCGGAGAAATATCAATAACTTCAGATACTCAGAGGACACCACCCTTATGGCAGAAAGTGAAGAACTAAAGAGCCTCTTGATGAAAGTGAAAGAGGAGAGTGAAAAGGTTGGCTTACACCAAGGAAACCAGAATTGAAAGAGACACGTGTATCCCAATGTTCATCACAGCACTGTTTATAATAGCCAGGACATGGAAGCAACCTAGATGTCCATCAGCAGATGAATGGATGAGAAAGCTGTGGTACATATACACAATGGAATATTACTCAGCCACTAAAAATAATGCATGTGAATCGGTTCTAATGAGGTGGATGAAACAGGAGCCTATTATACAGAGTGAAGTAAGTCAGAGAGAAAAACACCAATACAGTACACTAATGCATATATATGGAATTTAGAAAGATGGTAATGATGACACTGTATGCGAGACAGCAAAACAGACACAGATGTAAAGAAGAAACTCTTGGACTCTGTGGGAGAAGGCGAGGGTGGGATGATTTGTGAGAATAGCATTGAAACATGTATATTATCATATGTGAAACAGATCACCAGTCCAGGTTCGATGCATGACACAGGGTGCTCAGGGCTGGTGCACTGGGATGACCCAGAGGGATAGGATGGGGAAGGAGGTGGGAGGGGGATTCAGGATGGGGAACACATGTACACCCATGGCTGATTCATGTCAATGTATGGCCAAACCACCACAATATTGTAAAGTAATTAGCCTCCAATTAAAATAAATTAATTAATTTTTTAAAAAATGTTGGCTTAAAGCTCAACATTCAGAAAACAAAGAGCATGGCAGCCAGTGCCATCACTTCATGGCAAATAGATGGGGAAACAAGGGAAACAGAGACAGACTTTATTTTGGGGGGCTCCAAAATCACTGCAGATGGTGACTGCAGCCATGAAATTAAAAGATGCCTACTCCTTGGAAGAAAAGCTATGACCAACCTAGACAGCATATTAAAAAGCAGAGACATCACTTTACCAACAAAAGTCCATCTAATTAAGGTTATGGTTTTTCCAGTGGTCATGTATGGATGTGAGAGTTGGACTATAAAGAAAGCTGAGCACCAAAGAATTGATGCTTTTGAACTGTGGTGTTGGAGAAGACTCTTGAGAGTCCTTTGGACTACAAGTAGTTCCGACCAGTCAATCCTAAAGGAAATCAGTCCTAAATATTCATTGGAAGGACTGATGCTGAAGCTGAAGCTCCAATTCTTTGGCCACCTGATGCAAAGAACCAACTCATTTGAAAAGACCCTGATCCTGGGAAAGATTGAAGGCGGGAGGAGGGGACAACAGAAAATGAGATGGTTGGCTGGCATCACCGACATGATGGACATCAGTTTGAGTAAACTCCAGGAGTTGGTGACGGACAGGGAAACCTGGCATGCTGCAGTCCATGGGGTCACAAATAGTTGGACACGACTCAGCAACTGCACTGAACTGATATAAAATATTTTAAATCTATACTTTTATTTATGCATTCAATATATAATAATATTATACTATAAAATTATACATATTTATATACCACTGCTGTGTGTTGTAATTATGTCCAAATATGTCTGCTCACTCAATCATAGGATGAGTTTTAAGGACAGGATCTGTTTCTCACCAATCTTTGCATCTCCATCTCATCCCAAATCTCTGTGCACAGTAGATGTTTAATATAGATGAGTGTAGGAGGGGAGCAACAGATTTAGAAACTGCATTGCTTTAACTCTCCATATTTTAATATTTTTCAAGACTTAAAAACAAGCAGGAAATATGAAGCATCACAGATAAATTATGGTCAGGCTTAGTTTCAATAACTGTGGATGCCTAGCAATCTTCTGAGAGCCAAATGAAAACAAGGTGGACTGTGTTCCAGTTTTCCAGTGTGTGTCTCCACCTACTGTATTTACCGGAAAGCGACTAAAGCGTTCCTTCTAAGAGTGAGTCTTTCAAGCTGTGTCCCTGGACAACCTAAGCTCCGCCTCGGACGCACGTACGCATATGTGTCTGCAACACCACTAGAGGGCAAGCTAATGCTTAATCCAGATATAAAGCTGAGCCGGGACAAGAGTCTTGAAGAAAAAATTAAATGAACACACCACTGGCTTCTTAGGCTTGTTTTTAAATGGAAAAGTACATGTGGGCATGTCCAGATTTACATTTCGTGTTCTCTTAATTAGTTATGCGATCTTTCAGCTCACCTTTCCTGTTCTAGTTCTTCTTTCAGTTCTACAAATAAACTTCTCATTTACTTTTTTTCAGAGGTTGAACCTACAAAAATAAATCAAGACGAGGTAACACAAGTAAACACTGCATAATTTACTTGGTGATGGTTGGGAAGCTGAGGTTTCATCTGTGTTTATGTTTAAAACAAAGGATTTTGTAAGGTTTGATTTACCTGATTCTTCATATTGTGTCAGCTTGGCAGGATGGGAAAGGGGAAGGGAATTTGCAGAAAGAAGAAAACCAAGAGAAGCCAAAGACACACAGCTGTGTGTGTCGCACAGATGAGGAGAGGGGGCGCATTTACAGGGATGAAGGAAGGACAAGACAAGCACATGCTGAGGGGCTGCTTGGCCCCAGAAAGCACCCTGTCCTGTCATGGGCCACCATGAACAGTCCTGCACTCTAGCCCCAGCTGGACAGCTACCCCTTTATGTAAACTCAGAGCAGTTACCCTAGTCACACCTCAGCGGCCTTGTCTAGAATGTAAGAAACGTATACTGCATGATTTCCAACTCAAATATGAGCCTACATTGAAAAAGAGAGAGTGGGGATATGTGTGTGAGCAAAAATGCAGGATGAATGTTTATGGAGGATTCTGAGAATAATCACTCAACAGAAACAAGCAAATAAACTAACCAATAGTGAAGCTGGAGGCGCCTTCCAGCCAACCAGAATATAGAAACAGTACTCCCACGCAGACTTCCCTTTGGAATCTGTCCCCCGCATGTAGCCGGAGCTCTCAAATACTGAGCTGCCCTCTGTTCCATTCCAGAAGGTCCAGGGGAGTCAGTTATCTGAGCACTCAAGCAAAGCTATAGCAGGACATGGTGGGCTAGTCTTGGTTGGGGCTTTAAAGGAGAAATTTGCATGACAAGCTAACAAAATTCTTATTAAGAACTCACTCATGTCAAGATAGAACAATGGGTAAAAGAAATACACACCCCTGGAGATGGTACTGCTACTCATCCAAGGCTGGTATAAGTCTGCTGTCTAAGTAAATGCTGGCTTTCTATGATTTTTAGAAAATTCCACTATCTTTCTATTTTATCTCCACAGTTGCAATTACTTTAATCTTATAGCATGCTAATAAGCAGCTGGACTGGGGATTTAGCGCTATTACTGCTCTCTGATACTGTAATAGCAGATTAATGACTACCTTGAAAGTTTCAATTATTTTTTATCCTAATACTTCTGAAAGTTCTGTCTAGATAATCACTGGAAAAGAAGTTTCCACCCCACTTGGTTATTCCCATAAAACCAGCTCTATTTTAAATGTATAAGATTGTTACTTTGATTATAACAAATGCATATGAAGGATTCATATATGTCCCATGGGATTCTCCAGGCAAGAATACTGGAGTGGGTTGCCATTTGCTTCTCCAAAGGATCTTCCCAACCCAGGGATCGAACCCAGGTCTCCCAAACTGCAGGTGGATTCTTTATCGTCTGAGCCACCAGGGAAGACCATAACATATACATGAAGAATTCAAAGCATTGTGTTTATGTTTGCTACATTTGCAATTTCAGCTATCCACCACTAGGGAGTAATGCTAACCGCGTGACCTAATTCTCAGAGTCTGAGTCACAAAATGCAGATTTCTAGGCTTTCATAGAGTTTCCCTAGTACCTCAGCTGGTAAAGAATCCACCTGCAGTTCAGGAGACTCCAATTGATCCCTGGGTCAGGAAGATCCCCTGGAGAAGGGATAGGTTACCCAACTGCAGTTAGGTAAAGAATCTACCTGCAGTGTGGGAGACCTGGGTTCAATGCCTGGGTTGGGAAGATCCCCTGGAGAAGGGAACAGCGACCCACTCCAGTATTCTTGCCTGGAGAATTCCATGGACAGAGGAGCCTGGTAGGCTACAGTCCATGGGTTCGCAAAGAGTCAGACATAACCGAGCAACTTTCACTTTAGCTGGGCTTCATAGGCTTCACTGCAGACAGTGACTGCAGCCAGAAAATTAAAAGACGCTTACTCCTTGGAAGAAAAGCTATGACCAACCTAGACAGCATCTTAAAGAGCAGAGACATCACTTTGCTGACAAAGGTCCATCTAGTCAAAGCTATGACTTTTCCAGTAGTCATGTATGGATGTGAGACTTGGACCATAAGGAAGGCTGAGCACCAAAGAATTGATGCTTTTGAAGTGTGGTGCTGGAGAAGACTCTCGAGAGTCCCTTGGACTGAAAGATCAAATTAGTCAATCCTAAAGGAAATCAACCCTGAATATTCATTGGAAGGACTGATGCTGAAGCTGAAGCTCCAAGTTCCAATACTTTGGCCACATGATGTGAAGAGCCAACTCATTGGAAAAGACCCTGATGCTGGGAAAGATTGAGGGCAAGAGGAAAAGGGGGCAACAGAGACTGAGATGGTTGGATGGCATCCCTGATTCAATGGACATGAGTTTGAGCAAACTGCAAGAGACAATGAAGGAGAGGGAAGCCTGGTGTGCTGCAGTCCAAGGGGTTGCAAAGAGTCAGACATGACTGAGCGTGTTGTTCATGCTCACGAGTTGTTCACAACTGAACAACTAGTATAAGTTCTGTGAACTCCCTCCACAAAAGAAAATCTTAGTTTAGAAGGCTAATTCATCCTTGATTAGAAAGGAGAGTATGAATAGCCATATAAAGTGTATCCACACCAACCATTCTTCACCACCTCTACTGACCACCAACAGTAAGTTCAGGGAACTTATACTAGTTGTTCAGTTGCTCAGTCGTATCTGACTCTTTGTGACCACATGGACCGCAGCACGCCAAGCCTCCCTGTCCATCACCAACACCTGGAGTTCACTCAAACTCATGTCCACTGAATCAGGGATGCCATCCAACCATCTCATCCTCTGTCATCCCCTTCTCCTCCCACCTTCAATCTTTCCCAGCATCAGGATCTTTTCCAGTGAGTCAGTTCTTCACATCAGGTGGCCAAAGTATTGGAGTTTCAGCTTCAGCATCAGTCTTTCCAATGAATATTCAGGACTGATTTCCTTTAGGATTGACTGGTTGGATCTTCTTGCAGTCCAAGGGACTCTCAAGAGTCTTCTCCAAAACCACAGTTCAAAAGCATCAATTCTTTGGTGCTCAGCTTTCTTTATAGTCCAACTCTCACATCCATACATGACTACTGGAAAAATCATAGCTTTGACTAGATGGGCCTTTGCTGGCCTTCATGGATTGCATCTTACGAGTTTTTTTGGTCTCTGACTTATATGGGGTTTGTCCAATGGGAGGCATCAGCAGCAGAGAAGAGAATGAGAAAAAAGAGACGTGGAGGGGCTTATTATTTATTCCCTGGATCCCACTCTGTGTGTACATCTTCCTGGACCAAAGGGCTCAGAAGGGTCGGGCAGCCTTCTGCGAACTATAGTTCTCTCTGGGTTCTAGCAGCTGCCCGCCACCCCACCCCTTTGTATCTTCAGGCCTGGGTGGTAATGGAGCTCCAGGATGTTTCCCTTACTCCCGCCCACACCTATGTAGAGGCCCTTCATTAATCTTTCCTCAGTCACTCCATTTGCATGAGCAATCTGTCTACCATCAGACTCAGACTAATGGTCTAGGAGGGTTTTGTTGTTGTTGCTGTCTCATTTTAGTGAGACCTTAGCACACCTAAGATAATGACACCCCACTCCAGTACTCTTGCCTGGAAAATCCCATGGACGGAGGAGCCTGCTAGGCTACAGTCCAGGGGATTGCGAAGAGTCAGACACGACTGAGTGACTTCACTTTCACTTTTCACTTTCATGCATTGGAGAAGGAAATGGCGACCCAGTCCAGTGTTCTTGCCTGCAGAATCCCAGGGATGGGGGAGCCTGGGGAGCTGCCACCTATGGGGTCGCACAGAGTCGAACACAACCGAAGTGACTTAGCAGCAGCAGCAGCAGCACACCTAAGATGCTCAAGTGATCACATTTCAGTCTTCTTCTCTCTTTCACTGTCTCATTTCCTGAGCTGTTCTTATCAATAACATTAGTAATATTGACCTGTGCCCCTGCCAATCCCAACACTCCAGAAAGTCTCAGCATTCAGCAACTCTATTCAAAAAAGGGTCCTGGCTTTTATTTTCTTTCAGAATATTTATATTTTAAACATAGAGAGCTTTAAAAAGGAATCAGCTACTAAAAGATTTTTTTAAATGCCTCTCCCACAACACCTGTCACCCTATTTATTCTCAACACCCCATAGCAATACTGCTTTAGGCAAGACTGATTGTGTGAGCATTTAACCAACAAATATCAGCAACTGGGAAGCCCATAAATAGCAGCAGAGAGGACAAATAGGATGACTCAGTAAGCCTTCTGAGTCAGCCTGGCAGGGACTGGCCTTCCTTCTTAATTATGGGGCACAAGATCCATTGTCCCTGGGGCCACCTCTCAGTCCCATGTAACCAATATCAGACATCCAGTTTCCTTTGAAGATGTACAATCGTCCTCCTTCTAGCTCCCGTTAAAAATGAAAGTGCCTGGGCTGAGAGACCTCCTGCAAACTAACCGTCTATGTCCTCAGCAGTGAACCCCTTTCTGAGATCCCCAGCTGTTCATGCTCTTGTCTGGTTCTAGTCCTGGCTTTGCCACTCTCAATTTGTGGGAACTCAAGTATGTCATTTCGCCTCCGTGAATTTATGTCCTCTATGACGAAGGTAATAAAAGCTGTCCAAGTACAGGGTTGTCAGGAAGATTAAAATCAATTTTTCCAACTCTACGACAGTGTGGCAAAGGCAAAACATAGGGATAAGAAAAAGATCAGTGATTGCCAGGAGGTGAGGGATAAATAGGTGGAGAACAGGTATAGGGCAATGAGACTATGCTGTGTACAATGTTGTAATGGGGACATACGACCTCATATATCTGTCAAGAGCCCATAGAACCGCACAATGCAAAGAATGAACCAGCATAAACTATGGACTTGGTTTAATAATACTGCTCCGATATTGGTTCAGCAATTATAAGAGATAGACCACACTAATGTGAGACATTAATAATGGAAGAAACTATGAAGGGGAGAGGGAATGGGTATATGGTAACCCTCTGCACTTTCTGGGAAATTTTCCTGTAAACTGAAAACTGCTCTAAAAAAATGAAGTCTTACCATATGATCACATGTATATGTGGAAGCCAGAAAAAAACTCAAGCTCATAGTTACAGAGAACAGATTGGTGGTTGCCAAAGGCAGGGAGTTGGGGGTGGGCCAAATGGATTAAGGTGGTCAAAAGGTACAAACTTCCAGTTCCAACCAGTCTGGTGCTCTGTGATGACACGGAAGCATGGGATGGGAGAGGGGAGGGAGGCTCTCAAGGCGGGGGATATATGAATAATAATAGCTGATTCACCTGTTGTATGGCAGAAACCAACACAGCATTATAAAAATTAAACAAGAAAAGTAAATGAGTCACAGAGATGTAATATGCAGCATGGTGACTATAGTTAATAATACTATATTGTATATTTGAATCTTAAACATTCTCATCACAAGAAAAAAAAAAGTGCAACTACGTATGGTGATGGATATTAATAGACTTATTGTGGTGCTCATGCTGCAAAATATACAAGTATCAAATCATTATGTTGTACATTTTTGAGAGTCCCTGGGACAGCAAGGAGATCAAACCAGTCCATCCTAAAGGAAATCAATCCTGAATATTCATTGGAAGGACTGATGTTGAAGCTGAAGCCCCAGTACTCTGGCCACCTGATGCGAAGAGCTGACTCTTTGGAAAAGACCCTGATGCTGGGAAAGTGTGACAGAGGGAGTGAGTGACAGAGGATGAGATGGTTGGATGGCATCATCGACTCAATGGACAAGAGTTTGAGCAAACTCTGGGAGATAGTGAAGGACAGGGAAGCCCAATGTGCTACAGCCCACGGGGTCACAAAGAGTCAGACATGACTGAGGGACTGAACAACAGCATCATCTGAAACTACCATAATGTTATATGTCAATTATATGTCAATAAAATAAATAATTAAAATTTTTAATGTTTGAATAAAATAGTCTTTTTTTAATCAGTTGAGAAAAGACATTTAAAAGTAAGCCCTTTATAAATTCTAAAGAGCTATGTTAACTAATAAGGCATAACACTCAAGCAATCTTCAGGAATTTATTGATAATTTTCAAAGTGCGTTCGGGGAGGCCTGCCGAGAGGCTGTTCAGCATCACAGGGCAGAGCCCCAAACTGCTTCTTAATCACCTGTCTCCAGGCCTACAGAGCTGGTCAAGATGCAGTGGAGAGTGGAACACCTACAAGCAGCTTGCCTTCACTGCCCACTGGAAAGATTTCTACAAAATCCAAGTCATGCTCCATTGATTTTGCCTTCATGTGGCTACTCCTGTGAGAGTTCTCTGCATCAAACACCTCTTTTAAATTGACCAGGAAATTTTAATATGAAATATCCTTCGGCACTTTTCCTTTTAATTCTCTGCCAGCCCACTCTCACTCCGACCAATATTTAGCAGTCATGTTTGATTAGGGCCACATTTTTCAGAGGTGAAAAGCTCTGAGAAGATGTAGGTAGGGATTAAGTTCAATTAGGTTAGGAAGGAAAATCTTTCCTCCTTTTAGGCCAAAGAACATCTAAGCTATACAAAGCTTCTTATAGTGTTTCGCTGTGGGGACTTGGAGGGTGGAGGGTAGTTGTTGCTGGGGTCTTACAAACATTGTCTCTGATGCCTACCCAAACCTTGTAAGGGGAGAATTGTAACTCATAGAGGACTTCCCTGGTAGTCCAGAGGCTAAGGATCTATCTGCCAATGCAAGAGACACAGGTTCGATTCCTAGTTGGGGAAGGTTCCGTGTGCTGTGCGGCAGCTAAGGCTGTGAGCCACAACTACTGAAACCCACACACCTAGAGCCTGTGCTCCACAAAAGGGAAGCCACCACAACGAGAAGCCTGCGCATCACAACTAGAGTAGCCCCTAATCACCGTAACTAAGAAAGCCCACGCAGCAATGAAGACCTAGTGCAGCAAAAAATAAATAAACAAAAGTTACTAAAAAATAATCATAGAGGAGGAAGGAGCATCCGCCCTCAGTCACTTGGCAATGATGGAACAGGGATTCAAAATCATGGCAAAGGAAGCCATGCCAAATTACTTGCTAGCTAATTTCAGCCAACTAATTCTTGGATAAGAGTGGTCAACTCCATTTACTTCTCCTGGATAATGCATGCAGTTTTGACATAAACCTTCAAAGCTTTAACAAAGACATTCAGTGTTCACCAGGCTATGATTGTTGGAATTTTGTTCTAGGAGCTATTAATAGGGTTGCTATGAAAAAAGAGGCTCCACGGTTGAATAACTGGGAAAGACTACACATGACAAACCCCTTTGTGGACAGTGATAATGCATATTCACAGGGTAAGGGCTCTGGCAGCCTGCAGCTAAGAAAAGTACTGAGCTTGTTTAACCCCGTTTCCCAAACGTATTCCAGCACTGAGCACTTATTTTCTCAAACACCAGCTTGGAGGAAACTGGCTTTTTTAAAAAAAGTAACTAATGATGGAAGTTACAGGTACCCTAACACGACTGTGAAAGAGCCATTTTGGCAACAGAATCTCATGTCAGTGGCTTTCCCTCTTATCCATAGGTGAGGGTGGGGTACCCTCCATGTAGTGACCGTGTCCTGTAGCCACGGTCCCCCTATAACTTGATATAAGTCCTGCTATTGTCTCTAGGAATTGAAAGCGTTCTCAGCCAAGGAGTTCTTACTTAGAGGTGTGCTCTAGATTCTGAAGTAATATTTACTATTGTCAACTGGAAAATAAGGAGAAAGAATGTGTCTGAAGAGAGAATAAACCAGAGTCTGGTGAGAAGGACAGAGGAAAACAAGCTGTGTATTCAACATCTCTTGCCTCCCGCCCCCTCACCATCTGAATATGGAGACAGAGCACCTATGTATTTAGGGCACAACATTCCTAATGAGTGGTGCTGGAAATCTGAGCCACACTGAATACAAATAGGATGCATCATGTTTGCACAAAGGGGAGGAAAAGAAGACAAAAGGAAAGACTTTGCTACGTGGGGGTGGAAGCTTGGATCTTTGGAACCTTATTGTTGAGGTCACTTTTCAAAACCACTCCCAATTTCTGGGCACAGGAGGTCTTAGTCATCCCAAAAGGTTTAGCTAAAGAATGTGACTAAAGCAAGAAAGCAGTCATTAGGTTTTCAGAGGATGAGAACATGTCCTGTCTGGGGACATGCATGCATGCCCCTACACAGCATGGGCCCCACAGCTGTCCACTCTTGGTGCAAGCTTGTGGGGAGGGGAGCCAGGAGGGAAGCCTGCTATGGGCAGAATGAGGCGGGGCTGCACAGGAATGAGCCTCTCCCTCAGAGAGTCTAAAAGAAGATGAAGAATTTCTAACCCAAGGAGAGACCAAAATCCATCCAAGAATAGAAGCGGAGGGGACAAGAGCTGTTTGAGTTACTTCCATAGCAATCCAGGTTAGAACACTGTTTCTAAGGAGCCTTTGGTTTCCCTCGGGACAGCTCTAGTTTCAAAGTGGCCTGTTTTGCACAAAGAGGCACGCGAAAAAATTGGTCGAATGACTGAGCGTTAAGTTTGAATGCAGTGAAGAATATTCGACAAGCTCCCGAGCATGAGTTGTCACAGGAAAAAGAGACATCTCAGAAGCCAGAGGTGCCTCATGGTAGGATCAGAAGCTGAGATGAGGGCGGGGGTCGTGCAGGAAGTTCATGTTGCGCAGGGCCTATGAGCGAGATAGACTTGGGTTAAATCTCAGCCTCACCACTGACTAGCTGTGTGATCTTAGGCAAGTTAATGAACTTTGCTGAGCCTTAGTTTTCTTACTGTAAAGTGAAATTAAAAATCCCTAACTCACATGAGCATTAAATGGAATAATACATATAATACACTTAGCATTGTGCCTGACACAGAGTAAGTGCTCAATATATTGTACCCATTTTAAAGGTCATGGTTCTCTCCAGGAAAGGGCTAGGAAATTTGAGGGTAATAGATAAGAAGATAAGAGATGACGCAAGAGAGAAAATGAAGCTCTCCTATGACTTAACTAAATGTGCTGGGGGAGAAAAAAAAAAAAAAAAGACAATCTCAGCAGGGTTCCATCAGGCAAATTGAGCAGGACCCCTGCCCATATTTGTGTTTATGGCCTCAGCAAGCATTACATTGAACTGATATGACCAGAAGCCTATAGGGGAAAGGGAAGGATGGGGTGTGTCTGAGTGGGATAGGTGGTTTGCTTTGCGGGAACTGCTTAGATTTTGGAAAGAGTGCCAAGCTGTGGTTTTATCATGAAATCAGCATTTTAATTTCATTCTTTAATTTCTATAATAGTTTTAGATAAGCTCCAGAAGGCTTCACTTTTGACATGACCTTGTTCCTTGGAAACAAGGCCAGAAAATAGAAAGAGTGAAGCCACGCCTCTCCCTCCACACGCCTACCATGCTGCTAGAAGCCCAGACTAGCAGTCCCACTCCAAGCTCGCGTGTGAATGTGCTCAGTCGCTCAGGCACATCCAACTCTTTGTGACCCTGTGGATTGTAGCCCCCCAGGCTCCTTTGTCCATGGGATTTTCCAGGCAAGAATACTGGAGTGGGTTGCCATTTCCTCCTCCAGGGGATTTTCCCAACCCAGGGATTGAACCTGTGTCTCCTTACATTGGCAGGCGGATTCTTTACCACTGACCCACCAAAGAACCCCACAGGTTGGCTAATCCTAATTTCCCAGTTCCCTTAGTCCCTATCAGCCATTCAGTATTTGCAGGCTACATGACAAAAAGGAAAAGCTTGAGGATATTTTCACAAAAGACAGTTATAAGATCAGTGGGATGGTTTTGAATATATTTGTTTGCTAACAGTAATTTTAATGAGCAAAAAATAAAAGAGAAATTAGTTCAAATTTCCCTAGACAGATGTTTTAAAGAAATCTGAGCCTTCCAGAATGCTACCAAAAATCTTTTCTATTCTGAGAAAGAAGGAAATTTTTCCTTCTTTTTCAAATTTTTTCTTAGTTAGATGTTTATTATCACCAGTATATTAGTTTTGAGTAAATTTACACCATATTGAAGTTACATTTTCATGTTTTATTAGTACATTTTTTACATCATTAGGGTCTTTGGTGTGAACAAGGGCACAACACAATAGGCCCATTTTATAGAAGGTAGAGAACAATCTTACTATTTTTCTTGGTTTAGAAATTTATGTTCTCATGTACATTATTTAAAAATATTTTGCAGTATTTAGCCAAATATCTGTATCCAAGGAATGCAATCTGTTCTTATTCCGTTATTCACTTGAGGATAAACACTGTCACTGGGTATGTTATTATTTCACTTCCAAGAGTGTGTGATGGCCAGAAGCCCGTTGGCCTCAGTGATGATGTTCCCACATGTTCAGGAGGGCTGAAATTAACTGCATTACATCGGCTTTGTGTTGAAAACATCCCACCAAACTCTGATATATGAGCAGGTTCCTAAGGCCAAAGAAAGAGAGTGTTTGCTTATGTATCTGTAGAGAGTAGTGTCAGATTATAGATCAAGACAAACTAGGGGGCTGCTTTTTGTTCAGAGGAAAACTGTGTGGGAAAAGGAACTCTTCCTGAGAAATTATCCCACTAACACGATAACGTGACACTAGTGATAAAGAACCCGCCTGCCAGTGCAGGTGATGTAAGAGATGCGGGTTCGATCCCTGGGTCAGGAAGATCCCCTGGAGGAGGGCATGGCAACCCACTCCAGTATGCTTGCCTGGAGAATCTCATGGACAGAAGAGCCTGGCAGGGTGCACCCCATAGAGTTGCAAAGAATTGGACTTGACTGAAGCGACTTAGCCGAGCACAGCACAGCAGCACAGTAAGAAATGGGGTGAGAAAGGCACAGAATAACGAGAAACCTCACGTGGTAAAGATTAAAAGAGGACTGTTGACTTCCCAGGTGGCACAGTGCTAAAGAATCTACCTGCCCATGCAGGAGACACAGGAGACGTGGGTTCAATCCCTGGGGTGGAAAGTTCCCCTGGAGGAGGAAATGGCAACCCACTCTGGTATTCCTGCCTAGGAAATTCCATGGATAGAGCAACCTGGTGGGCTACAAGTCCATGGAGTGGCAAAGAGTCCAACCCAGCTGAGCACACACACATGATTTGCTATCTTTGCTAGTTTAACCATACAATCTATTCTTCAATTCAGGATCATGGCATTTTTACATTTACTTTAGGGAGATCACAGATCAAGAAACATTTACTTGTATATCTCAAAATATTCAGACTTAGTAGCAAAAATCAACGTATATCACATACATTTAGATAATAGGTACCTGACTTCCTCTTTCAAAAGAGTAAAATGTCAGAAAGGCTGAGCTCTCCATCAGAAGATAACGTGATTGTAAGCAGTTCTGTAATCCCCGAGGGAAAGGATTACTTCACTTTCTGAGGAGGAATTTATTTATTCAACATGAATAACTATCTGCTGAATTTTAATTCTGTCCTTTCTCAAAAATAAGTTTGGGCTTTGCTTTTAAAAACAAGCCCAGGAAATAGCAGTCTGATGGGGCCTGAAATAAGAAACCTTCTTCTCAGGCAGCTAGCAGGGAAGTTCTGTTCTATGATTGATCTCATACCCTTTGAGCCCTTGATCAGGGGTCTCTCTAAGGCTCTCTCTCAACACAAAATTCAGGAGGCCCCTTAAGTCTCAGCACATGTTTGCCTCAAGCATGACATGAACTCTCATCTTTTGACCAAAACAAAAGCCGAAGGTGAATCCTGAGGGGTAGCTCAGCATCGATTCTGAGTTCTGTGGAGAAGCCCAGATGAACACAAGAAAAATGAGTGGGTACGGTGGCAAGATGCTAACAAATTATTTTTCTTTCTCATTTGTAAATTCTGTTACTGTCGTAATACATGCTTCATTCACAGGGTGTGTGACAATCCAAATGGGAGGTCAAGCCTACCCTTCACGGGACCTGCGTCTTAATGTGGAGTTCCAGAGACCAGGCTGTTTACTTGGAACAGCTGCCAAAAATGGTATCGTTTAAATGCTGAGGTCTCCTGGAGATTTGTCTTCTCTTCCATGGTTTTCTTACATAATACATTCTCCTTTGGTGATCCATTCTCCCTCTGTAATCTTATCCACAGTGTCAATTATTAAGCATATTCATTAAATTATCAGATGTCCCCACTGAGCGCCAATGCCATCTATCCAACCCCCTGATGGACCTCTTCACTGCTCATGCTACAGGCCCCTCTTGCTCAGTGACAACCTCCTCATCTCCCAGTGGACAGCACCTCCAGCCAGCAAAGCACCTAACCCAGACAGCTGAATATCATCTTGGACTTTCTCTCCCTCATATCCAAGGCATGACCCAATCGCATCAATTCTACCTTCAGCTTCTCTTGATCTAGTCCATTCCTTTCCATCTCTATTGCCACCAATTAAATCATGGAAGCCACCATCAATTCAAATCTGCATTACGTCACAAGCTACCTAACTGGACTTCTAAGCATTTTTAAAAACGCAAATCTTTTTTTCTTACCATCTGCTCAAAATCTGCTCCCCATTGCCCTCAGTCTGTAGCCAAATTCTTGTGTGGCTTAAAAAGCATTTCTTGATACAGTCCAAGTTATTTCTTGTACTCTATATAATCTGGCCATTGTGAGTTACTTGAATTTCTAGGTTCTCTCTTGGCTCCACAGTTTTCTGACAGTTTTTTTGTCTCAGTCTAGAATGCCTGCTCCCTCCACTCTATATCCATGTTCCTGAATTTAGCTAAATCTATGCACATTCAGGCCACAGTGTGGATGGCTCCTCTTCAGGGAAAACCTCTCTTCCCTCCACACTGGCTAGATGACCCACAGTTTTAGGTGGCACTCAAATCAAAGCACTTACTGTGTTTCAATTGCCTGTTTCCTCCTCTACCCCCTCATTAGATTATAAACCCCTTGAAAATAACAATTTAGCCTCATTCACAACTGTAACCTAGCACCTACCTCAATACGTGATACAGGTATTTGATCATTGAATAAAATTTTATTTCTCCCATATTTTTGCTTAGGTTTTGGCAGCTATAATTGATAGTTTAAAGACAACATGAAGCGGAGTTCCCTGGTGGCCTAGTATTTAGGATTCGGCACTTCCACTGCCATGACCTGGGTTCAATCCCTGGTCAGGGAACTGAGATCCTGCAAGCCACGTGACAAAGCAAAGACAACAAGAAGGAACAAAAAGCAAATACAAAAAGCAGATGTATGAGACCTGCCTGCGTGCATGCTAAGTCTCTTCAGTCATGTCCAACTCCATGTAATGCTATGGACCCCTCTGTCAAGCTCCTCCATCCATGGGATTCTCTAGGCAGGAATACTGGAGTGGGTTGCCATGCCTTCCTCCAGGGGATCTTCCAAATGCAGGGATTGAAGCCATATAATAAGGTCATATTTTCTGCCAGTAAATTTTTTCCTATCTTATGTGAGGGAATCAAATATACAAGTGTTTTATAGTGTTAAAAGGAACACTTGAAGAAGTTTGATATCATCCACATTTAAACACATCACATTCCTGGGCTCCTTGAATACTCAGGATTCTTCTTCATCAGTTACTCTCTCATCGCAAGGGCCAGAAACCCAACTCGGTTAACATAAGCCAAAGTGGGAGAGGGAGGAGATAATTAATTCATGGAATCCAAGGAAAGACTGAATATGACTAACACACAGGAAAGTCAGCCATGCAGTTAAGCCTTAGAAAGGACTCAAAACCAACAATCGAGACTCTGACTCTTGCAGCTCTTTCTGCAAAATACAGCATGCTCTCTCACTTGGTCTCTCCACATGATGGAAAACACCACTGTGTTAGTTCCTAGAGCTTCCATAACAATATGCCCCAAACCAGGTGACTAAAAACAGTAGAAAGATATGTTCTCACAATCCTGGAGTTTAAAGCTCAAAATCAAGGTGCTGGCAGGGTCATGCTGGATCTGACGGCTCCAGGAGACAATCCTTCCTTGCCACCTCTAGTCTGGTGTTTGCTGGCAGTCCGTGGTGTTCCTCGGCTTGGAGACGCATCCCTCTAGTCATAAGGCCATCTTCTCCTTGCGTGTCTTCACTTCGTCTTCCTTCTGTTCATGTCTTTCTCTGTGTCCAAATGTCCCTGTTTTAAAGGGACACCAATCATATTGATTAGGGCCCACCCTAAGGATCTTATTTTAAATTGATTATCTCTGTAAAGACCCTATTTCCAAATAAGGTCACTTTCTGAGGTAATGGGGGTGAGGACCTCACCATATCTTTTTGCATAACAACCACCAACAGTTTCCAGTTATTGCATCTGGAGTTTTCTCCATCAGGAAAAAGTTCAGAAGACTTTGACTCAGCTCATGTGGAGATCCCACCCCCAGATCAATTAACTGAGATAAGGCAGCAGCTGTATAAGATCATGGCCTTTTCTGTAGTAGCCATATAGATGGGGAAAGCCACTTCCTGGAAAGAGCTGGAACAATTATACCCATGTCTACTTCTCTTCTAGTTATAGGAGACAGATCAATATAAAAGAATAAAGAAATACTATCATCTCAGCAGAATGACTGGAAAACATTAATTTTTGAGGAAGAGGTGTTAGGAAGGAGATCAAGAAAGAAGTATATGCCATTATATATCAAATATTGTCTTTAATATCCTAGCAGGGAAACAAACCAAAGCTTTTGTTCTATTTACTGCTGTTGCAAATGGAAAATGTGTTATTCCTCTTTTTCTAAGTGTGTAATCAACTAGTTTTTCTCCTTACAAACAGCATTTTGCTCTTAACCTCTTTTATATTCTTGAGGTAAAAATATATAAGAACAAATTAGTAAAAACTGTGGTAACTTTGTGGTGTCAGAAATATCGATCTTTTTAACATTACTGCCATGTTAAGTCACTTCAGTCACATCTGATTCTCTGCAACCCCATGGACTGTAGTCCGCCAGACTCCTCTGTCCATGGGATTTCCCAGGCAAGAATGCTGGAGTGGGTAGCCTTGTCCTCCCCCAGAGGATCTTCCTGACCCAGAGATTGAATCTGCACCTTCTGCGTTTGTGTCCCAGGTGGCACTAGTGGTAGAGAATTCTCCTGCCGATGCAGATGTAAACGATGCGGGTTCAATCCCTGGGTTGGGAAGATCCCCTGGAGGAGGGCCTGGCAACCCACTCCAGCATTCTTGCCTGGGAAATCCCATGGACAGAGGAGCCTGGGGGGCAACAGTCCATAAGGTTGTAAAGAATCAGATACGACTGAAGCAACTTAGCAACATGCACTCCAGCGTTGGCAGGCAGATTCTTTACCAATGAGCCACCTGGGAAGCCCCCAAACATATATTGGGATTGTTCTAATTGTGAAATTTATTTTCTCTCAAATAAAATTGGGCAAGTTCATCACGCCTCTGTTCTAGAGCTGCTAATCCAAGTTCTCTCAGGCAGTTTAGCTAGGAATTCCATATATCCCTAGAAAGACACAGCCCAGCTGCAGCTAGAATCACCAAGTGCTGTTTGTGAAACCAGCACAGGATTGACACTCAGTGCACTTGGGTGCAAATCTGGACACTGGCACTTCTGGGATCACATCTTTGAGCAGCTACACGTTTGTAAGTCAATTCACTTATCTCTAAAATAGAGGGACTTTCCTGATGGCCCAGTGGCTAAGACTCTGCGTTCCCAACGCAAGGGGCCCAAATTCGAACCCTGCTCAGGGAACTGGATCTCACATGCTGCAACTAAAGATCCTAAATGCCGGAACCAAACAAATAAATAGAGACATGGTACAGCCAAATAAATGAATACTTAAAAAAAAAATAGAAAAGGGGACAAGCTAACATTTGTCAAGTCCATAAGTTATATCATTTAATTATCTCTGTCACTGAAAAATTATTTACCCCTTTTAGATATGAGAAAACAGGCTCAGATTGGTTTACCAGCTCTGCTGGTAAAGAAGCAAGGCAGGGTATGATTCCAAGTCTGTTTAACCCCATAGCTCATGCTTTATCTGCCTGTGACATGTGACTTCCTGGATTCACTTGGACTGAAGGAAATTAGCAGGATTTGGATGTCTCCTCCAGCACAGAGAGCAAGATGATGGCTCCCACGGCAGATCTGTATTATCGCTACTTGGGACTGAGGGTTGGGACCAAGGCCAGTCCTAGGGTATAGCAGCAAAATGCTCACCTAAAGCACAGAATTTACGGGGAAACCAAAACTCAGTAATTAAGATTAATGTTATTTTAATGCAAATATTTTAAAGTATCTAATATGATGCCAAAAAATACATGGTGAACAAAATAACAAGGTTTTAAATAAAAACAAAATCTGAGAAGCCTACGCCAAGCTACACTGGAACGCTAAGACAAAAGGGAAAATTGTGTACCCCAATATACATGCTTTTATATCTGTTTTTCTGTTCACTTGCCATCAGGGTTACATAATAATACCTTCTATACATGTAATTTTTTTCCAGAACATTAAAAGTAGCCCACCAGGCTCCTCTGTCCATGGAATTCTCCAGGCAAGAATACTGGAGTGGGTAGCCATTCCCTTCTCCAGAGGATCTTCCCGACCCAGGAATGGAATCCAGGTCTCCAGCATTGTAGGCAGATTCTTTACCATCTTAGCCACCAGGGAAGCCCTTAAAGTAGTTAAGAAATTTTTAAAAATTGAAAAGTAGCTGTAACTACTTACAACACATTATTTTAAGTTTAAATATTTTATTTATACCAAAGCTAGAATTCATTTACATTTTACTTTGTGGGCTTTAATGGAAGCAAACTCATTGATAACATTTTCACTAAAGCCATTAACCAGTTTGAAAAACTACTTACAACCATGTAAGTAGTTATAGACGGTATATAGTACATATTCTTCCTTTTGCCTCGGGCTCTCATATGGCTCAGCACAGCACCAGCCAGGTCTATGACTTAAACATCCAGCATCAAACGTTGCAAGGGCTCTGTAAATGAGAGTAGAACATTCCAAGACATGTTACTCCTCAGCTCCCCTATCTCAGCTCCTTCAGGTAGTGGCCTCTCTTTTCATAGAAAAATATCCCTGTCAGGCCCACTTTTAGGATAATACTCCTTCAAGGCCAATAAAGACAAGCTGTGTTCTCACAACAGCCAGCATAAATCAACCTCACACATCTGCTCACACTCCAGGACTCACTTCTCCGTGGACTTCCAACTTATTCTTATGCTAATTATCTGAGTCCCAGTCTCCTAAAAACCTTAAAATTGAGATTTCACATAACTTTTCTAGAGCACCTATATTCTTTTAACAAACACTCATTGAGCACCAGATCCCTACCAAATAAAACAAACCATACCCCAGTTTGCAGGTTGCATTATCCAGCCTTATGTTTTTAGAATCTTAATTAGTAGTTTGTTTCATTGTATTTTGTCATTTAAAAAGCATGTTTAAGCATCTTTTATTACACTCTGGGCTGTCTTATGATACCTACATGTTTATGATTTTCATTTACATTTGACCCAACAGTCCTGTGAAGCAAGGAAAGCAGATACTATTTTCACAGAAATTAGACATTTTTGTACAGCAGAAACCAACGCAACATTGTAAAGCAATTATCCTCCAATTAAAAATAAAAAAAGAAATTAATTTAGAAACTTGTAATTTTGAAACTGTGGAGTATCTGGTGACCAGCTCTATTGTTTTCAGATGAGGGAATAGTCTCAGAGCATTGAAGGCTCTTGCCCTCTCTGCCAGCTAGTACATGACAGAACTGGAGTTAATACTCACATCTTCTGACTCCATGGCTGGTGTTCTTCCCATCATGCCCAAGTTGCCGTAATCTAACAGCTAATGCAGCCTAACAAGATGGGATTTAAGATATGCAGGTATAAACAACAAACCAGGGATGTAAGGTTGCATATAAAGAGGTCTAAAATGATAAAACCAATTAAAATATTAAAAAATAGAGACATCACTTTGCCAACAAAAGTCTGTATAGTGAAAGCTATGGTTTTCTCAGTCATGTATGTATGTGAGTCTTAGACGATAAAGAAGGCCGCGCACCAAAGAATTGATGCTTTCAAAGTGTGGCACTGGAGAAGACTCTTGAGAGTCCCTTGGACTACAAGAAGATCAAACCAGTCAGTCCTTAAGGAAATCAACTCTGAATATTCATTGGAAGGACTGATGCTGAAGCTGAAGTTCCATTACTTTGGCCAGCTGGTGCAAAAAGCCAACTCATTGGAAAAGACCTTGATGCTGGGAAAGATTGAGGGCAGGAGATAAAGGGGGTGAGAGAGAATGAGATGGTTGAATGGCATCATCAACTCAATGGACATGTGTTTGAGCAAACTCCAGGAGACAGTGAAGAACAGGGAAGCCTGGCGTGCTGGGTCACAAAGAGTCAGACACAGCTTAGTGACCGAGCAACAACAAGGGAGAAGTGAATTTCCTAGGGTGGAGATTAATGAGGAATAATAGAGTTACTCAGCCTTAGACACAGCAGCAGAGCCCTGGAGACCACGGCCTGCGGGAGCGGGGGAGATGTGTGGTTGCCACAGAGTGGGGGTAGGAGTGTGGTCAGTGCAGGCAGAGGTCAACACACGGCCAACTTGACAAAAACCTGAGTCACAGATCTGGCCTAATCAGAACCAAGAAACAGACCAATGCCCAAGGTAGGCACTATTAGGAAGACCTGAAAAAAAAAAAAAAACAAAGAAAGAAAACACTGCTAAGTCACTTCAGTCATGTCTAACTCTGTGCGACCCCACAGATGGCAGCCCACCAGGCTCCCCCAGTCCCTGGGATTCTCCAGGCAAGAACGCTGGAGTGGGTTGCCATTTCCTTCTCCAATGCATGAAAGTGAAAAGTGAAAGGGAAGTCGCTCAGTCATGTCCGACCCTCAGCAACCCCATGGACTGCAGCCTGCCAGGCTCCTCCGTCCATGGGATTTTCCAGGCAAGAGTACTGGAGTGGGGTGCCATTGCCTTCTCCGAAGAAAACGCTACATGATTCCTTTTAAAAAATCAGGAGGAAATGTGAAAAATTATAAAGATGGACGCTGGTGATGGCTGTACAACAATGTAAATGTACTCGATATCACTTAACTGTACACTAAAAAGAGTTAAAATTGCGAGTTGTATCATATGTATTTTTACCACAGGTTTTGAAAAATCATGACATAACTCAGGTTAACCTATTTCTGTCTACCTCATAGGGAAATCCTTCTGGGTCAAAAAGAGAGAATCTGTTAAAGCAGTGGTTGGGATGAAATAGGGGAAATACACCCTCCTAACTTCCTTGGAAGAAAGGTTATGAGCAACCTAGATAGCATATTAAAAAGCAGAGACATTACTTTGCCAACAAAGGTCCATCTAATCAAGGCTATGGTTTTTCCAGTGGTCATGTATGGATGTGAGAGTTGGACTGTGAAGAAAGCTGAGCACTGAAGAATTGATGCTTTTGAACTGTGGTGTTGGAGAAGACTCTTGAGAGTCCTTTGGACTGCAAGGAGATCCAACCAGTCCATTCTAAAGGAGATCAGTCTTGGGTATTCTTTGGAAGGAATGATGCTAAAGCTGAAACTCCAATACTTTGGCCACCTCATGCGAAGAGTTGACTCATTGGAAAAAACTCTGATGCTGGGAGGGATTGGGGGCAGGAGGAGAAGGGGACGACAGAGGATGAGATGGATGGATAGCATCACGGACTCGATGGACGTGAGTCTGAGTGAACTCCGGGAGTTGGTGATGGACAGGGAGGCCTGGCGTGCTGTGATTCATGGGGTCACAAAGAGTCGGACACGACTGAGCAACTGAACTGAACTGAACTGAAGGAGACACTGTAATTTTGTGGGTGTTTCTGATTCACACAATAAAAAGGGTATAACTGGTCAGGGTTCTGGGATTAGGGAAATCCAACAATCTGTGTCAGTTATGCAGACAAAGAACTGTCCATGTCAGAGATAGCTTTGAATGTCATTCGTAGGTGAAAAAACTGTTTACAATGATCTGAGCCTAAAACTTAGCTTCATTTTACATGTAAAACAGAGTATTTTTTTATTGTTTTAAATGCACTGAATTTTCTAGGAATGCAGCTACCACATAAATGTAAGGAAGAGTGGACATTTTCTCTGTCGTGACTTCACTCAGAACTGTTTATTGTTTGGAAAATCACTTCCTCACTGACAATGCCACGTGTGTATCTGAGCCATTAATACATCATCTTAGTCTCAGTCTGCACTTGTAGCTGTCGCAGTCACAGTGATTCTGTGTCGCCATCTGACTACAGCACATATTTATTATAAATTGCTGTCTTTTAATTTCTCCTTTATGGTATACTTAGGGCTTCCCTCGTTCTTCAGATGGTAAAGAATTCGCCTGCAATGCAAGAGACCTGGGTTCAACCCATGGGTTGGGAAGATCCCCTGGAGGAGGGCATGGCTACCCACTCCAGTATTCTTGCCTGGAGAATCCCCATGAACAGAAGAGCTTGGTGGGCTACAGTCCCTGGGGTTACAAAGAGTCAGACATGACTGAGTGACTAAAGCTTTCACTTTTCTTTGTTATACTTAAAAGGTTATCTTGTAAAATTATGTATGGGACTAGGTTATATTATCTATTACTTCATTTTAGAATAAAAGATATTTGCAATGGAAAATGGGAGCTGAGACTGGTGAAACGTATCTACATCTGGCCCAGATGTCTTGGTGATCAGAGTTATGAGTAATTTTCTAAACACTTAGGAGGAATCTGCTGCCTGAACAAGACCACCCCTTTATCGTTGGCCTCCTACATTCCTTTTGTGCTGGATCGAGACTCTAGCCTTGTTCAGACAGACCAGAAATAGTTCTTTCAGTAGTCTGCGACATCTTCACTGGGGAAGAGGAATATCAAATACTTGCCCACGAGAGTCTGACAATGGCACCTAGCACAGAGTGTAGTTAGTAAGAATTCTGAGGAAAAGGGTAATGATTAGCCAGAAAAAGAGAGTCTACAATATGTTGCCTGGCTCCAAAGATTGCTTCTAAATTAAGCAAAAGCTTTAATAGATACATGTAAAAAATTTACACAATCAAAAGCAAGTTGAACTTAACTATGGTTGCAATTATTTACAAGATTGATCAACTCCTAGATCATTTTGAAGAGCTGATCACATTTTTATGTGCCTTGGGGAAAATATTGAAAAAGTTATTAAAGCAAAGGAATCTCACTGGGAAACATAGTCTCTGTCCTCACTAAAAACAGTTTCCACACTTTCTTTTTGATGGCCATACCAATTTCCTTTATAATTATTTTCCTCTGATACATATTTACATCAGTTTATTTTCCTTTGCTACATTTAATTCCCTTGAAAATTAAAAAGAACATTATATATTTCTTTCAGAGCACTTTAAAAACAACTCTTCTTTGTACAACTATTTTATAAAAGCAAAGCATGCCCAAACTTAATTTCATGATCTAAACTGTAATTTGAAAAAGCCAATGGTCAATTAGGAAATTTAAATTCTAATTACTTTGCAGCTCTGTTGTTTATAATAGCAAAAAGTTGGAAAAAACTTTAATGTCCACAACAGGAATCCAGCACATTCATAAATGGAATACCATGCAGCCTCTTAAATAATCTTATGGAATTATTAATGTTATTGAAAGATGTGCATGATATATTTAAATCATGAAAACACTACTCAAGTTTTTAGAAAAAAAATAGATATGTATTTATAAAAAACTGAAATTATATACATCAAAATGCTACAAGTCATTGTTAGATTGTATTTGGGTAACAGCAACAAGTTTTTGTGTGTCTGCCTGTACTTTCTACATTTTCTGCATATATATCACTTCTGCAATTAAAAAAAAGCCTTTTCAAAATAAATAAATACATTTAACTTTTACTATATATTATATATAACACATATAGATTATATATATTATATCTAGGAGATAGTGAAGGACAGAGAAACCTG
Organism: Ovis aries; assembly: GCF_016772045.2. Taxonomy (NCBI): domain Eukaryota; kingdom Metazoa; phylum Chordata; class Mammalia; order Artiodactyla; family Bovidae; genus Ovis; species Ovis aries. Next base: position 17,288,126 of record NC_056069.1, on the reverse strand, counting down.
GCATGCTGCAGTCCATAGGGTCACAAAGATTCAGACATGACTAAGCAACTGAATAACAACAACTTTTATTGACTACCAATATTTTTTCTGGGGGTCTCACATTTTTTATAAGGCAACAGGAAACTAAGCAATTTGACGGAATAGGAAGGTAAAAAAGTTAAGCTCATTTTCTTTAACAGTTACTCTTGGCCATCATTATCCAACTTCATCACCCCGAAATTCCAAACTCTTCCGTAGGATCCCTTTCTCATAAATGGTATCATCCAACTAGCTGATCAATGAGACTTTGTTTCCTTTACCCCCAAATCCAGGTGCCCACTTCTGTCTAGCAGTCTCTCCATATTAGTTCCCAATTTGAGTCCCCTCCTGCCCCTGACACCCTGCCCTATGACTGCAGCAAGCCTCCTAACTCCTCTCCCTTCACCAGTCCTGTCCTGACCCAGACTTGCCTACGTTGCTGTCCTAGTGAGGTAACATGACCTGGGCTGGTCATATTACTCCCTGCTTACACTCCTTCCGCAATTTCCACCACTTTCAGGTAAAGGGAAAACAAAACCCTTCAGATTTGGTGCTTACTTATCCCTCCAGCCCCATCTCTCACGGCTCTTCTATTAAGACTCTTCCTACCATCATGAGCTATTACTGTCCTTCCAACAAGTGATGCTCTCTCACACCTCTCTTCCTTCGAACACGTGAAATCCTCTGCTTGGGCCACCCTTCCCAGTCCCTTCTCTGGCTTACTCTTCACCCTTCAAAATGCACATCTATTCTTCACTGCCCTGTGAAGCGCCTTCCAGCCACAGGCTCCATGCAGGGGAGCTAAGCCACAAGTTCATCTCTTGTACTGGAAATCACAGACTCTAGGGTGAAACTAGCGTGGTTCTGTTCTGCCACTGTCTGTCAAGACTGTGCTTTGGGCAAGGTATTTTAAATATTAAGGCTTAAATTCCTCACCAATAAATAAGGATAAAATTATAAGCTTGTAAGGGCTTCCCTGGTGGCTCGGCAATAAAGAATCCACCTGTAATGCAGGAGCTTCAGGAGACATGAGTTCAATCCCTGAGTCAGGAAGATCCCCTGGAGGAAGGCATGGCAACCCACTCCAGTATTCTTGCCTGGAGAATTCCATGGACAGAGGAGCCTGGTGGGCTACAGTCCATAGGATCAGAAAGAGTCAGACAGGCCTGAAGTGACTCAGCAAGCAGGCACACAAGGCTGTTCTCAGATCAAATGTGACAGTGTATATAAAGGTGAAATTAACTCATCCTATGTCTTATCTAATTTTCTTTATATTCTGCTGTGTGTTTTTATTTTTGTTTGCCTGTTTTGCTGTGCTACTCGGCATGCAAGATCTTCCCAACCAGGAAGCTCAGAATCTTAACCACTGGATCACCAGTGAAGTCCCTGCTGTGTGCATTTCTTACTTATGAATCATCTTACTTCCTTTTATTAGAAAGTGGCAGGGTGGGTATAAACAAATGAATACGCAACTGGAAACTCCTGCTCACCTTTCAAAACTCAGAATTGTGTTACCTCCTTCAGGAAGTCTTCCTTAACCACCTCCACTCTCCATGCCTGAGTCTCATTTAGATGATCTCCCACTTGCTCACATATCATCTCTGCACAACTCTATAATTACAGGGCACATGACTTGCTCCCTTGGCTAACTTTTCCATCCTCTTTCCTTAAGGACAAAGACGTCTTACTTTACTTGGCACCAGAAGATCCAAAGCAGTGTCTGACACATTCCAAGCCCTCAACAACTGTTTGTTGAAGAAGTGAAGAAATGGCCATTCACAACTCCCACTTCTTACAACCCAATTAATTCCCTTTAGGCTCTTTCATAGGTAATTTCCTGGGATAGTTTTGAAACTTTAAAAAATCTCTGAAGGGTCTCCAGCTCTCCTAGCAGGAGAAGAGGTATTTAAAGTTGACACCTGTGCTGTTTTCATGCCATTTGCCCAAAGAAGGCCTGCCTCTCCTTCTTGCCAATGTCAGGGTGGCTTTGATTTCAGTACCACTGAAAATATTCCTCGTCCATAAACCCTTTTTTAAATTCTTCCAGTAGTAAACAATGAATTCATCCTTTGAATTCCCTTAACATATAGGGTCTATAATTATTAATCCAACAATCACCATGTACTGCTAAGCACCTCTTTTATATTGTTATACTCAACTGCTACTTTCCTTCAGTCTGTAGTTTAACTTTCTTAAGTTTATTTCTTTTTCTCCCAACACAGAGAGTGTATTCCTTGTAGTAGCCGCCAAGTCTCGCTCATCGTGGCCTTTCCTGCAGTGCTTTGCATGTGTGTGCCCACAGATGTTTTTTAATCGACTTGAAGACAAAGAGACTCTGTTTAAGGAGCTACAGTCTCTGTTTACCAGTTCTCACTGATCCCCAACCCCTTGACTCCCTCAATCCATCCTCTGCCTTTTTGCCTTTTTTGTCCTTTCTCTGAGGGCAGATAACAACACCTTCCATCTTTCTCACCAGGGCTCCTTTGCCTTTTGACTTCCATTTGGTTTCAGCCAATTCAATGTTGTAAAGAGCAATATTGCATAGGAACCTGGAATGTCAGGTCCACGAATCAAGGCAAATTGGAAGTGGTCAAACAGATGGCAAGAGTGAACACTGACATTCTAGGAATCAGCGAACTAAGATGGACTGAAATGGGTGAATTTAACTCAGATGACCATTATATCTACTACTGTGGGCAAGAATCCCTTAGAAGAAATGGAGTAGACATCATAGTCAACAAAAGAGTCCAAAATGCAGTACTTGGAAGCAATCTCAAAAACAACAGAATTATCTCTGTTCATTTCCAAGGCAAACCATTCAGTATCACAGTAATCCAAGTCTATGCCCCAACCAGTAACGCTGAAGAAGCTGAAGTTGAACAGTTCTATGAAGACCTACAAGACCTTTTAGAACTAACACCCAAAAAAGATGTCCTTTTCATTATAGGGGATTGGAATGCAAAAGTAGGAAGTCAAGAAACACCTAGTAACAGGCAAATTTGGCCTTGGAGTACAGAATGAAGCAGGGCAAAGGCTAATAGAGTTCTGCCAAGAGAACGCACTGGTCATAGCAAACACCCTCTTCCAACAACACAAGAGAAGACTACACATGGACATCACTAGATGGTCGACACCAAAATCAGACTGATTATATTCTTTGCAGCCAAAGATGGAGAAGCTCTATACAATCAACAAAACAAAGAACAGCAGCTGACTGTGGCTCAGATCATGAACTCCTTATTGCCAAATTCAGACTGAAATTGAAGAAAGTGGAGAAAACCACTAGACCATTCAGATATGACCTAAATCAAATCCCTTATGATTATACAGTGGAAGTGAGAAATAGATTTAAGGGTCTAGATCTGATAGACAGAGTGCCTGATGAACTATGGATGGAGGTTCATGTCATTGTACAGGAGACAGGAATCAAGACCATCCTCAAGAAAAAGAAATGCAAAAAAGCAAAATGGCTGCCTGAGGAGGCCTTACAGATAGCTGTGGAAAGAAGGGAAGCGAAGAGCAAAGGAGAAAAGGAAAAATATTCCCATTTGAATGCAGAGTTCCAAAGACTAGCAAGGAGAGATAAGAAAGCCTTCCTCAGCAATCAATCCAAAGAAACAGAGGAAAACAATAGAATGGGAAAGACTAAAGATCTCGTCAAGAAAATTAGAGATACCAAGGGAACATTTCATGCAAAGATGGGCTCAATAAAGGACAGAAGTGGTATGGACCTAACAGAAGCAGAAGATATTAAGAAGAGGTGGCAAGAATACACAGAAGAACTGTACAAAAAAGATCTTCATGATCAAGATAATCACAGTGGTGTGATCACCCACCTAGAGCCAGACATCCTGGAATGTGAAGTCAAGTGGGCCTTAGGAAGCATCACTATGAACAAAGCTAGTGGAGGTGATGGAATCCCAGTTGAGCTATTTCAAAGCCTGAAAGATGATGCTGTGAAAGTGATACACTCAATATGCCAGCAAATTTGGAAAATTCAGCAGTAGCTACAGGACTGGAAAAGGTCTGTTTAAATTCCAGTCCCAAAGAAAGGCAATGCCAAAGAATGCTCAAACTACTGCACAATTGCACTCATCTCACACACTAGTAAAGTAATGCTCAAAATTCTCCAAGCCAGGCTTCAGCAATACGTGAACCATGAACTTCCAGGTGTTCAATCTGGTTTTAGAAAAGGCAGAGGAACCAGAGATCAAATTGCCAACATCCGCTGGATCATCGAGAAAGCAAGAGAGATCCAGAAAAACATCTATTTCTGCTTTATTGACTATGCCAAAGCCTTTGACTGTGTGGATCACAATAAACTGGGGAAATTTCTGAAAGACCTGACCTGCCTCTTGAGAATCCTGTATGTAGGCCAGGAAACAACGATTAGAACTGGACATGGAACAACAGACTGGTTCCAAATAGGAAAAGGAGTATATCAAGGCTGTATATTGTCACCCTGCTTATTTAATTTATATGCAGAGGACATCATGAGAAATGCTGGGCTGGAAGAAGCACAAGCTGGAATCAAGATTGCCAGGAGAAATATTAATAACCTCAGATATACAGATGACACCACCCTTATGGCAGAAAGTGAAGAGGAACTAAAAAGCCTCTTGATGAAAGTGAAAGAGGAGAGTGAAAAAGTTGGCTTAAAATTCAACATTCAGAAAACTAAGATTATGGCATCTGGTCCCATCACTTCATGGCAGATAGGTGGGGAAACAGTAGTGGCTGACTTTATTTTTCTGGGCTTCAAAATCACTGCAGATGGTGACTGCAGCCATGAAATTAAAAGACGCTTACTCCTTGCAAGAAAAGTTATGAACAACCTAGACAGCGTATGAAAAAGCAGAGACATTACTTTGTCAGCAAAGGTCCATCTAGTCAAGGCTATGGTTTTTTCCAGTGGTCATGTATGGATGTGAGAGTCGGACTGTGAAGAAAGCTGAGCACCAAAGAATTGATGCTTTTGAACTGTGGTGTTGGAGAAGACTCTTGCGAGTCCCTTGGACAGCAAGGAGATCCAACCAGTCCATTCTAAAGGAGACCAGTCCTGGGTGTTTTTTGGAAGGACTGATGTTGAAGCTGAAACTCCAATACTTTGGCCACCTGATGCGAAGAGCTGACTCATTTGAAAAGACCCTGATGCTGGGGAAGATTGAGGGCAGGAGGAGAAGAGGACGACAGAGGATGAGATGATCAGATGGCATCACCGACTCAATGGACACAAGTTTGAGTAAACTCCAGGAGTTGGTGATAGACAGGGAGGCCTGGCATGCTGAGGTTAATGGGGTCGCAAAGAGTCAGACACGACTGATTGACTGAATTGAATTGATTGAATAGAACACACAGTCAGGAGACCAATGACTGGAAGACAGAATGGTAGGGAATTGCTTTTCTTTCTTGACCAGTTCTGCAGCGTTTGAGTCCTTCCAAAACTTGAGCTTCTCTAGTGACGCCCCTCTTCTAAGGCTCTACCTCTCACCTGGGCTCCCATAACATCATTTGCTCCCTTTGTTTTGGGTTAACATCCTTACTTGATTCCCTTAACCCTGACCACACTTCAGTGAATAATCTCTTCAGAATCCTAATAGAGTGTGCTATTTCCTGCACAGGAGACTCTGGTATAGGTAGGAAAAGACTACGGTAACTTCATAGGTTATCATCCAAACCAAGAATATTTTTGAGACTGAAAGGGGCACTATTAATAATTAATTACACCATGGCAACAGGTATAAATCAGAGCTGCCTCAGGCAACCTGGAATGAATGGAGATGTTCAGTAAATCAGCCATGTAAAAAGAGAACTGTCATAACGAAGAGCTAAAATTTTTCTAAAAGAGATAATATTACAGGAGAGCATAGGATAAGTGCCAAAGGGTGGAATAGACTCTCGGTGCTACAGACGTTCCAGGAAAAGAGAGATCATTTCTCCTAGGGGAAGACATCTGAGTTCAGCGTGATGCTTAGCACTCCTTCTCCAACTAAATGATATCATGCAATCCATGTGTGCTTGGCCCATTTTGTAGATTTTCTCCAAGAAACTTCATTCCCAGTTTAGGCCCCACCTCCACCCCCCACACATACCCAGCATAACTCTCACCATTTCTTTCTGTTGCATAGCTCTGGGTATTTAGAGAAAGGAGATAATTTAAATTTTAGTCAATTATTCCTTTCCAGAAAAAACATCAAACACATTCCTTATTCAGCTATAAATCACTGTAGAAATATGCTATTTCAATTCTTTAAAAATCATCTTTTAGCTTCATTTTGAAACCATATCTGAAGGGTGGCTTATAAGCTTTACTCTCAAAACCAAGCATTCTTTTTAAAAATAACATAAAGCCTAATAAGTAACCAAGGAATATTTTTAATGTATGTGTGTACATGTTGCCTCTATAAACAAAGGTTTGGACAATTAACAAATGCTTTAAAGCCTTGTCATCCTCAACAAAGGGCATCGTTCCCTACCTTCTAGCTGATTCAAAGCCACTTGGCAAGGAAGTGTTTCTAATCCTCGTGTTGCTAGTAGAAGCAAGTTGCTATGAGCCCCAGTGTGTGACTTCAGGCTTGCCAAATCACTGCTTTGTTAGGCATTTCATAATAATGAGAATATTTCATAAAAACACACCCCTACCCAGGCCATGTGGATTAGTAGCAAGACTTTCTTTTCTCCGACTTCTTAACCAGCACAGCCTGGTTGGAATTAGACCAGTGAATGCGGGGCTTGGAATGATCCCTCTTGGGAGATCCATTAAGGTTCTATCAGACCAAGACAAAGGGGAGAGGAAAGCAGAAACTGGAGAAAAGAGCAGGCACAGGAGCTGAAAGGAAATGGTATAGACGGATGCAGACAGGTGGGAGTAAAGAGAGAAAGTCAGTGAGAGCGATACAAGAGCGGGAACAGTCACACAGCAGCCTCTTATTCCACCCCGGCAAGCCATTAAGACCGGAAGGGAGCAGGGCACGTAGAGCGATTTCAGCAGGACGCAAGGCTCAGGCGGGAGACAAGAGGACGCTCCAGTGTGCCTGTGATAGCAGAAAAATTAGAACTGACCTAAGTGGCTTTACAGATTCGTTCCATTTCAGGCCCCATCAGATTCTTCTAAGGCACTTTCAGCCTCCCACTCCCCTTATCATCAGGGAAGATCTCCAGCTGCTGGGCTGATGGATGGAGCGCTTCTCTCTCCCCTGGTACCCAGTACATGTCATATTCTGTAGGAGGAAAGCGAGTGCTGGAAACTCCCTGATGAGAATATTCTGGGTCCATATGGGATGGAACATTCTATCAGCCTGTGAATTTTAAAAACCACCCTAAGGCCCCAAACTAATCCTTCAATTATGGGCCATTGCTTGCCATGCTTTGCATGCATTATGTGAAATGGATTATAACTAATTTTTCAAAGTCAGCAGATTGTTATTTACCCATATGTTGACAATCAGTTTGAAGAGGTGGAAACTCTGTCAGCTACTCCACAAAATACACCACACCTACTCAAAAGTCCTCATTAGCAACATGTAGATTAGTAGCCAATGTAGATCATTAGTCAGCGGAGATGCTAATGTAGATTCTTTTCAGAACTATACTAAAATAATTTTTATTACATATAAAATAATTACATATATAAATACTTTAAAAATTATCCATATAATTTTATAGCATATTATATACCTGTAGAAATTTATATTAAAATGTATAATAAATAAGGTATATAAGGTATACTTTATTATATATAGATATCATAATATTTAGAAATAATTTATAATATATGCATCTAATAAGCATATGATAAAAATTATATGAAAATAATTTTATATTATATATTATTTGTATATATCAATAATTTTGTTACAAATAATTTTTAAAGTGAAAACCAAAGTAAATGTTGCTAATCAGTGTGTGTGTGTGTGTATAATATATAATATTGATAAAAACTTTTTCTATAATATGCTATGGCAAAATGTCCAAATATGTGTGTGCATTTTACAAATTTACCGTTAAAATGGTTCATTGAAAAGTAACTACATTTTTATACAATTCATTTCCATGCATCTCGCAAACACACTATGAAGCTCACTATGTGACAGGCGCTATGCTATATATCTTGATATAAAGACAGCTGGTAAAGAATCCACCTGCCATGAGGAAGACCTGGGTTCGATCCCTGGGTTGGGAAGATCCCCTGGAGAGGGGAATGGCTACCCACTCCAGTATTCTGACCTGGAGAATTCCCATGGACTGTGTAGTCCATGGGGTCACAAGGAATTGGACATGACTGAAAGCCTTTGGCTTTCACTAAACTCCAATAAGGTATAACCCGTGTTCTCAAAGAGTTTTGTGGACCAGTTTGAATGGACAAGTACCTTCACAGTATGATAAATGCCTTGATAGATATGTGCTCAGGTGTGAGGGGTGAAGGGTCTGGGAAGATGTTTCCAAAGGCGGTCTCAGCAGAAGCTGAGTTTTTAAGGGGAAAAGCTAGTTGAAGACAAGATGAGGGGGAACAGAAGGCAGGGGGAACCATATCTCGTTAAGGCACCAGAATGTGACACCATCTGATGCATTTATGCCCAGGTCTCAGGGTAGACCCAGAAGAATGATTGACAACTCGACTAGATAAATAAGGCCCTTTTCATTAAGAAGGGCTTCCCTGATAGCTCAGTTGGTAAAGAATCTGCCTGCAATGCAATAGACCCCAGTTCAATTCCTGGGTCGGGAAGATCTTCTGGAGAAGGGATAGGCTACTCCAGTATACTTGGGCTTCCCTGGTGGCTCAGCTGGTAAATAATCCATCTGCAGTGAGGGAGACCTGGGTTTGATCCCTGGTTGGGAAGAACCCCTGGAGAAGGGAAAGTCTACTCACTCCAGTATTCTGGCCTAGAGAATTCCATGGACTGTTTAGTCCATGGGGTCTCAAAGAGCTGGACATTACTGGACGACTTTCACTTTTGATTAAGAACCATGTGTGTTAAGCTGGCCACCTGAGATTTTCAGCAGTGACATAGCTTGATCAGATGGTAGAGAAAGAAAGGATGAGTTTAAGGAAAAGTGATTATAGGACAGTCTTGGAGACTTTAAGCCACCCATGAAAGAGGGGATGAAAGACAGTGGAAAGAAGGAGGTGAAATGACTCAAGCCGATTAGAAAGGAGAATCTAACATCTCAGGACTGCTTGGATTGAGAGTTTGTGGGAGGAAGTCTAGGCTGTTTCCCATAATCAAGCTAACATCAAGGGTGAGTGAGTAGTGGTACTATTCCTGGATACTGGACTTTTGGAGGATGAATATGTAACCATTGTTGGTTATTTATGTTTTGGGGTGTTTGGGAAAGAAGGATGTGGAGACAAAACATTCCATTTGGGTGAATTTTTGTTTGGGGAAGCTATATGGCTCTGGAGCTCAGCAACAAGGCCTGAATCATAAACTTGAAAATGGATACAACCATTATCTTAAGCAGATGTTGAAGCCATGTGTTCTGGGAGAAGTGAGTGCAGGGAGAAGAGCAAAGGTCAAGAACAGAAACTTGGGGTACAGCATTGTAAGGCAGGCAGCAAGTACAGATTATAATGGAGCAGTCTGAAGCATATTTCTTCTTTTAAATGAAAGGGAAAAGGTTTAAGGAGAGAGAAGCTTAGAGTGTCAGATGCTCCATGGAAGTCAAGAAAGAGTTTTTAAAAAAGAAAAAGAAATACTGTTTTAGCAATGCATTTCAGTGTATTGAAAAAAATTAAATTCTGATGTATAACTGATTGATAAATTTTAATGTGGCAATTTAATAATGAAAGTCATCGATGGATGTCAACACAGCATGTAGTCTACTCTCTAACAGTGGCTGAAAGATCACCCCCTCCAGCCAAAAGAACTGTTTTAAGGTGATACACTTTACACCATGTCACAGGCTGGGTTATCAAAAAACAGATGCTGAGAAATGTGGAGATGGAATCTATGATGAAGATGTTTATGAGAGAGCAATACTGAAATGAAAGGGAAGGAGGAAGGTTGAGAGACTTGCCCCTCTGAGTTCCCATCCCAGGCTGAGTGCCCAGCCTCTGTACCGGTGCTTCACTCAGTCCCTGAAACGGCACAGCATCAACCTGGAGGTCTCTACTGCTGAGATGGACCCTGAAGGAGCAAATGGCTCAAGGGCTCTCCCACAGCTGGCCTGCAAGCCCCTCCATGAAGGAAATCTGGGCACATTTGTTCCAGCCTCACACAGCTTGCAGCATCTTTGGCCAAACATATGAAGCACGTTTGTGAGCCTCTTACAGCTATGATTATGGGTATTTGTTAGCCAACTATTAGCTCTTTGTCCCTTATTGGTATTATAAAGCTGTTTCTCTGTCATTACAAAATATGAAAAAAAATTTTGATAGTAAAAGACATTAAATTATGGCCCTATTACTATTACATTGGTGACTTGGGTGTAAAAATCTGGGCTAGACAAGAATGTCATAATTACATTTGCTTTTGAAATTAAGTGCTGGATGTGTTTTATATTTGAAGAAAATAAATTGAAGTATAAGACAATAAGGCAGTTGAGCTGTTACGATAATATTTAACACAAAGTTGGGTTATGCAAGTTGAGAAGAACATCATTTAATAAACACTTTCCCAAAAAGTGCTCTGTAATTGGACAGCCCTGAGAAAATAGAACGAGGCAATCATATTTGGTTATATATTGCATTTATACCATTTGACATCTCCCGTTTGCAAAATAAATTTCCTCTGTGCCAGCTGTAATTAGGCGCTGAGATAAAGCTGCCTTAATATTCTGCATATTTGATCAGAGCTGCCAGCAGCTGTCGGATCACTGGCTCTGTTCTCATGTACAATGAAAACATCAAAGACATCTGTGGTTTGCCCTAAAATTAGTGCCAGAATTGGCCTCTCTCCTTTATTGTGTAACCAGATTGACTGTTTGCATAACTAACAAGGGAACCTCCAGACATTACTTCTGGGTCTGTGAAGGAAAACAGCCAAAGGAAGATTCTGGAAAGTGGCCAACATGTCCTTGTGCCCCATGTAAGACTTCAGTGTCTGGGGTTTGGAGTCAGAGAGACTCCAGGTTCAGACCTCAGTTTTTACTACTTAATTGTGAATTTAGGCAACCTATATAAGGTCTCTTAGCCGTAATGTCTTTCCTGGAAAAAATGAGAATGATAACAGAACCTACTTCATAGTTTTGTTTTGAAGAACAATGAAGGTAACTTACATAAAGTACTTAGCATATGCCCAGGGCTTAGTGAGCACTCACTGACATTAGCTATCTTCCTTCCTTCATCTAGTGCCCTTTCAAGAAATAATAACTTCAGTGGCTTTGAAATATTCACTTATACTGATAAAACAAAAGTAGGAAGAGAGCTCTCATTAGATTTAAAATCATGAATACATAACACGTACATACAGTTGTCTTCAGAATTCTAAAATTTATGGAAACGTCTTGAAGCTTTCCCTAGCAAATAGTGGAAGTCCTTTTCACTCACGTTTGCAATTTTGTAGCAGGGCCCAAAGAAGACCTTTCATTTCCTTCATTTCACTTCCTGTCGAGACACTGCCATGAAGTGATTTGTAGGGACTCTTCAGGAAAGTATATCAGATCGTTGGCCTTTAACTGCAGGTAACAGAAAGCTTGACTGGACTGCCTTAAATGATGAACATTTATTATCTCACAGAATAAGAAATCAACAGACAGACAGCTCCAGGGCTACTCCATTCAGTTGCTCAGTGTCCCATCAGGGATGTAGCTATTTCCTAGCTCTGCACTCTGCTGTTCCCTCAGGTCAACTTTGTCTTCAGGTGGGCTGCCACATGGCTGCAAGATGGCTGCCATATGCAACAATACATCTGCTCTTCCTGTGTCTCTTTTTAAGAAGAAAGAAACCTGACTCAGAAATGTCCCAGCCAGTGTCTCCTCAGATCTCACGGCTCAGAACGGAATCACATAGATATTCCTAAACCAATCAGTAGCAACAGAAACAGAATTACGGTGACTGGCTTCATGAAGCACAAGGTAGAGTGGAAAAAGATTAATTATCTGCAGAAATTTGGGGTTTTATAATAAGAGAGGAAGGTGGTGGAATATGTGTTTATCTTCTACAGTATCTGTATGATGTATAACTGTGTATAGTTATTTCAAAGCTGAAAATCAAAATCTTGCTTTTCTCACAGTCTTCCAGAAAGTACTACACCGTAAAATAAAATAAGCCACTAAGTATATTCCAGCAGGGCTCTTATACCTGAAGTACTCCAACATTTAAAATTAGAGCTATTTGATGTCCTCCTTCCTCAACCTCTGGGTCCAATACTGTTATTAACCTGGGCAAAGTAAGGTACCCCAAATAGGTACATTAAAGTCAAATCAGCCTTTCCAATTATTTTTCAACTGTCTCAATGCCCTAGCATTTTCCTCTACACCATAGCCCTCTGGGCATCCCAGAACCCTCCCACTAACAAATTGATTTTATGTCTTTGAATTCTAGTCTGCCTATACTGGGAGTTAACACCACTACCAGGCCTTTTCAAAGCTGACAGCCTATGGAAAATGCCTGCCATTGACAGAAAGCAACATGTCTTATAAAGACACCACTTCCAAAGGCATGTGGTTGATCTAAAATGCCCAGACCTCCATTTGTCAGTTAGAATTGCTTGTGTTCCCACTCTCATAAGATTATCTATGAGAATTAACTTGGGATTATATTAAAGATAATTTATAGGATTAACTGAGAATCCAGAAAATAAGACCCATATACAATTTGCAATATAGTCAGTTTTAGGGGAAAAAAATATATAAGTGTGTGTGTGTGTGTGTGTGTGTGTGTATTTAGGATTCGACTTTAACTTCCATTTTTTTCTCACTAGGATTTAGTAAATCCTTTCAGCAGATGTTGAGTGGGGAGTGGAATCTGCTCTGGTCTAGTTCTCTTTTTTTTCTGCATTAGATGAGTTTCTGCTGATTATTTCTTCTTTGAAATGATTACCTTCTTGAATTGTACTGGCCAATGCCAGTGCAACTGTAGAAAATAATTAATCAATTCCTGCTTTGCTTTTTACCCAAAAGCAAAATTTGTTTTGCTACCCAAAATTTGCTCTAAATTTTGAACAAATTCAGACAAAGTCTTCATCAATGGATTTCTAAAATAACTTTGCTTTTTACCAAGACATTTCCTCAAAATGTCTGCTACTAGTGAGCTGTGATGTTGGGATTGTTTCTCTATTTGCTCAGTCCTACAATTCTTAGTGCAGTGAGGGCTCTTTGCTCCTGATTTACTCTTGTGTCTGTACTGTGATGATAGAGGGGAACCTGTGAAGTGCAGGCTGGCTGTGTTCTCTAGAGAAAAAGATATAAGATGTGGCGAACACTGCCCCAGGGAATTAAAGGAAGATGTCCATCACACCATTGCTTATGAAAGCAAAAGGCTGGAGAAAACTGAGTGCTCATAAACAAAGGTGCGGTTGGGTGGATTATGGCGCATCCATATTATAAAATGTGAAGGCTGTGGTTAAAAAGAAGGTGGTAGTTCTGTGTGCCCCAATATAGGTGAATGCCCACAATATATTGGTGGGTGAACAAAAAACAGTTGTATAATAGTAAGCCTGATATGGTATAATTTTTATTGCACATAATGTTAACTGGAATGCAAATTGTCTAGCCTCAAGATAAAGTCTTGTTCAAAACAACTTAACCCTATTCACATAATGGAAAGCTGCCTGCCTACTAAGTAGCTTCAGTCACGTCCAACCCTATGGACTGTAGCCTGCCAGACTCCTCTGTCCATGGGATTCTCCAGGCAGGAATACTGGGGTGGGTTGCTGTGCCCTTCTCCAGGGGATCTTCCTGAGTTAGGGATGGAATCCATGTCTCTCAGGCCTCCTGCATTGGCAAGTGGGTTCTTTACTCCTGGCGCCACCTGGGAAGCCCAAGATGCTATCTATGTAGATATTAAAAAGAATGAACAGCTGTATCTATACTGGTAAAGAAATATCTCCAAGAGGGGTTGTTAAGAGAAAATGCAAGATGTTGAGCAGTGGATAAAAAATGCTAGCTATTATATAAAATGTTTAAATGTTTATTCACATATATTTGCATGCATAAAGAAGATGAAAACCTCAGACAATGTTTTAAGGGTGGAAAAACTGGATAGATAAGGAACAGAGAAAGAAAACCTGGGCCAAGACAGGCACATCTTTTTATAACAATTAACCTTTTGTACCTTTTACATTTTGTGCCATGTGGATTGACTATGTGAAATATAATTTTTAAACCTCCAGGCCTGAGGAAGTAGAGGTCAGGCAATTAGAGGGAGAAGGGGTAAGTCAAGTCCTCTGTTGCAGACAGGTTGACTTTGAGATTGTCTATTAGACAACCCAGGGGTGATGTCAGGGAGCAGCTGGCATATAAGTCTCTCAGGAGAGAAGCCAGGGCTAGAAATTTAAATATGGGACTTTTCAGCATATAGATGATATTTAAGCCCATGAGAATGGATAAGATCACCTAGGGAGAGTACAGATAAAACGAAAAGGACCTAGATCCAAGCCTAAGCTACTGCAAAATAATGCATGTTCATGGCCAAAAGTTTGGAAAATGCTAAAATTCACAGAATTAGAAATAAAAATCAGCTATTAAATTAAATCAGTGAACATTTTTGTATAATGTCTCTTTCTAGTCTTTTCTGTCTGCACCTAAGAATATGCCATTATGAACCTCCTTGTATAAAAAAGTCTGTACATTTCTAAACAAGGAGAAAGGGAAAATGGAGGAAAATAAACTAGTATTCCAACAAATCCAAAAGATTTGAAAAAGAAACACTCTTTAGGGAAGTGTCGTGTAACCATTTAAGAGCATTCAATTTATTATCTGCAGCAAGTTTCTTTAAATATCTCTTTTACCTCTCTTGGACTTCCCTGATGGCTCAGCTGGTAAAGAATCTGCTTGCATTGTGGAGATCTGGGTTCAATCCCTGGGTTGGGAAGATCCCCCAGAGAAGGTAAAGGCTACCCACTCCAGTGTTCTGGCCTGGAGAATTCCGTGGACTGTCTAGTCCATGGGGTCGCAAAGAGTGACACGACTGAGTGATTCTCACTTTCTCTCTCTCTCTCTCTCTCTCTCTCTCTCTCTCTCTCACACACACACACACACACACACACACCAGCAGCTGCAGCAGCAGCATAGTTAGTGATCTATCACTGAAGGATCTTCTGCTTTCTCTAAATACCCCAACCCCTCTTTTCCTTTGTCTGCAGGGCTCTGGCAGTGTTTCCCACTCCTCTTCCTGCGTGCTAAGATCTATATTTTCAGAAACATGTTGTGCTGGACATCCCCCAATCGCCTCTCCAGCCTCCTCCGCTATCCTGCTTTGTGGCCTGCTCTGAGTTTGACCTAAATGGATGATATCACCAGGCCCCTTTGTCTTCTGGCTTCCAACTGAGTGGGGCCAGTGGGGAGCCTTGGCAGGAAGCAGAAGGAAGAGAGGAGAGTGAGGTCAAGTTCTTTTCCCCCTGGGGTCCCTCCCTGCTGTGCTGTCAGCCTGGGTTCCAGCAGCAGCAGCGGCCGCCCCCACTCCTTGCCGCAGGAGGCTGGAGGAGGTAGCCGCTCACAGGTGTTAATAGCCCTGGGGTACTTCCGCACCTCTGGGTAGCTCCTTTAAACCCTGCCCACCCCTCTGTAAACAATCCTTCAATGAAGCTTTTTTCAATGCCCCAGCCTGAGTGTGCCATCTGTTTCCCACCAGGATTCTGACTGATACAATCATCTCAGGCTCCTTTCAGTTCTGTTTCTTTTAGCTCATTTTCTTCACTTCCACAACCAAAAACCTGACTTCCAAGAAGGCAAAACTTCTTCTCTTCATGATGAGAGCAGTGGAAAATTCATAGAGAAACTTGATGAATGAGGGCTAAGTCATTTCAGTGTCCAACTCTGTGCGACCCTATGGACTGCACCCTGCCAGGCTTCTCTGTCTGTGGGGATCCTGCCAACAAGAATACTGGAGTGGGTTGCCAGGCCTTCCTCCAACTTTGTGAATACTATTTCACAACTTTTTAAATCCCATATGAGACATTAACACAGATAACATGAATACATTTCTCTATGCACAAACCAAATCTATAAGGAGTGGCTAAGCCTAGGGAGTTGGGAGTGGGGTAGAAAGGGGAAGAAAGAAGGTAGGCTTCAGTTTTGTCTTCATGAATACTTTCATTTTGACTTCAATAGGCAGGTACTAGTTTTGAACAAAATAATACACTTTATATATATATATATATATATATATATACACACACACACACACATATAATATATATGTATATAATTATATACATTATTTATATATATATACACATATATAAAACTTTTTTACTGTAAGGAATAAAATACAGGTTCCAGGACCCTACCCCAGAAACTCTGAATCAGTGAGTCTGCAATAGGGGCCCAGGATGAAAACCAGTGTTGTTTTCAGACAGCCACTGTGCACATTTGTGTAGCAGATCCTACATGAGGGCCCTGGTAGTTGGGAGCTGACATCAGCCTACAATTCACTCGAACCAGCCCTTGAGACTTGATATTGAGCAACACCTCCTGGGAGAAGGAGTGACTTTCACTAATTTGCACCAAAGCACCTTAAGACCAGAGGAGCCTGAAGGCCCGCAGTCCATAGGGTCGCAAAGAGCTGGACACAACTGGAGTGACTTGGCACTCATGCCCCGAGGTGGCTCTCTCCTGCTTGTCTGCTTCTGTGCTCATTCTCTGCCACTTGGAACTTTGGGCTGTTGTCCTCACTGCCTTTACTAAGACTGAAACCTGAACCTGGGGCTTGAATTGGAGCTATGCTTTTCATACGGCAAGCTTGCAGTGCTCAGTCATGTCCGACTCTGCAACCCCATGAAGTGTAGGCCTCCAGGCTTCTCTGTCCCTGGAATTTTCTAGGCAAGAATACTGGAGTGGGTTGCCATTTCCTACTCCAGGAAATCTTCCCGACATGGGGATCGAACACGTGTCTCTTGTGTCTCCTGCGTTGGCAAGCAGATTCTTTACCACTGTGCCACCAGGAATATATATATAAACTACCATGTGTAAAACAGCTAATGGGAACCTGCTGTATAACAGAGGGAGCTCAGCTCAGTGTTCTGTGATGATCTAGAGGGATGGGTCACCCTGATTAATTAACTTATATACACAGTACAGCATGTGAACTGCTGGGCTGGAGGAAGCACAAGCTGCAATCAAGATTGCTAGGAGAAGTATCAGTAAACTTAGATACGCAGATAACAGCACTGCTATGGCAGAAAGCAAAGAAGAACTAAGAGCCTCGTGATGAAAGTGAAAGAGGAGAGTGGAAAAGTTGGCTTAAAGCTCAACATTCAGAAAACGAAGATCATGGCATCCAGTCCCATTACTGCATGGCAAATAGGTGGGGAAACAATGGAAACAGTGACAGACTTTATTTTCTTGGGCTCCAAAATCACTGCAGATGGTGACTACAGCCATGAAATTAAGAGACGCTTGCTCCTTGGAAGAAAAGTGATGACCAATCTAGACTGCATATTAAAACGTAGAGACATTTCTTTGCCAACAATGGTCCATCTAGTTAAAGCTATGGTTTTTCCAGTAGTCATGTATGGATGTGAGAGTTGGGCTATAAGAAAGCTGAGCACCAAAGAATTGATGCTTTTGAAAACTGTGGGGATGGAGAAGACTCTTGAGAGTCCTTTGGACTGCAAGGAGATCCAGCCCGTCAATCCTAAAGGAAATCAGTCCTGAATATTCACTGGGAGGACTGTTGCTAAAGCTGAAACTGCAATACTTTGACCACCTGATTCAAAGTACTGACTCATTGGAAAAGACCCTGATGCTGCAAAATTGAAAGCAGGAGGAGACAGGGACAACAGGGGATTAGATGGTTGGATGGCATCACTGACTCGATGGACTTGAGTTTGAGCAAGCTCTATGAGGTGGTGATGGACAGGGAAGCTTGGCGTGCTGCAGTCCATGGGGTCACAAAGAATCAGACACAATTGAACAACTGAACTGAACTGAACTGAGAGGGATGGAATGGGGAAGTAGAAGGGAGACTCAAGAGAGAGTGATGTATGTATACTTACAGCTGATTCATGATGTACTGCAGAAACTGACACAACACTGTAAAGCAATTATAGTCCAATTAAAAAAATAATTTAAAAATAACTAATTGTCTTTTTTTTTTTTCTTTTGGCTGAACCAGGTCTTAGTCGCTGCACGCGGGATCCAGTTTCCTTCAGTTCAGTTCAGTCCAGTCGCTCAGTTGTGTCCTACTCTTTGCGACCCCATGAATCGCAGCACATCAGGCCTCCCTGTCCATCACCAACTCCTGGAGTTCACTCAAACTCACATCCATTGAGTCGGTGATGCCATCCAGCCATCTCATCCTCTGTCGACCCTTTTTCCTCCTGCCCCCAATCCCTCCCAGCATCAGTCTTTTCCAATGAGTCGACTCTTTGCATGAGGTGGCCAAAGTACTGGAGTTTCAACTTTAGCATCATTCCTTCCAGTTTCCTTACCAGGGATCAAACCTGGGTCCCTAGCTGCTGCTCCTGGGAACATGGAGTCTTAACCACTAGACCACCAGGGAAGTCCCTGGAGCTAAGCTCTTGACACTTAGATCTTGCCTGTCTTTTTTTCTTACTCCACCCGAAACCCTGCTTGGATTAAGGCTGCTTAAATCCCCTGTCCCTTGGCCTTATTCTAGAGTTCTTTACTAGACTAAACTTCTGCCCTCTAATTTTTCTGGCCTAGCCCAATCCATTATTCCTTGAGCCCCAGGTTAGAAACTGCAATATTTCTCTTGGAAATTTCCTCAAGTGTTTAAATAGCTGTTTAACACTTCTCCACCACTAACTAAGTTACCAAGAATCACATAATCTGAATTTGTGCTCAGTCACTCAGTCGTGTCTGACTCTTTGCAGCCCCATGGACTGCAGGCTGCCAGGCTCCTCTGCCCATGGAATTTTCCAGGCAAGAAGATTGGAGTGATTTAGCTTGATTTTCAATCTCTATCCATATCTGATCTTTTTCTCCCCCGTGAGTAGCTTCCATTTGAAGATACATTGGAGTATTTCCTTATTTTCCTTATCTTAATGGCCATGACTTACAATGTCACCACCGCAGCCATTTCTAAAACAGTCCCATCTGCCCCAACCCTGACTCAACAACCTGACTTTTTAATAAGCCATTCTATTCTGAACTATATGTTATAATTTCAAAGTAGTCATTAAAATATACATTTGAAAATGAGGGAGTATTCCTTCAGATCTCTCTACAATGACATTTTTTAACGAGGAATACAATGTCCATGGCTGTCTCCAATTTTCTAAAGGGTTCCAGAGTGAGCTGAGGTTCTGTTTACATTAATACTCCCTGGCACAGTTCCATTTGACTCTCCCTGAAACAAAGGGGTGGTTCAGGGCCAACCACATCTCCTCCTAGTCTTTGATTCACCTACAGAAGTTGCTTCACTACTTCTGGAAGCTCAGACATCAAATAACAAACTGAGGCTCCATTCACTTTTGGTTCAGCAGACTCATATTCCATTGTCTTTCCCTCCCACTCAGGAGCAAGATTTAGTTACTCATTAATTTTCAGGGGATTTCCTAAGAGACACCAGGAAAGATTTACTGGTGATGTGGGCTGACAGCTATGAAAGCACTAACAAGGGAAGTCATAAAATCTCTTCCCTGGGAGTCTTATGAAAAGCAAAATCAAATGAGTCCTGTTGAGAAGCTGTATTAGAAGGATGTGGGCAACTTGAAACAGGTGAAATGTCAGCTGATTCTATGATTTGGTTGTAACAAATGGACTGCTAATTCAAGATAAGCAACCATCCAGTGACAGAGTTCATGATTCCCATATTCCATGAGTCTTTTAACCACAGATTTATGCTAACTACATCCTCTATCTTCTTCAGACTTAATAAAATGTCTACCTGAGTTACAGTGTAGTATTAACCATTACACAAATAGCAAGTTTAATTTGCTCTTTGATATCTGATAGCAACCTATCTCCCTCCTCCCATGTCGTTCTAATTTCTAGTAGAACAAAGATTTTCTGATGTGGGTAGAATGTAGGATGTGGCTCTTTATTATTCAAGTTCCCTGTTAACTCTCTCTACCCTTCTTCTATAGGAAAGGGTGAACCAAGAACACAGCTTGTCTGTTGTCGTTTAGTTGCTAAGTCATGTCTGACTCCTTGTGGCCCCATGGACTAGAGCCCACCAGGCTCCTCTGTCCATGAAATTATCCAAGCAAAAATACTGGGGTGAGTAGCCATTCCCTTCTCCAGGGATCTTGCCTATCCAGGGATTGAACCCGTGTGTCCTCCATTGCAGACTTCCCTAGAGGCTCAGACAGTAAAGAATCTGCCTCCAATGCAGGAGACCCAGGTTCAGTCACTGGGTCAGGAAGATTCCTTGGAGAAGGGAATTCTTGCCGGGAGAATTCCATGGACAGAGGAGCCTGGTGGGCTCCAGGTCTATAGGATAGCATAGAGTCCGACATGACTGAGTGACTAGCTGTTTCACCCCTCCATTGCAGGCAGATTCTTTACCACTGATCCACCAGGGAAGCCCTTACAGTAGCTTTAATCATTATCAAAACTGGAAGCAACCAAGCTTTCCTTCAGTTCAGTTTAGTCGCTCAGTCGTGTCTGACTCTTTCCAATCCCATGAATAGCAGCACCCCAGGCCTCCCTGTCCATCACCAACTTCCAGAGTTCACCCAAACTCATGTGCATCAAGTCGGTGATGCCATCCAGCCATCTCATCCTCTGTTGTCCCCTTCTCCTCCTGCCCCCAATCCCTCCCAGCATCAAAGTCTTTTTCAATGAGTCAACTCTTCCCATGAGGTAGCCAAAGTATTGGAGTTTCAGCCTTATCGGTCCTTCCAATGAACACCCAGGACTGATCTTTAGAATGGACTGGTTGGATCTCCTTGCAGTCTAAGGGACTCTCAAGAGTCTTCTCCAACACCACAGTTCAAAAGCATCAATTCTTCGGCTCTCAGCCTTCTTCACAGTCCAACTCTCACATCCATACATGACCACTGCAAAAACCATAGCCTTGACTAGATGGACCTTTGTTGGCAAAGTAATATCTCTGCTTTTGAATATGCTATCTAGGTTGGTCATAACTTTTCTTGCAAGGAGTAAGCGTCTTTTAATTTCATGGCTGCAATCACCAACTGCAGTGATTTTGGAGCCCAAGAAAATAAAGTCTGACACTGTTTCCACTGTTCCCCCATCTATTTCCCATGAAGTGATGGGACCAGATGCCATGATCTTAGTTTTCAGAATGTTGAGCCTTAGGTGAATGAATAAACTGCAGTACATTCACTGGGGGTGGGGGTGGGGGTGGGGGGGAATATTACTCAGCAATGAAAAGAAATGAGCTGTCATGCTATGAAAAAACATGGATGAATCTTAAAAGCTTACTGATAAACCAAGGAAGCCAGTCTGGAGAAAAGGCTACACACTACATGATTCTAAATATACGATATTCAGGAAAAGCAAAACTATAGGGGAGGTGCGATTGCCTCTTGCTAAATCAAAATGGAATTCAGCTTTGACATAAGTTCCCACACCTCATTTCTCCATACAATTTACAATAGTAATCACATGCTTTAACCAAATTGTTGGCATCCAGTGAACATAGCAACAATCCTTAACTTTACCTGTGAAATCAAATATTTATATCATTTGTACAGCAGAGGTCTCCAACTCCTGTTAGGAACTGGGCTGCACAGCAGGAGATGAGCCCTGGGTGCTTGAGCTAAGCTCCATCTGCCACTCCCCATTGCTTGCATTACTGCCTGAACAACTACCGCCATCCGTGGAGAAGTTGTCTTCCACTAAACTGGTCCCTGATGCCAAAATGTTAGGGACTGCTGTTTTACAAGTTTGCTATGGTGACCCTACCACCATCATGTACAAATGCCCCTACAGAGACATGTATCTGTGTTTTCCTTTTAAGGACTTTGTTGCTGCTACTGCTAAGTTGCTTCAGTCGTGTCTGACTCTGTGTGACCCCATAGACGGCAGCCCACCAAGCTCCTCTGTCCCTGGGATTCTCCAGGCAAAAACACTGAAGTGGGTTGCCATGTCCTTCTTCAATGCATGAAAGTGAAAAGTGAAAGTGAACTCGCTCATTCGTGCCCGACTCTTAGCAACCCCATGGACTTCAGCCTACCAGGCTCCTCCGTCCATGGGATTTTCCGGGCAAGAGTACTGGAGTGGGTTGCCATTGTTGTTACTACAATACAAATGATTTTAAACTATTCAAGTAAAAGAATGTTATAATAACTGAGTCTCAAAAGCCAAGCACCTGAGAAGAATCAGAGCAGAGATGTGGAGCTATATTTATTTATTGTACACTGAGATTTTTTAATTCTAACATTCACAGTAATAGAATAATATTCAATTATTGAGCACCTAGTATATGCCAGGAGAAGGCAATGGCACCCCACTCCAGTATTCTTGCCTGGAGAATCCCATGGACAGAGGAGCCTGGTAGGCTGCAGTCCATGGGGTCACTAAGAGTCGGGCACGACTGAGCGACTTCACTTTCCCTTTTCACTTTCATGCATTGGAGAAGGAAATGGCAACCCACTCCAGTGTTCTTGCCTGGAGAATCCCAGGGATGGAGGAGCCTGCTGGGCTGCCGTCTCTGGGGTCACACAGAGTTGGACACGACTGAAGCGACTTAGCAGCAGCAGCAGCAGTATATGCCAAACATTGTTCTAAGGGCTTTCTTATGTACCTCATTTGAGTCTCTTAACAACCCTGCGAAATACTCCTATTATTATCTCCATATTAAAGACAGGTAAAAGAAACCTGCTCAAAGTCACTGGCAAGGGAGTAGTAGAGCCATGATGAGCCACTTGAGGTTCAAATAAGCTTTTATTATCCAAAAGGGCTTTTGCATCCAGAAAAGCATGTTTGTAATTGCTTATATTTTGATTAATATTCAGCTTAACAAAATATACCTTTTAAAATCCATTTTTGTTATGAATTCTATACCAAAATAAGAACAATCATTTATACTTCTTCTTTGATTGACCCTCATTTATTGTTTATATTTGACAACTCATAAATATTCAATAACTTACACATTTAATTAATCAGATTCTCTCAAACATTCTAAATTAGAATGACAAAAACTCACCTGACAAGTTAGTATAAAAAACTAGAAAAATCTTTCTCATAGGCAATTTTATATATTTAATAAACACAGATCTTTACATTTAGGAGCTCAAATCCTCTTAAGCCTAAGACACAAACAGAATATATAGAAGTGGCTTGATTACAAACCTAGTTATTAAATATGTTCTTAGATTTAATATAAAAATATTAAACTATAAGCTTCTGATTTAGCAGTTCATTATTTCTTCCTGAAGTTACAAATTTATTTACCCAAACAAAGAGAACTGTTACCCCTCCAAAACTAGTTGTTTTAGGGGCACCGAGTATGAGCACCTCTTCCAAGACTAAGCCAGTAAACACTGGGGAGCGCCTCAGTTTGTGGTTGGATTTTATCTCCATATCTTCTGGGATTCCTAAACCTGTCCTTCCAGCTTGAATAGCTATATTTACAATCCCTCATCCCTTAAAATACCGGAGGCTTTCCAGGCCCTCGGTTTTTAATTTCCTCTTGATTAACTGTTTCAAGGCCTGGTTAATAATGCATATTTGAACCTGCTACTCAGACTTCAATTTCCCCCCTTTTGCTTTCATCTTTCTTATCAACCACTATTTTATGGCAATATTTCCCCTCTTCTAAATACCCTAAAAAACCTTCCTGTGCTTTCTGTAGCATCTCTATCTCTGGGAATGAGTTTCTAACCATTACTATCTTCAACAGCAAAGCACGCTGTTGGAACACTTCTTTTTCACTGTGGAAGTCTTACTGCAGTGTTGGGCTGTGCCTCCAGGAAGTACAGAACTGAATTGTCCTGTTCAGAGTTCCACATGAAACCAGCATAAAGTATTTTTCCCATCAGAGTATGGTCAGAACATAAGAATACCAAGAAACATTCAAGTGAGTGAAAGTCGCTCAGTCATGTCCATTTTTTTGACCATGGCATACGGCATGTGGGATTTTAGTTTCCCAACCAGGGATCAAACCCACAGCCCCCATACTGGAAGCATGGAGTCTTAACCAGTGGACCACTAAGGAATTCCCCACAGCGCTCCTTTAAGCTCTGTCCATATAGCCTCAGGCCTAAAAGCCTTCTCAAGAAGTCATATTCAGTAAAGAGGCCCAGGAAACAGGGTCAGGCATGTCTGAGCAGGAAATTAAGGGGTTCCTTGATACCCAGAATGTGGTCAAGACATAGGAGAACAGCTTCCAAGAGGGCGTGTCCCACTGGCCCTGTGGACTCCTCACCCTATGCAGAGTGATAGGCCCAAACGTGGTTAGAATGGAGGCCTACAGCCCATTTCTAGGGAAAATATCAGTGGTAGAGACATGAGTTTCCTGAAAAGTATACCCAGTGTATTTTACTAAACAAAGCTGCTCTGTTGGATGCATCTGTTCCCGAATAACTCCTTTGCATTACATTTTTTCCCCAAGAACAATGGGAAAGAACTTAATTTACTTTTCAGTATAGCTTTTCCCAAAATAAAGAAACTGTCTAAGTTTAAGTCTCAAGCTTAGAAAATAAAAAATGCTTACAACTATGAAATGGCAAGTTTTAAAAAAATGCTGCCACACCCATGAAGTTTTCCCCCGGAATTAATGTTTTGAGCACCCCAGCACACCACAGCACCCTATTACCTGAACTTCAAACTTTCTGGAGTCAATCTAGATTTAAGAGGCGACAATGTAGAATGGATATTATCTTATCTTTGATGATATACAGAGTTGATACATTTGATACCAAGGGAGAGATATTGGGCTCTGTACCAAATGATGTCTCTAAGATAGAAAGTCTTAAAACATAAAGCTATTTGCAGCTAACCATTAATGCAGATGTTTCACAATCCTTAGGATAAACGTTCCTGGAATGAAGACAACAGCTACTGCCTCCTTGCCACTGCCTAGGACCCTGGACATTCCTCTTCCTGAGTGCCACGGTGGTGGCCACACATGAAGTTGTCACCTAGACCTCTTCTCTGGGGACTGCTCCTAGCGCTGGCTTGTTTCCCAGAGGTCAAGCCTGTGTTATATAACTCTGCAGCCCTGGCAACAGTTTCTTGGTGTGGGGGCACCTGACTCCAACTGGGTCAGCTTGATTTCCTTTGAATTAGGAGAGAAAAAGAGAATGTTTCTCTTTGTAGCTGAACCTGAAGCAGGCAAATTTGGGAGCTGAAGACCAGTGATGAATTGTCCCATGCAGGCTGGGCACCAAGGAAGCGTATCTGCATAGACATAAGTGAACCAGATGTTCAGAGAAGAGAAACGAATACTCCCTGCATTCCTACAGCAGCTGCATTCCTGGCTTTGTGTCCTGTGGGTCATCACTGGAACTGGACAGTAAATTCTTTGGAGGAGCTTAAGTTAACTCGTAAGGGTTTTTGTTACTTGCAACTGTTCTACCCAGAAAGGCACCACGAGTGAGGCACTAATTTGACTCCACTCTCTCCTTTAGGCCACCATGCAAACACTCAGGAATTCCAATTCTTTTCAACTCTTAATACTCTATGTTCACTGCCGTACCTTCATTTAGGCACACAACTTGAAGTCATAGAGACCTAAATTCAAGTCCCAGTCTTGCCACTTACTAATTGTGTGACCTTGAGCAAGTTACTGAACCTTCCCAAAATAGGGATAATAGTAGTATTTGCCTCATGAAATTGTTATAAAAATTGAACAGTACTTCATGTAGCAAAACACATGACCCATAATACCCAATAAATATCTATTATTATGGCTATACCTCTACTGGTTTTATTTCAGTTCAGTTCAGTTGCTCAGTCGTGTCTGACTCTTTGCGACCCCATGAATCACAGCACACCAGGCCTCCCTGTCCATCACCAACTCCCGGAGTTCACTCAGACTCGCTTCCATCAAGTCAGTGATGCCATCCAGTCATCTCATCCTCGGTCGTCCCCTTCTCCTCCTGCCCCCAATCCCTCCCAGCATCAGGGTCTTTTCCAATGAGTCAACTCTTTGCATGAGGTGGCCAAAGTATTAGAGTTTCAGCTTTAGCATCATTCCCTCCAAAGAAATCCCAGGGCTGATCTCCTTCAGAATGGACTGGTTGGATCTCCTTGCAGTCCAAGGGACTCTCAAGAGTCTTCTCCAACACCACAGTTTAAAAGCATCAACTCTTTGGCGCTCAGTCTTCTTCACAGTCCAGCTCTCACATCCATACATGACCACTGGAAAAACCATAGCCTCACTAGACAGGCCTTTATTAGGGCTTCCCTGGTGGCTCAGGCGGTAAAGAATCTGCCTGCAATGCAGGAGACCAGGGTTCCATCCCTGGTTCAGGAAGATCCTCTGGAAGAGGAAATGGGAAACCACTCTAGTATTCTTGCCTAGAGAATCCTTTGGACAGAGGAGCCTGGCAGGCTATGGTCCATAGGGTCACATAGGGTCGGTCACGACTTAGTGATTGAACACACATACTATTATTAAAGGAGAAAGTTCAAGTTACTTAGAGTTCCCAACTCAATTGCTAATAGACTCAATCATAATTTTTTTAGGAATCTATTTTAATGATTGTAATAATGTATATAAGGGACTTTGCTTTATTACAGTATACTAAACTTATTTCGGAGAAGGCGATGGCACCCCACTCCAGTACTCTTGCCTGGAAAATCCCATGGACAGAGGAGCCTGGTGGGCTGCGGTCCATGGGATCACAAAGAGTCGGACACGACTGAGTGACTTTCCTTTCACTTTTCACTTTCATGAATTGGAGAAGGAAATGGCAGCCCACTCCAGTGTTCTTGCCTAGAGAATCCCAGGGACAGGGGAGCCTGGTGGGCTGCCATCTATGGGGTTGCACAGAGTCAGACACGACTGAAGTGACTTAGCAGCAGCAGCAAACTTATTTTAATTTAATTCAGGTTTCTATAAGGTAGGAAATATTAATATTTATAGCAGATTTGATCTACCAGATACTCTAATAAGCATTTTATATACATTTTCTAATTTAATTTATAAAGATGATATTATCTCTATTTTAAAGATGGCAGAACAGAGGCTCACAAACACTAACTTACCAGGGGACAGATCTGGGATCCAAATCCATGTCTGTCTGACTCCAAAGTCCATACTCTCTGCACAGTACTTACTATTTAATCTCCTGATTCCTGGGTATATTTTTTAAATATTCATTTCACTGTGTCAAGCCTTAACTGAGGCACGTGGGGTCTTTCTTGTATCACACTGGATCTTTCCGTTGCAGTACATGAACTCTAGCTGTGGTGCGCGGGCTCGGAAGTCGTTGCACGCAGGCTTCAGTAGCTGTGGCACCTGGGCTTAGCTGCCTAGCAGCATCTGGGATCGTAGTTCCCCAACCAGGGATCGAACCCAAGTCCACTGCACTGCAAGGTGGATTCTTAAACACTGGACCATCCTGGATATATTTTTATACTGGACAGAGATTTAGGAAGAATTCACAACAATTCTGGTATATGCTCTTGTAAACATATCGTTTCAACCTCATGTGATAGCTACCAAGAATCTATTTTTAAGGAAATAATTATCTGAGCATGTTGGGTACCCTGAAACTCTGCTATCCCTAAGTCGAACCCCTTCACTCCACCTTGCACAGCAAACTGAAATGATAATACTAGCCATTTAGATGGTGCTCTGGGCAGCTTTAAAATAAGCAGAAATTTGAATTGCTGATGTAATAGATATAAAGAGTCTGTCAATATACCAAATGTTATAGAGGCATAGATATAGGTATAGATGGAAATACATACTGAATTCACAAGATATTTGGCATCTAAGGCTTTAATAATAGGTAATTAACATGAATTTGGAATACATAAAATTCTTCTTCTTGGTAAAAAAATTTAGAATACTGCAACTTTTCCAGAACTTTCTCTTTTTTGATGGGAACCATTAATGCAGACATGTTTATAACTCTTCCTGTCTGAGGGTACATATTACTTTTAGATAAATTTAAGAAAAAGGAAACAAATTCAAAGAACTTTTGATGCATCAGAAATTAAAAATAAAAACTAAAAAAAGCATTTGCTTTTATCATTTCAAAGACTTTTGATGTTCTGAAAGTTATAAAAACAAGTTACACTGTAAGAAAATATTCTTTCCTTAAATACAAATTCAGATGAAATAAAAAGAAAATATTTTTTAAATGTGTGCTCGATGTTTAAAAAAATCACTGTCCTGTTTAAGAACAAAGTTTAATTTGCTTCAATACAAAAAAGCAAAACATATAGTTCATCTCATTCTTTAAAAACCTGACTGGTAGGTAAGCCACTTGGCCTAATGTGAAAAGAATATAATTTCTCCTACACAGTGTTTTATGTTGAGTCCTGAGAATGTGAGAATGCCTTGCAACACAGACTACTGTTTGTATCTTCTCGAAACCAAAATATGTTTGAGAGTGCACTTTTTTGTGGTGTTTAAAAAAAAACAACATTCAGGGATATTTTAAAATAGGAAAATATCTTTAGTCGAGAGTGTTGATTATGTTGCTACTACCACTATGGTATTTCCCAATCCTATTTTCCCCTCCATAAGCTTCTTCAGTGTGCATTCTCTGCTAAAATTGAGGGTCAGAAGAGAATCACATTTCTGGTTCCTGCTGATAGTGTGAACTCAGAATAGCAGCCAATGAAAGCAATCATCTGTCAAAGCTTAGTCAGAGCAGTTACTCACTAGTAACATCTCTTGAAGTGCCCCTGCTTTTACCCCCAGAAAGAAAGTTTGACGTGCTTGTTCAGTGTTTAGACCACCACCCTCTGATCTCCAAAGCTATCGTCTAGGGAAAGGATGTGTACAGAAAAATAGCTTTCTCACCAAAATTTAAGTGGGAGATAATGCACACCACCAAAAGTATTGAGAACTCAGTAATACAGGCATCAATCAACACAAATGGGATATAGTCATCAGATTTTCTAAATTCAAAATGTTTTATGGCAAAGCCATACCCTTCATTGAATAAAATCATACATATGGATACAATTGGTGCTTTTCAATAAGTAAATATCATTGGTTAAGAGTGACATGTTAGTATTCAAATTCATCAACAATACACTGAACAAAAAATTTATTTCTCAGTTTTAAGGATACTGATGGAAGGATTGGATGCAAAAAGAATGACACTGATTCTCCCTTGCAGATGAGCCATCCAGGGAAAAATACCTCAGAAAAGCAAAACTATGTCAGAATGGCACAGCATGTCTGTCTGTGATGACCTGTCATGTCATGTTAGTATTCAGAACAGCTGACCACTGATTCTCCCTGCAGATGAGCCATCCCTCAGCGGTGTACAGTAGGATTCCTCCCTGGCAAGAACACCCTATAGACAGCAGCCCACCTGGCTCCCGCGTCCCTGGGATTCTCCAGGCAAGAACACTGGACTGGGTTGCCATTTCCTTCTCCAATGCATGAAAGTGAAAAGGGAAAGTGAAGTCACTCAGTCGTGTCTCACTCAGCGACACCATGGACTGCAGCCTTTCAGGCTCCTCCGTCCATGGGATTTTCGAGGCGAGAGTACTGGAGCGGAGTGCCATTGCCTTCTCCAGCTAACCATCCTTAACAGCAAGGAAAAGCACAGAATGCCCCACCACAGACTCTAGCAACATCACAATGCCATGAAATCCATTCATTCATCTAGCAGTTCTTCATTGAATGAATTATTGGGACTTCTCTGATGGTCCCATGGTTAAGACTCCAAGCTATCATCGCAAGGGACACAGGTTTGATCCCTGGTCAGGGAACAGATCCTGCATGCCATATGGTGTGACCAAAAAAAGTATTTAAAAAAATCACTGATTATTAAGATATGATTAAGAAAAAATGTTATAGAAAGTCTCTTTACTAGTTATTCATACATCACAACTGGATCTGACTGATTTCTTGCACTTCTAGCCAATGTATTAATAGTGTTGAAGTGAAGTGAAGTGAAAGTCGCTCAGTTGTGCCCAACTCTTTGCGACACCATGGACTATACAGTGCCTGGAATTCTCCAAGCCAGAAAACTGGAGTGGGTAGCTTTTCTCTTCTGGGATCTTCCCAACCTAGGGATTGAACCCAGGTCTCCCACATTGCAGTGGATTCTTTACCAGCTGAGCCACAAACATCCATTTTACTAGAACAACTATCTTATCCTGAATCTGAAATTATACATTTGGGTTTCATTATTTTATGAGTAATTAGGGTCACCAGAATTCAAACAATGGACACTCTTTGCTCCTGGCCTTGTTTTGATGCATTTTGCATGGCCAGCCCTACCAAGGTCAATTTCTTAGACTGCCTCATATCATTGACTCTACAAAGAAATTTGCTAAAAATGTGGATATGACATTCTTGAAATGACCTCTCCCAACCCCATTCTGTAGACTGCAATTTGCACATTGCTGCTGTTGCTGCTGCTAAGTCGCTTCAGTCGTGTCCGACTCTGTACGACCCCATAGATGGCAGCCTACCAGGCTCCTCTGCCCATGGGATTTTCCAGGCAAGATTACTGGAGTGGGTTGCCATTTCCTTCTCCAATTCATGAAAGTGAAAAGTGAAAGTGAAGTCGTTCAGTCATGTCCAACTCTTAGCAACCCCATGAACTACAGCCTACCAGGCTCCTCTGCCCCTGGGATTTTCCAGGCAAGATTACTGGAGTGGGGTGCCATTGCCTTCTCCGAATTTGCACATTATGTTGACCCATTTCAAAGTGGCCCTAGTGGTAAAGAATCTGCCTGCCCGTGCAGGAGACAAAAGAGACCTGGGTTTGATCCCCGGGTCAGGAAGATCCCCTAGAGGAGAACATGTAAACCCACTCTAGTATTCATGCCTAGAGAATCCCACGAACAGAGGAGCCTGGTGGGCTGTGATCCATAGGGTCACAAAGAGTCAGACACAACGGAGCAACTAACACTTTCACATGCACGCTTGAAATTAAGAGAAGTCAAAGAGGGATCTGGCTGTTGCAAAAGGATACTGTGGTGGGTTAAAAAAAATGGCTCCCTTAAGATCTTCCCATATCCTAATTTCCAGAACCTGTGAATGTCATCTTTAGGTGAGATTGCCCTGGATTCTCTGGGTGGCCTTAACGCCAACATAAGTTTCTTTATAAGAAAAAGACAGAGGGAAGTTTAACACAGATACATAGAGGAGAAGATGATATAAAGATGGAGGCAAAGACTGGAGTGATGCGACCACAGGCCAAGGAAACTGAGGAATGCTGAGAGCCACAAGAACCTGGAAGAAGCAAAGAAGAAATTGTCCTTAAAGCCTCTAGAGAAAAGTCCTCGAGTGTTGAGCTTCTGGCCTCTAAAACTGGAGGAGAATAAGCCACAAAATCTGAGGCAATTTGTTACAGAAAACCTAGGAAGCTAACACAAGTACCTTTACTCAATTCATCAACTTGACTTGGCTGGTCCTGAAAATTCAGTTTCATTAGTCCAGTCATACATGCACTGATTCTAGATGACTACATCCCACTAATCAAATTCACAAGAAATGAAATAAAAACCAGATTATGAATCTCTTCATTTACTAAGGAAAACATCCACACTTTCATAACTGGAGCTAATGATATACTTAGAACATGTTCTATGCTTAGAGAGAACAAGATTCCTCAGACTCGAGCACTACATTTCTGGGACCTCACTAGCTTAGTCTGGGGAGAAGACAGACAAGACCTAGGGACAACGGGAGAGGTTCAGAGAAAACTGATCCTGCTATAGAACTGGTGTTGGCAAAAGTGAAAGTGTTGGTTGCTCAGTCGTGTCTGACTCTTGGCAACCCCATGGACTGTAGCCTGCCAGGCTCCTCTGTCCATAGAATTCTCCAGGCAAGAATCCTGGAGTGGGTAGCCATTCCCTTCTCCAGGGGATCTTCCCAACCTAGGGATCAAACCTGGTTCTCCCACATTGCAGGCAGACTCTTTACCATCTGAGCCAGCAGGGAAGCCCGCTAAAGGCCACTGGAAAATAAAATACCCAGTACTCTAAGAAATGGAAAAAATCATGTTTGGGACAGGCAGGTAATAGCATTGGTGAGAACAGATACAAATAACAAGACAGTGGGAGAAGAACCAACAGAGAACAAATCTCACCGTCAAGGGGTAAAGTCATTAAGGTTCAGAACAATGAATCATTATTAGTAGTAGGCTCTCCAGAGAAATAGAACCATCAGGATGGAAAAGGAGAGAGATTTTAAGGAAGATACTCACTTACCTGAGGAGGCTGGCAAGTATGGAATGGGCAGGAGGGCAGCAGCCTAGAGACCCAAAGGCAGACTAGAGCCAGAGCTCCTTCTTCCTCAGTCTTTTCTTTTCTCTTAAGGACTTCAATCAGTTGGATGAGGCCCACCCACACGTAATTTAAGGTAATCTACTCAAAGTATGTAAGACATTACTTTGCCAACAAAGGTCCAGCTAGTCAAGGCTATGGTTTTTCCTGTGGTCATGTATGGATGTGAGAGTTGGACTGTGAAGAAAGCTGAGAGCCGAAGAATTGATGCTTTTGAACTGTGGTGTTGGAGAAGACTCTTGAGAGTCCCTTGGACTGCAAGGAGATCTAACCAGTCCATCCTAAAGGAGATCAGCCCTGGGTGTTCTTTGGAGGGAATGATGCTAAAGCTGAAACTCCAGTACTTTGGCCACCTCATGCAAAGAGTTGACTCATTGGAAAAGACCCTGATGCTGGGAGGGATTGGGGGCAGGAGGAGAAGGGGACGACCGAGGATGAGATGACTGGATGGCATCACTGACTTGATGGAAGCGAGTCTGAGTGAACTCCGGGAGTTGGTGATGGACAGGGAGGCCTGGTGTGCTGTGATTCATGGGGTCGCAAAGAGTCAGACATGACTGAGTTACTGAACTGAACTGAATTCAAAGTGTGCTGATGTAAATGTTAATCACACCTTAAAAATACCTTCACAACAACACCTGGCCTGATATTTGACCAAACAACTGGGTGACATAGCCTAGCCAAGTTAACACGTAAAGTTAACCATCACTCTGCCTGTTCATGGCAGGACTACAACCAAGAGACAGAGAGCACAAAATGCAGGCTCCAGCTCTCCAGAGAAGAAGGTCAGGGAGTGGAGTGAAGGGCCCAGAGAAGCCAAGCCTGGGAATTGTTGCAGATTATGAAGAAGAGTAAAGAGTGCTAAGGACTGAACCCTTATCTATGGCAACCTTAGTACAAGACACTGTCACCAATAGAAAGAGAATATCTATCATATTTAAAGTGGGGTCAGGTCTTAGATAAAAGGGTTTGCTTAGAGTTTTACCTTAAAATATAGTTGCAATCCACTGACCTCTCTACCTTTCGCATTAAGATGTAGGTGGCTGCCCAGTAAGTGTAGAAGCAGCTGGAATCATCATTCTAGCCAGCTGGGTGTCAGCACAACTTCTGGGCTATGATGTCAGCAGGCACAGGGATACAGTCAATATCAGTTCCAAAATTCTGCAACCAGAATGACTGGAAACAAACCCAAAATAAACAAGGTGATGCTGCCATCCAAAGAATTAAAGCCACGCAGGGTGAAAAACAAAATCAGAACTATGTCTTTAAGATTTTGTTGATTGGAGGGCAGGGAGGGCGTGGTAAATAAATGTTCCTTCACCTGTCTGCAATATCATTTATTCCTCTGGAGAGAGTGGGAATCGGGGAACTTCTGAGGGTTGCCTGCAGGGGATGAGAGGAAAAGAGCAAAAGTCTGAAGGGTCAGCTTTCAAGAGAGACTTTCAGAAACTCTGGGCACAAGTAAGGTTACTTTGGATCCCGAGATGAAAAGAACTCCATGACCAAGAGTCATGAAGCAGACGCCAACAACATCAGGAGACGGCAGCCTTAGTACAAGACACTGTCACCAATAGACATTTCAGATATTTTTATACCTCATTACAGTTGTTGCAGATATCTCAAAAAATCATTATAATCAGGACTGGAGCCTGTTAGGCTCCTCTGTCCATGGAATTCTCCAGGCAAGAAAACTGGAGCTGGTAGCCATTCCCTTCTCCAAGGGATCTTCCCAACCCAGGGATCAGATCCAAGTCTCCTGCTTTGCTGGCAGATTCTTCACCATTTCAGCCACCAGAGAAGCCTGTATTCATCACTATGTACTTCAGAATTATTGTAGTTATTGGACACAATCACTTGATTTAATGGATTGATAAAGAAATCCATATATTATTTTATATCAATTTTCAGAAATACTTTATTTCTTCAATATATTTGATTTCCTTTGTAATCTTGCATGTTTTATTTTATGTATTAAAAGCATTATTCTGAAATGGGTCCATAGGCTTCATTAGACAGCCAAAGAAATCCAGACACAGAAAGTTAAGAAGCCAGACTAAAATAATCTATTATTCTGTCCCTATTTATATTTATTCATTTAACAAATATTTATTGGAACTTACTTTGTTTCATGCATGAATTCCTAAGTCAAAAGTGTTTGGGAGGAATTTGGGAGAAGGAGTTTAAAAAGAAAACATAGAAGATAGTAAAGTATTAATTTAAACCACAACATAAATGCTACAAAATTAATGACACAATGAAAGCCATGAATTTAGAGACAAATCCATTTGAAGGATTTCTTAGCACTGTGTAATTTGTTACTGCTAAGCTTCTGATTACTATATAATCAGGCTGACAGATGACTAATACTGGGCAGGTCCAAACAAGTGAATTCTGGCTTTGTTTGGGACTCTGTCTCCCCATCTCTGTGCAGAGCCTTACAGAATGTAATGGCCCTACCCCTCTTTGAGTTGTCTGTCTCTGTAGGGCTGACAAAAGTTTTATAATTTTTCTTATCTAGACCACAGACACAGGATGGATTAATTACCCAGAAGCTTAGAACACATTTACTTTATTATTCATTTAAAAAAATTATATTCAGAAGTGGAGAGAATATACAGATTTTCCAAAATGTGAAACATTTTGATAATAAAATACTTGAAAATAAATGGAAGACAGAAAAAAGTGTAAATCTGCCAAAATTCATAGAATTCACTTTAAGGAGTTGACCATTGATTATTTAAAGGAAACAGAATTATAATAATAATGAGCAGTACATGTTGGCCTTGATGAGTCTGAGAAGAACATTACATCAAAATTTGGACCTCAAAGTAGATTTTTAAAAAATCAATGAATGAAAAGACTCTAGATGAAGGCTAGATCTTAATGGAAAAGCTAGTGGCATTAAACATAGTCCCAGAAATGTGAAAAAGCCTAAAGTCAGAAACATGGAAGGCCAGGGAAAAATGAGCACAGTAACTTAACAGGCAGTGGAGGAGGCCGGTATATGCTTCCTCCTCTTTCAGCCCACACAAAGGCGGAAATGAGCAGAGAACACTGGTGGTGTGGCAATCCTTTCCCTGGTTCTAATGCTGACTTCAGTGGTACTGCTAAAAGCATGGGGAATGTAGTCTATGATAAACAATGGGGGGCATTGAAGAAAGGATCTAATAGGCTTCATTCTTCCTAGTTCCTCCCCTCAAAAGACACACACACATACACACATATACTATGTTATCCTTGCTGATTTGAAGCCATTTACTTGATAGTAAACTACTGGGGCTTAAATACTTTTGTTCCCCAAAATTTGTAGGTTGAAATCCTAACCTCCAAGGTATTCCGAGGCAGAGTCTTCAGGAAGTAATTATGTCATGAAAGCAAAGCCCATGGAATTCCACCCATGGAATTAATGCCTTTTTAAAAGAGACCCTGGGATTTGCCTGATGCTTCAGTGATAAAGAATCTCCTGCCAATGCAGGGGATGAGGTTCGATACTTGATCCTGGAAGCTTCCACATGCCGCAGAGCAACTAAGCCTGTGTGTCCCAGCTACTGAGCCTGTGCTCGAGAGCCCGGGAACCACAGCTACTAAGTCCACGTGCCTCAGCTGCTGAAGCTTGTGCGCCCTGGAGCCTGCGCTCCGCAAGAAGAGAAGCCACAGCAGCGCCTGTACGCCGCAGCTAGAGAGGAGCCCCCACTCACTTCAACTAGAGAAAAGCCAGGGAAGCAATGGAGATCCAGCACAGATAAAAGAAATTAATTAATAAAATTATTTTAAAAGAGACTCCGAAAGTTTCCTTGCCTGTTCTGCCATGCAAAGTTATGACAAAAAGAGAGCCATCAAAGACGCCAGCTCCCACCAGATACTGAATCTGCTAGTGCCTTGACCTTGGACTTCCCAGCCTTCAGAACTGTGAGAAATAAATATCTGTTGTTTATAAGCTACCAGTATTTTGTTATAGCAGTCCAAAACAGACTAAGAAAGGAATGTTGTAGGGAAGTAACTTTAACATGATCATAACTTCTCTTCCTTTAAAAACTAGATCAAGAACATATTCTTCTATACTTTCACATTCAATAATCTTACATTTTCTATTTTTACTGTAATAACATTCGTAATGGAGGTCTTAAGACCTTTTAGAGACACTTTCTTTTTTGCCAAAGTACATGAAACAAAAAAGAGTAGGTAGCATCAAAAAACATTTGAGTTTAAACATAGGCATTAAACTCCCAGATGCTGAAGTCAGTTATTAGCAAATCTACCACAGTTGTCACCAAAATTTTAGAAGGAGGTAGGTGTTATAAAAGTCATCTGGATCCTCCTTTACAGCTAAATGATGTAGTTAATGCTGTAATCTATAGTTAATCTCTTCTGACAACTTCCTCAACACATCAGCAAAGGAAATTAAAATCTTAATTAAACCCTTTTCATTACATGGAGCAATACAGACAGTGCTTTCAACCCAGCCAGGGTGATGTTGTAATTATGACAAGAACATGACAAATGTTACCCTGCCTCAGACCAAGATTCCAACCAATCATTTCTTACAGTGACATGGAGACTATCTTGGGACTTCACATCAAGCTCCAGAGACTGTGTTGGACCTTGAACAAACTTTGTGTTTTATAATGAATATGTCATCCTTTAACTTATCTAAATCTTCATGGAAGAGATGCCTATTATTTTGTCTACCCAGCAGCTATTTTTCAGGAGTTGCCTCCCTGCCATGGTCCAATCTCTAGGGTTGCAGCAGCTTTTGCAATATTTTTACAATGTGACACTGCCCCCCAAGTACGATCAGTTTGTTTTGAGAAGGGAGACTTGACCTTAAAGGAGTCTATCGGTCATTTCCCAAGAATTTTACAACTGGAACTGAGAGGAACAGATCATCTCTCCTAATCTAGTCTCCTATAAATACTAACTTGAGAACCATTACTCCTGATATGTGGTTTGAAAACAAGAAAGTTGGTCTACACTGAGAAAGTGAAGCAGATGTGGGAAGAGACCAGAGATAAGGGTCATGAGGAAAAGAATTTCTAGGTTTCCTTTTGTGCTACACTTAGTGGTTCTAGTCTTGAGGACCTGGAGCCTCTTGGATTCCATTAATTACTCCAGTTTACTCTCTTTTTATTGTTAAGCTAGTTTGAGTTGGGCTTCTGTTCCTGACACCAACAAATAAAAGTCTTATCAAATTTTCATTTATTCAATAAATATTATTTATTTAGTGTTGAATGTAAATTATTCATAATCTAGCCTATTCTAACTTTTGAAGATACACATTTCATAAACTTCTAACTTATTTCATCTAAAGAACATGTCTTTCAAGTGTCAAGAAATGCCTTCTAATCTGAGATTGGATGTTGATTCTATATACTAACCATACCTTGTATTATTTAAGAACTCTGCTCATGTCCTCATCTGTTTAGTTCCATTCAGTTCATGTATATTTGGTTGTCTGCTTTGTGCCAGATAACGTACTTCGTGATGTAGATTCAAAGATGAAAAAAGGGGTCTCATAAGCTAGTAGAAGAGAGACATTTGTAAATTGATGACTGGGATATAGACTGCCAAAAGGTACCACAGAGATTCATTCAAGGCATGAATATGAGTGTTTATAACAATGTGACTAGTAATCGACATTTATCTTTTCCCCAGCATCCTTCCCCCAATTTGTCCAGATATTTCTTCTTTATCTACTCTGTCCATATAGTGTCTCTTCTCTTCACTTAAGGGAGTTGAATGTTCTCCTGTGATATCATATTTTATCCTCACTCTGCCCACATAGACTAAGAACCTAATGCAAGCTGTGCAACTTACAAACACCTTGTGATCCATCCCCTCAAATTACCCCCAGTGAATCTCACCTCCTGGCATTCACACACGCATGTAGTCTCCTCCCACACTGAATGAGCCTGACCTATATAACTATTAGGATATTAAGGAAAAGCAGAGTATGACTTCTATGTCTTCATAATATATTATTATATGTGTTATACCTCAATAAAAAATAAAAGTAAATTTTAATAAAAAGCAAATTAAAAAAGAAAATATCACAGCATCTTTCTTGCTCCTTTAGATCACTTACTCTGGGGGGGAGCCAGATGTCATGTCATAAGAACGTTCAAGCCATTCAAGCAGCTATGAAGATTTCTACATGGCATGGAACTGAGGCCTCTAGCATTAACTTAGCAGGTGTGTAAATGGGTCCCCTTGGAAGTGAATCCTTCAGCCTAGTCAAGCCTTCACATCATTGCAACTCCAACTGACATCTTGACTGCAATTTCATCAGAGATGACTTTACTTCTGCCCAAGACATAAACCTAACGAAGCTGCTCCTAAATTCCTGTTGAACAGAAACTGTGAGATAGCCAGAACAGATAGCCATTGCTTTCTAAAGCTTCTAAATTTTGAAGTAGTTTATTATACAAGAACAGATAATTAATATCATACTCCATCCTTTGATACTACATAATTTATCCAAGGATGGACAACTAACCCAAGTAAAACCAATGAGTAATTTCCCCCAGATTTTTTTTGATGGACTATCACAGAAAGTACAAAGACAATTTAATAATTTAAGAGACCACATTTCTACCAGGTGAAGGAAAACAGTTTTAAGTGAAAAAGGATGAAGTTGACACAGATAAACAGAATAGCAGGAAGAAAGTCATGGTGGTTTAAGATGTTAATTCCAACTATTCCTGACACTCAGCTGAAACTTGCCTTTTCTTTGGCTTAGCTATTTGCTATTATTGCTTTAAGACCTTTGCATATCTTGGCCATTTTATTCTGTTGGCCCAATCTCTCACTTTAGTAGCTGTGAAAATGTCATCTCACCAATGAGACTACCCTGCCCAAACTAGATTATCCAGTGTGTGCTGTGTTTCTTAATTTATCAGCTTGGCTGAGTGCAACATTTCCTAGAATTCACTTTCTTTTATGCGTCCAGTTACAGTGGACCACAAGGACGATTCTTGAAAGATTTAGAGGATATTAGGGAAACAGCAACTGCTCTATCTTCCCCTGGATCATCCTTTAGCTCCTCCAGCTCCTGGTCCAAGTGTGTATTTTTTGTCTCAGTACTGAAGAGCCCTAGCTCCTGCAATATACGCTTATCATCATCAGGTATCATCATCAGAGGCAACAAGAATAAAAATATAGGTTACTGTTTGTCCTTGTGGGATTGCACCTCAGGCTTATTGGATTCCTGCCTGCCCTTAGTCATCTTTCCCACTTCATATCCTTCTTCCTTCCCAGTATTAGCAGAGATAGAGACAGCAGTCCTACATGGAGAGTGCTCAACTAGCTCCAACAGTTGCATAAGGCCAAATAGAGATGATAGATAGGATTCATGTGTGTGTGTGTGTGTGTGTGTGTATCTACATTAAAGAGAGAGAGTGAAAGTAATAAGATTTTGAAGGTTAAAATGGTTTTCATGAGCTTAAAGAGAGCTGAAGGAGAAAAATGTTCCAAACCAAGGAACTAGCATATTCAAAGACAAAGAAATATGAGACGGCTTATTAGGAAACATGTTTCCCAAAACAAAGATGGTAGTGGTAGCACAAAAAATTAAAAAGGTGATAGAAGTCAAATGCTAAAGAGCTTTATACACTCTGAAAAGGAGTTTAGATTTATTTTACAGATTAGCATTCACACCAAAATTTGGGTATAAAAACCACTTTCTAAATATACAAGTCAAAAATGCAAACTTCAGGATTATGTCCCCAGAGATTCTAAGTGTTCCATTGGGCCTAGGAATTTGTATTTGTAATATCCCATCCAAGTGATTCTAGCCAAAGGTGTTCTAAGGACCACACTTTGATAAACAACATAGTACAGGCTTCCCTGGTGGCTCAGACTGTAAAGAGCCTGCCTGCAATGCAGGAGACCGGGGTTTGATCCTTGGATGGGGAAGATGCCCTGGAGAAGGAAAGGGCTAGCCGCTCCAGTATTCTTGCCTGAGAAATCACATGAACGGAGGAGTGTGGCAGGCCACAGTCCGTGGGGACACAACTGAGCAACTAACAAACAAACTTAGTACAGTAGTGACCTGCTGGAGGGTTTCAGACAGGAGCATCACTTCATGAGATCTGAATTTTAGAAGGACTGCACTAGATGCAGTATGGGAAAATTTTAGGTAAATCTGGATGTAAAGAAATTGATTAGAAGGTTGTTGCAATAATTCAAATCGGAAGTAGTCATAGCCTCAACTAAAGCAAGAGAAATAGTGATGAGATTCTAGAGAGATATAAAATATAAAATCTGTTGATTGACTGGGATGATGGGGAAGCTAAGGAGAATCCTAGATGATTTTCTAGATTTTTTTCCATGAATAAGTATGTGGGCAATTAGATAAAAATACAGTTGAAAATACAGATTACAAGATTGGAATGTATCTGAAAATAATGAGCTCAGTATGATAGACTTTAAGTTCAATATACCTATGTGACATATCTTAGTGTAGTTGTATACTAGACAGTTACACGTAAACTATTAGTCAGGAACATTTCTCCCCCCACCTGATGTTACCATGTCATGGTACTTTCGGTAGAGTAACACTTCAGTCCTCCTTTTTCCTCATCACTCACTGACCTCCACAGAGCAGAGAGGCATCTGATTGATGAATTTGGAGGCAGAAATTAGGGCATGTTTAATTCAACCCATTCTTTCCTCTTCCTCTGAGATTTGCCCGCCTGTAGAATGCAAATATTTTATGTATGTGCAATTACATATAGAAAATGTATTAATGAAGGGGACTTGAGGATAGACGTTGTAAGGCTGTCCAGGCAACCACCAGCTGAGAGAGGTGATGTTCTTTCAGAGAAAGTCTTTGGAGTCATTCTAGTCTACTCAGAGTGCTGCAACAGAATACTATGGACTGGCTGGCTTATTTGTTAAACTTTATTTCCCACAGTTCTGGAGGCTGGGAGATCTTAGGAAGTCCAAGATCAAGGCACTGGCAAATTCATTGTCTGGTGAAGACTTGCCTCCTGGTCCATAGCTAGCCACCTTCACATTACATCCTCACATGGTGGAAGGGGTGAGGGAGCTCTCTGGATTGTGCTTTATAAGGGCATCAAGTCCACTCATGAGGGCCCCTTCAAGAGCTAATCACTTTTCAAAACCCCAAGCTCCTAAAGCCACCACGCTGGAGGTTAGGATTTCAACATATAAATTGGGGGGAGGGGTACATAAACTTATTAACCCATAATGGGAGTAAAGGATGAAAGAGATTCTTAGCATCAGAGACAGCCAAGATGACTCTGAGAAGCACCCAGAGAAAGTCTCACTCACCATCTACAAGGTAGAAGCCATCACCTACCTGGCAGAGTCCAGCTACTGAGAACAGGTCTGGACAGAGTCAGAGGAAGATCAGTTACACAAGGCAATCCTACATCTCCTCCTAGAGAATTCTTACCCAGTGAATGAGAAGAGAGGGGTGGGGGAAGAGCCAAAGAGCTGACTTTGAAGGTCCTTA
Organism: Ovis aries; assembly: GCF_016772045.2. Lineage (NCBI taxonomy): Eukaryota > Metazoa > Chordata > Mammalia > Artiodactyla > Bovidae > Ovis > Ovis aries. Next base: position 17,246,218 of record NC_056069.1, on the reverse strand, counting down.
GACCACCGATCAAGTCTCAGTCAGTGGAAAAGTGGAAATGTGGTTAAAGTTTAAAGCAGAGTCCACTGCTGTTTTTAGTCTAGAAAGCTATGGGCTGTTCCTGACACGTCATGAAGGACCTATTTTAAGGAAGAGTTGATATAACATTGTTAAAGACAGAGATGGGAGAAAAGTAAAATCTTTAATGTTGGTATTCTATTAAGTTATTCTACTCAATAAATTGGTGATGTTTATATGGACAGTTTTCTGGGGTTGAAGGTCATCATATTCTCAAAGAGTTATATGAACCAATAAAGGAAAGGAATGCACAATGATTCATTGTGAGAAGAGAAGAGGACTAAGGGCAGAACCTAGGAAGTATCCCAACCTTAAAGAGTCAAGGATGGGAAGAAGAGCCAGTAAAGAAGACTGGAAAGTCAGAAGAAGCCAGCCAAGTACGGGGGTCAGGAAGGAAGTTGTTCTGTGGTCATTTATGTTGCATTAATGCCACCTGACTGGCCCCAAGTCCCACCAGTCTATGGATGCAAATCTCCTTGCGTTCATTCCTGGACTTCACAGGCCTGACCACTTATCTATATAAGTGGTAACAGCCTTCCCCCATAAAATCTTCTCTTCTGTGAGCTCTTCAAGGTAATATTGTCTCTTTGCTGCCTGTCAATTCTGCAGTATCCAAAATCATGAAATCCTGAATAAGCTAAAAGGACTGCACTTCGTTTATTCTTCTGTGCTGTGAAACCACATTCTCTTCCCTACAAAAATGGGGAGCATGATAGTAACAGAGATGGCTGATTGTATTTGATGTCCTTTCTGTTTGTTTGCTGTCCTAGGCCATCAAAAATAAAGGCTACATAATCCAGATTTCCTTGAAGCTAGATGTGGCAATGTGATTAGATTCTACTAATAAATTGAGCAGAAGTAGCACATGCAACTTCTGGGATATTTCCTTTTCATTCTCTCCGTTCTTCCAGCTGGTTGAATACTGGAGTTACAGCAGCCATCATGAACCACAGGTGACTTTGGGAATGAAGAGGCCAGAGGAACTGATACTGAGATGTACCTCCCAGCATTTCTTCAATGAACGCTGCTAGGAGTGATGGCAGTAGATAGCCTAGAGCTCTTAGTCCCCTCAGCTGCAGAGAGCCATCTTGCTCAAAGTTACAGCCATTCCACGGTGGCCCACATCCAATGACAGATCACTGTGGGAGTATAAAGACCTGACCATTTGGACCTAACTCAAGACGACTCTGAGGGATTGGCCATGGCTGCATCACAGCTTGCATCATCACCTCTGTTCACTCCTTCTCTTTCTCAAACCAACTAGACAGGGCTTTGTGTGACTGCTTCCTCAGACTGTGGTGCTCTTTGCCCATGTAGTCATGTAGTCACAGAGTTAAATTCCTTCAGATCCCTCTGGTCTGTGTTCACAACCCACTATTTCAATAAGTCTTGCCCAGATTCTCCTCCTTAATCCTGCAGACTATCTGCCCCACCAACACTTCTCATCCTTTTTATCTACTTTATCTACTTTTTTTTCCTGTATACCTATCACCCTCTAATATACTATATCACTTAGTCACTTATTTATTACATTTTTACTTACTTTCTTTACAATAGAATGTCCAATAACTTGCAGACAAGGATCTTGGTTTTGTACACTGATGTGTCCCATGCACCTACAATAATGCCTGGCACATAGCAGATATTCAGTAGATATTTGCTGAATGAGTGAACAAGTGAATAATTTTCAAGGAGAATTTGGCAAAATTCACTTTTCAGGATCCCCATCTCAGAAACAGTTTAGGAAGGATTCCTTAGCAGCAGATTCACAAATATAATATATTCTACACTATCTAATAAGACAAAATTGGTCATGTATTTTTATGGAGTACCCTAAATCATTCCTTTTATAGTTTACATTTATTAGCATTTCATATACTGACTCACACATACACGTAAGTATTATGAGGCTTTATTTCATAGGTAAGGCCTATGACTTCTGTTCCAATGAGATAACCATCAAAAAGATTGATTCTCCCTAGAATAGGAAACTTAGAAAAAACAAACCTGAATTTCTCAAGTGTGGTAATCCAGGACAGTTTGCTGGACTACATGATAGGGTACAGTTACTTCTAACAGGAACTGTCTGTTTCCAAGTACAATTCATTGCAAATGAGTTTGGAAACTTTGTTTTGCTTCATGTTACCAGCTTCTGAAAGAGGTCAGTATTTGTGAGGTTTCAGGAAGTTTCCTTTGAAATCAGCACTCCAGTAGAAACATGAACTAGATCAACTGAGCACCCTTGGAGTCAGCCTGAGGATTTATTTCTGTAACTCTGAACTCTTGGGGGGATTTCCTCTCCTGGGCAAGTTCCCACTTTTTCCATTTGTCTTAAGAGTTAGTAAAGGTTATCCAAATGTCATTGGGTGAAGTAGAAAGTCATAGAGTTATGAAAGAATATAATTCAAACCAGTCATTTTTATAAAAAAATAAATAATTTTAAAATATTTACAAGTATAAAAGATCTTTATGAATAAAATAATTATTATTTAGTAACAAATTATTAGCTATTAAAAGTACTGGTGCCAAGATATGGAATCAACCCAAGAGTCTATCAAAAGATTAATGGATTAAAAAATATTGTATACATATATGCAAACTTATACAAGCAATGGAAATAGTACTCAGTTACAAAAAAGATGAACCTTGCCATTCACAACAACATGAATGGACCTAGAGGGTATTACACTAAGTGAAATATCATAGGAAGACAAATACTATATAATTTCACTTATTTGTGAAATCTAGAAAAAAATAAATAAACATAAGAAAACAGAAATAGACTCATAGGTACAGAGAACAAGTTGGCGGCTGCCAGAGGAGGGGGATGAACGCAATAGATGAGAGAGATTAAAAAATATAAATTTCCAGTTATAAAATAATAAGTCTTGATATGTAATGTACAGCATAAGAATGTAGGCATTAACATTGTAATAATTTTGTATGGTGACAGTTGATGACTAGATTTATAGTGGTGATCATTTTGCAATATGTAAACATATCAAATTATTATGTTGTACATTTGAAATTAACATAATATTAAAAATCAATTATACTTCAATAAAAAATAAAGAAAAAGATTATATAACAATAAAAAAGTACTGGTGAGTATACAAATGTTAATTATATTCTTTTTTTGGGGGAGGGGAATGTTAATATCTTTGAAGAAAAAAGGTAGATACTCCATCACTGCAGTTCTTTTGTTACCCCTGGAATATTATTGCCCTCAATTTACCACCTCAGTCATTCAGACTCTATGAAGCAATCAGAGTTTGGGATGTAATTTTAAAACATTAGGCTATGCTCCAAATGTAGTTTATCTTTGGGCAACTTTTCTAAACTTTCAAGACATTGTTCTGCAGCAAATACTAAAGATTCTTTAAGAGAAAGATTGCCTTCTTTAAAAATGTATTAAGAATCAAGTTTTAAAGACCTCACTGAACCATTGTTTTGATCATTTTAATAGTCTCCAACTGGTTTTCAATGAAATATTATCATCAAATGGGTAATCAGAAAGTCAGTGGAGGGTAACAATTAGAAGCTGTGCTTTACTCCAAGCTGTTGCTGCTGCTGCTAAGTCATTTCAGTCATGTCCGACTCTGTGAGACCCATGGACGCCAGCACACCAGGCTCCCCGGTCCCTGGGATTCTCAAGGCAAGAACACTGGAGTGGGTTTATTTTAAGCAGTTATCTTTAACCAGGTCTTTTGGTTAAAACCTCCAGGAAGATTCCCCTACCTCCCCCATCTACCCGTCTTCTGCTGTCTTAATATTATTTTCTCAAACTCCTTGGCATTCAATACAGACTTTACTAATCCCTTGGCCTTAGTAGCCAGTCTCCTTAGTAAACAATACATAGCTCCTTGGCTTACTCATTAAAAGCATATTGTCATTCACAACCCAGCTTCTGGAATATTTTTGAAGTGGATATGTATTGCACTGCCCAGACCCATCTTTAAGGCATTAATTTCCCGTTACAGGAGTGTTGGCTACTGAGGACTCCCAGCTGAATTCCTCTTCAGGCGCTGCCCACTGCCAAAGGAAGCTGCCTCATCCAACATCGTCTCCCCTCCCCTCAGTTCAGTTCAGTTCAGTTCAGTTCAGTCGCTCAGTCATGTCTGACTCTTTGCGACCCCATGAATCGCAGCACTCCCCTAGGAAAACTCAAATGCAAAAACTGGCCCACATACAGGGGTACAACTGCTCTCTCATTTCAACTCGAGAATCTTTGAAAGAATATCCTAGCTCTAAAGCTCTCCATGCAATTACAGCGGCCTTTGTTGCCAATGCATCGCAATACAACTTCTCCTTCTGTCCAGTTCCACTTCTTATGCTCTCCCGAAGGTGTTGATCCTTAAGCCACTTCCTGGTAAATTTCCTGCTGCTGCTGCTAAGCCGCTTCAGTCATGTCCGATTCTGTGCGACCCCATAGACAGCCCACCAGGCTCCCCCATCCCTGGGATTCTCCAGGCAAGAACACTGGAGTGGGTTGCCATTGCCTTCTCCAATGCATGAAAGTGAAAAGTAATCTCTATTTCAGAGTCGGTTTCCTAGGAAACCTGTGTCCGATGAATATTCTTTGGTCATAATCAAACCACCACTTTTAGTTATCATTTAATAGTCTAAAATGTTGATGGTGACTTGTGTATTAATCGTAACAGACTAACTTCTCTAATAAACAATACCAAACTGTTAGGGATGTAATCCAATAAAAATTTGCTTCTTATCCAACACTGTATAGTGCACTGTAGTTCAGAGGGGAGAGGGACAGTCATTCAGGATCCAGACTCCTTCTGGTTTTGGGCTTCACTCATTTCTAGGATGGAGAAGGCAATGGCACCCCACTCCAGTACTCTTGCCTGGAAAATCCCATGGGCGGAGGAGCCTGGTAGGCTGCAGTCCATGGGGTCTCTAAGAGTCGGATACGACTGAGCGACTTCACTTTCACTTTTCACTTTCATGCATTGGAGAAGGAAATGGCAACCCACTCCAGTGTTCTTGCCTGGAGAATCCCAGGGACGGAGGAGCCTGGTGGGCTGTTGTCTATGGGGTCGCACAGAGTCGGACATGACTGAAGCGACTTAGCAGCAGCAGCAGCATTTCTAGGAGTTCTGTCCTTCAACTGAAAGGTGAGAGAAAAAATGAGAACACCACAGGAAGGTTTGATGGCTTGAAAGAGTGCACATCAATTCTACTAACCTTCCATTGGCCAGAACTCTATCATATGGCTGCTCTAAGACAGGGAGGCTGAGGATCAGCAGTTTCTGCTATTCATTTATAGAATTCTTGGGATTTTCATATCTTCCATTTTCCATGACATGTGACATTCTTGTATCAATCTTCAACTTGTAAGGACTGAAAATGTCATCTTTATTAAAGAGTTTAAAAGATTCACGGTGTCTCCCCTTTGATAAAAGTCTCTGTATGGTGTGGATGTGCATGTGCGCAGATGCGTGTGTGTGTGTATCTTTAACAAATAAGGGATATTTTTAAATAGGAATATTTTTTAAAAAACAGAACAATGATATATATATCACTTTCACACCCAATAAAATTAAAGATGATTCTTTAATATATACAATATTCAGTATGTGTACACATTCTGACTGTTCCTCAAAAGTCTTTTTCTGAAGTTCTTTTAATTCCTGGACAGGTACTGATGGTTGTGTCAGAGTTCAGCAAAGTCTTCCCAGAACTTCCGCAGGATCCACTTATTCCTTCTCTTTGAACTGCTCTGAAGGCCTTTGTCAAAATCAGAGCCATGCCTATTTAAAGACTATAAACGAAACCTGCCTGGATTCTCTAACATCAACTGATATTTTACTTATATTTTCTTTTCCTTCTTCAGATAGTGTTCATCCATTTCCTTAGTTATCACTCTTTTAAACATGGCTCTGGCTAGCCCTTCAACAGCAACTCTTACAAATGCAAGTCTTGGGGCCACTCCTGCTACAGTCTTTCCAGGTCTAACATGATTTGTAGGAAACTGCTTCTACAGTCTGAGAAAAATCACTTTTTAAAAAAGGATTAAATCTTTAAGTTCAATAATAAGGGTATATGTTTACTCAATGACTTGTTTCAAATAGCATCTTATATCTTCAGATTGTATTTGGGATCTTATGTAAAACCAAGTGAATTGATTTCAAAATAAAATCTTAAATTTCTAATTTTTTTTACAGCTTCTAATGTAGTACAAATACCACCAAGAGGTTAGAAAATAAACTAAAATGACTGACCCAAGTTACTTTACATCTTTAGCCCCATTTCTTCCAGTACTTGATTAAAGGTAAAATGAAGCTTGATAGGAGATTGCTAAAAATAATTTCTAGAAGCCAATTGATAATAAATCTACTAGTGAGACTATTTTAAATTCTATATCCCTGTGGGAATTTGAACCTTAGGGACTTTAGCTTCTGCTATAAACTCTGTCAAAGCACAAATTCAAACCCTAACGTTTGATCCATTTTCTGCACATGACAACGTCCTACAGAGTTCAAGACAGTACTAACATCCACAAGCGCTATGCCCCTTGGATTTATTGGGATTTTTGGCTGCAGAAAGGAGAAAATTCAGCTTCAACTAGCTGAAACGTTGAAGTGAATTTATGGATTATGTTGCAGGAAAACTCAGAAATAGATATGACTTCAGGGACGCTTTCATTCAGCCCAGCAGGTCAAGAACCAGGACAAGCACCAGTTTTTCTCCCTCAAAATTTTGGCTCTGCTTTGTCAAGGTTGAGTCCTTTTTTTTTCACCAGGCCCTCACTTTGTAGTCACAAAGATGGTTGCGAACAACTCTGAAGCTTCCTTCTTCAGGTTCATTTTCTAGCAGAAAAGTGGGAGTTTGTTTACCTAATTACTCAAGTCAGTTCTGAGAATGGAGACTCTTTGCAACTTACTGGACTATTTCATCTATGAAACAACCATTGGGTCGGGGGATGAAATCTACTGGCTGGCTTATACTAATCAGGGTCTACCCTTGGAGCTGTTGGAGGAAGGGTCAGTCCCATTCAAACTGGATAATTGAGAAATTCAAGGTATTACTAGGAAGAAAGAAGAGATTATTGAGAAGGAAGCAACACATGTTCACTACAATACCAAATCTAAATTGACTGACTTGGGCATTCTATCAAAATAAAATACAAAGTAAATTATAGCTTTAAATAAATTGCATTTTTGCTTTATCATACCTGTCCTCAAAGGAATTCCCCTCTGATGTCCATGCCAAGGGTGAACATCTCTGCACAATGTTCAAAGCCCATCACAATAATATCCACCTTCAAGGCGTACGTTTCTTATCAGCTATGTCTCTTCAATCTCCCTCCTATAAGAACTGGTGATCCTATACTTTTGTGAAAAAAAGTCTGATTATAAAAACCATAGATGCTAACTTAAAGTTCAAGCAATACAGAAGTGACTAAAGTAGAACACAGAAGTCCACCATATTTGGAGTGAGCATTCAGTTCAGTTCAGTTCAGTCGCTCAGTCGTGTCCGACTCTTTGCGACCCCATGAATCACAGCACAGCAGGCCTCCCTGTCCATCACCAACTCCCGGAGTTCACTCAAACTCATGTCTGTCGAGTCGGTGATGCCATCCAGCCATCTCATCCTCTGTCATCCCCTTCTCCTCCTGCCCCTAATCCCTCCCAGCATCAGAGTCTTTTCCAATGAGTCAACTCTTCGCATGAGGTGGCCAAAGTATTGGAGTTTCAGTTTTAGCATCAGTCCCTCCAATGAACGCACAGGACTGATCTCCTTTAGAATGGACTGGTTGCATCTCCTTGCAGTCCAAGGGACTCTCAAGAGTCTTCTCCAACACCACAGTTCAAAAGCATCAATTCTTTGGCGCTCAGCCTTCTTCACAGTCCAACTCTCACATCCATACATGACCACTGCAAAAACCATAGCCTTGACTAGATGGACCTTTGTTGGCAAAGTAATATCTCTGCTTTTCAATATATTATCTAGATTGGTCATAACTTTCCTTCCAAGGAGTAAGTGTCTTTTAATTTCATGGCTGCAATCACCATCTGCAGTGATTTTGGAGCCCCCCAAAATAAAGTCTGACACTGTTTCCACTGTTTCCCTATCTATTTCCCATGAAGTGATGGGACCAGATGCCATCATCTTCGTTTTCTGAATGTTGAGCTTTAAGCCAACTTTTTCACTCTCCTGTTTCACTTTCATCAAGAGGCTTTTTAGTTCTCTTCACTTTCTGCCACAAGGGTGGTGTCATCTGCATATCTGGGGTTATTGATATTTCTCCTGGCAATCTTGATTCCAGCTTGTGCTTCTTCCAGCCCAGCCTTTCTCATGATGTACTCTGCATAGAAGTTAAATAAGCAGGGTGACAATATATAGCCTTGACATACTCCTTTTCCTATTTGGAACCATTAGAGACAGAATACAGATGTCTGGTTGTACACATCCACATTTTTTTAAGGCAGAAATCATGACTTTCACATTTTAATTGGGCCGTCCTACCTCTTGTCAAAATGGCTTCATCAAGTGGTTGTATCAGAAATATCTTACTTCTGTTTGTGGTGGTTGTTTGTTGTTGTTGTTGTTTTTGCCTTGTTTGCTTTCTTCTCTGCGATTTAGATCTCTGTCTATATGGATCTCAGTCATCTTTCAGGGCCTAGCTGAAATCATACCTCTTGATCCCTACTCCCTTTTTAAAACTGAACTTCTTGAATGGTCATAAACAAAATATAAAAACACAAAGAGTATTTTAAAATTTCTTTCCTGACTTCTCTAGTTCAAATGGACTTTATTCTCTATTTAGAGCCTACACTACACAATCAGCATGTAACTATAAATTATTTATATAGTTTGTTATTGTTCCATACATGTAGGAGTAGGTGAGAAGGGTGTGGGTAGAACTGTTTTATGGAGTCCTGGGCTAGGGTGTGGACTTAAAGAATCATGACATAGCAATGAGTGCAAGGGAGGTGTGGAAACAGCTAGCCCTGAGAAATTACAGAAAATTGGGCCATAAATTTAGAGCAGGGGTCTGAATCAACTCCTGAAGCAGGCTTTGTACACAAGCTTGAAGTCAGAACAAGGCAGTATGTCAAGGCCAAGAATTTGGTTAGATATCTGGAAATCTACAGGAATGGGAGAAGGCATAGATTAACAATGAAAATGATGATATATTACGCTTAATTAAAATAATGTGTGAAGCATAATTGATGTATAACATCAAAAATATCAAAGCAACACAAAAATTGTCAATTTTACCCAAAATTGAAAATGTGACTATCTTTTTGGCTCAGCAATTCTAATTCTAGGACGTTATCCTATAGAATGATTCATACAACAGGACTAAATGAATGTATTCAACACTGTTGATAAGAGAAAGAGATAAAATGGAAACAACCCAAATAATTATCTACATGCTTATCTGCCTACACTCTACTATTCAAACATACAGTGGAATAATAACCAGCTATTAAAACAGAGATAGATCTGTGAACATTGTCACGGAAAGGGGTCCAAAATGTATTTTAAACGAAACTTTCAGAACAATATATAAAGCATGATTTCTTTAAAATATAAATTATAGGCATTACTCATATGTTAAATGAGTTTTTAAAAAGTTTTTGAAAGCATCATCATCTATTTGTATGAAAATCACCTAAAGGACCTAGAGTACATGTTAAAATACATATTCTTAGACTTCATATAAGATCTCCTGATCTATTAGACCATAGAAGATCTTCTACTGAACTACATACTAGACCTACTGAATCATAGTCTCTGGTGACTGAACCCTAGACTCTGCATAACAATCAACCCACATGAATCTTGTGCCCAGTACCGTTTAAGGATTACTGGATTGATATAGTATTAACAGGGGTTCCACCCAAGCCAAGGAACTTGGAGGGCAAGCAAGGGTGAGCGAGGATGTGAGAGGTCGAGGGGGGTGGGGTAGAGGGCTGAGAGCTTTCCCTTTCATTTTACTTTATATTCTTTCGCACTTAAAAATTCTTTATGAGAATTCATTACTTAGTAATTATCTGTATCTACTAGAGATTTGTGAGGTTTAAAAGACAAAAACATTAAATATGGATTTTCTAGGTCTTGTAAATAAGAAAATACATTACCAGTTTAGCTCATTTGAGAGTCTATTCATTTAGCTATACATCAGCAAGTATAAATTTGGGTATTTTTTTACTCATATCTGAAAGATAACAGAAACAGTCATATGACAAGTTGAGCAAGAGCCACTATCTTGATCTAGGGAAGAGCTTGAAATATTTAAGGGAAAGTAAATAACTCCGTGAGGCTAGAGAAGAATGAGCAGGAGTGTGTCGTACCAGACTAGGGTGGAGAGATCACAAAAGCTAGATCATGTGTTGTTTTGTAAAGAATTTAGATTTTATTCTAGGAAGCTGGTGATTGGTTCTAAGAAGGAAGTGATGTTATCTCCTTTGCAATTTAAGTGATAACTTTCATATCTTTTGATGTGATATTTTCATTTACAGGAATTTTCCCACAAAAATTTTTTCAAAGATGTTCCTAATTAGAATTTTACATTGAAGATAACCCAACAATACAGTGAATGTGTAAGCAAAAAATGACTTAGAAATACATGGAATAGCAAGGGAATTCCCTGGCAGTCCAGTGGTTAAAGTGAAAGTGAAGTCGCTCAGTCGTGTCCGACTCTTTGCGACCCGTGGACTGTGGCCCACCAAGCTTCTCTGTCCATGGGATTCTCTAGGCAAGAATACTGGAGTGGGTTGCCATTTCGTTCTCCAGGGGATCTTGCCGACCCAGGGATCGCACCCAGGGATTGGACCCAGGTCTCCCACACTGCAGGCAGACACTTTAACCTCTGCACTACCAGGGAAGCCCTTAAATACAAGAATCTAAGTACTAACATAAAAGATTTCAAGGGAGGAAAGGAAGCCAGGTTGAAAGAAGAAGGGGGAGGAGGCGGGAGAGGGGGGGCGAAAGGAGTGGCCTTACAGATGCCCAGGCGTTATGGGACTTTTCCCTGGGCCTCCAGAGAAGGAAGGACTGGAATTCGGCCCTACCAGAAATCAGACCAGACCAGAACCAGAATTCGAGTTCTCTGCCAAGAGGAGGTGATCAGTCTCCAATCCTCAGCTCAGGCTGAGGGCCCTTCAACCAGATTCCTGCGTCCAGGACCGGGGGACTAGAAAAACAGGGAAGGATAGCAAGGGTTAAGGAGAGGAAAGAGAGAGGGAAGGGGAGAGAGGTCAATAAAGTCTCTTGTTCCTTACCGGTTCAGGCGCTTTGGCCAGTTGTCCGCGTCAGGAGGAGACCAGAGACAAAAGGGTCCCACCTGCGGCCGCTGGGTCTGGTCCACTGGCAGGCAAGCTGGCCCCTGAGTACCCCCAGTGGTCAGGATGTCAGTCTCAGTGAAGAAGAGTCCCTGCCAGAGTCGCCATTTGTTGCAGGAAGGCGGCCTCTTCCAGGGCCCGAAACTGGGCTCTTGTCTAACACTCGGAAATGAATTGTCCGAGGAGACACATCTGCTGACAAAGCAAGAGATTTTATTGGAAAAGGGCACCCGGGTGGAGAGCAGTAGGGTAAGGGAACCCAGGAGAACTGGACTCTGCTTTTCTGCAGTAGGGGTCATGGGTTGGATCCCTGATTGAGAACTAAGATCCCATAAGCCCCAGGGTGTGCCCCCCCTAAAAAAGAAGAAGAAATATATGGAATAGATATGGCTATTAAAAATTATAAATATATGGGACTTCCCTGATGGCACAGTAGATAAGAATCCACCTGCCAATGCAGAGGACAGGAGTTCAATCCCTAGTCCAGAAGATTCCACACGCCACAGAGCAAGTAAGCCTGTGCACAACTACTGAGACCACGCTTAAAGCCTGCATGCCTCAATAAGAGAAGTCATCACAATAAGTCCATGCAACTAGCCCTACTCTCCACAACTAGAGGAAGCCTGTGCGTAGCAACGAAGACCCAGGGCAGTAAAACAAAAACCAAAAATCAAAATTATAAGTATAGGGACTATAAAAACACACTGAAATAGTCATACGAAATGAAGTCAAGCAAAACAAATATTTTAAGAGATTAAATCTACAATGAAAAGAATGTCTTTGTTTCCACTGTTATGTGTTTACTTTGTCCTAGCGAGGTTCCGATCATGGTACATAACATGTATGTTTGATTTAAAGAAGGAATTCAAACAGTCGTAAAAGTAAGTATGTATATTAACAAAGATTAGGGAAATAAGGTATGTTTGGGGTCTTAATATTTATTGGAAAATTGGCTTTCTGTAAAGTTTTTTATGATTATATCATAACAGCAACCAAAAAATCAGATGCTATCCTTTAACAACAAGAAATATTTCAGGGAACCCTATTCTCTCTAGTTAAACTTGATTTAGACTGAATATATTATTGTCAGTTCAGTTCAGTCGCTCAGTCATGTCTGACTCTTTGTGACCCCATGGACTGCAGCACACCAGGCCTCCCTGTCCATCACCAACTCCTGGAGTTCACTCAAACTCATGTCCATTGAGTCGGTGATGCCATCCAGCCATCTCATCCTCTGTTGTCCCCTTCTCTTCCCACCTTCAATCTTTCCCATCATCAGGGTCTTTTCAAATGAGTCAGTTATTTGCATCAGGTGGCCAAAGTATTGGAATTTCAGCTTCAATAACTATTGTAATAATATACAAAATAACTCTTTCAAGGATATAGAAATGATTTTCACTTTGGATATATTACTCCAAATGGTGAAAAGACCACTTCTTGTTATTTATGAGTTATATTCATCAAATTACTGAAAATCTGGTATAATCTATACTTCCTATTTTTGAGAGGAATCAGTCGTGTAAATGAAAAGGCAAACACTTCATGAACCAGTATAAGGATTAGGCATACTTCAGTGCAGACAATAATTGAATATGATACCACATTATTGATATTTCTATACAGATCTAAGTCCAATATGGACCTTAAAAGGCCTTAAAATTAGCTCTCTACCAAAAGTTAATATAATCCAAGACACTATCAAAAGGTATAGATGAAAGTATACTATCAAAATAAGTTTGATAATTAGATTATTGAAAAGTATACATGAAAGAATTATAACAAAGAAGATGGACTAGATAAATAACCAATCAATGTTTATTCAGTACCTAGTTCCTAAGTGGCCAGTGTTTAGAAAAAACCATATGGAAATTCAGGCATAATCAATAGTTTTCAACCAGTTATACATATATTTTAGAATCTTCCTGATGAGTTTTTGAAAAACAGACCACGTAAAGCTCCCAGCTAGAAATTTTAAACTGTTAGGCCTGGAGTAAAATTTGTGCTTATGCATTTTTATTAAAATATTTCTTAAGTGTGTCTGATGATCATGGCTGGGGGAGAATCACTCAGACAGAGCAGTCATTATAGATTAGATTGAGCGGACAAAATACCATAAAGAAAGCCCGAATACCTACAGCTGTGCTTTGCCACATGGAAAAGTTTTAAGCAGAGAAGAGTATGGGACTTCCCTGGCAGTCCAGTGGTTAGGACTCTGTGCTTCCACTCCGGGGTCATAGGTTCAATCTATAGTTGGGGAAATAAGATCCCACAAGCCATGCAGCACAGACTGAAAAAGAGGAGAGTAAATTATTTACTCTATGAGCATAAACTGAGGTGGGAATGGGCACGGTATTGTTTGGGAGACAGCAGGTCGGCCATTTTCCAGTGAATTCAAGGTAAATAAAGATGGTAGTGTATACTGAATGAGGTAATTACAAGGTAATTGTTGACTTTAAAAAATATAATACAGTAGAGGACTGAATCCAGGTCTAGGGGTTAGGAAATGAATGGGTGATGTGGAATCAAGGTAGTGAGTATTTAAAGCAGTCATTTGAGAATTTTGCAGGGGAGGGAAAGAAAAAAATAGAATGGAATTTGAATAGGAAGAGAAGGATCAAGAAAATATTTTTCCAAGACAAAGGAGTCTGAAAATGTTTGCAGGCAGAAAGAGAAATCCAGAAGAGAAGAAAAAAGCAGATATTATAGAGTGGGTACAACTGAGATTCATATCTCCCAAGTGTTTTTAATGTATTCCTTTAAGGACTAAAATATATTACAGTAAAATTACACGTTTGATTAGAATTAAAATTTGAGTAAATTTAAGGGGAATGGGAATCACTGACAACCAGAGTTTCCCAAACAGCTGAGGACAGAAAGTAGACCATAGAGTCAAAGAAAGTTTCTATCAAGTCTATTATCCTTCCATTCAATCCTAAATTCACAAACTTTGTGGAAGTAACTTAGATGCAAACATTGAATGGAAAATTTCAAATAAGATGTAGACAAGTACATATGATTTGAGCTAGAACTGAAGCTCTTCCTCTGCTCTTTGCCAGAGGAGCAGGTAACTGGTTCTGGCGAGTGCTGCCCTCTGCTTCAAATCTTGCTCACTGACTTAACAGCCTCTTTCTTGGAATAATCTCTTAACGTTTATGTACTAATGACTCCAAAGCAGACCAAAAAAAATTTAATCTAGGCTTTATAATGAGATTGGCTTGGTTTTATTACAGAAACTATGATTTTTTTGAAATGGTTTATCAATTCAGGATAGGGTAGGACAACAGCAGCTACTATGAATAGGATATGACTTGACGGAAATTATCCTTGAGCAAAATTATTCTGTAAAGTAAGGTAGGAAGGACTCAAGTGGGTAAAAGAATATAGACAGGTCTGTTAAGCTCTTGCTATCCTCTCAGATATGAGGTGTTGAGGGTCAGAGCCAAATTGCAAAGTGTCTTTAATTTTATATCATTGGATATAAAATTTCACGTAATGATTTGAAGATTACAGTAAGGTATTAGGCTATGTTTTATAGGGTGGTTTACTGTCTTTTTTTAACTTGACTATACTTATAAATACAAAATACTGTCACATTTTATTATTTCATTTGATCCTCATGAAAATTTTCTGCAATTGAGAGAATAGAAGTTATTTTTCCAGGCTGTTTAAGAAAGTAACCAAGATTTGGAGCAGCTTAACAAGTTAATTCCTTGAACAAATGTCTGAGTGCCTACTATATGCCAGTCACTGTTCTAGTCAGGGTTATATAGTTTGCTAACGCTGGAGCCAGAGTCAGAATTCTTGATACAGGATGTTGATGGAAACGTAGCCGCACTGCATTTATTTACCGGTGCGCTTCAGAAGGCCACTGGCACAAAGCCCAAGATGCAAGTCTTGGGAAATATAAATGCTGGGTGGGGCATACAGAAAAACATACGCCTTTTGGGTATGACCTATAAAGGAAAGGTTTTTATGTTTGACAAGTAGCACATCTCATACATTTTTTTTATAGAGCAGGATAATGTATATATATTTTAAATACTTTTAACTACGGATTAAAGGTTTAGGCTTCTTAATTATATAGCCCACGGAGGGCAAGGTATGTGTCAGCAACCATGATAAAACACATTTTATGAAGCAATTTTAAATTTCATAAGTGTATAGCTTGATTTCTTTGTATTCTTAAAAGAATTTGCAAGCAAATACATAGATACTTTATATCTCAGTCATAGAGACATCGGAGGTGTTCTATTAGAAGCTCAAAGAGTTCAGACAAAGCACTCAAGATAATAATAAAAAAAAAACCCACTAACACCACCAAATCTTATTTTGAAACAGAGATCCTAAATTGAGGTTTACAGTAGTCATTTCTGACATGTAAAAGCTGGTTTTCAAAGTTGTCTGCCTAGTGTTTTTCTCACAGACATTATTTTTACTTTAGACTGGATGTAAGAAACTTTGTTCTTTGATAAGTATGCCTTCAATACATTTAAGTTACAGAGTCCAAATCTTTCTCAACAAAATGTTTAGGGTCTACTTGACTTGATTATATTAGCATAAAAACACTAGCTATTTGCATATACTCCTACACACACTTAACACACACATATCCAGTTTCCAATTTTTTAATTTTAAAACTGTATATTTTAAATTATCATTACAGGGAGATTAACACTGACTAGAGAAAGCAGGGCACGATAAGTGTGTTTCCTCCATATCAAGTCCTAAAACTAGAAGCAAATGTCACACGTTTGGAGGTTTGTACACAGTGCTGTAAATATAGTTTCCAAGGTCCCTGTCCACAGGGCTTTCCTGTTTTGCCAGGACGAAGAACCCTGCTCTCCACACGCTGGTGTGGTCAGACTCACCAACTGACTACCGAAAAGGCACATTTCTTTGTCAAATTTATTTGGCCCTCTGTCCTTGAATCATAGTTACTGGTTTTATGGTCCAGGGCAAATAGTCTTGAACTATTTGCAGAGCCAAGACATCTGCATCGGATGCATCATAAATCCAGCAATCTAATCCCCCACTCCCCGACCACGCCGTTTCTTTTTGAATGGCGATGAGCTGTAAGTCAAGGCCATGAAAAGCGGATCTTCATTCCGACTAAGTGTGGGTGACACCTCAAAGGTGTTTCTTCTTCTACCACTGGATGGGAAACCTTGGGACGTCTCCTCGCACAGGCCACCTCTAAGAAGCAATGGCGGTGACACTGTCAGATGAGACACTGAACCCATGCTGTCAATGGCCGACCCCTAAATGCACATCCCCCAGCCTCGCGCTCCAGCCGGAAAGCCCAGAAACCGCAGGGAGCTTAATCCATTCCAGCAACAGTGCAAGTTCTTGGAAGCGCAGATTCCCGCCTCTTCCAGGCCGCGCGCAGAAATCAAACTAGACGCAGGCTCCCTGGGGGCCTTGCCGCGCGCGCTCCGCTCCCTCCGCCGGCCTAGCCTCGGCCGCCGCCCGCCCAGCCGTGGAGCTGGGCGGGGCCGCCTCGAGGCAGCGGGGCAAGGCGGGCCGACCAGGAAAAGACGCGGGAGGCACGCTCTGCGCAGGCGCGCGGCGCCCCGCCTCCTCAGCGTCGGCTCTTGGGCGGGCGGCGCGGGCCCTCCCACTCTCCCCCGCGCCGCCGCACCGCCCCGGCCCTCGCTTCACCCCGACGCCCGGGCGTGCGCGTCCTCCCGCCGGCCTGCAGGCCCGGGGCCTCTGCCTGCCAGTCCGCCGCTGCTCCTCGCGGCCCCGGCTCGCGTTCACGCTGTCGCCCGGGCCGGCGCGGCCGCGGGCAACCGCTCCCCCTCACACACCTACCCCGCCCCCTCCCCGCCTTTTCCGCCCTCTGGTCCCCCTCCCTCGGCCCGCCGCCGCTGCTCCAGATGAGGTGATGGCAACGGCCAACTTCGGCAAGATCCAGATCGGGATTTACGTGGAGATCAAGCGGAGCGATGGTGAGCCTCGCCGCCGCCCCTGCCGTGCGGCCCCGCTGTCGGCTGTGCGCGGCGGAGACGCGGGCGCCGGCCGCCTCATTGATTGCTCCGCCGGGCTGTGGGGGCGGGAAGGCGGCGGCCGCGGCGCTTTTGTGTGTGGCGTGTGTGCGAGTGAGGCCAGCTTGGGGTCCGCCCCGGGTGCCGCTGCAGTGCCGGACCGGGGAGGAGCCCTGCGGGAGGCTGGGCCGGGGGGAGGCCTACGGGGAAGGGCCCGGGGGTCTTCGGGGGTGTGCGTCGGAGGGTCCCCTGTCGGGGGGCCCCCCGCTCCTCCCCCGCGATCTCCATCCTCCCCGGGGACCGCCGCCCGGGGACCGCAGGCTCCGATAGGATTGACCCAGCCTCGCGGCTCACCCCGGCCTTTTCATTTCCCGGCCTCATCTGAGGGGATGAGGGGTGAGGAGATCGTGAAGACCAGAGATTTCAGCATTTAGGGAACCGACTACTGGTCCGAGGCCAAGGTGGGAGAGAAAGGCCAACCCCATTGGTTTAAACTGTTCGGTTGTCAGGTTTCTTCGTCTTTCATTTCTCGAGCATGTCTCTTTCTTTTTTGCCAGTCCCTTCCTTGGAAGAAGGATGGGGAGCCTGTGGTGCTCAGCCATGAATAAGGGTGGGGGAGCGAAGGGAAGAAGTATTCGATAAGCTTCTCAAAGGTGATGAGACTAAAAGGGAGGATGATCCTTGTCTGTGCGAGGCACTCCTGAGAGGGTGGGGGTGGACGACCGGATGTTGATAGTCTCACACCCTCCTGAGAGGTAACCGAGAGAAAAGTGTCAGACGCGGTGGAGGCACATGCCTAATTAAAATTATAAAGAGAGAAAAAGCCCTAGGCTTGTGTCTCTTTCTATAGGTTTCTCTTGGGGTAAATGTTTTACGCCCCTAACCAGCCAGGTTTGGAAATAATTTATATTGTAAAGGAGAAAACGCATGGAGGCGGGTAAAATTATGTTTCAGTCCAAACATTGAGCGAAGTAGAGGTGTGTAATACCGAGAGGCGTGCGGTGTATCTTATCCTGTGCCTTTAGGTTATGGCTTATTATCGTTTAGCCTAGTCAATGGTAACTATCGCTGTCTGATCTACAGCCTCTACCGAGAGGCTTCTACCAGGTTTGACCAAGTTATGTGAAGCTTAGATTGACTGTCTTGTTTATCTGTGATAACATATATTAGAAGACCCTGTCCAGCTAATGATTTTTTTCCCTTTCCTTATATCTGACATAATTTGTGTCAACATTATTACGCAGTATGTGAAAAGATAAATTATAACACATAGACCTTTAGAAGTTACCCATAACACTGACGGGAAAGAGATGTCTCTCTCACTTTGGTTGGGGTTTCTTCGTGTTTTCTCTTCAAATTGCTTTCCTTAAGCTGTGCTGTTACGGTAATTTCATTTTTAGGTAAATGCAGGTTCACTGTATACTAGTAAAAGTAGGGTTTATATATATTGTTTAAAATTTGGGGGAGAAGCAATAAAATGTGTGAGTTCTTTACATTCTAAGACTTTTAACTGTGATTGTAGGTTTAACTGTAGAAGTTATCAGAAAAAGTATCATGATACTTGAAAGGTTTGGTTAATTTTATGTTTTCTGGGCTAACATCTTTTTAAATGTGTCAGACTGGAAACAGTTTTGGTTTGGGGGGGATTCTAGGATATTCTTTACTTAGTACTATAATTAGTACTCTTTCTGCCTTCATCTTCTGCCTATACCAGAAACCCAGACATCTAAGAGCTTTGTGTTCTTACATAAGTGCTAGTAACCTAAAATCACATTTCAAAGCAGTTTGCCCTTGAGAAATAATTGAAATCATTACGGTGTATCTCATCTTAACTTACAGTCATGTATGTATTTATGTTCCTCAGGTGCATAGTAGAGTTGAAGGTAACAGATAAGCAGAGAACTTAAGGGAATGATCATTTGCATTGGGTAGTGCTGTTTCACAGTAGAAATTGATGTCTGGGAGACTCACCTAAAGCCTTCCCTTTTTCACTTTAAAGAAGCTGTTTTGTTTCCTCCCATTTCTATGGTGTATCTGTTTGGATAAGACATTAGTGATCATTGTAACAGAAATAAACTTTGCAGTTGAATGAGCACTAATGTAATGCCTGAGACAGTGGAAACCACATGAGTGAAGAAGGGCTGTTCTAGACTGCTGTTCACTGGTGATTTGATGTTTCTCTGCATGCTTGCTAAGTGGTGATCCTTGTCCTTGTTTCTGAGCATGCTTCTCCCATCTGTGATGCTTATATATTAAAAAAAAATATTTCCAGGTAATTAATGTGGACTTGTTAGTATCTTTCAACATCCTGCTCAAAACTAACTCCCAGTATGTTTTCATTGATTACTAAAACTGGATGGCCAGTCAGTCACTGAATTCCTAAGTCATTAGGAGACTCATGAGACAGCATATTTCCTCAAGTATTAATGTTTGGGTACATTTTTCTTAATATTATGTTTTCAGACTGCACCAGAGAAGGGGTGGTTTGGAGAATGCTATTGATGGATGGCAGACTACCCACTCCCACTTCAGCCACAGCCTGGGCATTACAGGATTTTAAATTCCCAGAATTCATTTGCTCCTTGATGAGTTCCTTGCATATAGGTTTTGAGTGAATTACTCATTATTGGACTTAGTTTTCTAACATTGTTTTGATTAATCATTACGACAGAATCTTACCTGGAAGGAAAACAGTTCCATCTATGCTCATCCTGTGCTGCCACTTCCTTATTCTGCTCCCCTACCCCTACCCCAATGCCTCATACAGGCCTCTTAGTTCAAGATTCCCAGTGTTGATTGAAATTGAGTGATTTAGCAAGGCTTACTGACTGTTTTGGTATTCTCAGATGAGAAGTGACAGGTTAGGCGTGGACTTCTAAGATAAGTCCTACCCACAGGAAATAACCTGGTATGAGATTGGACTTTCTGGAAATGAACACTCAATGTTTGTTTTCTTGTATGTGTCTTTCTATTATCTTTCTGATTCAGTTTCTTTTTGAAATCTAATGACTCTAAAAATTGCAATGTTAACTGTTGTGTAGCTAGGTAGTCTTCATTAGGAGACCACACACACGCACACAACTGCACTGTTAAATTATTTCTTGTTTGTTCTACAGTATCTTTGACTATCCTTTGGAGGCTGGGGGAGTGATGAGAAATGTTTTGCATATTTGGAAGCTGCAGGCACAATGGAATTATTCTTCGAGGTATCTTAGTCACATAATTGATAAATGTGATCTGAAGAGAATCATTCACTATTTCAACCAGACAGATCCTTGGAGATAATCAAGTTCTCATTTTTAAAGATGTGGAAACTGAGTCCCAAGTTACTGTAAGTGACTTGTCTAGATTCATACAGTGGAAGCCAAGAACCTGGCTTAATGTAGCATAGAAACCAGAGTATCAACAACTGTGACAGGAAAGGAAGAATTCTGTATTATTTGGGAACCATATACAGCTTTCTCTAGCCTAGTTAAGAAGTAGGAAATTGCCTCTCACTCATGGGAAAACCACTGGAGAGCGTTATAGAGCCCAGTTGGAATGATCCGGTAAAAAGTGTTGTGGTATGTTTACTAGGTCACAAAACTCAAAAATTGTGAGAGGAAAAATACATCTGTTTCTTAATTAAACAGTGAAAAGAGTGCTTTAATTAAGCATCTGAAATCCAGAGGAAAGAAGATTTCAAAGGACCCGTCAGGAATCTTGAAGTTTAGGGCAGGCCATCTTAGAAAAGATTTTAGTGACCTAATTCGCTACCTGTTTTGCCACATTTATTCTTCTGCTTGTTTATTTTTCCATGTCATTAGACAGGCTTTTAGAGAATGGACTGTGATTTAGTTAATTAAAATGAACCTAGCTCCTTTTGGTACAATTATGTGATTTTGATTATGGAGTGAGTGGAATGGAGGGAATTGTGGATTCAGTTCAGGTCAGTTCAGTCGCTCAGTCATGTCCGACTCTTTGCGACCCCGTGGACTCTAGTACTCCAGGCTTCCCTATCTATCACCAACTCCTGAAGCTTACTCTAACTCATGTCCATCCAGTCGGTGATGCCATCCAACTATCTCATCCTCTGTCATCCCCTTCTCCCGCCTTCAATCTTTCCCAGCATCAGGGTCTTTTAGTGAGTCAGTTCTTCACATCAGGTGGCCAAAGTAATGGAGTTTCAGCTTCAGCACCAGTCCTTCCAGTGAATATTCAGGACTGATTTCCTTTAGGATGGACAGGTTGGATCTCCTTGTAGTCCAGGGGGCTCTCAAGAGTTTTCAACATCACAGTTCAAAAGCATCAGTTCTTTGGTGTTCAGCTTTCCTTATAGTCCAACTCTCATATCCATACATGACTACTGAAAAAACCATAGCTTTGACTAGACAGACCTTTGTTGGCAAAGTAATGTCTCTGCTTTTTAATATGCTGTCTAGATTGATCATAGCTTTCCTTCCAAGGAGCAAGCGTCTTTTAATTTCATGTCTGCAGTCACCATGTGCAATGATTTTGGAGCCCCCCAAAATAAAGTCTCTCACTGTTTCCATTGTTTCCCCATCTATTTGCCATGAAGTAATGGGACCAGATGCCATGATCTTGGTTTTCTGAATGTTGAGTTTTAAGCCAACTTTCTCATTCTCCTCTTTCACTTTTATCACAAGGCTCTTTAGTTCTTCGCTTTTTGCCATAAAGGTGGTGTTATCTGCATATCTGAGGTGATTGTTATTTTTCCCGGCAGTCTTGATTCCAGCTTCTGCTTCATCCAGCCTGGCATTTCACATGATGTACTCTGCATATAAGTTAAATAAGCAGTGTGACAGTATACAGGCTTGATGTACTCCTTTCCCTATTTGGGACCAGTCTGTTGTTCCATGTCCAGTTCTAACTGTTGCTTCTTGACCTGCATACAGATTTCTCAGGAGGCAGGTCAAGTGGTCTGGTGTTCCCATCTCTTTAAGAATTTTTCACAGTTTGTTGTGATCCACACAGTCAAAGGCATTGGCATAGTCAATAAAGAAGAATTGTGGATTAATGATTTCTTTTTACATGGTGATTAGCATGATGTTGGTTATATATTTTAGGTCTTCATAATTTTTCAAATAGGTTATCTACCTGAATCCTCCTAGAAACCCTGTGAGGTAAGTAGGGTAATGGGCTGGCAGATTCATTGCTTTATAGGTGAAGAATCTGAGGTTGGAGAACTTGCCAAGATCATGTGGTTAATAAAAAGACTTGACTTGGACCAAAACCTGAGTCCTTTTGCTCCCAGCTCTCTTTAGATGCTGGCAAATGTTTGCTGATGATAATATGAAGTTTATCACTTTGTGTACTTTGATTTTTTTTTTCTTTTTTGAGATATAAAAGCCTCTTTAGCTTTAGATAACCTACAGTTAGTAATGTTGCTTAGATTTGCCCAACAGGTGAGATCAAATTGATTTGTCATATTATATTAACTATAAGTGTTAAGATTCTTGAATCTAAGGCTTTAAAGCCCCTTTTCAATAGTCTGTCACTTGTTGCTTCCAGAACTACCACAGAAAGAAATCTATATTCTTTGCCTAGTCACTTGAATTTTGTGACAGAAATTTTTGAACTGTGGGGAAAGGCTATTTGTTGTTTTGTGTGTGATAATTTTTTAAATATCTAGAGAAAATAGCAAAGAGCCAGTTAAGCTCATTTCCATACTTGTAGGAAGAAGGCACAAGTATGGAAAATCCAGACCAAGATTTCTTGAGAGATCATCCAGACCCATTCTTTCTAGTCACAAGTATACTTGTCATTAATATTACACTTGTCTTTTGCAAAGCTTTATTCTTAGAATTAACCACCCACTTTGCTTCTAACACCTGTATCCTGTAACTTGAAGTAATCTTTTAAGCTGTTTGCTTGTTTTGAGATTGTAGTTTTGAGCTTGAGAATAGATAGTTTTTAAATCCTGGGTAAAACTAGTTTTTCACTCTTGTGGTCCAGAGCAAATATAGGAGGGTAGCCCTTCTGTCACACACTAACTCTTATAATTAAAATAGTACTAATATTATTATAGTGTCTAAGTGAAAATAGATGTTAGAACCTCACCATGTTAAGCATTTAAGTGCTTAATTACACATAGTGGATGCTGTGCCATATACTGTATGTATGAGAACTAAATACAAATTACTGATCATGGGATATGTATAGTGAAAGCTTACACAAACTGAAATGGAGTATCGTTTCATTGTTGGTTATCCTTTCATTTAACTTTTTGCTACTATCTCCCAAGGGTAAAGGCTTCCCAAGTGGCACTAGTGGTAAAGAATCCGCCTGCTAATGCAGGAGATGCAAGAGACACGAGTTTGATCCCTGTGTTGGGAAGATCCTGTGGAGGAGGAAATGGCAACCCACTCCAGTATTCTTGTCTGGAAAATTCCGTGGACAGAGGAGCCTGGCTGGCTACAGTCCATGGGGCACTCAGACACGACTGAGCAACTGAGCACACACACACTCAAGAGTAAAATGAGGAGAGGAGTGTCCCTTCTAACAGTTGAGCTTCTAAATCTAGTCCGGGCCTTTCCCATTTGGGGTATTGCGTATTTTTCTCTGTACCTACTGCAATCAGCTTGCTGTTCAAATGGGCATTTACTAGAGTGTGGGAGTATTTTTGTGTATAGACCTTAAGTGATTATGCAATATCACAAAATAATGTGATCTCATAATTCTTTGTTCCCTTATTACAGAATTAATTAAATATGCCTTAAAAATACTTAGTTTATTTATTTTTGGCTGTGCCGGGTCTTCGCTGCTGCTCAGGCTTTTCTCTGGTTGTGGCCATTGGGAGCGACTCTAGTTGTGGTGACTTCTCTTGTTGGGAGCATGGCTCTAGGGACACGGACTTCAGTAGCTGCAGCAGGTGGGCTCAGTAGTTGCAAC
Organism: Ovis aries; assembly: GCF_016772045.2. Taxonomy (NCBI): domain Eukaryota; kingdom Metazoa; phylum Chordata; class Mammalia; order Artiodactyla; family Bovidae; genus Ovis; species Ovis aries. The sequence continues at coordinate 17,221,977 of NC_056069.1, read as the reverse complement.
TCACGGGCTCTAGAGCGCAGGCTCAACAAGCGTGGCACGCTAGCTTCGTTGTTCTGTGGCTTGTGGGATCTTCCAGAATCAGGGATCAAACCTGTGTTTCCTGCATTGGCAGGCAGTTTCTTTACCACTGACCCATCAGGGAAGCCCGAAATATGCCTTTGTTCATAGTTGCATATAAGGCATTCTGACAGGTGTTGAAGTTCCTGCCCTCAGAAAGAAATGAATGATTTTTACGTAGTATGATTAATACTGATAGAACTATGCTATTCTGTGTGTACATCATTACCACTTTTTTGATATGGATTCTTAGATTACACTGTCTAACTTATGAGTCTTCAGGATGGAAAATATATGTCATACATGCTGCCCCTTTCATGTCCTCTGCCCTTGATAGTATCCATTATCTCTCATGGCATGCTTCCCTGATGAACCAATATATTCACTCTCAGAATTCTTCTTAAAATATAGCACCACCAGTCCTGGTAGCCCTTGTCAGTCAGTTTAAATTGGCATTATTTGTCATTCCTAGCCTATTTTCTATTCTCTAATATTCATTTGAAATTTTTACTTTATGCCTTTTAATCTTTGTTTCGATATCTAAAGGAGTAAAGTTTTTTCCATTTGAAATTTCTGGCAGGCCAGTCCCTGGCAGCAGGTTCCTCGCTGGATGTCCTATGTTGGGATGCTTGTAAACATAGGGACCGAGGAAGCAGATAGAGCCAGCTGCCTGCGCTTCTGTGTAATTTGAAAACAGCCTCCTCACACGGTGTGACCAAGGGACTGTAAGAATCAGGCATGTCCGTGGGCTGTGTTTTACTTACTTTCGAAGACTTTGTCTCCAGGTTTTTTTTTAATTGGTTTTTGGCATTAATTTTAACCAGATTTCACCTAAATAGGATTTTTTAAAGGAAAGTTTGCATCAGGATGGGACATTCTTGAGGTAAAAATGTGTCCACTGTGTATTCTATGAATGAACCCTTTGATTAGAGCTCTTGGCCAGGAGCTACGTACTCAGCCTCATCCAGATAGCTATGTCTTCCATACTGCCACTTAAGTTTTGTTTCTTAAAAAGTACATCCGCATGTTATTCTTGATACCTGAAGGGGTTTAACTTTTATGCCTTTTATAATTCAGTTGTTTTGCTAAGTGTATAATATCCAGTATCTTATTTGACTTTTGTGACATCCCTATAATGTACACAGTATCTTCCCCATTTTACAAAAGCGAAACCCTACACTTGAGTGTATAAACTACTGTAAAGTGTTTAAGCCTAATGACGGATTATTTTAGATATTCACGTTATATGTGTTGGTCAAGGCTATGTAGTAAGTGTATTTTAGGGATGTAGAATATGTTTAGGGAACATAAATGTTACGGGAGTTCTGTTTCTAGCCTGGGTAGAATTAATATAGTGGTTCATGGCCCTGATAGCTTATTAAAATCACATGTAGGGCTTTGGAAAAAACAACCAAATATAAACAACTCCCCACCTGTCACCACCAGTATCTGGGTACTTTGCCCAGAGATTCTGTTTTAATTGGTCTGATGTGAAGCCAGGCCTCAGTATTTAAGACAACTCCACTGGTGAAATAGCTTCATACACATTGATGATTCTAGTATACACCCAGAGTTATGATCCATTATGTTAGAAAAAGTAGCATTTTCTAACAGTGATCTGACAAGACCTCATGGCAAGTGAAGTTAAAATGACGGAAGATGAACAGTAGATTGTTTTGGGGGGAATGAGGGATTCCAGGCATATGTCACCACATGTGAGCTGGAAAGGAGGACTGTCAGGAAAGGGGCATTTAAACCTGGCATAGTAGGGGTTCCCCGGTGGCTCAGTGGTAAAGAATCTGCCTGCCAATGCAGGAGACATGGGTTTGATCCCTGGTCCGGGAAGATCCCCTGGAGAAGGAAATGGCAGCCCACTCCAGTGTACTTGCCTGGGAATCACAATGGACAGAGGAGCCTGGCAAGCTACAGTCCATGGGGGTCACAAAGAGTTGGGCATGACTTAGCAACTGAACTGCTGAACAACGAGGAGATAGATGAGGAAAGGAAGAAAGGACGAGTAATCTGGGGCACCTTATTAAAGACTTGGCAACAAAGGTAAGGTAATGCATCTCGGAATTAACTTCTAGGACACTTGGGAACTACTGTAGGACTTAATCTCCTAAGAGCAGTGATAGGAGTTAGCTAGTGATTAGTGATAGATTAGAGGGGGAGAAGTACTGAAAATGAGAACTAGCAAGGCTAAGATTGCATCAGTCGAGGAGGGTAAGCAATGATTAAGAAACAGATGAGATACAGAATACTGTAAAAAGAATTGATGCTGTATGCATATATCACTTGTGCCGAATAAAGGGCAGATGTGTTGAAAAGAATGGACTTAGCATTTGAAAAGTCTGAGTGTGGGTTATAAAATCTCTTCAGTCTGTTTAATCAAGCTAATCCTATTCATGAATACAGCATAGAGAACTGTAGAGCCGGTGTCCAGTGTGCTGTCAAAGAGCATCCAGCTCAAGAGTGTTCATAGTTTTGCCACTAGTATCTTGAAAGTGAGTGAGTCTAAGGTATGAGTCACTTCCAGTAAATGTTTATATGGAGATCAGGAATTTACTTAAGCTATAACTGCTTTGCCTGCTTAAGAAGACTCAGTTATAGTGTATTAGCCAAGACCCTCTTAGAACTCCTAGAAGGGAATGGAAAGGAAAAACCGTACTTAAAGGATCTGGCTTTGGCTCTTTAAGGGGTGGAGTGTTTTGATGCTTAAAATGCAGCTGCTCTCCTTTACTTTTCCTTTGCTCTTATTTTTGGCCTATTTTTTCTGCCCTGACTTTTTTTACCTTCCCTTTTCATCCTCAAGATTCTGAATGTCATTTCAGCATTTAGAATCTCTTAGCTACTATTTGCAGTTTAGGAGTTAAAAATTGGTTTTTCCAGTAGTCATGTACGGATGTCAAAGTTGGACCGTAAAGAAGGATGAGTGCCAAAGAATTGATGCTTTCGAATTGTGATACTGGAGAAGACTCTTGAGAGTTCCTTGGACAGCAAAATCAAACCAGTCAATCCTAAAGGAAACCAGCCCTGAATATTCATTGGAAGGACTGATGCTGAAGCTGAAGCTCTGATACTTTGGCCACCTGATGCAAAGAGCTGACTCATTGGAAAAGACCCTGATGCTGGGAAAGATTGAGGGCATAAGGAGAAAGGGACGACAGAGGATGAGATGGTTGGATGGCATCACTGACTTAATGGAGACAGTGATGGACAGGGAATCCTGGTGTGCTGCAGTACATGGGGTGGCAGAGAGTTGGACACAGCTCAGCAACTGAACAACAACAAAGCAAAGGATGAGTAGACAGAACCCAGTGGATTTTTGGGGCAGTGAAATTATTCCTTATGATTCTGAAATGGTGGTTATATATTGTAAATTTGTCAAAACTCAAAAGAAGATACAATACGAAGAGTGAACTGTAATGTAAAATATGTACTTTGAATAGTAATGATGTGCCAGTATACGTTCATTGATTGTAACAGGTGTTCCCAGTGTGGGATGTTGACATTATGGGAGGCTGTGCATATGTGGGGACAGGGGATATATGGAAGATTTCTGTACCCTCTGCACAGTTCCGAAAACTACGGCTCTTAAAACTACTTTTAAAGGAGGGAGGTGGGTGCACGCTTCAGGGGTTAAGTCAGAGCTACTCTTGAAATAATTGACCCATTAATGACAAGGATTTATACATTTTAAGAAAAAGAACCCAATAGGGTTGCAGTTGGGTTAATTTTTGCTCTTCACTTTTGTTAGGTTTAGTCTGTTGGCCAATATGAGAGACTTGGGGTTTGCTGACCGAATTTTTAAGTGAGCTGTAGTGCAGTGAGAGGATTCAGATAATGCTTACCAGCTTTAGCTCCATCTCTTTACTTTGGCCTACAGACATTTCAAGTTGTAACTCAAATACTATAACAAATGTCCAAGTAGTGTACTAGAAGCTTCTTCCTTGAAATTAACCAAGGTTTAATTTAAATAAGAGTTTACCTGTTCTAGTTAAACTTTAGGTAATTCGTGCTCTTAAGATATGCATATGAAATCTAACTGTGTGTCATGCTATGAAAACTTAGTTGGGCGTGTAAATAGCATTACATTTTGGAAGGTGAGGAACATGATATTTTTAAGCCTGAAGTTTACTATGGACAGCCTAAAGAGAAATGGATATAGTTATTTAGCTAAGTGGTTCTTAGGAAATTGGAACAAATTTGAAACCCTGATTAATGAGGTAAGTCTTAAAATTTAAGCACAGACAGCTCTCTAATGAAATACTCCTGTTGGTCAAAACTTGCTTATTTTTCTATAGTGAGGAAATTGACTTGTCCAAGGTCGTACCTAAAGTAGCAGAAATGGCAACCCACTCCAGTATTCTTGCCTGGAAAATCATATGGACGGAGCCTTGCGGGCAACACCCCATGGGGTTGCAAAGAGTCGGATACGACTGAGCGACTAACACACGTGAGATTGGAACATAGATGATCTGCCTGTAATTCCTCTACTCTCTTAATTCCTTCAGAGTTCTTTGTGTACTATGAATGTTGCAGGCATTGGAAGTCAGATCATTAATTGAATAATGCTTTTACTTTTCTTTCTATAGCAGAGATTGCCTTCAGGTGTTTTTATTAATCCAGCTAGCATTTGCAACATGACTTATGAGTCCCTTCGTCTGATCCCTTTGAGGAAATAAAGGATTTCCCCCTAGAAAAGACTGCTTTGTTAGTTATAACAGAATATTAAATAGCTATTGTACCCAGTGAAAGTACTCTGGCTATAAATTCTTCTGAAAAAGAAGTTCTAGGGGTTTCCCCGGTGGTCCAGTGGTTAGGATGCTGTCCTTTCAATGCAGAAGATGTAGGTTCTGTCCCTGGTCAAGGAGCCAAGATCCCACATTCCATGGCAAAAAAAAAAAAAAGACTGTCTGTATTGCCTCAGTTTAGGCTCTCACTCACAGACTTCCACAAGTTGGACAAGTACACAGGCTGGCATGTGGAAGAATGCTTCTTATTGAGCAACTACATTGTCAGGGAGATATAACATACCTACTTGCTAGGAGTCCACTGGTATACTTGGTTAATTTGGGGGCCTATCTAAGATTCGGTCATCTTTATTCTTATGAAACTGTTGTTTGAAATTATTTGGGGATAATATGTGTTGCATTTTTACACATTGCTTACCATCAGTTATAACCAGTGTTGAGAGCTGACTAAACACGGCCCTAGAAGTTGGGATGTAGTTTTGTTAAGAGTGATGCTCATCAGAAAGTCTACAAATAGTAAATACTGGAGAGAGTGTGGAGAAAAGGGAACCCTCCGACACTACTGGTAGGAATGTACATTGGTGCAGCCACTATGGAAAACTGTATGGAAGTTCCTTAAAAAGTGGAAATTAACAACATTATGGACGTCCCTCGTGGCTCAGATGGTAAAGTGTCTGCCTACAACGCGGGAGACCCAGGTTCAAACCCTGGGTCGGGAAGATCTCCTGGAGAAGGAAATGGCAACCCACTCCAGCATTCTTGCCTGGAAAATCCCATGGAGGGACTGAGCAACTTCACTTTCACTTTATGGCTTCCCAGGTGGTGCTAATATTAAGGAATCTGCCTGCCACTGCAGGAGACATAAGAGACGCAGGTTTGATCCCTGGGTTGTGAAGATCCCGTGGAGCAGGGTATGACAACACAGTCCAGTATTCTTGCCTGGAAGATTCCATGGACAGAGGAACCTGATGGGCTACAGTCCATGGGGTTTCGAAGAGTCAGACACAACTGAAGCAACTTAGCACAAACTTCATTAAAAACAAACAAACAAACAAACTAAAAATCTCATTCCTGTGCATATGTCCAGAAAAGATGAAAACTAATTCAAAAAGATAGATGCACCCCAATGTTCATAGCAACAGTGTTTATAATAGCCAGGATGTGGATAAGTGTCCATCAACAGGTGAATGGTTAAAGATGTGTGTGTGCGTGCACCTGTACACACAAAAAGAATATTACTCAGCCATAAAAAAAAAGAATGAAATATTGCCACTTGCAGCAACTTGGATGAACCTGGAAACTACCATACTGGGGAATTCCTGGCAATCCAGTGGTTAGGACTTGGCATTTCCAGTACGATGGTCCAGGTTCAATTCCCTGGTCAGGGAACTAAGGTCACACAAGCCATGAGGTGTGGCCAAAAAGAAAGAAGGAAATTATCACACTAAGCGAGGTAAGTCAGAGAATGACATGTTATATCATTATATGTGGACTTTAAAAAAAATACAAATGAACTTATTTACAGGACAGAAACAGACTCACAGACATATAGAAAAAACTTGTTACCAAAGAGGAAGTTAGGGGAGAGATAAATTAGGAGTATGGGATTAACAGATACACGCCAGTGTATATAAAATAGATAAACAACAAGGATTTGCTGTATAGCACAGGAAACTATATTCAGTGTCTTGTAATAACCTAAAAATGGGAAAGAATCTGGAAAAGAATATGTATGTTGTATAACTGAATCACTTTGCTGTACACCTCAAACTAACACAGTATTGTAAATCAACTATAGTGCAGTTGAAAAATTCTTGGTGTAAAACTAAAAACCTTCCCTGCTCTTTTGGGTTTAATTAAGAGCCATTTCTTAACTAAATTAAAAGTAAATAAAACTTATTTTCTTCCTACCCCTCATACCTTTCCTTGTTTATCTACGAAGATGCATCTTTCACTCTCCAGTTTCTAAATGTTGGTGTCCTTCAGGGCTTGGTCCTAACCCTGTAGTACTTGCACGGTATTTTCTCCAGGTGAACTTAACGCTCCTCTTCACCTCAGACCAGCTGAAGACCTGTACTATTTGTATGTCTAAGGCGTTACTGATTCAGAGAAGGCAATGGCACCCCACTCCAGTACTCTTGCCTGGAAAATCCCATGGATGGAGGAGCCTGATGGGCTGCAGTCCATGGGGTCGCTAAGAGTCAGACATGACTGGGTGACTTCACTTTCACTTTTCACTTTCATGCATTGGAGAAGGAAATGCAACCCACTCTTGTTCTTGCCTGGAGAATCCCAGGGACTGGGGAGCCTGGTGGGCTGCCATCTATGGGGTCGTTAGGAGTCGGACACGACTGAAGTGACTTAGCAAGCAAGCAATGTGTTACTGATTATTTCCATTTGGATAGCTCATAAATAGCACAAATTCAGCATGTCCAAAACTGAACCTATTACCCATTCCTCAGATCTATTTCTTCAGTATCTCTAGTCACTTTCATTCACCCTGTTGCCCCAGTCAGAAACCTAGATATTTTTCTTGACTCCTTGTTTTCTCTTAACCTCCTATCCTATCATCAGGTTCTCTTAATTTAACTGCTTAAGTACTTCTTCAGTCCATACACTTTTTTCCCCAACCCTCTACTATACTTTGGTCAGGCTAGCATTATGTCTCATCTGCCACAAATTCATAACCCTAAGGTCTCTCTACCTATGGTTTGGTTACTCTTTCAGGATGACCTTTCAAACATAATCACCTGCTTAAAACTTTTTAATAACTTCCTCTATCTCGATTACACTTTGGATGAAGCCCAGGTTGTCTGCCTTCCTCTCCACTGTCATTCCTTGCCACTGACCTGAGGCCCTCCAGACACACTGAACTCTTAGAATTTGTACCTAACGTATCGACCTACTGTTGTCTCTGTTACACATTTCACCCTTCTTTGACTCCTAGACCAGGATGGGGCCCCCTGCTCTGTGCTCTCTGAGTCCACCTGCTCACTCTGTCGGAAGAGTCAGGGCGGTCTCCTGGGTTCTCTTGTCTCGTCATACTCCGGTTCTGTCATCTCCTCAGTGCCTAGCACAGGACCTCTGTATACTTCATAAACGATCTACTTGCTAATTAAAAGAGTAAATATCTAGCTGTGCTATTCTCTCACTATGTCTATTCAGATTTTGACATTCTGGTAAAAGTCGATTTGTGTTCATCCTCCAGATATTAAGAATATGACTTAACTCAGTACATGTCATTGCTTTTCTTATCTATTTATTTGGCTGCTCTAGGGCTTCATTGCAGCACACAGCCTCTTTGTTGCTCAGAAGGCTTCTCTAGGTGGGGTGAGAGGGCTTATCTAGACACAGTACAGAGACTCAACAGCACACAGGCTTAGTTGTGATATGTGGGATCTTAGTTCCCCGAGCAGGGATCAAACCTCGGTCCCCTGCATTGGGAGTTTGGAGTCTTATCCATTGGACCGCTAGTGAAGCCCCAGATGTCATTACTTTTTTAAAAATTTATTTACTTAATTTTGGTTGTGCTGGGCCTTCACTGCTGCACGGGCCTTCCTCTAGTTGGGGCAAGTTGCAGTGCTTAGGCTTCTCATTGCAGTGGCTTCTCTTGCAGAGCACAGGCTCTAGGGAAAGTGGGCTTAAGTAGTTGCAGCCAGTGGATTTGATGGTTGTGGCTCTTGGGCTCCAGAGCGCTGGTTCAGTAATTATGGCACATGGGCTTAGTTGCCTCGCAGCATGTGGGATCTTCCTGGAGCAGGAATTGGACCTTTGTCCCCTGCATTGGTGAGTGGATCTTTACCCATTGGACCACCAGGGAATCCTTGCTTCGTGATTTTATTTTCATTTAATAACCTTTGAGTATGTAAATAACAATTATTTTTCTTTTTTAATTTTTATTTTATATTGGAGTATAGTTGTGTTAGTTTCAAGTGTATTATTCTTTTTCAAATTCTTTCTCCATTTAGATTATTCAGTTCAGTTCAGTCCCTCAGTCGTGTCCGACTCTTTGCGACCCCATGAATCGCAGCACGCCAGGCCTCCTTGTCCATCACCAACTCCAGGAGTTCACTCAGACTCACATCCATCAAGTCGGTGATGCCATCCAGCCATCTCATCCTCTGTTGTCCCCTTCTCTTCCTGCTTCCAGTCCCTCCCAGCATCAGAGTCTTTTCCAATGAGTCAACTCTTCGCATGAGGTGGCCAAAGTACTGGAGTTTCAGCTTTAGCATCCTTCCTTCCAAAGAAATCCCAGGGCTGATCTCCTTCAGAATTAGATTATTACAGAATATTAAATAAGCAGAGTTCCCTGTGCTATCCAGTAGGTCATTGTTGGTTATCTATTTTAAATATAGCAGTGTGCACATGTCAATCCCAGACTCCCATTCTGCACTGTCCCCCCTTTCCTCCATGGTAACCATAAGTTCCTTGTCTGAGTCTGTTTCTTTTTTGTAAATAAGTTCATTTGTATCAGTTTTTTTTAGATTCCTATAAGCAATAGCATATGATATTTGTCTTCCTCTGACTTACCTAACACTTATTCTTTTCCATAGCTGTATTTTATTAGTGATTTAATATGCCACTAAAGGCTATGCCCATTCTGTAGCTATTGTACAGCTAGGACTATACTGAATAACCTTGAACTTAAACATCATTTTTTACATGCATGATTATATCTGTAAGATAAAGTCCTAAAAGATGGATGATCTCTGGGTCAGAAAATTGGACATTTTAAAAGTTGATAGATCTTGCCAGTTTGCTTTCATAAAGAGTTTGTGAATTTACCTTCTTCTCTGCAAGAGTGCCTGAAGTTTCCTCATACCCCTGTCCATACAGAATACAAAAATACATTTTTGAGCTTTGCTAGCTTGGATCATGGAATTCATACTGGGCCTAGAGAATTTTTTTTCTGAAGTTAAATGGCCCATAGAAGGTAACAGGTAGTGTTTATGAGATCTGGACATATAATGAAAAACACTCAAGTTCTTGTGTTGTGAAAGCCAGTATAAAAAAACAAGATTTCGTGTATTGTGTCTGATTATGAGCAGAAAGTGATTTTTTTAATAAAAAATTTTGAAAAATGGACATTATTGTTTTTAACCTAATAAACTTGAACAGCCTTACTAAATAATTGATTGGGATGTTTCAAACTCTGAGCACAGTTAAGTAGATTATACTAATGAATTATTTGCCTATATTTCTATCAGTTTGTACTTGATTAACTCACTTAAGTAAATTATCTAATTATTTTAGACCAGAATCAATTAACTTAATCTCTGTAGAGACAAAAAGACTAGTGATTGCTTATGATTATTAGTGATTATTGGAGGAATGCATAAAAGGATACTGTTTTGAGGTATCCTTTTGAGGTAATTAAAATGTTATAAAATTGACTCTGGGAATTGTGTTTAAAGTCAAATCTCAGACCCACCAGAGACGCTTGGAGGGTGCAAACAAAACCTTGTGCTCATCAGGACCCAGGGAAAGGAGCAGTGACCTCCACAGGATACTGAACCAGACCTGCCTTTGAGTGTCTGAGTGTCTCCTGCGGAGGCACCAGTCAGCAGGGACCTGCTGCGGGGACAGGGGCTCTGGCTGCAACAGACCTGGGTGGCATGGCCTGTGGCGTGAAGTCCTCTTGGAGGAGGTCGCCATTAGTTCCACTATAAAGGCGTCGAGCAGACGACCCACAAACTGGATGATAATTATACCAAAGAAGTTCTCACATTATTGCAAAAGTTCTAGGGCCCACAACAGATTTCCCAACCTGGGGATCCTGCAAAGGGACCAAGAACCCACAGGGAATTTGACTTTGAAGGCCAGTGGGATCTGATTACAGAACTTCCATAGGCCTGGGGAAATAGACTCTTGAAGGGCACAGCAAAACCTTGTGCGCACCATGACCCAGGAGAGAGGAGCAGTGACTCCACAAGAGACTGGCCCAGACTTGCTATTTCAAATCCTTAAAAATGATGCTGTTAAAGTGCTGCATTCAGTATGCCTGCAAATTTGGAAAACTCAGCAGTGGGCACAGGACTGGAAAAAGGTCTGTTTTCATTCCGATCCCAAAGAAGGGCAGTGCCAAAGAATGTTCAAAGTATCGCACAGTTGCACTCATTTTGCATGCTAGCGCAAAGTAAGGCTCAAAATTCTCTAAGCTAGTCTTCAACAGTACGTGAACCAAGAACTCCCAGAAGTTCAAGCTGGATTTAGAAAAGGCAGAGGAACCAGAGATCAAATTGCCAACATCTGTTGTATCATAGAAAAAGCAAGAGAATTCCAGTAAAACATCTCCTTCATTGACTATACTACAGCCTTTAACTGTGTGGATCACAACAAACTGGAAGATTCTTATAGAGATGGGTATACTAGACCACCTTACCTGCCTCCTGAGAATCCTGTATGCAGGTCCAGAAGCAGCAGTTAGAATAGGACATGGAACAACGGACTGGTTAGTACATCATAGCTGTATAGTGTCACCCTTCTTATTTAACGTATATGCAGAGTACATCATGCAAAATGCTGAGCTGGATGAAACGAGCTAGAATCAAGATTGCCAGGAGAAATATCAATAACCTCAGATATGCAGATAATACTACTCTTATGGCAGAAAGCAAAGAGGAACTAAAGAGCCTCTTAATGATGGTGAAAGAGGAGAGTGAAAAGGCTGGCTTAAAACTCAACATTCAAAAAACTTGATCATGGCATCTGGTCCCATCACTTCTTGGCAAATAGATGAGGAAACAATGGAAACAGTGAGAGACGTTATTTTCTTGGGCTTCAGAATCACTGCAGGTGGTGACTGCTGCCGTGAAATTAAGAGATGCTTGCTCCTTGGAAAAAAAGCTATGACAGATCTATAGACAGCATCTTGAAAAGCAGAAACATTACTTTGCAGACAAAGGTCCATCTAGTCCAAGCTATGGTTTTTCCATGCTCATGTATAGATGTGAGAGTTGAACCACAAAGAAGGCTGAATGCCGAAGAATTGTTGCTTTTGATCTGTGGTGTTGGAGAAGACTCTTGAGAGTCCCCTGGACTGCAGGGAGAGCAAACCAGTCCTACAGGAAATCAGTCCTGAATATTCATTGGAAGGACGGATGCTGAAACTGAAGCTCCAATGCTTTGGCCACCTGACGCGAAGAGCCGACTCATTGGAAAAGACCCTGATGCTGGGAAAGATTAAAGGCAGGAGAAGGGGCTGACAGAGGACAAGAGGTTGGATGGCATCACTGACATGATCGACATGAGTTTCAGCAATCTCCAGGAGTTGGTAAAGGACAGGGAAGTCTGACGTGCCGCAATCCACGGTATCACAAGGAGTCAGACACAACTGAGCAACTGAACAACAACAGAATCGGTGTGGCCACTATGAAAAACATCACGGAGGTCCCTCAAAAAATTAAAAGTGAAACTACCATATAATCCAGCAATTCTATTTCTGGGTGTTTAGTGGAAACAAAGTTCTGTCTTGGAAAAATATCTTCATTTTCCATGTTCACTGCAACATTATTTATTATAGCTAATGCATGAATTTGACTTGATGGGTGGATAAAGAAGATACAAGGGGGGGGCGGTGTGTGTGTCTTCATATATGCAATGGAATATTCAGTTGTAAAAAGAAGTGAAATCTTAACTTTTGCAACAGCTTGGATAGTCTTTGAGGGCGTTGTGAAGTGAAGTAAGAAAGAGAAAGACAAATACCATATGATCTCACCTATATGTGAAATCTCAAAACAAAAATTTAACTCATGTGCCTGAAATAGATTGATAGTTGTTTAAAGTGGGAGGTGGAGGGGTTTGAGGGTTAGGAAAATGGGAGAAGGGGATCAAAAGGTACAAACTTCCAATTATTAAATAAGTAAATTATAGGATATAATATGCAATATGGTGACTAGTTAAAATTTTATTCTGTATTTGAAAATTGCTAAGACTATTCTCATCACCAGAAAAAAAATTGTAGCTGTGTGTGGTGATGGATGTCAACTTATTGTGGTGATCATATCACAGTAGATACAGATCATTATGTTGTATACCTGAAACTAATACAATGGTATATGTCAATTGTATCTCTGTAAATAAAAGGAAAAAAAGTAAAATTCCAGGTGAAGGAGGAAAATTTGCCATTTAAAAGTGTACAGTTCAGTGATTTTAAGTATATTCCAAAGTTGTGTGACTGTTAACCACTGTCTGATTTCAGAACATTTGCATCACTCCAGAAACGAAACCTATACCCTTTTGTAGTCCATTAGTTGTCACTGCATTCTCCTTCACTTCAGCCCCCAACATCTGTTAATCAGCTTTCTGTCTTCATGGATTTGCCTGTTCTGGACATTACATATAGGTGTGTTAGTGTTAGTCGCTTAGTTGTGTCCAACTCTTTGCAACCCCATGGACTGTAGCCCACCAGTATTCTCTGTCCCTGGAATTCTCCAGGCAAGAATACTGGATTAGGGAACCACTTTCCAGGGGATTGAACCTGGGTCTCTCCCAGGGTAGCCCCCAAAAGTAAAACTGTTAGTCATGTCTGCCTCTGTGACCCTATGGACCATAGCCTGCCAGGCTCCTCTTGTTCATGGAATTCTCCAGGCAATAATATTGGAGTGGGTAGCCATTGCTTTCTCCAGTGTATCTTCCTGACCCACGGATCGAACCTGGGTCTCCTGCATTGCAGGGAGATTATTTACCATCTGAGCCACCAGGGAAGCGCCTACATAAAGGTGGAATCGTTCAGTATGTAACCTTTAATGTCTGATGTCTTTCACTTAGCATAATCCATGCTCAGAGTTTATCCATGTTATAGCATGTTTTGTCACTTTATTCTTATCTGTGTCTGAATAATAATTCATTTTATTTATTCAATCATCAATTGATATTTGAAATGCTTATTTACTGTGTGGACATAATATTTTTAGCTTTTTGGGGTATATATATTTATACCCATGAGTGGAATTGCTGAATCATGGGGTAACTAATGTTTAACTTTTAGAGGAACTGCCATGCTATTTTCCATATTTTCTGTTTTACACTCAAACCAATATTTGAGGGTTCCAGTTTCTCCACACCCTTGCCAAAACTTGTGTATCTTCTTTGGAGAAATCTCTTCAAATTCTTTGCCCACCTAAAAAATTAGGTTTTTTATCTCTTTATTGTTGAGTTGTAAAAGTTGTGTAAATATTCTAGATAGTGTTTTCTTCCCACATATGTGCTTCGCAGATATTTTCACCCATTGCATGTCTTTTCTCTTTCTTGATTAGTATCCTTTGAAGCACAACAGTTTTGAATTTTGGTGAAGTCCAGTCTGTCTGTCTTTTGTTGCTCTGGTTTTTGGTATATCTAAGAAGCCATTGCCTAATTCAAAATGTGATCCACTTATAGGTACTTTTACTTCTGCAGTCCTTTTCTTGCCCTGTATCGCCTAGAATATTTACATATGTTCTTCTTTGATCCTAACATTCATTCTTGATCTTTTAACAGAGAGCAGATTAATTTAGCATTATCAGCAAATACACTGCAGTTTTTTTGATATGGGATGGTTTTGTGATATATTGGAATCCTAATTGTGAAGTCAGCTGTCCTTGTTACCAGAGTTGAAAGATTCCTGTAATATGTGTAGATATGCATATGTGATATAATATATCTAGGGTTTAGAGGAACCTTAGTAAGCACAAACCCACTCCAGTGCTCTTGCCTGGCAAATCCCATGGACGGAGGAGCCTGGTAGGCTGCAGTCCATGGGGTTGCTAGGAGTCAGACACGACTGAGCAACTTCACTTTGACTTCAGTTTCATGCACTGGAGAACGCAATGGCAGCCCACGCCAGCGTTCTTGCCTGGAGAATCCCAGGGACGGGGGAGCCTGATGGGCTGCCGTCTCTGGGGTCGCACAGAGTCGGACACGACTGAAGCGACTTAGCAGCAGCAGCAGTAGTAAGCACAAAATCAAGCATAGAGAGATGTGGGAAGTCGAGTTTAAACTTGAACTGTGGTAAAGGTGATTTATTTTGGTTTGGTTTCTTTCATGGTCATATCCTTAATATTGTTTTTAAACAGATCAATGGCATGTAGTTCGAATTATTTAAAACCCTTCTAGTTGTACTAAATCATCTAGGAAGAGAGAAAAATAAATTCATAAGAAGGAATTTCCTTTTAAAAAGAGAATGTGAAAACTCCATAAATTATATCTCTATACATACTGAAGTAAATACAGATAAATTGGTATGATATCTGGGATTTGCTTCAAAATTGGTGGTGGGAGGAATGACAATAGAATTGGCTATTTGGTAGAATTAATGGAACTGAATGAATGGTGTCCGTATGTAATTTTCATAATGGCTTCCCTGGTGACTCAGTGGTAAAGAATCCACCTGCCAGTGCAGGAGAGATGGCTTCCTGATCTGCCATGATCCACTGGATAAGGAAATGGCTACCCACTCCAGTACTCTTGCCTGAAGAATTCCATGGACAGAAGAGCCTGGCGGGCTACGGTCCATGGAGTCACAAAGAGTTGGACATGATTTAGCAACTGAACAATAACATTTTCATAATATATTTAAATTCTTTAAATAAAAACATAAAAAGATGCCCCCATAAACCTAATCTTTAGTTTCAGATCCAACTTCCAAATATTACCATATGGATTTCCTCTGATATTTCTAATTAAATTGGTCAGAAATGGAATCCATTGCCTTTATCTCCAGATTCCTGGTAGCTTCCTTGGTGGTTCAGACGGTAAAGACTCTGTCTGCAATGAGGGAGGCCCAGGTTCAATGCCTGGGTCAGGAAGATTCCCCTGGAGAAGGCAATGGTAACCCACTCCAGTATTCTTGCCTGAAGAATTCCATGGACAAGAGGAGCCTGGTGGGCTACAGTCTGGGGTCACAAAGAGTTGGACATGACTGAGTGACTAATACTTCACTAAATTGGTTGATGGAAGCACCATATACCTGGTTTTCTGAGATAGAAACTTCAGACATTGCCAACTTCCCTAATTCCTTGAAGATTTTTGCTCCTGTCACTCTCTCCTGTGCTCTTCCTATCATAGTATTTGGTAATTGCATCATTCATATATAGATGATCTTTCTAGTACCCTCTCCTCTTGGTTCTTTGAGCTTGTTTCCCCGTTCCCTCCCATCTCTTCGGTTCCCCTCTCTTCCTTCTAGTGATCTTGCCCTTTGCCTTAGCTCATCACGTTCCTGCCATCTCCATAATCTCAGTTTCAAGCATCCCAGTTTTCAGTCACCTTTCTGTCTTTCCAGCATATTCCCTCTTGTATCCTGACTCAACTAATCTTTTGACCCTGCCAACATGTATAATCCTACTACTTTTTTTATTGTTCCTATCTTTCCTTCATGTCCTCACTTAACTTTCTTACGAACACTCCCTTATATGTGTAACTTAAACCCCCTTGTCCTCTCTTTTGATTAGCAGAACCTCAAATCATTCCCTTATTTATGCTTGAAACCTCCTTCCCTTTCTAGATTGTTTGAAAATGACTGGAGGGGAAAAAAATCATAATTATGCTAACTGGTCACAATTTAAATTCATGATTCCCTTTGAATAAGCAATCATATCTCTAGTCCATTCATTCTTTCCTAGCTGATTTGTCATAAAACCGTTAGTGTTTATTTATTTACCCACACTCTGAACAGATGACCTCGCTTGCTATTTCAGCACTGAGAAATTCAAGCAATCAGGAAAGAACTTTTACAAACCTACCATCTGTCCAAGTACCGGGACTTGCACCTGTAAATCTTCCTTCCTTCCTTTGCCATGGATAAACTCTTTCCTACGCTTGTGCGCTAGATCCTATCTCCATTTACTTGCCCAAAATTACTACTTCATCAGTTCTTTGTGCTATATCATCATTATTTTCTTTTGCACTGAGTTATTTCCATCAACATATTGGACTGTTATTTTTCTCATCTGAAAAAATGGTGACTCTTAATCCCACTTTCACATTCAGGCATTGCTTTTATTTTACTTGATCTGTTAACAGCATTTGACACAGTTGACTCAGTCTCTCATCATTGAAATACCTTCTTAACTTGACTTTTAGGACTTTATTCTTTGGATTTTTATTTCTCAAACTCCCTGAAGCTGGAAAATCCAGCCAAGATTAAGGTGCTGGCCGATTGGATTCCTGGTAAGCGTCTTCTTTCTGTCTTGCCGGTGGCCGTCTTTTCACTGTGTCCTCATATGGTGGCGAGGGAACATCTCCATTTAACCCTTTGCAAAACCACACGTCCTCCTAATATGAGGACCCTGCCCTCGGACCTCATCTAACCTTAATTACCTTCCAAAGACACCATCTCCAAATACCATCTCACTGGGATTTAGAACTTCAGCATGTGAATTTGAAGGTGGGGCATGAGGACCACAATTCAGTCCATAGCAGAGGATCTATGGGCGACATTCTGAGTCTGGACCACTGTTTAAAACCACAGCAAGACAGGGTTGCACCAAGGAACACTTTTTTGTATAGTGGTCAAGAATGTGACTTTTAAAATTAAACTGGTTCATTTTCAGTGATGAGTAATTTAATAAAGGCTTGGCATTTTCAATTAAGCTTTCTATTATATCTGTAGCAGTTTTTAATGTTTAAGTTAGATACCGTTATTTGTCGTGGATAGGTATTTCCCACGTTCTCTTCTAGGGTTAGCGTGTATTGCTGTTTCTAGAGCCAGTAGCGAGTTTCTCTTCTAAGTGTTATAAGAATCATGTAAGATTTGCCTCCTAGTGGAATATTCAGATTGTTTAGCCTCTTTTTATCTGTGAGAGGTTTGGTGGTATTTTTGCTTTGGGGTTTTTGGCAGGGTGACAGGTGTTTTTTTGTTTTGTTTTTTTAAAGATTGTAAAGTTACCAGTCTGCTTGAGTCCGGTTGGTGTTCACGTTAGCACATCTGCAAAGCACTTATTGCACTCCATCACCTGAATTCAGACCTTAAATTCCCTAATGAAAGCTAGGAGTGTAGGTGAAAACTATAGGGATGGTCAAACATTTTGTAATGTTTTCAGCAGCTTTCTTAGTTATGTTTAAATCTGTTAATAAATACATGTACAAATCTACATTGCCTGGGTTACTGCTGTTGAAAACTGTTGAAAAACATCCCAGAAATCCCTAGCTCTTGTTAGAATGTAGTTAAGCATGAGAGAAGATGATGTGTATATGTAGATACAAAAAGTTCACAGACTGATGTAGCTATATTGGCATGGAATTCCCTTTTGAGTAAATTGGAATTTAAGCCAGGGAGCAATTAGGTAGCACTGCTCAATATATGCAGCAGATATCTGTGAAAGTAGTTCTTCACAGCTTTGGATTAGTGCTTGCTTCGGGAGCACATATCCTAAAAAATTTTGAACTATGCAACATGTTATTTTAACACTGCCACTTTTAAAACTTCACAAATCTTTTATTGTTATAAACAAATGAAGAATGATGTATTTTGGATATTCTGTCACCCATGCGAATGACATTTAATTAAAATGTATTGAGATTTATTTAGTTATTCAACATTAGTTAATATACTCTATGCCTTTATTTAATGCAGTTTTCCAAGTTCAGTTTTTATGTTTTCTTTATTAATGGTTTTGGACACTTTTTTAACCCTCTCTTCCCCCCAACCCCAAATATGCAGCGTAATGTTAGAAAACAGCAGTGATTTAATACTATTTAATGGGATCATGGACCCTTTGTGACATTTTTATTATTATCCTTATGGATAAAAATGGATGGAAATTTCCTAAACATCTGCACAGTGGGCTCTTCTAAATGATAATTTTACCCAAATTGTTAGTGTGCAGTGTGTTTCAAGCATTTCCATAAAAACCCAACAAGATTTGAAGTTACCCATCAGCCCAGAGAAACTGAGCAGTGTTGAATTTTCACATGCCTTTTCAAAAACAATGGACAGATAAGGTAAGATGTGCAAGTTTTGTAGTTTGTTTACAATATAAATGAGGTTTGTCCCATTTTTAAGTTGTATTTTCTTTATGAAAATTTTTAGCTGTACCATTCCCACTTTTCAAAGTGGCTTTGAAACACAAATTTCAAAATGTGGCTTTCAAAAAGTGGCTTTGGGTAACACAAATTTTGTTGGGTAAACACAATTTTGTGTTTAAAATTGTGTCAGAATTCCAGCTTTGTGTTTAAAGCCTAAAAAAGGAAATAAATGCTAGAACTTTTGAATTTAGTTATAAACAGTAACATCTTAAATGTGATAAACCACAACAGAAAGGTCTCTCTGTTTGGCAAAGTCACATTCCCCAGGGACTCACTAAACAGCAACAGCACTGTTAGCAGCATCAGCTGAGGCTTTGTTTGTGCCCTTCTCTAATGGCTCCTTGTTCCCCCAAAGCTGTTGAAGAAGGTGTGATGCTTACATAGTCCTCATTAAGGATTCTTTTCATCACTGCTTAGATTAGCTGACGAAACCTACATATCAGAGTTTGGGAGTTTGACTTCTACTGGATCTGCTATAATGATCCCTGAAAAATCACCAGGTTTTTTTTTTTCTGTCCTCATTTATTGGCTGGTGGCATCTAGGAATAGATTGACATGTACTGTTGGAGAGAATATAAATAATTTATCAATAGCTTTGCAGTAGCTGGCAAGATAAAACATAATGTATGGATATTTGCATTTAACATTTTTCTAAATAGTGCTCATAGTAACATCCTTTGATTGTCAAATCTAGTCTTTCTATTTTAAAGCAGCACTTTGGAAATCTCCATTTTTCCCAGTTTTTTCCCACTGAAATATCATCATGTTCCTGAAGGAGCATCCTTTTAATAAGTTGAAGAAAGGAATTGTATGTTTTAAAAGACAGCTTTAAAACAAACCTCCTTAGATAACAAAAGTTAATTAACATAATATGTTTTGCTATGATTCTACTTGAAAAGATGCACTCAGATTTGCATTCTACACTGGCACTGGTTCTTTTAGCTAAGCATACAGGTGATTTCTTTTACTGGAATCAATATTTTGTACAAAATTTAGAAATAATAAGAAACCTATTTAAGACAGATTTTAATCACATGATATGAGGCTTCAAATGTTTTGAATTTAATGTGTTTTAAGAAAATTTATCAGGATTCTCTTCTGGTAGGAACTGACTTGGAAGAAAGTGCTTCTTTCAAATATTTATTTACCAGCTACTTTGAATTGAGTAAGCATATGCATTTTACTCATCATTTGGAAACAATATTATGCCCAGCACTTGTTATGAATGTGTGATTTTATGATTCAGAGCAATATTTAATTTTTTGTTTTTCCTGGTATGGATATTTATACTGTAGTCCCTGCTTGCAGAGAGTAGAAATAGTTTCTATTACCATTTTTTGAAAAGTCAGTGTAAAAAAAAGAGCCTTTCAAATTATGCAGTGGTGTTCTATTGAAAACTGAGGAGGTTACTAGATGTTTTACCAAGAATAGATATACTGGAGAACTATTTATTTAAAATTATTAGCATATAAGCTAGATTTGTTTTCCTTTCATTTTCACATGAATGATCAGTGACTACTAGTTTATCTAAAATTTGTGTAAAATGTTTTAAAAATATTTTTAACTGATGATATTTATAAAGCATTGATTTTTGTCATGTTTTTAAATTTATCAAACTTTAAACAAACATAGATACTAACTTTTAAGGGTTTGTCAGTTGCCATTGTAAACCATCACCGTGCAAGTTTTATTTTTACTAATCATTTAGTTGTGTTATTCTTTCATGTTTCAGTTTTGAAATGTTTATTTGCATCTTACTACTTTAGAAATATGAAGAGGAAATTTCCCATAAACAGCTCAAAATGGACTGATAAAAGTGATGTTTGCTTGAAAGACTTGTTGCATGTATACTCATGTAATTAAACTCTGTAATTAGAAATAGAAAAAAAAGCATGGAGTTTTTAATCCTAGGTATGTCAAAAACAGCTGCAACTTTTTATTTTTAAAGCATGGGCTTGAATTATTGCTTTTTCATAATTTTCCTTACGTTCTACCACTGTATTATTTAATATATATGTATTTGTTAGCATTTTAAATATTCAGACATTTACATGCTTGTAATGATTTTTTATTAGTATTCTTGGATGTTTTATTTTAGCTCTTGCCTTCTGCATTTGCAACTAAATTATACTTTATATGCTAGACAAGGTTTATGCCAGCCTAATTGGTTGCTGGTATTTCTTAGCCTCACAGCTGCTGTGAATTCAGCTGTGAACTACATATAATAGGATCCTGTTTTCAAAGACCAAAAGGCAATTGTCAACATGTAAAACTTGTTTTTGACAAATATATGAGGTTTTATGGCAAATTAAATAACACTAATAGCAACCTTAAGTAACCATCTTAATTTTAAAGGTTAGAAAATCCTGAAATGTAGAATTCATATGTTATTTTTTCATCACTGGGTCAAAGGTGGCTTGAATTCAGGTGTTCTTCTGTTCATTTGCAGATTTTTTTCTTTTTTTAAAAATTATTTGTCTTCATATTTACTAACAGATTTTTGAAAATTGAGAGCTGAAAGTTGAGGCTTAAAATGATGTAAAGATATTTCTTAAAAGGAGCTAAACATAAAACTTTGAAATAAAAATTGCTAATTCAAAATATTTTCTATATTTACATTACTTGACTTAGTAAATATTATTTTATAAATTATTCTGACATCTATATTTGGGGTGAAATTTATATTTCTCTTAGGTTTAACCATATGAAATTGTCATTTTTGGGGTTAAAAATATGGACTGTTTTTTCCTTCTTATAGTTATGATAGTTCTTATGTGGTTTAATTATATTTAAAAATCTGTTAGTTCTCAATAGTAGAAACCAAGAAGATCTGTTTTTAAACAATACATTTATCTCCTGAGGTCAGTAATCTGTTTCTGAAAGTCAGATGTTTTGTATAGAAAATGCTGCTTGGGAATCTATTTGCCTTTATTATAAATAGGAAAAAAGTGTAGTGTTAATCATCAACTCAAACTAGGACTTCCTCGTGGCCCAGTGGTTAAGTCTCTGCACTTCAATGCAGGGGACGCGGGTTCTGTCCCTGATTGCAGAAACTAAGATTCCATTTGCCACGCAGTGCCATTTTAAAAAAAAAAGTAACTGACATTATAAATCCACCTGCATATAAACATTTAACAAACAATAAATAAGGGTACCAAATCCATTCAGTTCAGTTCAGTTGCTCAGTCGTGTCCGACTCTTTGCGACCCAAATCTATTACATACACAATAAAATCTTTTCTTCCATTATAATTGCTGTTTCCCTGTCCTTACTATTTCCTTTCAATATTTTCTTAAATGTTTGGGACCTCATTCAGCACTGGGCCAAACAAGGACTAAATAAATATAAAAGGCTGTGGAAATACATTTAGGACAAGCACACTGTGTCAGAAAGTAGCTGACACCGAGTATCATGCTTGTGTTTTGTATCACTTTGATACTTGGTGTGCTTTTTTATTGTGATTGTGACCATCTATCAGTTATATTTGGAATGTAACTCAGAACATTTCTTTGCACATTCTTGTTTAAAATGCAAATTGAGTTTTGGCATGTACAGATATAATTCTTTTCCTATTTAAACACTGGCCAAAATATCTTAGATTGAGAAATAATTTTTTGAAGTTTGGGTATTAAAAACCAAGAGGTGCTTTCATGGGAAAATGATTAGAAAGACATTTGCAGGATTTCCCTGTTTTTGTCAGAACTTTGCAACTATTTTTTTACTTCTCTGTCAACATGACATTTTCTAACTGTAATTTGTCTTTATAGGTAGGTTGAAGTAATGCTGAAAACTTTAAAATCTGTCTCTAGATTATCAAGTTTTAAAAGTAGTGTTTTGAAACTGTAAGAGTTATTAATTTATGTAATAGTATTGATTTTAATATTATAGTGTGAACTTAATAGGTTTCAAATCTAACTTTCATTTTCTGTGAATATGAAATACGACTTAAAGATGGATTGACACTTCTGGTCAAAATAGTAGAATAAAATTCATGTACTTGCATCCATATACCGCAGATATGAGAAAACCTTTAAAAAGACATAGCTGAGCTCAAGAACAAGGTATCACCATGGCAGAAATACTAAGGGATGAGTAAGGCTGAGCAGGTGGTGCTGGTGGTGGTGGTTTAGTCGCTAAGTTGTATCCAGCTCTTGTGACCCCATGGACTACATAAAGCCTGTCTGTGGGATTTCAGGCAAGGGTAGGTAGCTAAAGTTTGATTCTGAAGGATGGTGGGGGACCAAAAAAAAAGAATCAGAGTCAGGTTCACTGTTTGAAGACAAAGATTTGTGATTCCTCTTTAAAGATGCTGATAAAAAAAAAAAAATTCCTGGTGATTTGCTCCCCAGAGCTAGATTTAAAGGAAATTTTCCTCCAAGGGAGGCAGTCCAGTCTAATTAAGGTAGAAATACAAGGGTACTACTCAGCCACTGTGCACTGGCTAAATCAGACCAATTATTTGTGGCTTTATCTGTTCTGATTGGTGATGTATCTCACAGTAGGATTACTGAGAGTCAAAGGATCATAAAGAAAACTAGAAAATAGTTTGAACAATAACAAAAATACTACCTATGAAAATTTTTAAGATGTTGCTAAAGCTGCTCTTGGAGAGAAATGTGTAGCTTTATTTGCCTATAAAGAAAAAAAATGATAAAGATGAATGAACTAAACATCCACCTTAAGAATTTAAGAAAAAATACCTAAAATAAGTTGAAAGTAATAAATAAGGACTAAAAACAATAATTAAGTATTTAATAACATATAATAAAGGGGCTCAGCAAACAGAAGTGTTGTTCTTGGGAAAGATAAAATTGACAAATCTCAGATGATTTATCAAGGAAAAAAGTTGAGAAAAATAGGAATAAAAAGTGATTATCATTACTGTATGCCCCAAATGTGGAACCATAAAAATATAATTATCAAAACAATCAAGAATAGAAAACTACAGCAATCTTATATTAAGGAAATTGAGTCTTCTCACAAATAAAACCCTAAACCAAAGTGACTTTAACCAGTATCCACCAAACACTCAAGTTTCAAATAATTCTTGTTTTATACAAAGTATTCCAGAATAAGGTTGGGATGAGAAGGCAAAACTTCTGGCCAGTATTAAGCTTGATAAATGATGTAAAACAAAATATTCAGTGCAATTCTAATCAGAATCTTAACAGGTGGGGTTTTTATTGCTAATTTATTTATCTTTGGAACTTGACAAACTGATTCTAAAATTTATACAGATCTGCAAAAGTCTTAAGAAGACCCAAAGAAACTTGAAGAACAATAAGAATATCTGGTAAAATAAGCTCTTACTTTACCAGATAGCAAGATTTATTGCAAAGCTATAAGACAATGTAGTTTTGATCCAGGAGTAAAGAAATAGACTTGTGTGGATGCTTGGAATTTGATGGGTAGTTTTGCAGATAAGTAGAAGGAAGGGCTTTTCAGGAACCAGCACTGGAGAAATTTGTTTTTCATGGGGAAAAAATGAAAATTGTGTTACTATACCCAAAAATCAAAATAACAGTGGATTACAGCCTTGAATGTAAAAGGCTTTGTAAAACTTAAAAAAAAAAAAAATTTATTAGGGTGTAGTTGATTTACAATGTTGCATTTGTTTCTGCTCTATTGCAAAGTGTATCTGTTTTATATATATACATATTCTCTTTAGATTCTTTTCCCATATTGATCATTACAGAGTATTGAAAAGAATTCCATGTGAGTCCTATAAAACATTAGAAGAAAATATAAGAAACTTTCTTAATGACCTGAGTCTCAGGAAGAATTTTTTGACATAAAAAGCCATAATTGAGAAATATATATGTATATTTTTTGACTACATTGAAATTAAAACTCATCTAGTTCATCAAAAGACACATTAAAAAAGTGAAAAGATAAGCCACAGCATTGGAGGAAGTGTTTGTTACCCATGTAACAGAAGATTATCACCCAGGAAATATATAGCGAATTTCTGTAGAGAAGTAGTTTAAAAAAAATTTTTTTAAACACATGAATGGCCTGAATGCCAATGAACTCGAAATAGGCATAAGCTCATTAAGTTAGAGAAATTAGAACCACAGTGTGATATATTAAATCTGACAAATATTTTAAGTATTATTTTGAATATGAAGTAATTGGTAGTGGGATTACAAATCTTTACAGGTACAGCCACTATAAGAAACATAACACTAACTGGAAAAGCTGTAGATGTTTCTACTCTATATTTCTTCTCATTGTATGTTCAGAATACTTGTATATTTTTCTCAGTACACCTATGTAGGAATGCCTGCAGCACCAGTCCTAACAGTAGAACCATAAAAACAGACGTCCATCAACAGAATAAATTTTGGCATATTCATATATAGTGAAAATGAGTGGACATAAAGGGAGGCCTGGTGTGCTGCGGTTCATGGGGTCGCAGAGAGTCAGACACAACTGAGCAACTGAACTGAGTGAACAGTGACATAAGTGAATCTTGGGGAAAAGTGTTATGCAAAAGAAAGCCTTAAAAGTCGGGTCCATTTATGTACAGTTTAAAAATAGGCCAACTTTAGGTTGTTGTGTGTGTTACGTTTGTAAGTGAAAAAACTATAAAGAAAAGCCACAGTATGATTATCTCAGATATCAGAGTTTTGGTTACTTGAGTTGGAGGGGAAAGGGGGAGAAAGAAGGAGTTTCACTGGGGTGGGGGGTGGAGTAGGGGGATGTGAGGTTTCAAAGGTATTGATTCTTAACCTGGCTCATGCACAGGTGTTGCTCTATTATGTGTTAAAGTGTAGATGTGAGTGTGAGCTTAAAAGTTACAAGTTGATGGGGAATTAGAGTCAAATGACAATTTAGGATAGAGTATAGGAATATTTTCAAACCAGAGAAATGGGATGATCACATGGAGGGCCACATGGGAAGATTGTCACAGGTTCTAGAAAAGGTCTTTCTAATCTTGATTTGTCTGTGAGCTTGTGATTCTGTATCTGTAGTTGTCTTATTATTAACAGCAGTGCATGACTGTTAAGAACATAGACTTAGGATAAATTACATCATTGTTCCACCACTTCGTAGCATCATTTTCCCAGTCATCCAGGCTCAAATTTTCCTATAATACTTACACATTATTTATCACTAAATCGTGATTTTTTCCTTTTGAAAAATCTCATATATCTGTCCCTCTTTTTATTATGTAACACTTTTGTTTACAGGTGATTACCATTTAACTTTGGAAGAAATCGTAAATTTTTACTACAATAAAGTAAAATATTTGAGTATCTCAGCTGAGCCTTATATCAAAGAGACAAAAATATCTTCAAAGGCATTTTGGGAATTCAGTCTTAGAAATTTTTTTTCAAAGATATTATTTGGTAATAGTAATAAAGCCCCCCCATGCTGCATAGATGCTTCAGATATATCTAGTTATCTAATCCACTGACAAAAAGCAAACACTCAAGACTTCATTGGTTCATTCAGATCCAGTCTTTTTATTCATTTCTTATTGCTTCTTGTTGGATGAGTAAACGGAACTGTGGTAGAGATAAACCAACATTTTCTTAATTCTACCCTACTAAATATCTAGAGTTTAGTCTTAACTGGTGGATCAGCTGCTTTTGACTCGAGAATTTCTATACAGTCAGCAAAAACAAGACCAGGAACTGACTGTGGCTCAGATCATGAACTTCATTGCAAAATTCAGACTTAAATTGAAGAAAGTAGAGAAGACCGCTAGACCATTTAGTTATTACCTAAATCAAATCCCTTACGATTATACAGTGGAAGTAACAAATAGATTCAAGGATTAGATCTGATAGATAGATAGAGTGCCTGAAGAACTGTGGATGGAGGTTCGTAACATTGTGAGGCCATGATCAAAACCATCCCCCCAAAAAAGAAATGCAAAAAGGCAAAATGGTTGTCTAAGGAGGCCTTACAAATAGCTGAGAAAAGAAGAGAAGCTAAAGGCAAAGGAGAAAAGGAAAGATAGACCCATTTGAATACAGAGTTCCAAAGAATAGCAAAAGGGATAAGAAAGCCTTCCTAAGTGATCAATGCAAAGAAATAGAGGAAAACAATAGAATGGGAGAGACTAGAGATCTCTTCAAGAAAATTAGAAATACCAAGGAACATTTCGTGCAGATGAGTACAATAAAAGACAGAAACAGCATGGACCTAAACAGAAGTAGAAGATATTAAGAAGAGGTGGCAAGAATATACAGAAGAACTGTACAAAAAAACTCCACGAGCCAGATAATCACAATGGAGTGATCACTCACCTAGAGCCAGACATCCTGGAATGTGAAGTCAAGTGGGCCTTAGAAAGTATCACTACAAGCAAAGCTAGTGGAGATGATGGAATTCCAGCTGAGCTTTTTCAAATCTTAAAAGATAATGCTGTTAAAGTGCTGCACTCAACATGCCAGCAAATTTTGAAAACTCAGCAGTTGGCGGCAGGACTATTTTCAGGTCAGTTTTCATTCCAATCCCAAAGAAAGACAATGCCAAAGAATGTTCAGGCTACCACCCAGTTGCAGTCATCTCACACACTAGTAAAATAATGCTCAAAATTCTCCAAGCCAGGCTTCAGCAGTACAGGAACTGAGAACTTCCATATTTTCAAGCTGGATTTAGAAAAGGCAGGGGAACCAGAGATCAAATTGCCAATATCTGTTGGATCATCGAAAAAGCAAGAGAGTTCCAGAAAAATATCTGCTTTATTGACTGTGTGAAAGCCTTTGACTGTGTGGATCACAAGAAACTGTGGGAAAGAGATGGGAATATCAGACCATCTGACCTTCCTCCTGAGAAATCTGTATGCAGGTCAAGAAGCAACAGTGAGAAGTGGACATGGAACAACAGACTGGTTCCAAATAGGGAAAGGAGTACGTCAAGGCTGTATATTGTCACCCTGCTTATTTAACTTAAATGCAGAGTGCATCATATGAAATGCTGGACTGGATGAAGCACAAGCTGGAATCAAGATTGCCAGGAGAAATATCAGTTACCTCAGATATGCAGATAACACCACCCTTATGGCAGAAAGCGAAGAAGAACTTAAAGAGCCTCTTGATGAAAATGAAAAGGGGAGTGAAAAAGTTGGCTTAAAGCTCAACATTCAGAAAACTAAAATCGTGGCATCTGGTCCCATCACTTCATGGCAGATAGATGGGGAAACAGTGAAAACAGTAAGAGATTTTTTTTCTTGGGCTCCAAAATCACTGCAGATGGTGACTGGCACCATGAAATTAAAAGACACTTGCTACTTGGAAGAAAAGTTATTAAAAGGCAGAGACATTACTTTGCTAACAAGTGTCTGTCTAGTCAGAGCTCTAGTTTTTCCAGTAGTCATGTATGGATGTGAGAACTGGACTAAAAGAAGCTGAGTGCTGAAGAATTGATGCTTTTGAACTGTGGTGTTGGAGAAGACTCTTGAGAGTCCCTTGGACTGCAAGGAGATCCAACCAGTCCACTCTAAAGGAAATGTCCTGAATATTCATTGGAAGGACTGATGCTGAAGCTGAAACTCCAATACTTTGGCCACCTGATGCGAAGAACTGACTCACTAGAAATGACCCTGATGCTGGGAAAGATTGAAGGTGGGAGAAGGGGATGACAGAGGATGAGATGGTAGGATGGCATCACCGACTCAATGGACATGAATGAGTTTGAGTAAACTCCAGGAGTTGGTGATGGTCAGGGAAGCCTGGCATGCTGCAGTCCATTTGGTTGCAAAGAGACACAACTGAGCTGAACTGAACAGGAAGATTCCACATGCCAAGGGGCTACTAAGCCCAGGAGCTGCAGCTATTGAGCCTGCATGCCTAGAGCCCATGCTCTTCAACAAGAGAAGCCACCTCAACAAGAAGCGACCACAACTAGAGAGTAGCTTCCTCTTACCACAGCTAGAGAAAAGCCCATGTAGCAGCCAAGACCCAGCGCCGCACCCCTCAAAAAAGAATGATGCCTTTTGAAGCATTCACATGCTCTCCCCTATTCTCATTAGTGTGATAATTCTGTTGGGAATTACTTGGAGATCCCAATCTGTACTGCTCTTCAACAACCTCAAGCATAGCCTCTCCGTTTCCTGCTGGATGTTTTTCTTATGGTAGTTCAGTGCTCAGATACATCTTCTTTGGGGTCCTTTCCTATTGAAGAAATTGTTATCCATGTGTTATGATGACCTTTATAGCAATAGTCTTCTTGGCCCTACTAGTGGATATTATGGTTGGAGGCTGCTAAAGGTGATGGGTGGGGGAAGAGTGGCTGCTGGGTCTCAGCCTCCTGCTCATGTTAGAGAGATGGTGATAAATTCGGGGCTTGATGGAAGCCGTGGTAGCTCCTCTTAGGGGAACTTCTTCTGGTTCAGGGAGTACATTTAGCTGATAGCCTCAACTATTAATATCTTTAAGGCTCCTTAGCTTTTGAGCTGAGGCCTTCATGTTTGGAGGCCTTTACGTCCTGGGAAACCTCCGTCTAGTGACTGGGTATGGCGTGAGTACTAGAGCATTTCCATTTTGGCCCTCTGTGGGACTCCTTTAATGGTCAGTCTTTGCTCTGGAGCTCCCTGAAGGGCTGGCCAAGACTGTCAGATCTGCCTCATGATCTGAGACTTTCTTTGCTCAATCCTGCTTTATGTCCCCTTTCTTTTATAGGTTGCAGATAATGCATCACAGTCTGAAAGTTTTCCATGACCAGTCCTGTTTCCTTCTCCTTTTGTCTTTTACAGTAAACCTTTTGTTCTCATAACTATCTCAACATCTGCTTCCCAGAGGACCCAACTGACATATACTATTAGTACTGGTTATTTACCTAATTTCTGTCCAAATCAAATTTCAGTGAGTGTTATCTAATTTCCCTAAAAAGCTTCTCCCTTGAATCCTCTCAGTATTTTCCAGTTCATCATTTCCCTCCACTCCCAATACTTGCTTTCCTAATGTCCACTTAATCTGAATAAATGACACCACTATTTATTCAGTTGCTTTTACTTTTGTCTTCACATTTTAGTTCTTGACCCATTTAGAACTTTTTGAGGGGAGGGAAAATAACTGTGAGACAGAGATCAGTCAGCAAAACTGGAGAATTACGGTAGTCAGGGATGAATGAGGTCACAGAGGTGGGGAGGGGTCAGATCCTATAGGGCTTTGTTTCAGGACATTTAAGGCCATTGGAAGTACTTTGGCTCTTACTCTGTGTGAGATGGGAGCCACTGGAAGGTCTTGAGCAAAGGAATAGTCTGACTTGGTTTTTACCAGGAATGTTTAGAAAGAATAGGCAGTAGAAGAGAGAGAGTAGTTGGGAGAGAATTGCCGTAATCCAAGATTAAGGCCTTGGTGACTTATACCAAGGTGATTGCAGTGGAATTGGTGAGAAATGATACTATCTGGGTAAAACTCAGGCCAACATCATTTTATTTAAAAAGAAAAAAAAAACTCTAGGAGTTTCTGGGTACACAGTGAGCGTTGAGGATCTGTGCTACAGTTTATAAATGTTTCCAGGGGTATTTGGAATTTAAGCCACACAGTCATCTTCCTTGTCAGCTTAGTTTTAGGAGAGTAGAGAAACATAGTGATAATAGCAAGTGCTTTTGCATGTGACTGAGGTTCAAATATGTGCCAACTAATAGCTGTGTGACTGTGAGCCTCAGTATCTTCATTTTAAAGAAAGAAATCTCTACTTCAAAGATATGTTTGTAATGTTAAATGAACCAGTGTAGATTTTAAATGAGCCAATCTTTGATGTATGTGTGCTTACAAAGTAGTAGGTTAAAGGTCTAACCTATCATATTGGTAAAAATATTTTAAATTGATAATGCTCAGTGTTGATGAGGATATAGAATAGGCCCCATTGTTGGTGGGAATATAGAGACCAATTTTCAAATAACTATCAAAATTTCAGTTTCCTTAACCCAGTCTGCTTCTAGAAATTTAGAAATCTAGGATGAAAACATTCATACTATCTACTTATACTCAGTGTAACATGTTTTAATGGCAAACAATTGGAAACAGTTTAAATTCTTCTTAGTAAAAGAATAAATTATGATGTTTTCTTTTATAGAATGCTTATGAAGTTGTTAAAATTAATATTGATCCATAATGCTGTTGTGGAAAGATTCCAATATATATTTTAGTTTTTTAAAAAGCACCAATATACTGCTCACAGTATATACTTAAATTTTCAATATTTGAAATTTTAACAAGATTATATGTATTCACTTAATTTTTATATGTGCCCACATATAAAATAACTAGACTTTTTTGACTCAGAATCCTTTTCCTAATAATTTCTAAACAATTTGATCAATTGTACAGGGAATGATAGTGAAATTTAAGTTAAAAGTATTTTGTATCTATATAGAATTAAAAATTGCTTCATGAATTTTTGTTATGTGTTCTTCAGGATCATTGTTGGCTCACAGTAAGGACACTTTAATGATTCAAACTGTTGTAACAGTATAAAATTTCAGGCATTCCATGCCACGTGTAACCATTTATCACATATGCTGAAAATAAAACTTTCAGTCTAATTTCTTGAGTTCTTGGTCTTGACAAGTGGCAAATTCATTTATGGTTCCATAGACAAAGTTCATTCCCCAGTCCCAAGAATCTTGCAGATCCCTCGTATCATAGTCTTTTAAACTTGTAAATTATAAAATTATTTTTGACAGTGTTTAGGGATACCATAATTTGTAGCATTTTAAAAGTGTATATTTTATTCCCACTTAGGCCGAATACATCAAGCAATGGTAACATCTTTAAATGAAGATAATGAAAGTGTAACTGTTGAGTGGATAGAAAATGGAGATACAAAAGGCAAAGAGGTATGTTCATTAGGTTAAATTTTATTTCTAGTCTTAAAATCAAGATTCCAAATATGAAACAAAACAGAAAACTGTATAGTTTAATATAGTGCATGTATCTGCTATCATTCTTTGAAAAACTTTCAAAGTGATTAAAAAGTTGCACTCAAAGAAAGGTAGATACCTCCTGCATATCTCATGTAATTAGACATATAATCAGACCACAAAGTACTACTTTAAGAGAGATTCTTTTAAATAAATATATGTTGGTTGTAATTCTAGGTAATTTAATTTTTAAGGTAATATCATTAATTAGACTGAAATTGTTTAACATTTATCCTTTATGTATAAATTTATTTGAAAATGAAAGATTGTCTAAATTCACTCTGAAAATATCTGCATTTTTAAAAACAGATTGACCTGGAGAGCATTTTTTCACTTAACCCTGACCTTGTACCAGATGAAGAAATTGAGCCCAGTCCAGAGACACCCCCACCTCCAACATCCTCAGCCAAAGTAAACAAAATTGTAAAGGTTAGTGATACAATTTCAGAGCAGGGTGTGTGTGTGTGTATTCTTGTTTGAAATTCGACTGTGAAGAGTATGTATTTGTTTGCTTTTAGAAAAACCTTAATTCTTTCTGCCATCTACATGTATATGTACACACACATACTTTAAAGGATTGAAAAATTATCTAATTCACAATTCTAGATCCTAGAAATTTCATGACTGGTTAGGATTTTTCCTAAGACTAGTAGTTTATTAGAAGACATTGGTCAAAATCTTTGCTTGTTAGTGTTTGTTGAGTGAATACATATGATTTTGATAAAAAAAAGATTAGTTTCTTTTTCATAATAAATTCCCATTTTAGTAGTCTTTTCAGATAGTAATTCTGCTGTTTAGATTTATTTTTTTAAATGAGATGACAGTTTAACTATTTCTGTATTATCTGTGAAGATAAATTTTAAAGCCATGCTATGCCCCTCCTAACAGTTAAAAATATATGTGATTTTTAAATTATTTTAAAGTAATTCCTCTTCTCTATTGAAATGTCTCAATGCTAAAACTTTGTATCAAAATACAACTTTTAAAAAATCAGATAGTCCCTGACAGTTGTTAAATCTGCAATTCTTTGTGTTCAAAAATTTTCACTACATTGTTGATTTTATCTTATACAAAGATTAATAAGATTTTAGCCCTGTAGGAGCTCTCTGTCTTACATGGAAGACATTCATAGGCACCCACGTATAATATGATAGAAACTCAACAATATCAGCAAAATTCTGATATGAACAATACTCTGCTTTTATGAACATAAGACATTTTCAATTCATATAATTTCAGCATATTGAGAATCACTGCTTAGAGATCCCCCTTAGAATTACTCCCTTGTAAATGGACTGTTTTTCATATTTGGCTTCACAGCCTTGAAGGGTCTTCATAGTTCATCTTTCTTGATATGTCCTTAGCAGCCTTTGCTGTATATTAGAATCACCTGGAAATTTTTCAGAATACACTGATTCCTAACCCCACTCCTAGAGATTCAGTTTTACTTTATCTAAAGAATAGCCCTAGCATCAATATTCTTTTAATAGTAGCCATCTGATTTGATGTGCAGTTAGCATTGAAACTCACGGCATTATTTGGTATCTTTATTTTAGATGAAAAAAGTAAAGTCTTGGTAAATAAATAGTAGGACCAAAAACTTGCAAGTCTAATGAAACCTTTTATTGAAAACCAACAGTGTATTTCATAGTATTTTGATGGTTCAGTTTAACAATGAGCTGTACATTGCCTAAAAATTCTGTTTTGTTACTTACCCCTGACATCCAAAGGTGAAATTTTGGCAGGATAGCATGATGATTAAAAAACACACACTTTAATGAAATTATTTAATCTATTTTTGCTTCAGTTTCCTCATCTATGAATCCAGAATAGCAATAATAGTGACCTCATAGGGTTGTTGTGAAGATTAAATGAATTAATACATAGGAAGCCCTTAGAACAGTACCTGGCTCATTTTAATTCCTGCCTGTTTTGGGACAGTGGCAGGATATTTAAATAAACTTGAATATTGATGGCATTACTGCTAATTTATTATAAGATAATTTTAGCTTTTCTCCATTTATTTTTTCCCTTTTTTCCATTTAGTTTTGTATTATTGTATGTCTATATTTTTGTTTAATTAAAGGAAGCTGATTATGATAGATGTATATATGAGGAATAAAGAGAGAAAGTAAAATGAATGTTTTCTCTATTATAGAATCGACGGACTGTGGCTTCTATTAAGAATGAGCCTCCTCCAAGAGATAATAGAGGTAAAATTTTATGTACTAATTTTGCCTATGGCCCTACCAAGGTAAATCAGAAGTAAGTATTACCCCTGGTGGTGTTATTTATTTAAACTTTACATGGCTAATTTTTAAGATTGGTATCTTCTTGATTTCCCAAGACAATAATGTCAGTGATATCTAAAAAATGATTTGTAAAGGTATATGATAATTGTGAAACTCCATGTTATGTGCACTTTTGATTCATCTTATTTACTCAGTCATTTTTCAGATTTGAAGAGAGTATTATGAGAAAGAAAGGAATGGGGAAGTAGTCAGTTGATTTAACAAGGGTAAATTTATCATTGACATTTTTACATAATTTTCTGGCTAACAGACTTTTTAAAAGTATCATGGGTAACTAAAGACAAGTTGAATAGGGACTCTCATATGTTTTCAGCTGAGTGATGTAAAGCACAGTTAATTCTTTTCTGCTCTTCAGAATGGTCCTTTCTAATAGTGATGTTTCCTTGTATGTACAGATGATGAGACAGGACAGCCATAGGTATTAGGGGAGATGTTCAAGATAGAGGGAAAGCCCCACACTCTCAGCATTATTCTTTGAGTCTTGTGAAAATATACATTTCTTTGTAAAATGTGATGTTTATATTTAACTCAATATTGTTTTTTCCACTTTTGTAACATCCACAGTGGGAAATTCTCTGTTGAAGATTTGTGTGTTTGAGGAGCAGAGTGGGATTTAAAATACAAAGAGGGTTGAAATACTTTTACATTGTTACTTTCTATATGTCTGAATTGTTTGAGTTTTTCGAAATGAGAGTGCATATAAAATCTATATTTTGCCCACTTTTAAAAAAAATGATTATTTAAAATCAAGCTTGGCTTTGGTTTTTATATAAATTATTCAGATTGAGTTTTATGGCTACAATTACATTGGTAACACCTAAGTCTGTACATGTTATTTTGAATACCTTTCAGCTTGTCAGTGTACTGAACAGAATTGATTATTACATATATTTAAAAATTGTGTTTCCCTTTCAGTGGTTGGTTCTGCACGTGCACGGCCTAGTCAGCTTCCTGAACAGTCTTCCTCTGCACAACAGAATGGTAGTGTTTCAGATATATCTCCAGTTCAAGCTGCAAAAAAGGAATTTGGACCCCCTTGTATGTAAATCATGTATCAAGGATTCAGTCATTTAAGTCATACATGTAACTTCTCTTGGTCAACTTTTTAAGTCCCCAGATTGCAAGCTTAATCACGGGTTTTATTTTTACCATTGTGGAAAATTTTTGCTGTTGTTAGTCTGTTAATGGGGTTTTTTAATGTATATTTCAGAAGAAAAAAATTTATAAATATAAAACTGTAACAATGTTTCAGTTGCTTTAAAACTTAAAATTCTGGCCAGATGATCTTGACAGATGTTACAGAAGAAATATGCTCCTTTATCCTTATCAGTTCAAAGATCTTTAATTCTAAACCAAGAGATGACATGTGGCAGTATGTTAGAGTCACTTTTCATGACTCTTACTCGTATTTTGTCCTGTTCCTAGTTGTGTTAAAGCAGCTCATAAGTAAGTTCACATATTTGTCCTGGGCATGTTTTGTCACTGTGTACCTTTTTTTGGATGTATGTGGTAAAATTACATTGATACATAAATTTTTTCTTTATAAGTACAGTACTCTAAAAAGAAAACTATGCTTCTACAGCTCATCTCTTTCTTCTAGCACGTAGAAAATCTAATTGTGTGAAAGAGGTAGAGAAATTGCAAGAAAAACGAGAAAAAAGGAGACTGCAACAGCAAGAACTTAGAGAAAAAAGAGCCCAGGTTTGTAACGAAAACATATTTTGTTTATGCACCAACCAGATTTTACTGTGTCAGTGAAGGTGATTGGCTTATGAAAAAATAACTCTTTCAAAGATTTCAATATAGTTCCTTAGATTGGCATTGAGGAATAATATAAACTCTTGAGAAAATAAGTTATTAACAGATTTTTTTTTTTACTACATAAATTTCTCGTTTAGTTGGTAGGTCTTAGTCCTGAAGCTTTTTCATTTTGAATAGTAAGCCATTGTGCTGCATAATTCTAATAGATTTATAACATCAAGAATAATAGGATTTTAGGTTTTTTAAAAGGACTAAAAATGCATTCTGAAAGTACCAGTTAAAGTGTATGGTTATACTATAAATGTTACTATTGTTTTTCCATGGTTAATAAATTGAACATATCATAATGAGAGAGTGGAAATTTGTTGTATGTTGATTTATGCTAGATCTTGAGAGTGTAGCTCTGTCATGCCCCTCTTCTCATGTTTCCTTTAGATGGTTAGCAAAATTTTACCAACAATGAAAACTGCGTGGAGGACTGGTCTTTTATCTCTCTACAAGTCTTCACATTTTTTACTGTTGTACAAATAATTCCTCCATTGTGCTTATATTGTAACTATTATAATTCTCAGAACTCGTTTCCTGTAATGAAATATCAGGATTGTTTCCTTATTTAGGAGTATGTTCAAGTGCCCTTAATCATAAAGATGTTGTGTTGTGGAATCAATATAATATTCAACCTGAATAAATCAGCTTATATCTGAAAGTGACCTGAGAATGACCAGTTGGGTTTTGAAATAAATGATGCTGATATCTACTGATACTTAGCACAGATGCCACCTGGTGTCTCCTGTGGGTACTTCATAATATTTTTATCTGTGAACTCTTTATAAAATTGTACTTCTCAATTGATATAGTTGGTGTTATTTCCCAAAACGTTAATTGAAAGTATGTTACATTAACAGTTTTGAAACTGAGTTGCACTCAAAGCAAATCTGCAATGAAATACATGGGGAAAAAAACTGACTTAAAATATTTAATAATTTATACTCATGGCCTGGCTAGGAAAGGCTGTTAGCTATTGCTATTTGTATCTTAATCTGAATTTTCTCAGTTTTGAAGCAAAAAAGTAAATTGCTGTTAGCATTCAATAATTTGAATTTTAAAGATTTTAAAAATTGTCTTGGCTTCCAGTTCCTTTAAATCCTATATCCTGTTGATTTGGAACTGTTTTATACCATGCCTTAGTTTTTTTTTAAGAGACTCAGTAAAAATAGGAAATGAATATAAGTGAATCCAGAGTTCTATTTTCCTGAAACATTGAATTAGGAATTGGAAATAAGAATCTGATTAAATGCATTTTTCTAAGAATTTCAGCTTTTCTAGAATTCTTTTTTGATGTTTAGGATGAGTAGTGTTTCTCTTGCTCAGTTTTCTAGGACAATTAAGGTATGTGTATAACATTTGAAATAAGACAAGGGTGGGTTTAATAAGCAATATTTGGCTTGGAGTTAACAGATTGCACGTAGATTAACAGAATTGTGTTTTTAAAATAAAAGTAATTTCTGGGCAGTTACTGATCTTGAACTCTGAAACTATATCACATCTCTGGTTTGGGTTTGGGCTTGGCTATTACTAGTGACACAATTTATTATGTTAATTTTAATTTTCAAACCATGTATAAATGCAACAAATGCTACTTTATTGTAATTATAATAAATGATGAATTCTCTGTCTTACAGGATGTTGATGCTACAAACCCAAATTATGAAATTATGTGTATGATCAGAGACTTTAGAGGCAGTTTGGATTATAGACCATTAACAACAGCAGATCCTGTAAGATTCTTTGTAAATGATTGCTCTGAAACTTTTTATGCTGTGAATAAAAATATGTTTGAAATCCCTAAATTAATATTGTACTTAGATTTAGCTGTGTAACTTTTTCCTCTTTTTATGGGTGTTCCTTCTCCATATTTTAAGAAGAAAATCAAGAAACCATTGAGAATTCCCTGCTGATGCAATGGTTAGGACTCCAAGCTGAAGGCCTGGGTTCAGTCCCTGGTCAGGAAGCTAAGATCCCACAAGCAACTCAGTGCAGCCAAAAAAAGAGGAAGAAACTTTGTACATTTACCCATAATTCCCATAATTGCTATATTAGACATGCTTCTCTCAGAGATACCCAGTTCACAGCAAAGCCTTCAAGTCCTTGGTGGTTGTTCGGTCACTAAATTGTGTCTGACTCTTTGCGACCCCATGGACTGCAGCACACCTGGCTTCCCTGTCCTCCACTATATCCCGAAGTTTGCTCAAGTTTAAATAAAAACTTAATTAGTAGTAAGTGGGAATGATGGTGGGATCAATAGCCCAAGCCAAGAGGAAATAACTTGGAATTGTGATAAATGATGGTCAGAAAGCACATGGGTCTTCTGACATCCTTGACTGTAGCTCTGCCCTAAGAAGGGCTTTGCTAAGCAACCATCACTTACACTTTCATCTCAGTTCCAAGTTTATTTCCTCTTGGCTTGGGCTGTAGATCCCACCATCATTTCAACTTACTGCTAATTAATTTTTTATTTTTAAATAAATGTCATTTTGGCTTTTACAGTAAGTAATAATTATTGAGGAATGCTGTAAACCAAAACTCTAGTGCTTAAAAAATGTCTTATTATGCATTCCTTTCCTATTAAAGAATGAGAATTTACTAGACAGGGAATACTTTTGTAATTTGTATTTGTGAAAAATAATACATCTGACCTAGCATACATGGAATGTATTGGGTACACAAAATACATTTATGTTAGGCAGATGTATTATATATGATTTAATAGTAGTTCATAACATCTGAGCTCGTGTATTTTAGTTCTTGTTGCCCCTCCATTGTTTAAGTGACATCTGAGCTCAGACTTTACAGTAGTGTTTGCAGAACTTTTTCTGAAAAGGGCCTGATATTTTTGGCTTTGTGAACCATATTTTCTGTGTTACAACTTCTCAATTCTGACTTTGTAGTATGAAAAGCAGCCATAGACAATACGTAAATGAATGGGTATGGCTGTTTCAGTAAAACTTCACTAGTGACTTGGGTTAGGCTTTTAGGCCATACTTTGCAAATTTCTACTTTATATCAAATATCATTACAAGACAGATATTGGGATCATAAGTTTTATGAAAAAATATTTATGTCTAATTAATTGGCACATTATGAAATTGTCCAAGTTATTTTGCCTAATAATCTTCTGATAATCCTGTTTCTTGTCTATAGCTAGTTATCTTTGCCAACAACTTTCCCTCCAGTTCAGTCTGATAGGAAATTTTACTTTTATTGTATACAGCCCATCTTGACATGAATAAGGTGGCTTCTTAATGTGAACCTGTTGCAATCAAGAGGAGTAGTGATGTCTGCAAAGTTATTTTCTAGAGGTTTACCAAATGACAAAATCAGCAAGTTTCCATTATACTTTGAATTTTTTAAATAATTGTGTCTGATGACTCTTAAAATTAGTGTATTATATATCCTATTTTTGCTGTGTATAAATTTCTAAAACCTTAGAAATATTGCATAATTAACTTTTCAGTGTTTTATAATTCACCAATAATAACTAGAAAACTTATTTCTAGATTGATGAACATAGGATATGTGTTTGTGTAAGAAAACGACCACTCAATAAAAAAGGTATGTTTGTTGAGTTCTAATCAAAGGTCAGTTTTTTTTCTGTTTGCGGTTTATTTTGATAGTAGCAGAAATCAAATTGATTTGGAAGAGTTAAATGTAAATCATTTGTATATAAACGTTAGGCAGATTTCTGTGGTTAGGGCTCTTGATGTGTTATTGCTGTAAGACTCTGCCTTTCCTGGCTTTATGGAAATCTTTGTTTTTTTTTAAACTTTGTTGTTGAAATAGTCTATTTGAATGGCATATTTATGGGATAGTTATATTTACAGGGTTATACTACTTTTATCTAAATTCTTACTAAAAATAATTTTTGTTCAGTAACTCAAATGATGTGAAAATTACTGGCCGTTGATTTTGTTATTTATTCTTTTAGAAACTCAAATGAAAGATCTTGATGTAATCACAATCCCTAGTAAAGATGTTGTGATGGTACATGAACCAAAACAAAAAGTAGATTTAACAAGGTACCTAGAAAACCAAACATTTCGTTTTGATTATGCCTTTGATGACTCAGCTCCTAATGAAATGGTTTACAGGTAGGTAAATTTGTTGTAAATCATAATTTGTTCTTGTTCTATGTTCAGGGTGTTTACCACCACCCTGAAACTTATATTGATCTTGGCATATCTCTCCAGAGGTGCAGTATCCTTTTACCCCCTGAGTTTAAACAAATAAGAATATTTAATAAACACAATAATAAATACTAATACTTGTTTTCTTTAATGCTCCCCAAACCAGTTTTCATTACTGATTAACTTCTACCCTATGTAACACACCGTTTGTACGGATAAGGAATTTCTAGACAACATTTTCTGTACCTCTAGAGATGGGATGTGGTTATTTTTCCTTTTTAATATCTGCAGTATTTCAAAGAAATTTAAAATAACTTATACATCAGACACTTATTTGTCTAAACATTTATTGACCACTTAAGGAAAAAAACT
Source organism: Ovis aries (assembly GCF_016772045.2). NCBI lineage: Eukaryota > Metazoa > Chordata > Mammalia > Artiodactyla > Bovidae > Ovis > Ovis aries. Next base: position 17,181,653 of record NC_056069.1, on the reverse strand, counting down.
TCTGAAATCTACATGCATTTGCGTAGTTTATCATATTTAAACTTTGGAATAGTTTTAGTACATGAAATTCTTATGTGTTCGCATATTTAACCTACAGACAATTCAAACTTACGTGTATTATGCATTGATGTCCCACATTTTATCCAAATTTAGATTTTCATACATAGTTTGTAAACATTTACTTCTCATTATTTAATAGGTCAATTTTAGCAGCATTGTTATTTCAGTCTATATTAAATGCTCTTGGCAGTTACTTGAATGCTATGCTTCATTGCCCTTTTATTTTATAAATTTGACTGGAAAACAAAATTAATTCATGAGAATGCTAACAAGTTATGATAAATGAGATCCTGTTAAGATCAACTCCTCTGGTCTTAAGCCAGTAAACTGGGAGTTCAGCTCTAAAGAGGACAAAATTAAAGAGTACGTGAATGCTAGATAGAGGTATTGTGAAGAATTTGTTTAAAAAGGGAATTAAAATTATAATTGTATATTTTTTACCTTTCTGAGAACTGAGTCCTCTCCTTCTCCCTCACTCCCTGTCTCCTTCCACTACTGTCTCATAAATATATCTGTCTGACTTTTATAATCACTTTCAAGAAATCATTATAAAGGTATGTTTCTGTGTAGGTGCTAGATTCAGTAAACATTTTATTTCACCCTGTATTTATGCTTCTTAATTTTACCAATATTAATTCTGTCCCCTTTCTCTTATCCTTAACTTCTGTGGATTGAGGAATTAGGCTTTTTTCCTGTCCTATCACCCTTCAGACTCATTTCTAATTCTGTTTGATTCGAACTTTTTTCTGCTTCTTTTGTTCTGTACTTTGTCCAGTTGTACCTTGAAAAATCAATAGAGCTGTATAAAGTGTTCACATATGTTCTTTTGAAGCCTGTGTAAAAAACCCATTTGTTTTGTATCATGCTTTTTAGAGCACTGCTCAATGAAGTATTTTTTTGTCCCTCCTTACCTTTTTAATCTTGACTCCAGCAGTGATTATACTAATACTGGGCATCCTTTTCCTGAATCAAGACTGTCAATTCAGAATTCATTGTCTTATCAGGATTGTTTATATTTGCTTATTTATAATATTTGGGCATCCTTTTCCTGAATCTAGACTATCAGTTCAGAATTCATTGTCTTAACAAGCATCGTTTACATTTGCTTATTCACATTCAGGAAAAATTTACCACTTTTATACTTGTTAAGATAATGTTTTTGTACTTTTTTTCCCCTCTAGCTTTTCTTTTCTGAGATTACCAGTCTTGATTCTGTTTTTGTTGAAACCTTTGATACATTTTTGAGTTTGGGTTGGGGTTTTTTGTTTTGGTTTTCATGTATGTCCTATTTGTCTGGCTGATATTACCATATTTAGTTGTTACTTTTTAAAACTTTCCTATTGTCTTCTATTAATATATATGTCTTTAGCTCAGCTACTATCAGGTTTTTTTTTCCCCTCTGGCAGTTAATAACTTTGTGGCCATTTTTTATTATGGAATTATTGCTTGAAGATACGGGTTAAAGAGCTTTAAGCAATTCTAGCACATGGACATTTAAAATTTTAAATCAGTGGACTCAGTTGTGGTCTTAGAGTTGAGCCTACTGGTTTGTTAAAAATCTTGGTATAAGATTTGTTTATTAATAACACTAGACACTAATTTTATTACTTATTTAATTTAAATATTAACAGTACATTCTGATTGGTGCATTTTATTTTTAAGGTTTACAGCTCGACCACTAGTGGAAACTATATTTGAGAGGGGAATGGCTACATGCTTTGCTTATGGGCAGACTGGAAGTGGAAAGACTCATGTAAGTAATTCGTTAGTTACATCCTCGTAGGAAGCGGGTTTGTTTTTCTTATACTTTAATTGTAAGACCTAAATTCTTTTTTCTTTTTAACATATAGACAATGGGAGGTGACTTTTCAGGAAAGAACCAAGATTGTTCTAAAGGAATTTATGCATTAGCAGGTAACTCCTTTTTGGGTATCATTTATAACATTCTTCTTGAATATTATTCAGGTGGTTGGGGAAAAGATTTGGAAGTACAGTGCAGAATTTTAAGGGTAATTAATGCTGTCCTTCCTACGTATTTGGTCAGTTTTAGGTTATCAGACTGGTTTGGAAAGAGCTTTGCTTTGGGGGCAGAAATCTTGATTGTGTGTGTTGTAATCTGACACATTGTTGGAGCTTAGTATTGTTGAATAGCAGCTTTGTGAAAAGTTCCCATTTGGTAATTATGAAAGTACCCTTATTGTGACCATCTGTTCTTATGCTATTTATAAAGATAAGTAGTAGCATTCTTTTCTTGAATATGAAGGTGAGTGACTTCTAAACTGTCAGTGTAGACAAACTTACTATTTTTTTGAAAAGTTAGTATCCACTTTAGTCTTCATTTTTATTATTGATACTATCATTCTAGGTAAGCATAAACTGATTCTTCTGAAAATAGAAAATTTGAATTTCTTTTTAAAAACAATTTTTTTGCATCTTAACAAATTTTTTCCATATGAAATTATTGGCAGCTCGGGATGTATTTTTAATGCTGAAGAAGCCGAACTATAAGAAGTTGGAACTTCAAGTGTATGCAACCTTTTTTGAAATTTATAGTGGTAAGGTAAGTTGAAATTTTAAAATAATTTTGTGGTTTAAAAATACATAACATAAAATTGACCATTTTAACTATTTTTTAGTGTAGAAGTTCACCAGAATGGAGTGCATTCACATTGTTGGACAGTTGTTGCCACCACGTAATTGCTATATGTATTTAGAATATTACTTTAAAGTTTGTGTGTAAGATTTTTTTTTTTTAATTCCCTTTGAAATTCTTTAACTTCAATATCAATCATTATTATTCTAATAACAATTACTACCAGGATTCTCTGAAATAATTTTTTAGACTCTGAATGACTCATTTTTATAGAACTGTTCTTATTTCCAAAAGCTTTTTTTTTTTTTTTTTTAGGTGTTTGACTTGCTAAATAGGAAAACAAAATTAAGAGTGCTTGAAGATGGAAAACAGCAGGTTCAAGTGGTGGGATTACAGGAACGGGAGGTCAAATGTGTTGAAGATGTACTAAAACTCATTGACATAGGCAACAGTTGCAGGTAACTCGTTTTAATAAAGAGGAACAATTTGATGATCCATTTTAGATACTTTGATTATAACTTGAGAGCAAAGCAAGATATTATTCAGTGTATCTTAGAAGTAAGAATCATTGTTCATCCAGACTTTTTAAAGTGTGCCAGGTTAAATTGCAGTAATCTCATTATATTTGTGTTGTTAATTCACAATAGCTCTTTCGTATTTAAATAGTAAAAATGGGATAGTTTTTTGTTTCTATTTTTAATGAAAATACGGTGGCTTGCACAAACTGAACTTTTTACATGTCAAAATGTTCTTAATTACGTTGTAGAACGTCCGGTCAGACATCTGCAAATGCACATTCATCTCGGAGCCACGCAGTGTTTCAGATTATCCTTAGAAGGAAAGGAAAACTACATGGCAAATTTTCTCTCATCGATTTGGCTGGAAATGAAAGAGGAGCTGATACTTCCAGTGCAGACAGGCAAACTAGGCTTGAAGGTGCTGAAATTAATAAAAGCCTTTTAGCACTCAAGGTAAATAAAGTCCTTTTAATTGTGAAAAGTCTCTTACTTTTGACTTTAATTTTGTTTACTCAGTTACAAAATGATATTGTTTGTTTTTTCTAATAAGAGAGATTATCAAAATTTAGTTGTTTATGTTTGCAGTTATAGATTTTTTTTTATGTTTGCAGTTATAGATTTTTATTGCTCCCAGAAATTTTCTTTATACATATTATTTGTTCTTTTTAGGGTAGTTAAAAGATCTGTTAGTTGACAGGCTATTTAGGGAGATTCTAGGGAGCCGTAATCATTAATCAATTTTTTTTCTTGAAGGAGAGCAAGGAACCACAAAACTAAGCTAAGAAAGTTTCTCTGAAAAATGTGGAATGGGTTTCAGAAAGTTAGGCCAATATTATATATCTCCCTTGACTAACAAAGAAAAGAAAGCATTCTGTTTTTTATTTTATGGAAAAAGTTTAACAAAGCTATGACAAATCTAGATAGCATATAAAAAAGCAGAGACATCACTTTGCTGACAAAGCTCCATAAAGTCAAAGCTATGGTTTGACTATAGTCAAACCAGTAGTCATGTATGGATGTGAGAGTTGAACCATAAAGAAGGCTGAGCGCCGAAAAATTGATGCTTTTGAACTGTGGTGCTAGAGAAGACTCTTGAGAATCCCTTGGACAGCAAAGAGATCAAACCAGTCAATCCTAAATGAAATCAACCCCGAATGTTCATTGGAAGGACTGATCCTGAAGCTGAAGCTCCAGTACTTTGGCTACCTGATGTGAAGAGCTGACTCATTGGAAAACACTCATGCTGGCTGGGAAAGACTGAAGGCAAATAGAGAATATGGTGTGGCAGAGGATGAGATGGTTAGATAGCATCAGCGACTCACTGGACATGAAGCTGAGCAACCTCTGGGAGATAGTGAAGAACAGGGAAGTCTGGCGTGCTGCAGCCCATGGGATCACAAGAAGTCAGACATGACTTAGCAACTGAACAACAACAGTTATCTTACTGCCTGTCACTTCTAAACACCAGTCATAGTCTCTGGCAGAATCTCTTGGAATTAACAAAGTAGTCTTTTGGTTAGATTGTTTTATGGGGTTTGTTTCTGGTGGTTTTATTTCCCAAATTTCTTTTTCTTGAATAAGGATTTATGAGAACATTTTTACTGTGCTGTAAACCTCTTGATAGAATTTTCAGAGCTGATCAGATCTTAAATGTTAGAGTTATTGTAAAAGATCTTTTAAATATGTTCGTTAAGATTACTCTTTATAAGAAGAATAATCCATGAAATTTGCTTTCTTAATTTTCAGGAGTGCATCAGAGCCTTAGGTAGAAATAAACCTCATACTCCTTTCCGAGCAAGTAAACTCACTCAGGTGTTAAGAGATTCATTCATAGGTGAAAACTCTCGTACCTGCATGGTAAGTTTGCTTGTTTTGTCTTAATCCTAAATGAATAATTATACAACATCTATGGGAAATTTATGAAATACATTAATGGGATTTAAAGTCTTCTACTGTGATACAGTGAAACTTAAAAATGTGGTCCCTGCTAGTCTGATAGGATTGTATTACATTTATAATACATTCATGCATTCTACTAATTACAACATCTGAGTCCTCTTGAGATTGGTTTCCATTGCTTTCTGTTTTCCTTACATATTGATCACACTTCTCTTTCTCCATATGTCTAGAATTTGGGATTATTTAATTTTCATTATGAGTGAATATTTTACAGACATTCTGGATTCTCTTATGTTCTTCTGAAGATTATTAGTTTGTTGTTGTTACTGTTATTTTAGCAGAAAGTTAACTTAGCTAAACTCCAAACTTGTCTCCCCTGCTCTGGGCAGCAACTGACCTTGAAATCTCTGTTTAGCTCTTTTAGACTTAGCTATGTTTCTTATAGTTGGCCTTGTGTACTCCAGTTCGGGGGTCAGGCAGAGATTTGGGTAATATGTGTATTTGGGTAGAGTACTCATGTGTATGTACACACACACACACACACACACACGAGTTTGTGGTTACTTCTCTTCTGGGACAGACTTTACTTCCCAGCTGCTATGGTGCCCACCTCCAAACTGTGCTTTATTTATTTAGCTTCTTAACTAGTGAAACTCCAGGTTTTTATTGAAGTTTTAGTTGTCCAATGTGACAGCAGCACAATTTGCCCTTAGGCCCTCAAAAAAAAATTTATCAAAAAGAGGGGCAGTCAGTACTCAGTGTTACTCCCTTCTTTGAGATGTTGACCTCCATTCTCTGCCTGATGTTTGATCGTTTTGTGGTGCTGTGAGAGCTGTTTAAATTTTAACTGGAGTTTATAATTACTATATGATTATGGGACTGAGTTATCTTGGAGTTTCTTTTCTTTGGATGACCGTATTAAGGTTAGACCTTAAAGAACCACGTGTCAGTATTACTGTCATCCGTAACATTTTCTTTATCTTTGCATTTTTCCCCCATAGATTGCTACAATCTCTCCAGGAATGGCATCTTGTGAAAATACACTCAATACATTAAGATATGCAAATAGGTATGAGATATGGTTATTTTGAAATTCGAAAGGAGTAGAACAGTATATGATTTGCTTTAATATCTTACAGGGTAAATCTTATTGTTCTTTCCATTTTCAAAAAAATTTTTGCATGATATTTGCTGAAATGATATTTAAAATCATTTTATCACATCCTAAAAATAAAAATAATTAGAAATGTGTTGAGTAGCTTGAGATGACAGTTATATTTTTAGTAGAATTGGTCTTACTCAAGAACATGATACATTTTTCCATTTAACCAAGTTATATTTTGTAGTATTAGTTCTCATTATGTTAAGACTCAAAAGTGAGTGAGTGTCAGGCACAGTCTATATTTAAATTATTTTGCTATATGCTAAAAAATTATTTCTGATAATGTTAAATGTTATACATGGGGAATCTAGGGATTTAGTAGTGATAGCACTGTTCTTTGTGGTGTTCTATATGGGTTACATTTTATTATTTATGAAAATACTGTTACAAACTTTAATAGACAGTTGGATTATTACAAATGAGAGGACAAAAAGCATTATACATGGTTAAAACAATTTGTTCCCATTGCTCTTGTTTTAAATGACTATTTATATAGCTTTAAATTTCTGTTATCACATACTGCATTTGTGATTTTAACCTAAAGATAAAATTCCTCTTTGTATTCCATTTCTAGTGTGGCGAGTCTTTTAATTTTGCTAAACATGAGTATTTGTACTGTTTTTTTTTTGTTTTAGTCACTATTGAGATTTTATTATTAATCTTTCATTAAGATATTAAATATATATCCATATAGGAAAGTACCCAAACATAATATAATGAATACTTCCTACTTTACATAATATAATATAATGAGTACTTACAAAGTATAAATTCTGGTCATCAGACCTGGAAATAGAACATTTCCAGACCCCTAGAAAATTCCCCATGTGTCCCTTTCTGATCACATATCCTGAATAACATGCCTAAATCCATAAATCTCAATCCATTAATCCATTATCCTGATTTTAGAATAAATGCTCAATTTTCTTTCTTTCTCTCTTTTTAAATAGTTTTACTACCTATGAATGTATCTTTGAACAATATAGGTAGCTGTATTTGAACTTCACATAAATGAGAACATCCTTTGTTCTTTTGTATTTTGCTTTCGCTTCAAGAGATTTTAAAAAATCATCAGTAGAAACTGTTGGAAAGTATAAACTTACCTTTTGCCAAAAGATGAAAAATCATAATTTCTTTAAAAATATAATAGAATTTTATTTTTAAATTTAATCCCTTTTAAACTTTGAATTATAAAATCCTAGCTATGATCGTTTAATCATTCTTTGTAGTGAACATTTTTGGTATTGTAAGGTTTTTATCACTAATTTAAAATGCTTCTTATTTCAGAATTGTTCATGGGAGAGATGAGGAACAGCTTAGTGTTATAGTCCAGCTGTAGAATTAAAACCCTCATGTCTTCAGACTTCTGTATTTGTCTGTTCCTCTAGTTCATTTAGACCCAAGTAAAATATTTTAATTTATTATCATGTAATGTGATTCATTTGCAACATTACTAACCATCTGGGACAAACAGTTCTGTCTTTTATTTCCATATCTCTAGGAATAAAGATTTTCAACCTCCTTTGATAGCTCATTTGAGGAATATAATTCCTGCATATAGTATAGTTCAGCTTGGGCAAGAGAGCTTTGAATAGAGGGAAAATGTGTAGTTAGGGGCTAAAAGGGTACCTAAATGAGGATACTCTGAGAGAATAAGATAAGTAATGGGGTTGGGAGTAAAAAAGTGATTAAGTCAGTATTAGAAATTTAGGTTTGTCAGCATGTATGTAAATAAGCTTTCCAAAGTGACTATAAAGGATAAAGGGCAAATGAATGTGATACTGAACCTTTCAGAGTAGACATTACCAAAAGGTCAAAGAAAGATCTAAGTGTAAGATATTACTGGTTTTATCTATGTGACTATTTTGATGTGTATAAACAGTAATTTCATTTAGTTTAATTTGAGAAATAATGAGAAAAATAGAGAATATGGTTGGTATATATTGAAGTGTTTAAACATAAAATTTGTACTCAGCCAGGTTTGAACCTCAGTTATGCCACATTCTCACTGAATGAACTTGGGTAAGGTACTTTATTGCTGTGAACCAATTTCTTATCAGTAAAATGGTGGTAATATCACAACATTGTCCTAATGGTTAAATAATGTCTAAGAAATACTAATCATGCTATCTGCTGATAGAAAGTAATTAATAAATATTGCTTGCTATTATTAAGTGGGATTGGCCCAAAGAGGATATAGGAACTCAAAAAAGTTGGTGCAGAAAACCCATGATTTGGTTAATACACCTGTTAGAGATATTGTCCAAAACAATTAAAATTCCATTGCTAAAGGATTTTCTTTGCCATGATTCATCATCTGAATCACAAAACACAGAAAATTATTTGAGTGACTTTTTTCAGTTTGTTCCAAAGTTGCTTCATAACTAATACATTCTAGGTGCATAGGAAAGAAGTTAATTCATTATAAAGATTGTATGCCATTAGGACTTTAATTCTCTTCTGTCCTGTTTGAAGAGACTGCAAGACTGTTGTGGACTCATTAATGCTAATAAAATACTCATGGTTATTGACTACAGAAGGAAATTAGACACGAGTGGTCATGTAGCTTAATACAGGGCATTTCAAATTTAGTTGATGGTCTAGTTAAACTTCTAGAAAAGATCATGGGAAAAGGAAGAATTATGGAGTAGGGAATCAATAGAACAGAGGGGTTCAAAAACCTCTAAACTTTAATTTTTAAGATAGTGTAAATGTATTGTCACAACAAAGTTGATCCTTTTCTAATCAAATTAGTATTACATGAAAACTTGAAATGTGCATTCCTGTCTTTACAAGAGCATTTTCTTTTAATTTGTTGCTGTTTTGGTGCTGCAGAGTAAAGGAGTTTGGAATTAGTCCATCAGACATTCCCTTCTCACAGGGTAGTGGCAGTCGCCCTGATCTCTCTCCTTCTTATGAGTATGACGACTTTTCTCCTTCGATTACCAGGTCTACTTTATTCTATACATATGATGTTTATTTCCATAGTTTCTTTTGGATTGTGCTATATATAAATGTTTCATAGTATTTACTTTCATGGCATATACTTCTTTTGTCCTGAGCCATTTTATTTTTCATTTTGTTTGACAGGTGGTGGTTATACTGCATGATCTTAATTTTTACATACTTTATTCATTTATTTGCTTTAAATGTTGATTTAGAATTCAGGCTTCCTTTTCCCCCTCTCATATTTTTAAGGATGATGTCATCTTTCCATATTTATTATTGAAGGATAGACTGTCTTATTTAAAAGGAAAAGTTTACATTCTTTCTGCAAGGAAATAACAAGGATCCTCTTGACTTAAAAAATGGACACTCGGGGGCTTCCTTAATGGCCCAGAGGTTAAGAATCCATGCTTCCAGTGCAGGGGTGCAGATTCAATCCCTGATTGGAACTAAGATCCCATATGCCGCATGGTGTGACAAGTAAATAAAAATTAAATTAAAAAGTGTACCCTCTCCCAAATGTGTAAATTTGAGTATAACGGGGTAAACTTTTTTTAATGATAAAACTTTACAGCTTCTGATCTTTATGGATTAGAAATATTTCATGTGTAGGTATTTTAATTTTAATTGAGCCTTGTAACTACCAAAAATCTGCAAAGTATATTAAATTCTTTGATTTTTGGAGGACTTCCCTGGTGGTCCAGTAGTTAAGACTGTGCTTCCACTCCAGAGTGGTTTCGATCCCTGGTCAGAGAGCTGAGACCCTACCTGCCACACAACGCAGCCAAATAAAAGAAAAAAACCTGATTTTTTACAATGATGCATTTATTAATCTAAGTACTGTTGTTAACATTTTTAACTGTAACAAATGTCTCTTATTTATTTTGAAGTTCTGAAAAGCATACTTTGATTCTCAATTTGTTACGCACAGCAATTATGTTTGAAGTAATTATATAAAGTTGTACCTAAGTAAATTCCTAAAGTTTAATATCTCAGCATACCTTTAATATTTCCACAGATTTCAGTTAGATTGATCTGGAAAGCTGACATCATCAATATTAATATGTTAATTGAATTGCTTTTATATTAAATAGGTTGATATTTCTTGTCCCTCACGAGTCTTTGTTAATTAAATATACCTCTTGTGTGTTTATAGGGTTAAAGAACTGACTGTGGATCCAACTGCTGCTGGTGACATCCGTCCAATAATGCACCACCCCCCAAATCAGATTGATGACTTAGAGGCACAGTGGGGTGTGGGCAGTTCCCCTCAGAGGGATGATCTAAAACTTCTTTGTGAACAGAATGTAAGTGACATAATATAATGGTAATTATCTTAGTTGTTTCATACATACCAGAATAAGTGAAAACTGTCCTCTAAATCAGGAATCAAAAAACTAAAGCTTGTGGGCCTGCCATCTATTTTACAAATAAAGTTTGTTGAAGTATGGCCATGCTCATTAAGAACAGAGGCGACGTTGACCAGATAGCCCACAAGCCCAAAATATGTACTAAAGTTCGCTGACCCCTGATCTGACTATTCTTTTTTCCAGATTTTATACTGATTAAAATTGGGCGATTTATTTTTAGCTGTGCTGGGCCCTTCTTGCCGTTCGGGCTTTACTTTAGTTTCAGTGAGCAGGAGCTACTCACTAGTTGAGTTGCACAGGCTTCTCACTGCAGTGTACAGGCTTTAGGGCACATGGGCTCAGAAGTTCTGGCTTCTGGGCTCTAGAGCACAGGCTTGATAGTTGTGGCTCACTGGCTTTGTTGCTCTGCGGGATGTGGAATCTTCTTGGGTCAGGGATTGAACCCGTGTCTCCTGCATTGGCAGGCAGATTCATTACCACTGAGCCACCAGGGAAGTGCCTAAAATCGGGGAATTTTTAAAGTAATACAGGAAACAGACAAGTTTGAGAATTGTACCTGTAATATATCCTATACATAAAGCTTAGAAACAAGATTAACTTTAGACACATGGATATATACTAAAAGGACTCATGAACTATATCAAAAATGAAAAAAATCTGACATTTGTTACACCTAGCTGCTTTCTGTATTTTAGAATGTTTGGGGACATTTCATTATTTAAAATTTTTATTTCCCTGTTGCTCAAAAATAATAATGTATAAGGACAAAGATGTATTTAAAAAATAACCAAAAAGCACAGATATTTTCACATAGTTACTCAACTTATTTTTAAAATGTATAATCTGTATAGTTTTGTTTCACTTTTCCCACTGAGAATCCGATAGTGGCATTTTCTTATAAAAGATAGCATTTAGTTATTAGTTGCTTATTACCTCATGACACATATTTGCTAAGCATTTTATTAACTGACATAATCCTCACATTTTCTAAAAGATTAAGTAATAAGTGCTGAAGCCAGGCAGGATTGAAGAGTCTGGGTCTTTGTTATTCCCGAGTGAATCTTATGTCAGCTAAATTTATTGCTTGCTGCAATAAGATATTCTTTAAAAACAGTATAAGTTTAATGTGTTAATACTTCCAGCAGGTATTTTAAAGTCCAAATATTCTAGAGTAACAAATGAACATACTAATTTTGTTATCATGTTCCAAAATACTTCCTGTTACTAAAGCTGGACTTACTGCAGCAGTTCTCAACCAGGAATGACTTAGCTCCTCTCCAGGGAAAGAATGTATGGAGACATCTTTGGTCATCCCAAGTGGGATGGTGTTGCTAAGATCTAGTGGGTTGAGGGCGAGGGGTGATGCTCAATATCATACAATGCACAGGGACATCCTCCCTCCACAAACCCCCACAAAATGTCTGTGATGCTGAAGTTAAGAAACCTGGTTGAAATAAGAGTTCTCAACTTTGAACCATAGACGATAAATAACTAAAAATGAAATCCTGGTGTTAGTCTATCCTCTGTCCCCCAAAAGCTTTGAAAGAGACTGTAGTTGCTTTTGAAATCCTTAAAGCAAACCCTGCCTTGCTCCTACATATGGTGCCTTCAAAGATACAGAAAACCAGAATGAGATAGGTACTCCCTACAGCATATCTCTCCCGTTTTATTCTTGTATCTGTTGGGTCTCTGTGGGACCTTAATTGGGAGAACTTGGCTAGGTCACTGGAACTAATCTAGACAGTTTTTAAGCGTGACATTATGGGTTCTTGCAACCTTCTCCATGTATGAGAGAGGGTGAATTGCTTTCAACTTTGCCTTCCCCAAGGAACTATCTTGAGATAGTTCAAGTATTGATGCATGTGTTACATATTCTTACTGCTATATTAAATTTTAACAAGGTAGGTAAAATGGACTCGTGTCTAGGACATACTCTGGAGATAAAAGTAATACAGTAGTAGACAGAGTAAGAGGATAATCAAGTGCATTAGAATTCTGTAAGTAGTTGTATAGATAAAAAAAGTTCTCTGCGTGGACTGCATGGAAGTGATAGGAATTTGCATAGTATCTTGAAGCAAAGGAAAGATAAGACGTTCTGGGCTTGGCAGGGAGGTGGGTGGGCAGATAAAATAAGTAAAGGTTTTTGATTGTGGGTTTACCAGAAAGACATAATGTGAGAGAACCATGCCTGCGTGTCCTGATTAAAAACAGATAGATGGCTCTTTTCGCAAAGAGAAAATTAAAAATTCTTTAGCTAATGTGATTATATAAACTTGTAGGGATGGTAGCATATTGATGAAAGAGTCAAAGGTCTACAATATTTAATTTAACCAAGATACACCCATATATTTAGAATTGTGTATTTTGTTCGAAAAATGTTGCTTTCGCACTGACATTTTATAAAACAATTTTAAGTGAACTTCTCTATCATTGTGGCTGCATTTTGAGGAAATAAATCATTAGATACTAGAGTTGGGAAGGAAGCTCAAAAAAGAAAACAAAGCTGGAGAAATTTGACTTGTTATAGGACCAAAATATATGATGTGTACATTTATAGGTTTTTGTGGATGAAGTAGAGTCATGAATTATCCATTAAAACTTCTGTAAAAAAACAATAAGTAAATTATGTAGTGTAATTCAGAGTTTAAATTTAGTAAGAGTTAAGACTTTCAGAATACGAGTTTGATAGTCACAGTCATGAAGGATGTAATATTTACATCTCTGTTGTACTGAAATGTTATTTTAAATGAACATTGAATGAACTTAAAACTCAACATTTTGCTTCTTATACTGAAAAGAAATTTAAGACATATATGTGAATTGTTAGTGAAAGTAAACAATGCTGAGGAAATATTTCAGTATATTTATAGCCTGTGATAAATGTACTTTTGAAAAGTTGCACACCTGAAAGAGACTGCTTTTTTAGAGTAATTCTGTAGTAAAGCTTGGGCTAAGTGAAAACTATCTCTTACTGATACATTTAAGTTTGAGTTGTCTTATTGAATGTTAAATATTTTTGACCCATGAAAAGAAATTCTGGTTTTGCCGTTTGTTTTTTATTTTTAGTCTTTAACATTCAGACTTCCTCACTTTCTCAGTTGCATTTTCGTAAATGACATAGAAAAATCACTTTTTTATTATAACACTTAAAATATAAACTTATGTCATGGTTTTTAAACTTTTTATTTTAAGGAAGAAGAGGTTTCCCCACAGTTGTTTACTTTCCACGAAGCTGTCTCACAGATGGTAGAAATGGAAGAACAAGTTGTAGAAGATCACAGGGCAGTATTCCAGGTGAAGTATGGCAGAATCTTTAATCACATGTTTTTCTAGAAAAATTAACTACTAATGACTTTTGCATGTCACACTAATCTAAAAAAGCCCTTGTTTATGTTTGTGCATATGTCTATTTGTAGGGCATATGACAGTAAATTTTGAATAGAATGAATGATGACTACAAACAAACTTTCTTTGCAACTCTGGTAAAAAGATGTAGTTGATTTCTACTATTCTCCCACTTTCTTTGCTTTTGTTAGTTGTCTATTTTTAGAGGAGTTGATCTTCTGCCCTCCTTTACCTCTTTCTTCATGGTAGGCAGTTGGAAAACTCTTCTAAAGGGTATCAGAGCAGCTGAGGAAGATTTAGTCTTTGCAGAAAAGGAAGGTTATTTCAGGAGAGTTACTGCACTGACTGAGCTACCAGTTGCAGATGAATGAGGGGGAATATATCCCTTCATATAGCCATAACTCCTTAGGTATTTATCATATTGTGTGTCAGCCTATTTAAAAAACCTTTTACTGTATGATCCTCCCCTCTTTATTAAACAAGAAAATATTCTGGAGGAGATACCTATTTGAACATCTTTATGGAGACTGCATGGTCGGCTTGCTCCTGAACCCCACCCCCTTCCCACAGTACTATAAATCCTTTGTCCTATTAACCTGTATATCCTTCTCTGATATTGAAGAAATCTTTATCTGTAAACAAATATTAACATTCCTTAACTCTAGGCAATTCATGTACTTGGATGAAGGGCTCAAAAATATGAGAACTATTTATAATTGTAGAGTTGGATACACAATGATTAAAACTGTTAAAGTCAACCCCTTATTATGAGACTCTCCTAAGAGCCCTAGGTATTTAGATTAAATCAAAAAGGACACTTGTAATTTTGAGAAAATTGTTAGAATAATATGAACACCCATAAAACTCAAACAGGGTCCCCTGGTGGCTCAGTGGTAAAGAGCCTGCCTGCCAATGAGGAGATGCAGGTTCGATCCCTGGGTTGGGAAGATACCTGGAAGGAAATGGTAATATGCTACAGTATTCTTGCCTGAGAAATTCCATAGACAGAGGAGGCTGGCAGGCTACAGTTCATGGGGTTGCAGAAGAGTCAGACATGACTTAGTGATTAAACAACAAAACTCAGTTAAGTGAGGCTTTCAAATTCAAATTTATGCTTGATGTGTCAGAATTAAATTGGTACATTTATAGACTAGTTGTGTGTGCAGCATAGTTAAATTGGTTTGGAATTCAGCAGTAGACTTGTGAATGCTTTATTAAAGTGAAGTATACTTACCTTACTCAAAACAGATTTCTTAAGAAGTGTGCCTGTCTTCTTACCTGATTTGTTTCAAGTAATTTAATAAATTCAGCAACTAAAACTACATTTATATATAGTTGTCTATGCTCTTATTATATATTCATATATAATGGACATATATATATATAGGGGATATATATGTATATGCCCTTAATATATATTATATATTCAAGTGATTTAATAAATTCAGCAACTAAAACTACATTATATGTAGTTGTCTCTGCCCTTCTTGAATGAAGTGTCATGTGAAGCCCATCATTTCTCACTTTGCCATTTTATAATGAAGTCTAAAATTTGTTTATTGGAAGAACTGAGTATTCTGACTTTCAGTCTGATAGTCTTACAATTCTATTCACTGTTCCTCCCTTCTGTGATGTGCCATTTTTCACACTGGGGTTTTGTTTCTGAAAATTAAATGTATAGCTGAAGGAAAAGAAAAATAACTGGGAGGTTGTGTGCGTGTGTTTTAATCAATGGATATTTAGTCTTCTAATAGATGGTGATACATAGTCTAGTTGTAATTAGTAATTAAATTACATTGGTGTTTGGAAAAGTGAAATTGTGTGTACCATAAAAAGTTAGAAAGTGTCCATATTTATATCCCCTAACTCTTTAATTTAAAATGATCTGACCTTGTTAATAATCTATGGTTCATGGCATTGTGAAAAAATGAAATTCATGAATTCCACATATCTAAACTGAGTTAACAGTGGTTTCGTTAAAGCGCTTATGAATAGTAGTAATTAGTTACTGTTTAGTGGTTCACTTGACTCTTCTAAAATGGGCTTTCTTGGGAATTCGTTGGTGGTCCAGTGGTTAGTTAGGCTCCGCACTTTCACTGCTGAGAGCCCAGGTTCAGTCCCCGGTCAGGGAACTCTTAAGATTGTACAAGCCACAGAGTGCAGCCAAAAAAATGGGAGCTATCCACTGTTTCCTTACAGTGAATAGTTTTGAAGAGCTGCTGTGTCGAATTTATGATTACCTCTTTGTGCAACCTCTGTGAGGCCCAAATGGATGTTAATTTCAAATAATTTACAAGTTATAGTCTCCCATAGGCCTCATGAGATTGCTCAGAAGTTTTTATTACACCTGTTTTAGGGATAGCTGAGGTTTTGAGATTTACTCTGCTCGTTGATGGGTGTGCATGCGTGTGTGTGTCATTGGTGGGTGTGTATGTGTGATTCATTCCCACTCGTTTGTGTGTTTGCTTCATTTCCTTTCCCAAACCCCACTTATTGGGATATGGGTGTGTGTGTGTCTGTGTTTGATTCATTCCCTTCCCCAAACCCTGCTCAAAGTAAAAATAGGACATTTTTTTTTCTATCATGTTTGTATTTGAATGTAAAGAAATATTTCTTGATTTTATTCTGTAAATAAAGATGTTTTATGGTTATATTTCAGAGAATACTGTTCTGAGTATGTTTGATTATATTTAAGATAAATTTATAAATTGGTTTCTGTCTTATAAAGAGGCTTACTGGATTTTTTTTGGGGGGGGGGTCATTTTAGGAATCTATCAGATGGTTAGAAGATGAAAAGGCTCTCCTAGAGATGACTGAAGAAGTAGACTATGATGTGGATTCATACGCCACGCAACTTGAAGCTATTCTTGAGCAAAAAATAGACATTTTAACTGAACTGCGGGGTAATTCTGTTTTCATTTTATCGTTTGAAATCTGCCTAATATTTGTATGTAATTAGTGGGAGGATTTCATATTGTAAAAAGACATCTGAAGTGAAAATTATGGGCACGTTTAGCATCTTTCTAGAGTTATAAAGACCAACCCACTGTTCCGTTTGTTTTTTTTTCCTGAAAATGAAACATGAAATATTTCAAGTGCTCTCTAGTCATCTTTTTTGTTTTTGTCTTTGGAGAAGATAAAGACATCTTATGATTAAAGAGGGAAAATATATTTTAACAAGTTTTTAAGTTTTATATACCCATGCAGAGCTTTGGTAGGCCAATTCTTTTCAGTATTATTTTCCTTGGTTTAGATCTATTCCAGGTCATCTTTCTGTCACCTCCTACCTGCATCTCCTTTCTGTGTGTATTTTTGTCATGATTTTCCTTTGAACTCTCATTTTAAAAAATGAAGGGGAAGGTTCCAACAGCTACTCTTTCTGCTTTGCTTATGAAGGGAAGCATGTGGCTTACTCACATGCCATGTCTCCTTTCTGGGCTTTTTAGTTAGCTTATCTGTGCGACTTCAGATAAGCACGCATTATGTGTGCTGATTTCTCAGGCTTTGGCAAATCAGCTGTCTTCATTTATATGCAAGTAGGCTTCTTTGGGTGTACATGCAGTGCAACATGAAACTTGACTGAAGTTGCTAGATTTTTTAGCACCAAGCAAGCTGCGTAAGTTTTTAAACTAGGTTCTTTGTAAAGTTAGTTATTTGCAATTATATCCTATAGAGTCAGCAGTGATCATTTTGCCAATTTAGAATTGTTTGTGCAGATGTAGGGTTTCTAAAATTTGCTGTTTTTCATGTTCTTCATATTCAAGCCTTGATTTAACGTGTTTTGATCATTTTTCTAATCTGCCATAATGCATAAGCAGCTTTCTGTGTGCATTTTATTCAGGAGACAGATGACAATGTATCCTAATTTTTTTTTTTTCACTGCAAGATGTAGATTTCAACTTAGTGCCCTTCCTTTTCTCAGGATTCATGTAAATATTAAGTATATCCAAACTTTGAAGAAACTACCTAAATATTGTATAATTCAGTCCTTAGAAAAAAAAATTTACCAAATATAATTTTGATGTTAATATAAATTTGAGAGCTATTATGTTAGCAGGCATCAGAGCCAGAAGTCCTTATATTCCTTTCTAAATTTCAGAAAAAATCAACTTTTTCAACATCATTGTACTTAGGAAGAGGGGAAAGAAATCGAGATTCCAACACTGTCTTTCTCTTTTTTTGAAAGCCATAATCTGCACTGTTAACACATTTTCAGTTGGGAAACTGTTGGAAGGCGCCATCTCCTGTGCACTGTGCAGGGCTCACAGCCATCCCTGGTCTCCACTGACGAGGTGACAGTAGCGCCACCCCAGGATGACAGTCAAAACTGTCTGTAGACGTTGCCAGTGCCCCTGGGAGGGGAGCAGAATTCACCCCTAATCAAGAACCACTGTTGTAGAAAGATGTCTCATCTTCACACAGCTGACAGTTACTTGCCTCTTCTGATTTTTACTTACCTATTTCTTGCTCTTACGTGACTCTTAATCAGTACATGATAGAACAGACAGTAAGACAGAACTGTAAGACCAAGAAATGTATAGTCTGTAATCTCCCTTCATCGTACCTTTTGTAATCCCCGATAAGAAAAAGTAACATGTCTTAAAAATTCAAGTGAACTTAAAATTTCATAGCTTAAAAAGGTAAAACAGGAATTGAAAGTAGACATTTTCTAATATTCTGAGAAGAAATAACTATTTTACATACATATATAGCCTCTTTATACTGTAAAAAGGAACAAAGAAATTAAAATTGAACACTGTAAAATATGGCAAATAGAACAGAAATCTGTTGTGAAGGTAACAACAACAAAAAAAGACCCCCACAAGCATTTCTCAGAATCTATGAATCTGTTGCTATACCTGAGCACGATGTTTACTTCTGAGTTTCTGGACCACAAAGAACAAAAGGAAAAAACCCTGAGTTGATATTGTAAGAGGTGACTTGATAGGATGCATAAAATTGTATACTGCATTGCATATAATGCAAAACTTACTTTCTTCTTTTCTTTTTCCAAGATAAAGTGAAATCTTTTCGTGCAGCTCTGCAAGAAGAAGAACAGGCCAGCAAGCAAATCAACCCGAAGAGACCCCGTGCCCTTTAAACAGCATTTGCTGCTGAAGGATCCCCAGAACCCTCGCTACTGTAACATAACAATGGTTCTCAGCTGTAAGGGCCGTTTGAAAGTTTGAAATCTTAAGTGTCTGTGGAAAATGTCTTGTCCCTTCACCTGAATGACATTTCAATTTTGTGAAACACTCTTTTGTCTACAAGATGCTTCTAGTCAGGAGGCACAACCAAGATTTGGGAATAGTGAAGCATTTTGTTTCATTTACCCAGATAGTGAGTTACTTTTGGAGATCCTTGCCAATTTTATTTTCTATATGATGAAGTAAGATTGTGGACTTGATCAGAGGTGAATAGTAAGGGGAAGCCACAGCATTTCCTTTTAATTCAGTTCAGTTTTCTTAGCAAGACTGAGCAGTTTTAAATCCTTTGCGTGCATGCATACCTCATCAGTGATTGTACATACCTTGCCCACTCCTAGAAACAGCTGTGCTCACCTCTTCCTGCTTTGTGCCTTGACTAAGGCTATTACCCTAAATTTCTGAAGCACAGCCAAGAGAATTACATTCCTTATTTGTCATTGTAAATTACCTTTATTGTGTGTACATTTTTACTGTAATTGAGACATTTTTTTGTGTGTGACTAGTTAATTTTGCAGGATGTGCCATATCATTGAATGGAACTAAAGTCTGTGACAGTGGACATAGCTGCTGGACCATTCCATCTTATGTGTAAAAAAGTCTGGAATTATGATTTTAAAACCATATAACATGTGGTTATAATTTTCTTAGCATTTTCTTTGTAAAGAACTAAAATATAAACTAGTTGGTGTATAATAAAAAGTAATGAAATTCTGGAAAGAGTTTTATCTTAGGATAATACATATATACGCAGTGTGTGTTCCAGTGTGGTATTAACAAGACTAATAGTGCAATTTGATCTTTACCAATACCATTACTTAAGTTGAAGTGTCCATTAGCACCCCAAAATGTACCTTTTAAATGGTACAGTTAAAGGAAATTGGCTTCTGATGCATGAATATGTACATGTACATTGAAAGTAGTCCATAATAGAACTGTTAGGTTTAAGTCAAGTGTAGACAGTACATAACTTATGTTGAAAAAGAATTTAAGCTAAAAAAGAGTTGACTTCGCCGTAAAAGGGCAGATCTAACGCAAGCTCCACCCATTACCTAATGTTTGATGTTTCACCACTATTTGGCGAGAACGACCAAATTCTCACCAATCAGTTCATCTAGGGCATGCTACTTTTTAAATGGTGGCACTTATTTTTACAGATTGCTATTCCAAGGAAGAAAACTGGCCACTTTTCATGTAAATATTTTGTTAGAAGATTTATCTGTCTCTCTAGGAGTTTTCCCTCAGTTCCCAGGATAGTGTCTAGGAGTACATTAACAAAAAGTCTCCCAGGGATATCTTGTTTTGATTTACTCTAGGGAACTACCAGCTCATTCCTGTGGGCTAAAGGGAAGCTATGAATAGAGAGTCATATGAGCCAGACTCCCTACTTCACTGTCCATAGAATTCAAAGGGTAGTTATGGAAAATCCTAACACCATGGTGAAAAGCTCCTCTGTAAACTTGAAATCTAGTACAAATGTAGATTTTCACAGTGTGCTTATTATTAATAAATTAAATCTGTGTAATGAGTTTTAGAGACAATTTACTTCAATACAATCACCTTTGTTTTGGAAGGAACTCAGGTTTTCTTGCAGCTGTGAGATATGTTCTACTTGTGTTTATTTCAAGGAGAAGAGGAAGAATGGAGAACTGTTAGTACTGACCTTACAGAGAATGTTTAAAAAGGTAGTTTCTGAGCCTAATCAACCTTCAAAGGGCATAGAGAGATACGTGAATTTACTCATTTTAAGCACAACAGACTAGTCTTAATTTATTATTTAAATTAAAAGGGTACTGTATCTGTGGAAGGTCTCCTGAAATTGAAATACACTGCCTTATACTATAAAGGCTTCATTCTGAATAGCATTCAAGGTATATTAAACATTAGTACCAGAAAGGATCTTGGTAGTATAACCCATTCTTTCCGTTTTACAGATAGGGAAATCTGAAGGTTATAAAAGGGACTAAAACTCGGCAGGCAATTCATAGGAGGACAGGGAAATAAGAGGGAAAGCTGAATTAAATCTTTAAAGATAGAGATGGTACAAGTAAGCTAAGTAGTTTTGTGCGATTTAAAAAAACCTACTCTTAAGCTTATGTAGTATTTATGTACAAAAGTGGCTTTATGCAGTTGTTATTTAAAGACTAACTTAGATTTTTTGGATCTGGATTAAACGTTCTTTACTTTCTCAGACTTGAAAACTGATATTCCTATTAATAATTAAAATTAACTAAAAATATACATTATTTTAGTTATATAGGAATGTTTTAATATATAACTTTGAGGCCAGATTTCTAAAAAATCTGTTAGGCAAATGACCTAGCTTTCCTTCTAGGTTCACTCGCTGTATGGACCCCTGTTAAAGTAATTTGGAGATTCCTTCTATTAGGTATAAAGAAAACCAAATGTCACTGAAAATATTTTTATTAATTAATTTCCTTATATAAATAAAATAGTCAACTACTATAATTCTTTGTTAAAGGGCATTTACGATATTGAGTATAATATTGATAATGATTTAAACATTGTAGCTAATTAAGACTTATTTATGACATCTATTGAAATTTTTAATTACCCAGAAATTATGAATCCTGGGAACCTGTGGTTGTGGCAGAATGGCTGATTGGGTTGGTTTGTTTTGAAATTGAAGAGCAGAGATTTTAACTTTAAAGTCAGTTTTGATTTGTAAAACTCTGAAATTTTAAGTCTATGACTTTTTTGTATGAAAAAAATCATACAGTCTTATAGTTCATTTTATTCTAGTTGAGATGCTTATTTACAAGGAATGCCTAGAAGTAATATATGCCTGCCACCGTGCGGTGGCAGTAGCAGATTCAGGCTTACCTAAAACCCTGATGCAGCCTGTTAACACTACAGGATTGCTAGAGGGATAGGCAGTGAAAGAAACTGTACGGGAAAACAAAGAATTCGAGAAGCAAAATAACATTTTAAGACAACTGCTTTACTGTACACATGAGTAACAAAAAGAAATGGTATGGGGAATATGTGACTAAATTAAACATTTCAACTTTTTTATGACTTCAAGGACAAAGGCCTAAAGAGCTGAAAGCCTAAAAAAGGTTCTCACAATAATATATAACACAGAAAATCAAAGGGTACCATCTTTATACACTGTTAGAAATAACTTGAAGTGTAAAGTTGTGCGTATCTGCGGCTCTTGAAGATTATTATCACCCTGCCTTGTATTATATATTAAACCAAAACAAACAAAAAACAGCAAAAAACAAAGAAACCTTGGACACTTAGAATTGACTTACTTTCTTAAAAATTCAGAGAACTAAATGGTGACAGTAGCAGTACATCAAAAGCAGTCAAGCACATAGTGTCCAAGCATAGTTCATTTTCTCAAACTATTAATATATAATTCCACTTTTTCTCCTTGAGCTTGAAAAACTTCTCTTCCAGATAACCTAAGAAAAATGGATACCTTCTGCATTGAATCCATGTAGCAATCTGAAAAAAAGAAACCAAGTGGGATGGTATTGAAATGCTAGTTTGTAGTAAGTAACAACACATACATAGTCCCTGTACCATGAGTTCTAAAACAGAAATACTCCTAAGATATCAGTAAAGAAACTTTATTCAATTAAGTTTATGAGATGTATATTGGTTAAAGCCACCTCATTTTGGTGTCTCTCCTGTCGTAGCCTATATGTCTTAAAGCATGATGAATTTAACTAAAATAATCTTAGACCTACACTAACCCTGGCCTAAGAGCACATTGGTACTTGTTCCATTTCAACCTGGTAATGAATGCAAAGCTGTTTGGAATTAGAGACAGGAGAGAGATGAATGGCTAATCTCATGTGTCCTTTCTTCCTCTCAGAGCTCAGTTATTCAGACTCAAATGCTTCTCTCTGGATACCTATGTACTTATCAGATCACTGTTTTAGTAAGCTGCATGTTTAGTAACCTTGCAGAAAATTAATAAGAATGAAGGAAAATAAGATGAAATATTTCTATTTAGACCTGCCTGAGATTATTTTCAGAATGGCCCGTAAGAACCAACAAGATGGGTTAAGATATCTAAAGATGGGTACTTAGGGATAATGTTCAACTCCTGGCATTAACATCTCATGAAGACAGTAGTACTGCTAGCCTGCCAGTAAAATATAAGTGTCATTTGTCTCAGTTACATACAACTGTGTTTCTAGCATAAAAAGTAAACCAGTGACTTTATCAATCTACCCTCTTTTTTTCAGCCTCTAGATCTTGGAAGCTTTAAAAATGAATTGGTTAAAGAGACAAAAATTTATGGTTTTTTAGTTAGGAAATCAAAGTGTTAGTGATTAAGAAACAATGAATGCAGGTCAATTATTACCTGAGTATTTGACACCTTACTCTGCTTTCGTAAGATTTACTTGCTTAATCGAAGGAAAACAAATTTTGCTCTATATTGCCCAGTTAATTATGACACCATTCTTTCTTTCTTTCTTCAGGTGTATAGAACTTGCCTCAGTCCATGAAATAAGTTACCGAACCAGTTAGAAATGATAACCAGATATGATTGTAACTAATATTATTTCATACTTAAAAGCTATTCTCAGTAAAGAAGATGCAACTATATGTATTGTGATTCTTCTACCTGAAAGGCTACTTTGAAGACTATTAAGACTATGAATGGGAGTTGGGGGAGGGGGCTGGAAGGGAGAAGCACACACACCATAACTCACACTGTCACAGAGGTTATCTCCAGGCTTGGACTGTTTTCACTTACTGTTCTTACAGAAAATGTTCATTCTGCTGCAGCTAACTAGCCTCCATCTTCTACACCAAATACTATTCCATGCCATGGAAGTGCTATGCAATAACTCCCAGGTAGCACCTTATAACCGCTTAAAAGCCTTTAAGTCTCTAAATATGAAGGTGTCACAGTAAAGAAATGTAAACATGTAGTAAAAGGAAAATGTAGTTACCTGATGAAATCATCTATGTCCATGGAACGGGCCCGCTTGTCACTAAAACCTGTGCTGGTTAGGATTTGCTGTATTTTATCTGCTATGCTGAAATCTTCTGGTATTATCTATCAATACAAG
This sequence comes from Ovis aries, assembly GCF_016772045.2. NCBI lineage: Eukaryota > Metazoa > Chordata > Mammalia > Artiodactyla > Bovidae > Ovis > Ovis aries. Next base: position 17,157,499 of record NC_056069.1, on the reverse strand, counting down.
ATTCAGAATAAATGAACAACATATCTTTAATGAAGTCACCTTGACTCTTTTTTTTTTTTTTCAGTTCAGTGAGTCGTAAACAGTCCCCTTATCTCTTCATGATAGTTTTGGAAAGCCTATCTGTCGATAAGACTTGCATCTCTTAATTCATTAAGTGGTTGATGTTCAGCACATACCAAATATTCGTGTATACTGCCCTTTTTCTTCTTAGAAATTCTGAAATAGTTGTTTCAGGATTCGCAGAGTACTTCATAACATAATTAAAGCTGTAAACTAAGTTTTACAGCAGTTGTTAATATCTTTTAAAAATAATATTTTCTTGGCACAAATTTCATTAAATGAGCTAGCTAGTTTTTCTCAAAGATAGCCTCTCTAACCCTTGAGAATGCTTCACACTTCACATCTTCCATCCAAAAACTTCTTAATCCAATTTAGTATTTCCTGTGTAGGTAGTTGTTCAGAGATTGTATTCATAAAATGGAGGTAGCTACGCTACTGGTACATTAAACCACGTAAGAACTGAGTGAAAAAAAGGAAATTTGCTTTTATCTGCCACTCTGTTTAGATTGGAAAACTAAAAAATTATCAAACATCATAGTCATATATAGATGTCTCTGTGTTTACACAACTAAAGAAAATGTTGCACAGATAATGGTAGGAGACATGAGGTTCACAACCAGAACTTGCCATTTATCCCTTACTTTATTCTAATTATTTCAATTTCTGGGTATGAAAAAAAAGTCACTGAGAAAAAGGTAACTTTAAATTTTTAATTTCTATGTGAGCAACAAGCAAGAAGGGATGGCCCCAATTCAAAAGCTAGCAAATACGTTTAAGCTGAGTAAGTTATACATGGTTAAAATTTGGGAGAAAATTATGACTCAACTGAATCTTTTTATAGCCAAAAGAAAAAAAACTGTCAGTAAAAAAGGACAGGGTATTCAAGGCTGCTCAGATACATTCTACAAAGTATACAGCAGCACTGACCTATTAAAGAGTTGGCGTTCTCCTGTTAGATACTATCTTTTAAGGGTCCTATGAAATGTTCAGAATTAAAGAGTTTTGTAATGATATATGAAACAGGAAATGGACATTTTAAAACACAACAATTTATTGAAACAACAAAGACATTTTGTGCTTACCATATTATGGATCGAACAGTGAATTCTGTAGTTTTTTTCCAATAGCTGTTGCACTGCACTTGACCTATAAAATGGGTCATAAAGAAATTATGCCACTATTATTCCAAACAGATTATAAATTTCTTTTACTATAAGATTAAGCCTGTGTTCCACATGGTAAAATTAAAGAACTAAAAAAGGCTGAATATTTAAACTTCTGAAATAATCACAACTACTACTATTTAAATAATAGTATCTTATACATATCTTAAGGAAGTTTTAGATTACAAAAAACATAATCTCAAAAATTAGTTTTTTCATTGTGGCTTTCACCATTTTTTTTTTACCTTGGGCCCCAAATTGCTATTATATTTTTCCAAGTTAAAATGCCATGAATCTTTCAAAAGTGTGGGAAGGGGTCCATCTGTCACCTCATTTTTTCCAAAGAAAAGCAGATGTGGGGTATAGTTTTTGGGTTTTTCCCATTTTTCATAAAAAACAAACCTGATCTAATTCCCAAGTCCAGGAACTTTTCTTCATTAAATTCTCCTGCCTCCCAAAGTACAAAATTTTAAAGTGTGTCTGGACATGGATAATGTGTATGCTTTAGGGTAATACTGTTCAGGAAAATGACCAAATTTTAGCGCTCAGCACAGTATCTGAAGCACTGATCCCTCATATATCATAAATTAGTAAAATACTTACTTAAATGCAGCAGACAATGTCTTGTTTTTCCTAACAAAGGTGATCCTTACTAGGCCATCCCATTCCTGAAACAGTAGATGGTATTTTCTTAGAAAATATTAAGCCCCACTGATACCTAGTAGGTACAATTTTGTCTTACTATATAAAACTAAAAGCCTTCTGAGGTGATAAAAATGTTCTATATCTTGATGTGTCTGGTTCATATATACAAAAGTAAGATCTATACTTGATTTTCACACTTTTGTGTACCTCATTGATTATTTTACCCTCAATTTTAAAAATAGAAAACATATTTGTGCCACATCGGAACAAAGAACATTGCATTTATTTAAATCTAAGTATCGTTTTCAAAAGAACATGACTTAAAACAGATGTGATTTAGAATACAGCCTGTGTAATACATCTAGCTAAACCTCGCAGGAATAGCTGACAGCCACACCACCGCCACCAGCTACTGACCACATAAGCATCTTTTTATCTAATGTGATTGCAGTGAGATTTTACATCAAGTCATATGGCTTTCTTCTCTTTTTAAATGGCAAAAATTAGAATTCTGATTAAACAGTGTTACCCATACTATTACTTTAACACAACTATTTTCATTTTATCTTGTTTCCCATGTCTTATTCAAATAGATACATGTTTTCTGTAGATGTAAATCTTCAGCAAACTGCAATGGTATTCTAATCTTTATCTTTGCAAACATTTTCCATGCTGTTTTGAGTCTTCAACAACTATGTTGTGTCAAATATTCCATCTACTCCATCACAGGATGTACTATAATTAATATTCTCCTATTTAGACATTTAGGTTGACTCATTTTTCTGCTGCTACAGACACACATCTTCCACCTTGGACTTTTTTTCCTTTTACTGAATGACCCTATTTTAACCTCACCTGAAAATTGATAGGTGGTGGTGGATTCTTAGGTTCTATCCTTACGACACTGGATTCCACCTTGGGTGGTGGTCTGAAGTTATTCTTTCCAACCTGTTAATCAGAAAATGTTTAAAGTAGTCCTCTCAAAAACAACTTTAAATAATAATCAGGACTTCCCTGGTGGCGCAGTGGATAAGTGCCAGTGCAGGGGACACCGGTTCAATCCCTGGTCCGGAAAGAGTCCATGTGCCAAGGAGCAACTAAACCCGCAAGCCACAACTACTGAGCTGGCATGCTTCAACTACTGAAGCCCACATGCCTAGAGCTTACGGTCTGCAACAAGCCACTGCAATGAGAAGCCTGTGCACCACAATAAAGAGCAGCCCCTGCTCGCCACAACTAGAGAAAGCCCACACAAAGCAACAACTGCAGCCAAAAATAAAATTTTTTTAAAAAAGAGTAATCATACATGCTCTCCTCACAGAAGGCACAGCTAGATGTTCAATGATGAGTTAAGCCCCATCATTTCAACAACAGTCACTTACTTTCATTAGATGGTCCACACGTGCCAACAGCTGTGTGTTAATTGACAGTCTGCAGTATAACTTATCTCCAGGTTTTGCAACCAGTCGGAGAGCAAATTCTCTTTGAAACATTAGCACAGCACATCTGAAAAGACAGCAGAAAGGAATAAACAGAGAAAGGTCATTTTCAACTATAAATGTATTTTAACTTCAATGACTTTTCTTAGGTGGGAAACTAAATCAATAGCTGTGGTTAATAATAGCTGGCCAGAAGGGACAACAGTTTCAGCCTGAGCCTTATTCCCATAGAATGACGGGCCACCTTTGTTTTTCACTGTATAATGGCTGTAGCTCTAACCCCTTGTGAATGTAAGCCCTCAATGATCAGATGAGAGAGTATTTCAGGTTAACAAAAGTTTCACGAAACTATAATCACCTGGTTGACATGAAATAAATGCCCTCTGATATATTCCATTCCATGTCATTTTTTAAAAAAGTGACAGTCATGGCTCATTAAATTTATTTTATACCTACTAAGGAGTTTTTGACCTGCAATTTGAAAATCACTGCTACAGAGTGTACTAGAAACCAGTTAGCAAGGACACTTAAGAATCTAGACATAAGAAATTTGACCTGGGCTAACAACAAAAGCGTAAGAAAATATGGAAAGGCCATCTGGTCTCAGAAGCACGACTCAGACCACACCTCTCCCAAATAACTCTAGCAACTGCTAAAGAATGTGAGAGAGCGAGCAGCACACAAATTGATACTTTCTACAAAACAAACTCTCCAGTAGTTTTTCAACTGAATTAACCTTAATCTTTGGCTATCTGTGTTCATGGCCTAAACTGTAATTTTTCTAAGGCTTGGCAGTAACTTTAGTCTTCTTGTCACAAACCTGAAAAAAGGTCGGTGCAACAACAGCTTGAAGACAAAAGGAGATGAGATCTGGAAAAGAATTAACAGGTTATTTCTGGGAAAGACCCACCAGAGAACCATTTAGTAAATATAATGTTCCTACATTTTGAGAACATACCTGATAAGGCAAATTTGCCACACAAGCATCAAAGAATGGCAGATCTGTTTTTAACACATCACCCACCATTACTTGAAGTTTGCTGGCCAGAGGCCTGATAATTTAAAAAAAAAAGCAATTAAAAAGAACATTGTTTCATGAGATTGAAATGTACTTTAATTCTATTATGTATACTCACGTGCCCTGAACTCTTTTGTGAAGTTCAGCTACTAGCCTTGGGTCAAGTTCACAAGCAATTACCTAAATTTTAAAAAAAAAAAAATTTTTTTTTGTAGGTTAATTATGGAGAAATCTTTTTCTGTTAACTCAATAGGAACTTACATTATTTAAATGAATTAAAATTCTTTTCCCAATTCCACCATCATTATTCTTCAATTGTACTCTACCAGTGTATTTTAAAGAACTTACCTGAGGAGAATTTAATGAAGAGATGATTTTACAAAATGCAGCAAGGGGGTTAAAAGGAACAACAAAAATCACCAGAAAAGTAGGCAGCCAGACTACATGACTGTTCTACCCAAATACTTCACAGGATTACTGTGCTCATATGGCTCCACGCTTTGTAATTCAACTGATGATGAGAAAAAATACAAAATATGTCTTTGCAGTAAATGTTCTTTGGAAGCATACAAAGCAACTGCTCTGAAATGAGTAGGTCACTTCTCTCACCTACTAAGATCCAAAGCATATAGCAGAGATAATTTCTCAAGTAAATGAAACGGGATACCACATAGGCTGAAATTTTATTTCAGTATAAGCTGAGGTTTTGCGGACTTCCAGGAAGACCCTGTCTACAGAGCACATATATGTGAGGTTTAGGTCTGCTTAGCTCCCAGATCCATTCTCCAGCTTTGCTGTACCTGTAGGGTAATATAGTCCAGCTCCCTCGCCCTTTGACTTCTTGTTGGGCTAGGCTAATGGAAGGCATTACTGGTTCCAAGGGGTGGGGTTGAGTAGTTCCTAATGCCTGCGCCTGCCTTGCACAAGTTCTGGCAGTGGCCGTGTTTGGCTACGAGTGGTCCCTGTCCCTGCTCTTTCTGGGCTCCGGCAACACATTTCCCTCCTCTTGTCCCTTGAGGTTGCTCGATGGTAACTGTTTCCTGCTGTTGATAGTCCCTAGGTTTTTCACTAAATGTTTACTGGTTCCCTTAACATTCTCACATCTTGTCAATGGTCTCTTCACTGAACTCTCCTCAGATAAGTTCTCTGTTGCCTGCATCTACCAGAAGACACAGCAATGATCTGACTTAACTGGAACTGGATCCACCAAGAGACAAAGAAGGTACCAGCAGCAGGCAGGTGACACTCCAGTCTCAGAGGCCTGTGCTGGATCTCCTCCAAAGTTCCAAGTCCAATAACTCCAATCCCCTTGCTTTGTTCCCCTGAGCCGAGAGGTGGTAGCTGCTTTTTGTAATTCTACTCTTGGGTTAACCTCAGTGTTTTATTCTCTTGGTCCTCTAACAACCATGTAACCAATTCCCTGTACTGAAGTATCCAATGTCATACGTTTTCCTGATTGATATACTTATGTTTTTTTCTTTTAATCCATTAAAAAAAATTGAGACATAATTGACATAAAACATTAGTTTCAGGTATACAACACAGTGATTTGATATATATATAACATTCATGACCACAATTACAATTTTTTTCTTGTGATGAGACTTTTTACTCTCTTTGCCAACCTTCAAATGTACTACAGTGTTGTTAACTATAGTCATGATGATGCCCATTACATCCCCAGGACATATTTATTTTATCCTGGAAATTGGTACCTTTTGACTCCCCCCAATTTGCTCATATTTTATAAAGTTTCTAGCAAAGGAGCAAGAGTTATTGTTAAAATAACAGCAATTCATTAAAACAGATTTATACTTGTAAACCACCTAAACTTACTCACATGATACCTGATACCAAACACTAAATCCTCTCTTTACCTTTTTTGCCTTTTCCAGCAACTTTACAGTCATATTGCCAGTTCCAGGTCCAACCTCCAGCACCACATCAGTTGGTCGTAAGGCAGCCTACAAGCAAGCACAACTACTTTAGCTTTACAGGCACGTCTGAACACATAATTTAATTTACAGCAAAATAGCTTTACTCAAAAGTGCACAGTTAGGAGATCTTATTCTGACTTCATTTTTAGGAGATGGCTTCATGATCTATGTTTAAAAAAATTATCTCATTAACATTAGGCACAAGTGGAAATTGAACAGTTCTCCTAACTTGGGGCAATAGTTAGGAGTCAGAGAAGTAGGAACAGCAGTTCTGAGTGGCATTCTCCTTCCTATCTTTGAAATGATTCCAACAGCACCTTGTTACCAACACTATTATCACTAGGTTCAAAAAGGAAGGACCAAAATGATGAACCATAGCATGTTGTACTGGTATTTCTCAATTCCACATCCATGTATGGTTTCAGGGGTGCAGAAGGATCCAGAAATTGTACACAAAAATTAATGTCAGTCCAGTGGTTAGGACTCCATGCTTCCTCTGCAGGGGGCCGGGGTTAGATACCTAGTGTGGGAACTAAGATCCCACAACCCTCAACATGTGGCAGAAAAAAAATGTATACGTATGCACATAGCTGGAGTATTCTGAGTCTGTAACTTTCATCACATGCACAAAGGAATTCATGAGCCAAAAAGGTTAAAAAGCTAGGCCAACTCTCATTTTGCATACAACATTAAGTTGACATCTCTCACCCAGGTAATGTCCTTTCTACAGCGCCAGGATACTTCCTTTGCAACCATGAAAGTAATCTTCACCACCTATTGTTTCACATCCTAGCTCCCAATCATACAAAACAATAAGAAAACATCAATAACCCATGCAGGAAGAATACTCTGAAGAGTTTACATGTGGCATTGGCTTATAACATGCAGGTTTCTCTGGGGAACAAACTTCCAAAGGTGTCTGGATATAATTTTAGGGTTTGCAGTAAACAAAAACTAACAGTGATAGATGCTGCCTAGAAAAAGTGATTGGTAATAGAAGAAAAATCTGGAATTGAACAGGTAGAAGTGTCAAGCTAAAAAGTAAATAATCTACAGAAAGATAAAAGAATTTGGAGTCAGAACCCGAGACTCACAGAATAAAGCAAATCATATTGAAGAGAACTTGCGAATCCTACACAATTCTTCAATTCATTCCACAAGTATTTATACAGCATCTATTTTCTGTCAGGAATCCTATCTGTGCTTAGATATTCCTAAAATTAAAATCAATAACCCAGTAACTCTCTCCCTCTCCTCTTTCGCACCCACCTTATCGATAATGCTGTTAACAATGAGAGGATTTTTCAAAATATGCTGCCCAATCCCCGTGTTGAACATGAGTCCTGCAATAAAACATGAAATAGCCTTAATTTCCCAACTAAAAACATTAGACCGTCCCAGAGAAGAAAACAGGATAGCTAGGGGACGGTATCTGCTCCAGCTAGGGGTGCCAAACGTCACGCTAAGGAGCTGGATGACAGACTGTTTTAAGGCCACCCCTTCCGTGAAGGAAAGTCAGAGGCGGCGCGCGGGGCCTGCGCTCGTCGCTCGGGCAAACCCGGGACTCGCGCGCTCCCGGCGCCCGGTCTCACTGTCCCCGCCAGAACTCCGCCCGTGCCCCGGCTCGGTCCCACCGGAAGTCCCAACCCAAGGGACCCCAGCTCTCTCGCGGCTGTCCCCACCTCCGGCGCTCTTCAGCTGCCCGCGTTGTTGTTGCCGCTCGCGGCGGCGGCCGCTAGCCGCTGATTTGATCTTCGGCATCTCTGCAGGCAGAGAGCTCACAGGCCGAGGAAGTCAAGAAGGATCCGAACCCGCAACCTCTAGTCTCCGCACCACGTGGGAATCACCAGCCCGCACCACCAGCACCCTATCGGGCCACGCGGGGGTGGGGCGAAAACACGCCCCTCGGTTTGCTCCGGGGTCCGCCCCCAGAAAGAGGGCGGGCCTTTGGAGCCCGATGGCCGCCTGGAATAAGCTCGGCCTCCCGGGAAGCCTAACCTCGGAAGCCTACAGATCCCAGAAGACACCGCGCTGCCGATTCTGGCAGTTTGGATTGGCTAGTTTAGAATCGGGGGCGGGGCCTTGCCCCAACACGCACCAAGCTAGTTAAATAGGTTTGGGTGTGGGACCTCAAGGAAGTGGAGGAAGCTTAGGTTACGTAATGCAGTTAGGCTTGTGGATGCTTTATCAGGCTAGGTTGTTGAATCGCTCAAATCCAAAGAAAATTTATGTCATGTATTTCTCTCGTGTATCCCAACCGATTGTGGGTGAGGATCCCAGGAGCTTGGGAAGAGGAGCTTGCTCCTTTAGCGGGAGTGAATTCTCCGCTGCTTGTATTACGGAAAGTAACTCTGAAAATGTAATTATGTGCTTAGTTTGACTGGACCTACTGGTGGTTTCGCTTCTTTCTGTGGCACGTCATTAATTTCCTAAACCTTTCCATATTGAGCTCTTGCTATGTATTAAACACTGCTGGGTGACGGAGATTCGAAGGTAAATAGGAAACTGACCTCAAAGTTTATTCTATTGAGAGAGTTAGACAAAAAGTCTGAATCTGTAAATGTGGTCATTGTTATGTATTGGCTATTGTGATAGGACGCTGTATCTGACTGAAAGTTACATGAACACAATGTCCGTGTCTGTTTTAGCTGTCAGCAAAATGTTTCTGTGTGTACCTATTTACCTGAAGAAGCAATCTGTTTTTACCAAAGCTGACTTCTCTTCCCTGCAGAATTTATTGTGTGCATTCCCTAGCCTTGCTCTTTCTTTGCTGTAATTCTAATTTAGGAAAAAATGTGTATACCCTGTTAGCAATTTCAACTGTCTCTTAATTCCATTGATCATTGATTTATTCCACAATTCTGGAACATCCACAGTGTGCCGGGCACTGTGTCAAATGTTAGGAATTTAGAAAATTAACATGAATGACAATTCCTGCTTTTAAAGAACTTTCAAGAGAGGAAGACATTCAAATAATTACAGTAATAGCACCATTTGCCGATATATCTTTTCACCATTTCAAAGTTCTCTAAAATAGGGGCTTATCATTGTGTTCATAATACAGATGAGGATGTGTTCATAATACAAAAATGTTAAATATCTTGCTCAACATCACACAGTAAATGACAACTGCATCTTGAAACTCGTTCTGTATTCTGAAGACAGTGTGCTCTAAAAGAGGAATGATCTTAGCACTATAGCTAATACTTGCGGTGACTGGGGAGCATTTTCAAAATAGAATATTTGAGCTGAATCATTAAAGGCCAACCAAAAGTTAGCCAGGGAAAGTTTGAAAATTCAAAGGGAAAGCACTAAAAAAAGACTGGATATAAGAGTATTTGAGGAAGAAAAAGAAACTTGGTATAACTGAGAAGTAAACAGGTAATGTAAATAGGAACTTATGGTGAAGGGCCTTGAATGTTACGCCAAGGAGCAATGGTAATCATTGAGAAATCAAAATAACCATTTTGCCCTTTCTGCTCCTCTGCAGCTGTGAGAACTGCTGGAGATCATACAATAGAATGTATCGGAAACATAGATGGGCTCCCCATATATGCTGAACTCTGAGGCCAGCCTAGCCAGCTCTTCCTGAATTCGCTCTAATCTTCCTCTCCCATTCTCCGTGCTGCTGCTGCTGCTAAGTCACTTCAGTTGTGTCCGACTCTGTGCGACCCCTTAGATGGCAGCCCACCAGGCTCCTTTGTCCCTGGGATTCTCCAGGCAAGAACACTGGAGTGGGTTGCCATTGCCTTCTCCAGTGCATGAAAGTGAAAAGTGAAAGTGAAGTCGCTCAGTTGTGTCTGCCTCTTCGCAACCTCATGGACTGCAGCCTTCCAGGCTTCTCTGTCCATGGGATTTTCCAGGCAAGAGTACTGGAGTGGGGTGCCAATGCCAAATCTTAATTCTTCTCAGGCCTCCTGCCTTACCACCTCCTTAGCTCCTTCTCAGCAGAAGACCTTGCTTTTTACGTGACAGAAAGAGCACAAGATCACCTGCAGCACACTCTCATCTTCCTGGGTCACGGTACTACCCATGGGGTGGGAAGGGAGAGTACTGCTGCTGCTGCTGCTGCTAAGTCGCTTCAGTCGTGTCCAACTCTGTGCGACCCCATAGACAGCAGCCCACAAGGCTCCCCCGTCCCTGGGATTCTCCAGGCAAGAACACTGGAGTGGGGTGCCATTTCCTTCTCCAATGCATGAAAGTGAAAAGTGAAAGTGAAGACGCTCAGTTGTGTCCGACTCTTAGCGACCCCATGAACTGCAGCCCACCAGGCTCCTCCATCCATGGGATTTTCCAGGCAAGAGTACTGGAGTGGGGTGCCATTGCCTTCTCCTGAGGGAGAGTACAGTGGTGAGCAAAACGAAGTGGAGCTTACATTCTAGTGAGGGATGTCAGTGATGATGAGTGTGACGAAAAGAGTAAAGGAGACAGGGATTGACAGGATGGGCGGGAGACGCTAGCTTATGTAGCACGATGGACAGTGAGAATAGAAAGCAAATGACACGTTTCTTTAGGAATGAAGTAGCAAGACCCTCCTGAAAGAGGTCACATAGTAAGTCTCATAAAGCTAAATGACTGAGGTGAGTGTGCACACTTAGGTGACCTACAGCCTAAATTGGTGTTTGCTTAGGTATGAACCTTGAGTCGCCTGTTTCTGGAACACTGGGGCATATGTTATGAGCTGACCTGTGTTGTCCCCAAATTCATGCCCTAACTTCTAGTACCTCAGAATCTGACTGTATTTGGACGTAGGACCTTAAAGGAGGTGACTAAGTTAACAACTGATTGACCAGAGTCGTATTATGTCTTTTGTAACACAAACGTTTTTGACTGGCGTGTTTCAATATTCACTTATATAACAAACTGCTGGCCACAGAGGTCAGTTTCTGCAAAAATCCCCCCAGTCAATAATGTGTTCAAATGAAACCTTTAGAGTGTGACCTAATCCAGTCTGAATGGTATCCTTATGAAAGGAGGAACTTTGGATACACATAGACACAGCAGGGGTGTGCGCACACAGCGGAAGAGCCATACGAGGACACAGCCAGAAGGCAGGCATCTGCAAGTTAGGAAGACGGCCTCAGGAGGAGCCAACCCTGCTGACACCTCAGTCTTGGGCTTCTAGCCTCCAGACCTGACAGAAAATAAATTTCTGTTATTTAAGCCACCCAGTCTGTGGTGTTTTAATATGGCAATGCTAGCATACTAATTGGAGAAGGAAATGGCAACCCACTCCAGTGTTCTTGCCTGGAGAATCCCATGGACAGAGGAGCCTGGTGGGCTGCTGTCCATAGGGTCTCAGAGTTGGACACGACTGAAGCGACTTGGCATGCATGCATGCACTGGAGAAGGAAATGGCAACCCACTCCAGTATCCTTGCCTGGAGAATCCCAGGGACAGAGGAGCCTGGTGGGCTGCCATCTATGGGGTCGCACAGAGTTGGACACAGCTGAAGTGACTTAGCAGCATACTAATACCACATATAATGAAAATTCACATTCCCAAGCCCATGCCTAAACATTATGGATCAGAATAGGATTTGGCCTTGGCAAATGCATCTTTGAAAGACCCTCTAGGAGATTCTGATACACAGTGATGGAAGGCATTCACTGCTTTCTGAACTCAGATAACATAACTGGTTGAGGAATTTCTATAGAAGTGAAAAAGGATGGGAAGGGCTACCCTCATCAGTACAGGGAAATTGTTCTCCAATTTTTTTCTATTATTACCAAGATAGCATTCAAAGTGGAGAAGGCAATGGCAACCCACTCCAGTCCTCTTGCCTGGAAAATCCCATGGATGGAGGGGCCTGGTAGGCTGCAGTCCATGGGGTCGCTAAGAGTCAGACTCGACTGAGCGACTTCACTTTCACTTTTCACTTTCATGCATTGGAGAAGGAAATGGCAACCCACTCTAATGTTCTTGCATGGAGAATCCCAGGGACGGCGGAGTCTGGTGTGCTGCCCTCTATGGGGTCGCACAGAGTCGGACACAACTGAAGCGACTTAGCAGCAGCACCAGCAGCATTCAAAGTGAGACAATATTGGGAGCAGTGTGGATCCATGAATGCTAGGTAGTGGATGATGCTGAGACATGAGCCGCATTAAAGAAATCAGCATGAAGTTATCTTTACAGCTATGAATGGCTTTGCAATTATAAAAAATAATTTTATGCTTCTCTGCCTTGTATATCCTTTGTTAATTAAAAATAATTACTTTTCAGTTTGGGAGTGCACAATTGAATCATTGCCATTCTTATAGTGTTTTTTAGGTTAACAAAATGTATCTTAACTTGAAAAAGAATTACAATAGTGTTTGCTTTCATAGAAGATGGTTATTAAATTCACAGCATGCTTGAAATGATAAAATTTTTAAGGTGCCAGGAAATATAATGATAAAAATAAAACATTGTGAGCATTTTCTTGTATAAATTATATTTCTTTACAGACTTTTAATGTAGTTAAAAGTCATAAAGACATTAAGAATGTTTGAGTTTCACACTTTTAATAGGTTTATTAACTGAAATACTGTATTTCTTTGAGAAAAAGGAATGCAATTCACCTGCCCAAGATAGAACACAATTAAATTTAACTCTACTTACTATCAAGCTGTTAAATTGTATTAAAACAAAAAAAATATTGTGACAATATTCAAACCTAAACTCTAAAATGTAGTGCTGCCTTACAAAGTAGGATTTAACTTATAAGTAGACTTAATTTCTACTGTGCTGTTTAAATTGTAACAGAAAAATAAGATGAAATTTGGCTGAAAGAAGTAATGTACCTTGAATACAATGACAAAGAGAAAAGAAAGTGAAGTCACTCATGTAGTGTCTGACTCTTTGCAACCCCATGGACTGTAACCTACCAGACTCCTCCGTCCATGGAATTTTCCAGGCAAGAGTACTAGAGCGGGTTGCCATTTCCTTCTCCAGGGAATCTTCCTGTGAATCCTATGAGATTCTTAGTATTCTTCTATTACAAATGTTACCATTTTTTCAATAGTACTAAAATGCTGTTTAAATTAACATAACTAATGAAGAAAGATGATTTTGGTCTGTCTAAGCATTGTTAGCAAATATCTAATAATTCTTAGTGAAAACCTAATATATAATAATTGATACCTTCCAAAAGCATCTATGGGATAAATGTTTTCCTATCCTTACTATAAAAAATATATATATTCTGTTGCAAAATAAAGCACTTTGAAGCTTTCCAAATACAACAGAAAAATTATTTCACCAAGAATTCTATTCCTGGGTTGTAACAGAGCCTATTTTATATTTTTATATTTGTATTTATATATTATGTTTTCATATTGCACTTTATGGGTTTCAAAGTACTTTTCACTCAATTAGATTTTCAGTGAAAGCTTGGAAAGTTGTTAGGGCAAGCATACTTATCCTATTTACATACGAAAAAGCTGAGTCTCACAGAGGTTAAAGGTACTTGTGCAAGGTCTTTCACGAAGTTGGCGGCAAAGGTAAGGTGGAAGTCTGTACCTTTGCCACACCAGCCTGCCTTTTGTTGCCTCCCTTGTTCTCTGTAATGAATGTTGCCATTCACTGATTAAACGTCCGTGGATACTAAGGACCCAGTGTACTAGGCCATCTTCTCTAAGGGACTTAGTCATTTGCAGATTTTGGTATCCAGGAAGGTTCTCAGAACAACTGTGGTGGAATGGCAGGAAACCAAAGGATACTGAGTCAGTATAGATACAAGCTAAATTAATTTCCCTCTTTAATGACAGACTAATATAAGATTCAGGATTCCCTGGTGGCTCAGTGGTAAAGAATCCACCTGCCAACGCAAGAGATGTAGGTTCAATCCCTGGGTCAGGAAGATCCCCTGATCCAGGAGAAGGAAATGGCAACCAACTCCAGAATTCTTGGCCTGGAGAATCTCAGTGACAGAGGAGCCTGGCGGGTTATGGTCCATAGGATTTGGCCACTAAACAAGATGAGATTTAAGTGAATTCTAAAGTATGGCATTATAAAACTAAATCTTTGTTACCATGAATTGAAGAATAGTATACAAAGTAACAATTAATGACAGAGATGAAGTAAGTAAAACTGATTTATTTTCCCCTTCTGTTTCCTGGGCCCCAAAGATAGGACAACTACATTGTAAAAATAACAAAACCAAAAACTTAATTTGCAAAAATCCTGAAAAATACAGAAGGTGAAAAAAGAAGAAAAAGTTACTCTAAACTAACTATTCTGGGATTAACTTCTGTGAACATTTTTACACAGACTTTTCTCCTAATTGTTTTACCAATACATATTTTTACATAGTTGAGGTCATATAGTTTACAGTTTTTTTTCCATCAAAGATAGTTAACATAAAAGTACACTTCCCAGTTATTATACAATCTTGATAATATTGAAAGCTGCTGTGGATGATTTCATTTTGTGAATGTGTAAGAGTTCACTAAATCTTTCCTATACCATTATTGTTAAAATAGATCCATACACATTTTACTGCATCTGTGAAAAATATTTTCTAAACTTTGAATTATTTCCCTAGTAGAGATAGCCAAAAATGGAGTTGTTTAGCCAAAATATATGAACATTTTAGTCTCTGAAGATATACTAATAGATTATTTTCTAAAACAATTTTCATTCTTATCAGTAGAATATGAAAAAATGTCCTTTCACCTTAAAAAGTACATAGGTCCATGATATCCTTATATTCTTTTTTCCAAAGGAGAAATATTTGTTATTTTTCTTTGATTATTAAAGTAATACTCAAACATTGCAAAAAAATTTAGATTATACAAAAAGGTTTTAGAAAGTGAAATCTGCATCTAAGCTACTGTCCTTATCTAATTAAACATGATAAACTATTTTTTAAAATTTTGGCTGTACTCCATGACATTCAGGGATCTTAGTTCCTCCCCGCCTGCCAACCATGGATTGAATCTGTACCCTATGCATTGGAAGCACAGAATATTAAGCACTGGACCACCAGGGAAGTCATTAATGTTAATTGGCAAAAATCTATGTCACCATTTTTGATAGGTAGAGAGTATTCCATTGTATGAACATACCATAATTTATGTAATCAGTCCTTACAATATGAAAGACATATTGTTTCAAGTTTTTTAAAAATTATAAACAAAACTGAATCTGCTGCAAAATTATATCACCAAGGGCAGACTGATTAGTTTCTTGAAGTCTTACTCTCCTAACCCGGTAAACTTCAAGTGAGTTAATGTGTAAGCAGCTAAAATAAACTATATTATAGAGCTGCCCAAGACCCAGTTTTACCCCAGTTGCAATATTAAATGGTGTGTAGAAAATTGGAAATCCTATGACTTGGGAGTACATATTAGTTTTCTTTATTTTTGCCTATTTCTTTATTATTATTATTATTATTTTACTTTATAATATTGTATTGGTTCTGCCACACATCAACATGAATCCACCACAGGCATACACGTGTTCCCCATCCTGAACCCCCCTCCCACCTCCCTCCCCGTACCATCCCTCCGGGTCATCCCAGTGCACCAGCCCCAAGCATCCTGTATTGAACCTGGACTGGCGATTCATTTCTTATATGATATTATACATGTTTCCATGACATTCCCCCAAATTATCCCACCCTCTCCCTCTCTCACAGAGTCAAAAGACTGTTCTATACATCTGTGTCTCTTTTGCTGTCTCACAAAGAGGGTTATCGTTACCATCTTTTTAAATTCCATATATATGCGTTAGTATACTGTATTTGTGTTTTTCTTTCTGGCTTACTTCACTCTGTATAATCGGCTCCAGTTTCATCCACCTCATTGGAACTAATTCAAATGTATTCTTTTTAATGGCTGAGCAATACTCCATTGTGTATATATACCACAGCTTTCTTATCCATTCATCTGCTGATGGACATCTAGGTTGCTTCCATGTCCTGGCTATTATAAACAGTGCTGCAATGAACATTGGGGTACACGTGTCCCTTTCAGTTCTGTTTTCCTCGGTGTGTATGCTCAGCAGTGGGATTGCTGGGTCATACATATTAGTTTTCTATTGCTACTATAAAAAATGATCACAAATAGTGTTGTGCTAAGTTGCTTCAGTCGTGTCTGACTCTTTGTGACCCTATGGACCATAGCCCACCAGGTTCCTCTGTCCATGAGATTATCCAGGCAAGAGTACTGGAGTGATGTGCTGTACCCTCCTTCAGGGGATCTTCCCAACCCACGGGTTGAACCTGTGACTCTTACATCTCCTGCATTTGCAGGCAGGTTCTTTACCACTGGTGCCACAAAAACAGATTTATTGTCTGAGAGTTCTGAAGGTCAGCTGTCTAAAGTCATCTGTAGGACTGAGTTTCTTACAGAAGCTGTAGGGGAGAATCCATTTGCTTGTCTTTCCCAGCTTCTATATGCTGCCTGCATTCCTTGACTTATGGCCCATGTCGCTGTGACCTCTGCTCCCGGAGTCACATTTCTCTCTCTCTCATACTCCCATCTCCCTTTTATGAAGACCGCTGTGAATACATTGGGTCCAGCAGATAACATTCCCATCTCAAGATTTTTAATTTAACCATATTCGCAAAGTCCTTTTTCCATGAAAAGTAGTATCAGTTCAGTTGCTCAGTCGTGTCCGACTCTTTGCGACCCCATGGACTGCAGCATGCCAGGCCTCCCTGTCCGTCACCAACTCCCAGAGTTTACTCAAACTCATGCCCATTGAGTTGGTGATGCCATCCAACCATCTCATCTTCTGTCGTCCCTTCCACCTCCCGCCTTCAATCTTTCCCAGCATCAGGGTCTTTACTGAGTCAGCTCTTTGCATCAGGTGGCCAAAGTATTGGAGCTTCAGCTTCAGCATCAGTCCTTCCAATGAAAAGCAATATATTCACAGATTTCAGGGACTGGGGTTTGGCTCTTTTATTCTGTCTACACAAAGCAGTTATCTAAATTTGAGTCTGTGCTCCTTGACTTAAGAATTTGGAATTACTTAATTCATATGAACCTGCCAAGTTGCTTCAGTGGACCAGGGTAAAATTGGGTCTTAGGCAACTCTATACCATAGTTTTTTTTTTTTTTTTAGCTGCTTATAAATTAACTCATTTGAAGTTTACCATGTTAGGAAAACAAGTCTTTGCAATCCCATAGACTGTAACCTACCAGGCTACTCTGTCCATCAGATTTTCAGGCTAGAATATTGGAGTCGTTTGCCATGTCTTCCTCTAGGGGATCTTCCCGATGCAGGGATCAAACCCATGTCTCTTATATCTCCTTCATTGACAGGTGGGTTCCTTATAACTGGCACCACCTGGGAAGTCCTGCGTCATCTTCTAATCTGTAAAATAAAGCAAAGAATATTTTCCATCTAGGGTGGTGATGAGGATAATTAAATCATATGTGATGTCTTCAGTTTAATGCCAAACATTTAAAAGAACACTTAGAACAGTAACTGGCACACAGGAAAAATCTAGAGCTTAGTAATCATAATATAATTACTGAGACCAATGAGTTGCATTATTATTATCTTTAACTGTATCTTGGAACCTTCTTGAGACTGACGGGTGAGGAAAGCTCTGATCTGTCTTTAATTTAGCATTTGTTTCATCAACTTTCTGTTTTCTCTTTTAGTTTTCAACTGTTTTTGGGGAAAAGCACTGAATATATATTTATATTTTAAATATATTATGAACGGTCCAGTGATTATTTAATTTAAATTAATATTTGTCTTTTTCCTCCAAAGACTGTGAGAATACTGTGAGAATATGAGAATATAGCAACAAAATGAAATTATATGAAATTATTTATCCAACTGTACACATTTTTTTCCTACTAGATTTTACATTCATAGTAGCTGAAACTAGGACCTCCAACTACACATTAATTTGGTGCCCTGAAATTGTAGGGAATATGTATCTATGTGCATTTTTCTGTTACCACGTTCCTTCAATATCTGAAGAACCCATTATTCCAAAGAGAAAAGAGCCTCCTAAACTGATTCTTTTCATCTTAATTAAAATTAGGTAAGAGTCAGACAAGACTGAGCGACTGAACTGGAGCTGGAACTGGAATCTTTTCTCTACTTTGTTGCATATTCCTTATAGCCTTGTTATGCAATGTGTGATCTATGGATGAGCAGCATTAACTGGAAACTCATTAGAAATGAAGATTCTCAGGCCCCATCTCAGACCAACTGAATCAGGATCTGTTTTTTGTTTTTTTTTCTAACAAGATCCCCATGTGATTCTATGCAAATTTAACAGTTGAGAACTATTACCTTCCAGTAAAATCAGAAGATACAATCATGCAAAATAAACTAAAGCATAAAATGTGCCAACAATGCCATCTAACTAATGGAAAACCTTGTTAACATTTTGGCATATACTAATTTCCAAAAAAGACATGCCAAGCATATTGTTTGTGACCCATTCTTTCTCTATTGCATTGTGAACATGTTAACAAAATTTAAAAAATTTTAAGTTTAATTTTGCATTGGAGTATAGTTAATTTACAGTGCTTTGTTAGTTTCTGGTGTACAGCAAAGTATATATATATAGTTATATATATACATGTTGCTGTTGTTTAGCTGCTAAGTTAGGAGAAAGCAATGCCACCCCACTCCAGTACTCTTGCCTGGAAAATCCCATAGGCGGGGCAGCCTGGTAGGCTGCAGTCCATGGGGTCGCTAAGAGTCGGACATGGCTGAGCGACTTCACTTTCACATTTCACTTTCATGCATTGGAGAAGGAAATGGCAGCCCACTCCAGTGTTCTTGCCTGGAGAATCCCAGGGACGGGGGAGCCTGGTGGGCTGCCGTCTAAGGGGTTGCACAGAGTCGGACACGACTGAAGCCACTTAGCAGCAGCAGCAGCTGCTAAGTCGTGTTCGACTCTTGCAGCTCCGTGGACTGTAGCCCACCAGGTTCATGGGATTTCCCATGCGAGAAATGGAGTGTTTCCTGCCACATCAGTGAACAAAGACTTCACAGTCATCAGCGATTCAGCCCTCCAGGGCACTACAGGAGAAGATCTGCACCATCTGGCAGCCATTAGGCTGCAGCCAGGCCCTACAGCGAGCACTGAGGTACTCAGGATATGAAAATACACAGAATACTGGCCTCAGGATAGCTACGATGCATATGAAAGCAATGGTTTCAGTGAACCCAGACTCTTGCATCTTCCCAAACATAGACAAATGCTAAATTCTTCAACGTGGGATATCTGGTTTTCTTTAATTCACAAAAATACTTTTGATGTTCAGACTGCCTGCACTTCATTGCAAACTTCTACCACTCTCCCACCCCACCTCCTCCAAGCAGTTCTCTCAGGGCTACTTGAGATACTCCCTCCCACCCTTAAGTTCTAAAAATTTCGGCCAAATAAAACATGACTCTCAAGTTCGGACTGTGACTATTTTTTAATTCAACACAGGCAAGAATACTGGAGAGGTAGCCATTTCCTTCTCCAGGGCATCTTCCCGCCCCAGGGATTGAACCTGCACCACCTGCATTGGCAGGCGGATGCTTTACCACTGAGCCACAGGGAAGCCTGTACCTCTATATACCCATTCTTTTTCAGATTATTTTTCAACATAATTTTTAATGTTCGCATTGTGTCGACAATTTGTATTATACATGCATCTGCCATGATTTAATCATTCCTTTCTTGGTGGTCATTTAGGTACTTTTTAATATTTTTACTTTGAAAAACAGCTCTTGGGTGATGAACATCCTTGTAATGCAAGGGTTATGTTTGTCTGATTCAAATCGTAACACTGCTACTTACTAGCTGTGTGAACTTTCACAGGTTACTTGCTTTGGCTTCTTCATTTGTAAAGTCGGCACAGTAAAAAGCATCTCATACGGGTGTTTTAAGGATTTAAATATATGATTTAGCTGAAGATCTTAGAACTGTATCTGGCACATTCTAAATGATTGTTATCCATCTTTTAAAAAATTATTATTATTAATCCTTATGAACACGTGACTGTTTCCTTACAACAATTTTTTTCTAAATGTAAGAATACTTAGGTCACTAAGCTAGTTAATAGCAGAGGCAAAGATAACTGGATTTATCTCATTTTAATCTCCTCCCCCACTCCTCATCGTTCTGGACTTAAGCGCCCACCAAGCAAGTGTATGACCTTAAAAAATAAATATACGTGGGAGGGTTAACCGCTGAGAGTAGGATTATTTTAAATCTTTTCTCTTTAGACAGATCTGTAAAACAGTGCAGTTTGGCAGCTGATATCCATAATAAGAAAGGGGAAATTATTTTGATTTAAGCTTCAATCAACCCAGGAGACAACTGATTTTCCTGGGAGCAGGGCAGAGCGAACCTATGGTTTCCATGGTTACAGATCGCGCAGCGACCGGGGTCCCAGCTCCCATACTGCGCAAGCGCACAGAGCTGCCTTAGCTGCCCGGCGCCTTTGGTTTCGAAGAGAAAGCTCCTCCCTCTCCTTTCTCCGTTCTCCTATCATCTTCTCCCTTTGCCTAGTCCACGCGCGCCGGTGTCCGTGACGCAGTATTCATGCGCCCGTGTCGTTTAAGCCGCGACGCTGAACATGGCGCGTTCCTAGAAGCCGTTTTCGGCATCAGTAGGCGGCGGCGTGTGGACTGGAAGCGTGGGGCGCAGAAGCAGCCGACGCCGCTTCGTGTTGGGGCGTGGAAGCGGGAGAGACCGACTATTCCGGACCGAACCAAACAGTGAGGCCCCGGCTTGAGAGCTTCAGAGCGCGCGCCTGTGGAAGGGAGGAGTGGGCTGGGCAGCGGAGACCTGAGAGGCGAGGGAAGAACGTGTGGCTGTTGGGAGGCCAGGCATAGCAGTAGCGAGAAGAGGGCGGCCTGCAGGCTTGGCTCTCTGTTACTTTAAGGACCTCTGGGAGCTCGAGGTTGCCCCAGTAAGCCTGGCAGCGGGAAGCATGATCGCGGAGGAATCAGGGTCCCGGGAAGCACGGACTGGAGGAATCAGGGTCTGGGGAAGCACGGACTAGGTGTCAAAATGAGGACGTAGGATGCTCATTGTGGCTGCGGTTGCGGGTTAGGGTGGTGCATTTGCCCTTGGGGGATAGGTGGTGCTAATTTGCAGAGATCGTGGTCGTCTTTAGTATAAAATCCTTGTATGTTTTTGCATATTGCATCCACGACATTGCTGCTAATAGCAGTGCTGTGAAAGCTTTAATTGACTATTAGATCCTTGCTTGCCTTTAGAGAAAAAGTGAAGGAAGTTATATATTTTCATAGAGGACCTACTTGCTAAGGTATGGCCGCCAGTGCTTGAGCCCAGCTTCTTCTGCAGCTTTGGAGGGTATTTGTGATTCAGCAATACTATATTGAGGCCCATCGCATCTATCATGTTTCTTTATCCTTTTGTGAACGTGGTGGTGAAAGAGGGCAGTATTATCTTTTCAGATTAACTTGACTACATAGGTAGGATTGCTGTATTGCCTCCTGGAGCCAAGATTGCAATTGACATCTCCCCTCCCCACCCGGTTTGTACGAGCTCAGTTGTAGTGCGGTAGTGCCCTTGCAGTTTGTCTATTCTTCAGAAGGGAATAAGGAAGAGCAGCTTTCAACCGTAATGCTTTTTATTTCTTTTTTTTTCCGCGGACTGGGAGTTCATTCCTTCATTTTCACGTTATTTCAGACTTCTCTATTCATTACTGAGGCTTCAGGTTAAAGGCGGTGTTACTACGACATCCTTTTCTTGACATTCCCTTGCATCTTTTGTCACTAAAGAAGCTTTGTGTGAAATTAGACTGAACATCTCTCCCTATTGGTGTAATAGGATTGTGGAATTTTCCCCCTGTAACTCCTAAGACAGGGAATAGAAGGAACAGTTTAATTATAGCAGTGATTTGTGGCAATATATTACAGCCTTAGGGCAGCTGGACCGTCTCTGCCCTAGTTACACTTCCTAAAGCAGAAGGAACTACTGAACACAAATGAGTTTAGTTGTGATGATGATAATTGGAGGTTCTAAATAAATAGGTGAAGATTATTCAGGACCAAACTTGAATGCAAAAGAATCCTTGTAGACACTTGGCAGTTAAAGTGTACTGAAAATCTTTCTAGAGATAAGTACGTGTATTTTTCCAGAAATGTTCATAGTTTGAGAAAGAAAATATGTTTGATTGGATAGATTTTAGCCTTTGTGTTGTATATATGTTTGTGTGTGTGTTTGTATTTAATCTTGGGCTTTTCCTAGTTTAGTGTTATTGATGACAGTTCCTTTCTTTTCCTATCTGCATCAAATGGGGACTGTCACTTAATTTCAGAGTGTTTTAGGAAACAGCAAGACATATTTTGGGCAGGTGTGAATCTGGAGTGTTTTTGCTTGGTTTTCTAAATATCAGGCTGATTACAGATAAGTCGACAGTTAAAAGCTTTGTAGGACTTGAGCTGCAACAGTGTTCTACCCTTGCTGCTCAAAATCTGGTGTATGGCATGACCTGAAAGTTTATTAGACGTGCACCCTCTCCAGCTTAACCCAGACCTACTGAATCAGAATCTGCATTTTAACAAGCTTTCCAGATGATGTGAATGTATATTATAGCCTGAGGCACACTACATTGGTTGGTAAAAGTTGAAGACCAAGGTCGTGCACAAACCTGCGTAAAAATTATAGCACTTTTTATTTCTAATCTGAGGTGATCTTATGCTGGATATCAAGTCTGATTTGTCTGGTTGAAGCAGCTAAAGGCCCAGCAGTGCTAAGTGACGTGCATAAGGTCACGTATTATCTAAATTTTTAACTCAGGTTCTGATTCACTATAATGCATTTCTTTTGCTAGTTACTGCTAGAGTTCACCTTATCAAAACTGAACTAAAGCATTCATGAATGACAGCTAGGTATTCATTCAATAACAAACATTTATTGACTAATGGAAAGGCAGCCTACTAATCCTGGATGTCTTTAGTGATTACTCTTGTCTCCCATGGTGGTTACTAGCCCACCACCTCCTTCCTTCTTACTCTTTCCTGGATAATCTTGGTCTCTGTTTCACAGAGGAATTGCTGGGAAATCATTGCTTTTACCTTCTTCACCCACGTACTCGTCCGCCTTTATCTGTTCATTTCTAATTGTGCTCTGGATTTTTTTTTTTTTTCCCTCAGGGACAGTGTTTACTTGATGTATTAGTTTGCTAGGGCTGACATAACAAAAAACAGAGACTGGGTGGCTTAAACAACAGAAATTTATTTTCTCACAGTTCTGGAGGCCGGAAACCCAAGACCGAGGTTAGTGCAGAATTGATTTCTTCTGAGGCCTCTCTCCTTGCATTACATATGACCACGTTTTTGCCTCTTTACATGGCTGAACCTTTGAGCACTAGAACCTCTAGTGTCTCTTTTTCTCTTTAAAATACCAATCACACTGGATGAGAGGCCACGCTGATAGCCTCACTTAACTTAATCACATCTTCAAAAATCTTCAATATTAGGGATACTGAGGGTTAGGGCTCCAACATATGAATTTTGGGGAATACAGTCCATAACAGTTGGTTATCCATTTTACTCTCAACTGGTTCTAACTTACTAGGATTTAAACGTACTGCACTCATGTTAAATATACGCTTTTCACTCTAGATTCCTCTTCAGTTTTATCTGTAATAATTTTTTTTAAGTTTCTTGAGCTGTCTATATTCATTTTCTCCACCTTCCTGTTACTTATTTACTTATTTTTCAATGTGTTGAAGGCTGCCGTCTGTTGCCGTCACTGAGTTTGATGGGGTGATGGTCACTATTGATCTCTTTAGTCTGAAATCTAATGGAATCTTGTAAATCTTTTGACACTTTGACTGATTGTCCCCTTGAAATTCTCTTACGTTTCTGTGCCACTGTAGTCTCCTTACGTCCTTTCTAGCTCTTGGTCAGTCTTTCCTTCGTATATTTTCTCTCCTCTCTGGCCACTTTAAACATTCATTTCACTCTGGGGTACTGTCTTCTGCCTCTCTGCCTACTCTATTTGAAGGATTTCATCTGTTATGACTTCAACTTCTGTCCTTATTTTGATGATTCCCAAATCTCTGTTTAGCATACATCACTCTTAAGCACCGACACACTGTGGTTATTGTAAGACACCTTAAACTCATGTCAAAAAAACTATGTATCTCACCCTTTCTGAAGTTGCTTCCCTTCCTCTTGTGATTCTTGTGTACAACTCATCACTCAGTTGGAGACACCCAGAATCTTAACTCTTCCCTGTTATTATGTTGGTGTGCTGACCTTCCCTCACTTTCCTATATACTAATTAACCGGATCTTGTTTTATCTCTTTCATCTTCTTTTTCTCCGTGGCTGCCACCTTGGTTCAGATTATCAGTATTATCCAGCCTTCTCTGTAAACCTTCTAAAAAGTTTCCTTGCTCCTGACAGTGCACCACCCCTCCATACCCTTTCTTTTTCTGTGGGTTGATTGCGCTGTTATTCTGCACTTCTTTTATGCAGGCGTTCAGATAAAAATCCAAACTACCAGGCTTAGGAAACAGAGACGTTAATGCTTTGGGTCTTGCTTGCCTTTTGCTTTCACCTTCAGCTATTTTCCTGCCTCACGTTCTTTTGTCATGCTGAGTTGTTTACAGTTCTTCAGAAGTCTTTGGATGTTTTTTTAAATTTGAGATGTTTGTATGTTGTGTGTCTTCTGCCTCAAGCGTACCCATCCCCTGTCTTACTAATACCCGTGTGTGCTCATCTGGATAACTTCTGCTCAGCGCAAATGCGGCCGTGCTCTCTGGGAAGCCTTCCCCAGCGTTCCTAGGGTGAGTTAGGTCTTCTGAGTGTTCTTCAATAACAGCTTAGTATAGCTTTTATAATGTCTTTTGTAATTGCCTTTTTTTTCTCTCTAGACTTGAATGCAAGGGCTCTCTTATTTATTTCTCAGAGTAGTTCCTGCTTTATTGCTGAATACCGTGAATGGAATTTGAATAATCAGAAGGTTGAAAAAAATGTGAATATTACATATTCTGGAGGTTAGACTGAGTGAGTTTGAAACGTCAAAGACTTTACACAGCTGTACACAGAGATTGGGATTTAGTCATTGGATTCATTTATTTGACAAATATTTATTCATCATTCTCTTTTGTGCCCGATACTACTTCTAGATTCTGGTGAGGTACCTTTGAACAAGTCGAAGTCCCTGGTCTCTAGATCTTAGATTATAATTGGGATTCTGGACAATAAAATCATATATATTAGACTATCAGACAGTTAAAAATATTAAAATGGAAGATTAGGAAGATGGAAGGATATTCAGATTAGAGAGTTTCTTAATTGAAGGGAAAGCTATTTTATATTTTAGATTAGGCAGCCAAGGAAGACTTATTTGATTAGTTTGAGCAGAAACTGGATTGAAGCTAAACAGCAAGACATGCTGATAGCTAGAGGCAAGAATTTTCCAGCCAGAGGGAACACATTCTACAGGGAGAAGATAAGATATATTTTATGTAAATCCATTCCATTAAAGAAGGGTAGTGTATTGTCTCTAGCTCTTACTGTAGACAATGCCAAGACAGACACCCTTATCCTTTTCTCTTTCTTGTATCCTTATGCAGGAGTTTCTTCAGTTAGAGTATCAAGTGTGGAACTGCTGGGCATAGGATATTACCTGATCGTAGGATACATAACACACATACACCCACACCCCACACACAGACACATTTCACTGCTAATGGCAAGATTGCTCTCTGAAGTATCTTTACTCATGTATACTCCAAGCAGCAGTGCTTAAAGGTTTCTGTTTACATACGTTCTTGCAAGACTGAATATTTTCAGACTTTGTAATTTTTGCCAGTCTGATGATTATAAAGTAATATCTCAATTTTTAAAAAATTCCTCATAGCCAGTGAGGCTATCTGTCTGTCCTGATACTTATTGACCATTTGACTTTTCCCATCTGTGAATTGTCTCTATATATCCTTCAGCCTGTTTTTTATTTCTCGTTGATTTACAGACATTCCATATATATTCTATATAGTAATCCTTTATCTTCTTAGTCATTTACAATTTCTTCTAATATTAAGCTTTTTAGCTTGTGTTTTCATTGACTTAATTTCGGTGTTCAGTTTTGCTGTAATATTTATCAGGAAGATAAACTATAGTCTTTATTGTATTTTGGTTCTCAAGTCTAAAGATTTTTAAAAAACAGTTAATTTCACTTGGTATTTGACAGTCCAATTAAAAGAAAAAATTGGGTGATCAGTAGAGAGTATGGGGTTGTGATGGGAGGCTTGAATTCTAAATTCCCAGAAATGTCGCCAATTTGCCTGTGACCGTACTGGATTCACAATTTATCTCTTTTACCTTTTGAATGCAGTTTCTTGGCCAGTAAAACAGAATGCTTAAATTAGATATATTTACTGTTGAGAGAAGTGGCATGGATGGCTCCAAGGTGATAGGAAATTATTTTAATGATGCAGAATATTATCTTAGTGATGAAATATGAAACAGTTGTTAATTCTGAAGATGCTATTGGGCATACAGCCTATACATGTTTTAATGAATGAATTTTTAGAAATACAAATGACTCTTCAGGCAAAACTGTCACAGCAAGATTATGAGATTCTTCTAAGACGAATCATACGATATCCTGGATCAGTAATTGGAAACTACTAGTCAAAGATACATATGTTTGTAGAGGACTGATGATCCTTTAACAGTTAGCAAAAAGTTTTGACTAAAATTTGGTCAGTTGTGGTCTATTAAATTTGGGCTGTGCTACCCACTCCAGTATTCTTGCCTGGAAGATCTCATGGATGGAGCCTGGTAGGCTCCAGTCCATGGGGTTGCAAAGAGTCAGACATGACTGAGCGACTTCCCTTCACTTCATTACTCCCAAAGAACAGTATCTTGTCCAGAATCATATTACAGTTTCTCCTTCTCATTTCTTTGGCATCAGACAAGGAACTTTAAAACTAGGAAGCATAATTGCTGTTCTTTAGTAGTCTTTATACAAATATGTGTCTTTTCCTTTCGCCTAGAGAGATGTCACAGAAGGTGGTGGCGGCACTCGCTGCTCAGCGTTGCCTTGGTGGGTGTCCCTGTTGTTGAGGAAAAGGTCCTTAACTTTTCTTACGAGGATGTGTTCAGTCATGGGGACTCCCATGTATACCAAACAGGCAAAAGACTTCCTGACGTTTTTCAATGCCATTTTACTAAAAACTCCCAGTACAGCACAATATGTGGGTTTATTGGATAGGCCTTCTCTCACAGCTGCATCCTGGCACTGTATACTGCCTTTTTACATACTATATAGGTTACACATTTATTTCTGTGTCTCTACCCACTAGAATATACTCTTCATGAGAACAGAGGTTTTTTTTTTTTTTTTTTTGCCTTTTTAGTGCATTGTTGTGTCCTAAGTGCCTAGAATAATGTCTCGCATTTGCAGGTATTCAATAAATATTTGAATGAATGAATGTGGAAAAGTCTAATGGTAAGCCAGCAAGTATGAGAAACCTGAAAAAGAGCACAGGATTAGAACCAAGGCTGTTAGCTAGTCCCAGTGAAGAGCATTGTTAGCGTTTACTGGCTCAGTGTGCCCGTTTCAGTAGCTGACGGCGCTTAGTGAGCTGCTTGTTCCTTTATTCCTTCATCTGTGTTTTAGCCCTTCCGCAGACTGTTCGCCTTTGCAGTGCCTTTTATAGACATTTCTCTCTCTACTGCGCTGTAATTCCTATACTTCCAGAAACGTTGTGTCTTTCACCTCTTTCTTACCTTTTCTGAAAGCCTGCCTTCCACTCTTAGAAATTGCAATCACATTATTGCCTTAAGTTCCTCAAACATTTACGGAGCATTTACTATATCTTTGACACATTATATCAGGTGCAGGCAGGTATAGATGAATAAGACACAGTTCTTGCCTTTATGCAGCTCCTAGTTTTGTAGGTGGGACTCAAATTAACAAGGAAATAGATGTAGTAATAGAAGTATGTTCTGTAGGTAAGAAGGAGCACTTTCAGTTAAAGATTCCAGGGGAGGTGTTGTCAGGAGTGAGTAGTAGCTTTCATATTCTCTGTATCGTGGTCCATTAGCTGCCATTTTAAAAAACGTGCATAAAAGTAGGAATTGTCTGATGAACCCTTATCTACTCATCACCCAGGTTTCACGGTTATCAGCTCATGATCAATCTTATTTCGTCTCACCTCTACCTATTTCCCTCTAACTGTGTTGGTAGTGCTGTCTAGAAGCTTGGTCAGATTCAAATTTAACTATTAATTTTTGGGCAAACTGCTTTAAGATTTTGGTTTCTCACAGTAATAAAAATATCCATTTCTCTAAGCTTTTTAGTATGATTACTTTTCTATTTTCGTTATGTTGGAACTCTTCCCCTAGTTTTCACAGAAATTCATTTCTTCCTTTTCTTTGACACATCTTTGACTAGTTTGCTTTTGACCCCAGGCAGTTTAGCAATTTTGTAATATTTCCTATCTATAATTCTCCAGAATATGTTTTCTGCCTTCTGTTCTTCTTTTCATAGACTTGAACTGTAGATCATGATTTAACTTGCAGGCATTTAACTGTCCTTGAAAAAATGACATCTTCCTCTCGTCTCTCTGTAGGGGATGTTCCAGTAATTTATGATAAATACTGCATTGTTTATACATTTCACCAAAAAGGCTACTCTTCATTCAAGTTATTTGCCTAGTGCCTATTCTTCCAGGACGAAAACTGGAGCTTTCAAGTTATTATGTCACTCTCAATGGCTCGTATTTCGCCATTCTTCCTCTTTCTGAATATTTGTCCTGTCAAATGTGGACTGCTGCAATGTTTTTCTCTTTAGGTGTTTTCATCCCGCTCCTCTTATCACTCTGCCTTTCCTATTCCACAATTTCTCAGTCTTCTTTTTGCTAAAACATTGCTTATGAATATTACATTTTCTTAAGTTCCATCATTTTATTTTGTATGAATCTCAAAAACATAGCTTCATCTCACATTTTCTTTTGGTAGAGATGAGAGTATTTTTCATGATGCAGCGTTCAAGTAAAGAAGTAGAGACAGTGCTGTAAGGAAGTTTTCCTGCCACCTTGCAGATGGTTGTCCTGGCCGGTGGTCACGAAAGAGAATCTCAGTGTCCTTCTCTTCCCAGGTCGTTGAGGGAAAAGGATGCTTGAACATAGTCTTTGGGATGTGCTACTTACTTCTCACCATCAGATGGCACTGCAGATTAATCAGTTTATTTTTACATCCTAGTAGGACATTGTCTGGTAAAGGAGTATGTTGATGTGGAAGCTTTCATGGAACAGGAAAAGACTTCAAAGTGGAATTAAAGATAAACACACTATTGCTAACAAACACAAATTTATTTTCCTTTTATGTGATGAAAGTGTACCGTATGTATGTATATGAAGCATTATGTAAAAGGAAAGTAATAAAAATTTTTTTTGTTAGTTTCATTTTTCTCAGTCTGTTAAATATTTTAAACTCTTGACATCACTTCATAAGAATTTTTAGAGATGAATATTTATAGTTAAAACTGGATTATAAGGCTCAAAGTCCCCTTCATGAGAAGGATTGTCTTTTGGTAAACGTTGCTATCACAGATCTAGGTAAATATGGCAGAACTATTGCTTATCAACTCTTGCTACTGAAAACCAAGTTTGTAAGCTTTCTCCTGAATGTTTTCATGAGAGTGCGCTTATTGACCACATTATCTACTTAAATGTGCATTTTTAACATATTGCCATGATCTCTTGGTATGTGCTTGTCAAGAGAAATACATCATGATTTGAAGCTCTTGAGTTGGAATGTTTTAGAATTACAGAAGAGAAGTCAAGCAAATATTCCCATGCAAATTTAGAATAGATATAAAGTGAAAATTCTTGGCCTTAAAAAAAAAATCGTTTTTCATCATAAAAGTGAAATGTGTAGACTGTTAAAATCCCTCTAACTTCTGGGACTACTTCAGAACAGTACTGTTTATAATTCTGTTTCTCGCTTGTCTTTATTCTTAGACATTTTTTATTTGTATAGCTTTGCTGCATATATTTTATGTAGTATTTTTTTATTTGACATTGTATATATTCCTCTAATTACACAACAGACTAAAAAAGATCATTTTAAAAATTCTGATTGGTTTAGGATTTAAACTTGGATTTCTACCGCTAAGTAGTTTGTAGGTCCTTTGGAGCTCTTGAATAGATAGAATATTTCAGGAGTAGAGAAGAGAAAGCAAGGGAATATCTCTCTTTCTTATTATATATGTTTTATTGTGTATTTTTTATCCCAAAGTAGATCAGTCTTTGACTGTCTGCATGACATCTTGTAGAGAATTTTTCGGTAGCTCTGATGGTTCTTTAACGTAAAGATATTTGGAGATATACGGAAGCATTTTGAGTCAAAACTGTCTTTACATATACTGTGTAAGGATGCTAAACAAACTATAATGCATGTATGGAGAAGAGTTTTCCTGTTGAGAAACTGAAATGAATTCAAATGGTGCAGTGTGGATTTGAATGGGACTAGCATCTCTGGGGAGAAGGTAATGGCAACCCACTCCAGTATTCTCACCTGGCAAATCCCATGGATGGAAGAGCCTGGTAGGCTGCAGTCCATGGGGTCTCTAGGAGTCGGACATGACTGAGTGACTTCACTTGTGGATTTGAATGGGACTAGCATCTCTGGGGAGAAGGAAGTGGCAACCCACTCCAGTGTTCTTGCCTGGAGAATCCCAGGGATGGGGGAGCCTGGTGGGCTGCCGTCTCTGGGGTCGCACAGAGTCGGACATGACTGAAGCGACTTAGCAGCAGCAGCAGCAGCATCTCTGGAACCTTCCAGATTATTGCAGAAGTCTTATGTCCTTTAATCTTGCTTTAATTTCTTAAACTATTGCTCTTTCTTGCTCTTATTAACATTACTTATTAACACTTCAGCCACATGTTTCTCATTTCTTCAGTTACTTTTCTTGGTCTCGTGCTAACTGGCGTTTACACAGTTAGAGCACTTAAAAGAAAATAACAGCTTAGTTAGGATATAATGCACAGACCATATAATTCACCCACTGCAAGTATACAATTCAGTGATTTTTAGTATGTTCACAGAGTTGTGCGGTCATCACTACAAACAATTTTAGAACATTTCATCACCTCAAATGGAAGTCACTCCACATGTTTCTCAGTCCTTTTTATTTGTGGCTTGGTAGATCCTATCTTTGTAGCATTGAAGAATATTCCATTGTCTTGATGCACCACAGTTTATTTATCCATTCACCTACTGAAGAATATCTTGATTACTTCCAAGTTTTGGCAGTTAGGAATAAAGCTGCTATAAACCTGTATGTGTAGGGTTTTGAGTAGATATAAAATTTTCAGCTGCTTTGGGTAATACCATGTAATGCAATGGCTGGATTGTATAGTAAGAGTATGTTTAAGAAAACACCAGTCATCTAAAGTGGTTATACAATTTTGCACTTCTACCAGCAATGTCTGGGAGTTCCTATTGCTCCACATTCTTGCTACCTACCATTTGGCCATTCTAATAGGTGTGTAGTGTATCTCACTGACATTTTAATTTGTATTTCCCTGATAGCATATGATGTGGAGCACCTTCTTACATGATTATTTTCACATCTATATCTTCTTTGGTAAGGTGTTTGTTAAGGTCTTTGGCCCATTTTTTAATCAGACTGTTTGATTGTTTTGTTGTTGAGTCTTCAGTTCGGTTCAGTCACTCAGTCATGTCTGACTCTTTGTGACCCCATGGACTGCAGCATGCATTTTGCCTTTTCTTTTTTTTTTTTTTGGCCATGCTGCACAGCAAGCAGGATCTTGGTTCCCTGACCAGGGATTGAACCTGAGTCCTTTGCAGTGGAAGCACGGAGCCTTATCCACTGGACTGCCAGCTAGTCCTGTTCAGTTCAGTCACTCTGTTGTGTTTGACTCTTTGTGACCCCATGGAATGCCAGGTAGTCTTGAGAGTTCTTTTTACATTTTGGATAACAATTCATTATCAGATATGTCTTTTGTACATATTTTATCCCTGTCTGTGGTTTGTCTTCTCATTCATGATACTATCTTTTGCAGAACAGAAGTTTCTAATTTCAGTAAAGTCCTGCTTATCAATGATTTCTTTTATGGATTGTGTCTTTGGTGAACAAATCACCACACCCAAGGTCATCTGGGTTTTCTCCTAAGTTATTTTCGTGGAGTTTTATATTTAAATTCAGGTCTGTAATCCATTTTGAGTTAGTTTTTGTGAAAGACGTAACCCTGTGTTTAGATTCATTTTGTTTTGTGTGTGGAGGTTCGGTTGTTCCTGTACCATTTATTGACGAGACTGTCTTCCTCCATTGTATTGCCTTTGCCCCTTTGTCTAAGATCGAATTTATGGGTGTCTGTTTCTGGGCTTTCCGATCTGTTTCATTGGTCTGTTTGTCTGCTCTTTCACCAGAATCACTCTCTTGATTCCTGTAGCTTTATAGTAAGTCTTGAAGTTGATAGTGTTAGTCCTCCCAGTTTGTTCTTCAGTATTGTATTGGCTTTTCCAGGGACTTTGTTTCTCTGTGTAAAGATTAGAATCAGATTGTTTGTATCTGTAAGACCATTTTTTTGAGTTTTGGTTCCAACTAAAATCCAGAATTCAGGTTGAGAAGAAGTAACATGTTGACAGTGTTGAGTCTTCCTGTCCATGAACATGGAATATCTATTTATTTAGTTGTTCTTTGATTTTGTTTTTTGGTATTTTGTTGTTTTCCTTGTAGAGATCATGTATATATTTGTTCAATTTATATCTAAGTACTTAGTTTTGGGGGTTGCTGATGTAAACAATACTGTGTTTTAAATTTTCACTTCCACTTGTTCATTGTTGGTATACAGGAAAGCATTTGACTTTTGTGTATTCATCTTGTATCCCACAGCATTGCTATAAATTGCCTGTTAGTTCCAGGAGGTTTTGGTTGATTCTTTCAGATTTCTACATAGATGATCACGTCATCTTCAGACAGACCAGATTTGGTGTTCCTTTCTGATCTATATACCTTTTCTTTTCTTACCTTTATTGTATTATGAAGGACTTCCAGTTCCATGTTGAAAAGGAGTGGTAAGAGTGAATAGCCTTCCTTTGTGCCTGATGTTAGTGGGAAAGCTTTGTTTCTCACCATTAAGTATGGTGTTGTCTATGGGTTTTCTGTAGACAGTGTTTATAAGGTTGAGAAACCTCCCCCTCATCTTTTGCCTTTTAATTAGATATCTTTTTTGAATTGTAAAAATTCTTTATATATCTTGCATCTAAGTCACATACCAGATATTGTTGTTGTTCAGTTGCTACATTGTGTCTGACTCTTTGAGACCCCACTGCAGCGCACCAGGCTCCCCTGTCCTTCACCATCTCCTGGAGTCTGCACAAATTCATGTCCATTAAGTCGGTGATGCCATCTAACCGTCTCATCCTCTGTCTACCCCTTCTCCTCCTGCCTTCAATCTTTCCCAGCATCAGGGTCTTTTGCAGTGAATCAGCTCTTCGCATCAAGTAGCCAAAGACTGGAACTTGGGCCTTAAAGCTGAGCGCTGAAGAGTTGATGCTTTTGAACTGTGGTGTTGGAGAAGACTCTTGAGAGTCCCTTGGACAGCAAGGAGATCCAACCAGTCAATCCTAAAGGAAATCAGTCCTGAATATTCATTGGAAGGACTGATGCTAAAGCTGAAGCTCCAATACTTTGGTCACCTGATACGAAGAACTGACTCATTTGAAAAAACCCTGATGCTGGGAAAGATTGAAGGCAGGAGAAAAAGGGGACGACAGAGGATGAGATGGTTGGATGGCATCACCGACTCGATGGACATGAGTTTGAGCAAGCTCTGTGAGTTGGTAATGGACAGGGAAGCCTGGCGTGCTGCAGTCCGTGGGGTCGCAAAGAGTCGGACACGACTGAGCATCTGAACTGAACTCATTTGCCATGAATTGATGGAACTGGATGCCGTGAACTTAGTTTTTTGAATGTTGAGTTTTAAGCCAGCTTTTTCACTCTCTTCTCTCACCTTTATCAAGAGGCTGTTAGTTCCTCTTTGCTTTCTGCCATTAGGGTGGTATCATCTTCATATCTGAGGTTGTAGATACTTCTGCAGTCTTAATTCCAGCTTGTGATTCATCCAGTCTGGCATTTTGCATGATGCACTCTGCATGTAAGCTAAATAAGCAGGGTGATAATATACAGCCTTGATACACTCCTTTCCCAATTTTGAGCCAGTGCATTGTTCTTTGTTTGGTTCTAATTGTTGCTTCTGGACCTGCATACAGGTTTCTCAGAAGGCAGGTAAGGTGGTCTGGTATTCGCATCCTTTTAAGAATTTTCCTCAGTTTATTGTGATCCACACAGTCAAATGCTTTAGTTTAGTCACTTTGCAAATATTTTCTCCCATTCTGTGAATTGTCTTTACTTTCTTGATGATATTGCTTGGTAAAGTTTTAAAGTTTGATGAATATAATTGTTCTTAGTTTAATTGCATGTGCTTTGGTGTTGTATTTGAGAATGCTTTACCTGGTCCAAAGTCATGAAGATTTACTGCTAGGCCTTCTAAGAGTTTTATAGAGTTAACTCTTCATGCTTAGCTCTGTGATTCATCTGGAGTTAATTTTTGTTTATGGTATAAGGAAGAGGTCCAGCTATTCTTTGTATGTTGATATTCAGTGGTTCCCTCACTATTTGTTGAAAAGACTGTTCTTTTTCTATCGAATTGTCTTGGTGCCCTTGTTGAAAATCACTTGCCTTTAGATGTAAGAGTCTATCTGGACTTTAAAATCTGTTTCATTAATGTGTGTATCCGGCCTCTTGCCAGTACCAACACTGTCTTGATTACTGTAGCTCCATTGTAAGCTTTGAAATCTGGAAGTGTGAATGTTATTTCCATATTTCTGTTACTGATTCCAATCTGATAATTTATTTGTATGATTTCAATTCTTTTACGTGTGTTGAGACTAATTTTTTGGTCTAGCATTATGGTCTCTCCTGGAGAATGTTTGCTGTACGCTTGAGATGAGTGGTTGCTCGCATTCTGCTGTTGTTGAGTGGAATGTTTGTTAGGTCTGGTTTGTGTATCATGTTCAAAGCATATTTCCTTGTTGATCTTCTTTCTAGATGTTCCATTCATTTTTAAAAAGTGGAATATTGAAATCTCCAGCCTTTATTGTTTCTGGTTGAGCATCCTGGGGTAGGCATGATTCAGGCCCACTATGCTTGGCCTGACAGTCCTGGGGTAGAGCTTCTGCCCCGTTGAGTGCTGCCAGGCTGGAAGAAGAGTACCCAGACCTTTTGGCTGTGCTTGTCTGAAACAGAGCTGGGACAGATGAGAAATGCTGGCCGCTTGCCCTTTGTGGGGAGAAACTGCAGCCTCCTGTCTTGGCTCATTCTGCCAGGAGTGTAGCCTCTGCATTTTGTGGAGCAGCAGTGAGCTTGTGGCTCAAATGCCACAGATTCTTGCTATTTTTACCAAAATTTAGCAGTATTTCTTGTGTAAATGCTCCGTTTGCTGTGTGTCCATAGACATACTTTCTAGAGACTGAAAATGGTTCCTTTTTGTAACTTTTATCAGTTACGGTTGTTTAACTGAGGAGAGGATCGATGGAGCTGTTCATGCCATCGTTCCTGAAGTGTTCTTTTCTTTCTTTCTTTTTTAACTATTTACTTATTTGTTTTTGGCTGTGCTGGGTCTTCATAGCTACACGTGGGCTCTCTCCAGTTGCAGCAGGTGAGGGCTACACTTCATTGCCGCGCACAGGCTCCTCAGTGCGATGTGGCCTCCCTTATGGAGCACCAGCTTAAGTGCGCAGGCTTCAGGAGTTGAAGCACGCGGGCTCAGTGATCTCGGTGCACAGGCTTGGCTGCCCTGAAGCTTGTGGGACCTTCCTGGACAAGGGATCGAATCCATGTCCCCTGCTTTGGCAGGCGGATTCTTAACCACTTGGACCACCAGGGAAGTCCTCCTTTCTTTCTTTTAAACTGGACATGGAAGCTAGAGTGCTGATTAGATTGTTGCCGATCATTTTTGGTATTTCAGAGATGAGGTTATATACTTCCTTTTGCATCACCTTAGAAGGCACTTAGCTCAAGTTGTGCAGCTGTTGGTGATACTGTAGTAAATTTGCTTTCTTGGTTGATCTGGTGACTGACAGATCCCTTCATTTTAAAGGTTTATTTCTTCATTGCATTTAGCAAGCAATCTGTGGGATGATACTTAGACACACTGGGAATATCCTGTTCCCCAACAGCTCTTCTTTCACTTAATGGTTTTAGCATCCATATTGATCCATGCCTGAATAAATTATATCACTGGGGGAACATTTTTGATTTTGAAATTCTTTTTCCTTCAACTTCTCTCTATTTTTTAAAAAAATATAAATTTATTTATTTTAATTGGAGGTTAATTACTTTACAATATTTTATTGGTTTTGCCATACATCAACATGAATCCACCACAGGTATACTCGTGTTCCCCATCCTGAAAACTTCTCTTATAATCTTACGCCTTCTTTTTCTCAGTTTACTTACTCATGGCTTTAACTTTTAATAATGGGGTGGGTTTATTATTTGCGTGGAATGTCCTAAAACTAAGGATAAACACAGGTAATGTAGTAGGCTAAAAAATTGTCTTGACTGGAATTAAAGATGATGCAGGCCTGAGAATTCTGTTTTTTGGTGACAGGCAGAGGTATTGGGTTTTCTGTATTTATTTCTTTTAATGAAAATTAGTTTGTTTTCAACTGTAGGCACATATGTGTTATCTTTGGACCTTGGATTTTTCCAGAATTGGGAAAATACCTTACAGACTCAAGCTTAGAAAGCCCACTTAGAAGGTCTGAGTGTTTTAGGCCCTTGGTCATATATCGCTAGATTATTTAGACTTTAATAGCATCGAAGAGTATTAGAGTTCCAGTAATGAATAAATTGAACTGAATGACTTGTGAAATAGTGAGAAGGGCGACTTGCCCTTTTAATTTTCACCTTCTCCTTTCTTCGTATTGTTCTTAGGGGAAAAAAGGAGTATGCATTTAGATTTTGAATAATTCTCTTCGGTAGTATAGTTAAGAGCTTATAAAATGCTCATAAGGAGTGTTTCCTCTTGCTTATGATTTTCAAACTATTCAAAATAATGAAAATCAAAACAACCTCAGTGTATGCATGATTAATTAGAAAACCTAGGCAAATTTAGTCTTTCTGTTTGCTTCGTTGTCCCCAGGGCCTTGGTAATTAATAGGAACACTGAAGGGCAAAGGATACCTGGTTTTAACATAGGTGTGGGGTTTCTCTCACCACACACAGACCTGTAACAGCACCTGCGCTGTGAGAGACTAGCTTCTCTGGCCTTCAGGCCTCCCTTTTGATGATCCTGTCTTGCCCTGAAGATCCTGTTGGGTCCTTTGGGAAGTGTCCTGCTGGCTGGTCTTATCAGTTAGTCTGTGTCTGTCTCTGCCTCTCCTCCTGCCCTCTGCCCTCTGCCCCGTCCCCCTTCTTTTCTCATTCCTTACCCCTTCTCCTTTTCTTCTTCCTTCTCTTTCTTTGTCAGTCTCAGGTCTCCAGTTTTTTTGGAGACTAGTTTTAATGTCTGCCTCAACTGCCATGTGCAGATAACAGTAGCAGCGCTATTGTATTTCTGCATGCTAGTTCCAAAAGAAAGATGTTGGAGGTTAGTTTCCAGGTGTGCTGTCCTTCAAACTGACTGCTAGTCGTCAGTAGTCATCTGCCTTTTATTCTAAATGAAGTTTACCTCATCACTGTTACAGTTGAATGACTCAGTATATTTCTCTCTCCATTCTTTGTTGCCATTGTTGTCCTTTCAAGAGAACTCCACAACTGCTGCTGCTGCTGCTAAGTCGCTTTAGTCGTGCCCAACTCTGTGACCCCATAGACGGCAGCCCACCAGGCTCCCCCATCCCTGGGATTCTCCAGGCAAGAACACTGGAGTGGGTTGCCATTTCCTTCTCCAAGGCATGCAAGTGAAAAGTGAAAGTGAAGTCGCTCAGTCCTGTCCGACTCTTCATAACCCCATGAACTGCAGCCCACCAGGCTCCTCTGTTCATGGGGTTTTCCAGGCAGGAGTACTGGAGTCGGGTGCCATTGCCTTCTCCAACTCCACAACTGAGTACCGCATAAATACTTAACACAGAAAATGTAGTCCTTTTGTTGCAGGAAGGGGGACCCCTTCCAGAGCCCAAAACTGGGCTCTTGTCTAACACTTGGAAATGAATTGTCCGAGGAGACACGTGCTGACAAATCAAGAGATTTTATTGGGAAAGGGCACCCGGGTGGAGAGCAGTAGGGTAAGGGAACCCAGGAGAACTGCTCTGCCACATGGCTTGCAGGTTTTATGGTGATGGGATTAGTTTCCGGGTTGTCCTTAGCAAATCATTCTGACTCAGAGTCCTTCCTGGTGGTGCACGCCTTGTTCAGCCAAGATGGATGCCAGAGAGAAAGATTCTGGGAGGTGGTCGGACAGGTGATGTCTCCTTTTGACCTTTCCCGAACTCTTCTGGTTGGTGGAGGCTTGTTAGTTCCCTGTTCCTCACCAGGCCCTCCTGTCCTAAAACAACTCATGCAAATAGTTACTATGGTACCTGGCCGGAGGGGCAGTTTCAATCAGTGTGCTTCCCCTAACACTTTCAGATTTCTGACGGATTCAGGAGTCCTTTTCTCCAGGAACCTGTTATGGGAGTGCGTGGTGTGTTTCTAGGTGTTCGGGAGCAGGGGGGTGTGGTGAGGCCGTTTTATGATTCAGTAGGAAGAGCTGAGTTTCCAGAACTTTGATATCAGGCCTCGCTCTGCTGTGTACTAGTTTTCTGCAGTGATCCTGGGCAACTCTCTTGATAGCTGTAAATTCTTCCTCTATGAAACAATGATACTAATACATATGCCACATTTGCTTTTTATTGGTTTGGTATAGGATCTTTAAAAAATTTAATATGCTATAGTAATGTGGCATTTTAAATAATCCATTATGATGGGTCTGTCATTGCTGAATTGTTAATTTTTGAGGATATACTTAATCTGCAATTCAGGAACTGATTGCTGCCTAAAGCTTCCCTTGTAAGTTAATTAGTACTTGGAAATATTTCCAGTAGAAGTTACAAATGATGATTTGTTTCTCAGACCAAAAAACCTTTTTACGCATTAGATAAACCACTCATAATATTGTTTTTGTGGGAGAAATGTACTCTGGATTCCAACTGGTATTCTAGAAACGTATTTTCATAGTTTGTTTCTATAATTCTCTCTTCCTCCCACCTCATCATTCTTCATATTTTTGGGAAAAGACCCTTTTCAATTCTTAACAGCTATTTCAGTACTTGGCACAGCATTGGTTCTCCAAATATATGTAAGCTGAGCTCTCCCTCTCAGACTGAAATGGGCCTCTTGGAAACAAGGATCAAAAGTGAGAGGAGGAGAGGACAGGGCATATACTTCCGTGGAGGACCCGGATGGAGCAGGGTGCTGGTGGGGAGGTAGGGATTCTGTCATTTACATTGGACCAGATGAATCATGAGGGTGGTTGTTGTAGAGCTGCTGAGGCGCGTCCAACTCTTTTGCAACTCTATGGACTGTAGCCCACCAGGCTCCTCTGTCCACAGGATTTCCCAGGCAAGAATACTGTAGTGGGTAGCTGTTTCCTTCTCCAGGGGATCTTCCCAACCCAGGGATAGAACTCATGTCTCCTGTATTGGCAGGTGGATTCCTTTTACCACTGATCCACCAGGGAAGCCCAAATGGTGAGGGTAAGTGGGGCATAAAGATTAGAGTACATAGACTTAAGGATTGCTTTGTCATGAAGGTCCAGAGAAGTGTAAAGTGTGAAGGTGTGTATATGTGTGTGTGTGTGTGTGTGTGTGTGTGTGTGTGTGTGTGTGTGTGTGAGTGCTCTGCATAAGCTTTGTTCTAGGTATAAATTGCTCTGGGGGTTGGCAGTGATCAATGATTTTATTTTTCTAGTAGTAGCCCAAAGCAGAGACATGGTATTTTTCTTTCTTTTCAGGGTTGGAGTAGGGATGAGTTCTGGTGGAGCCTTTCTCTATTATTATATTCACATGTTCTTCCTGTCTTCTAGGGGCTTTTTTTTTGGCACGTGTACTAAAGCCCAGACACTTCAGTTTTTCCCCTACAAAGTCTTCACATGATCTGTTCCTGCCTATTTCTCCATCTTATCTAGTACCGCTTTCCCCTCTTCTCATTAAATGTCAACTATACTGGCTTTCTTAGGTTTGTTTATAATACTAAAACCTTGTTGCAGTTGTTTCCCGTGTCCCGATCTCTGCTTTCAGATGTTTGCCTGGCTGGGTCTCTCTTGTCATTCTCATGTCTCTTGTAAATGTCACTAGAGAAGACTTCTCAGAATACTCAGTCTAAAGTAACACAGTCAGAGTCCATCTTTAACATTATCTTATTTTCTTTTATTTATTTATTTTTATTTTGTTATTTTATTATCTACCTCCTATCACCTCTTAAAACTATCTTCTTCCACTAGAATGTTAACTGCATGAAGTCAGGGACACAGTGTTGTTCATGGCTGTATTCTCAGCACCTGGAACAATGCCTGGTACACAAAAGGCTTTCAGTAATTTCGTTGAATAAATCAGTTAATTAGCTTCAGTGTGGTTCAGTGTGAAGTCCTTTATTGTTCAGAATTGATCACTTTTGTTAATTCATCAAGTATCCACCCACTAAATATTGTGTGTCTTGTTGGGCCCATGGACCTCAGATGGCTTAGTCTGTTCCGTCACTCATGAAAGTCAGTATTAGATATTGATTAAGAGCAGTGGCTTTGGTATTCAGGTCCAGGGACTGCCACTTGGTAGACGTGGCCTTGGCAAGCTAAGGTCTCTGATCCTTTAGTTTCCTACCTAACATATGGTGATAATAGTATCTACCACATAGAATAATTAATAGGAATAAATAAGTAAAGCACTTACTGCAGTGCTTGGCATGTAATATATGCTCAGATACTGGCTTTTTTAAAAAAAAAAAAAAACAACAAACCTTTATTATTATTATATTTTGCTTGGGGGAGAATCAGTGAATTCCTGCTCTTCATCCTGTAGATAGTTCCCTGTGAGAGCTGCAGGTCAGTGCTGGTCTGCCTTCTCTTTCAGGAATTATAATGGAAGCTCTTGTATGTTTTGTCATCCACTGCATTAGCAGTAGAGCTGAGCTTTCAGATGTACCTCAGCTTTAGATGTTCTAAAAGTTGTGCTTCTTGAACTTTGACAATTATTAGGACTTACCTAGAGGACTTCTTAAAGCACAGCTCTTTGCCCCAGTGCCTCCTGCCGCCAGCCCCTGTTTTCATTTGCTAGATTTGGAGAGAAGATTGAGAGTTTGTGTTTCTGTGAGATGATGCTGGTGTTGCCAGTCCTTGATTGGTGCCACTTTGAGTGGGTTTTTCTAGAGCTGTGCTATTATGGTAGCCACTAGCCACATGTGGCTGTTGAGTACTTGAAACTGGGTTACTTTGAAATGAGATGTACCTTAAGTATAAAATATGCACAGGATTTTGAAGATTTAGTATAAAAGATGTAAAATATCTCATTATTAGTATTTTCAAAATATTGAAATGAGAACATTCTGGATATATTGAGTTAAATATTATATAATAAAACTAATTTCATGTGTTTCTGCTTCTTAATGTGTCTACTGGAAAAGGTAAAAATTACATACGGCTTGCTTTGTGACTTGCATTGTATTTCAACTAAGTAGAAAGGTGTATTGCCGTTGTCTTTATTTTATTTTTATTTTAACATTTTAACTAATTAAATAAGTATTTTTGGCTGCCCAGGATCTTCATTGCTTTGCGCGGGCTTTCTCTAGGTGTGGCTCCGCAGGCTTCTCACTGCGGAGGCTTCTCTTGTGAAGAACGGGCTCTCGGTGCCTGAGCTTCATTAGCTGCAGCGCGTGGGCAGCATATGTTCTCAGTCATGGCATGAGGACTCCGTAGTTGTGGTGCGTGGGCTCCAGAGCACAGGCTCAGCGGTTGCTCCACAGCACGTGGAGTCTGCCCGGACGAGGGATCGAACCCATGTCCCCTGCATCGGCAGGGGGATTCTTACCCACTGGACTACCAGGGAGGCCCTGCCTATCTCTTTAAAGTATCTTCTTGGGCCTCCATAAAGTGAGTCTCTCTTTCGTAGCCTATTTTTGAAATTATACATTACCAAGAAACCCTGTAAATTGAGTGAAAATCCATTTGCTTATTTTCAAGTGATAATGAAACACAGAAACTTATTCAAGAAGCTCCCATGATGGAAACGAATCTGAAAAAGTATATATATGACATATATATATATATATATATATATATAAAATAACTGAATCACCAAGAAAGTTAAAAAAAACCCAAAAAACTCCTAATTAGTGAGGGAGGTAATATATGTTTACAAGGAACCACCCTAGTCAGTTCTAAGATAGAGACAAGAAGAGACTACTAATTTATAACCTTAGTCCAACTCCATTGCTAATTGGTAATATTTGTCTGATACCCTGGCCCTTCTTAATTCACAAAGGCTTCAAAATGATTAATTTCCTTAAAAGTTATAATACTTTGGGTCAGATTTCTTGTAGAATCAAATTTTTGGGACCTTCCCTTTTCTCGAGTCATTGGAATTTAATTACAACTCTTAACAAAGGAAGCAATTTGCTTTTGACTCTGGGTTAGTGACTTAGACTTTTACTATCTGGAACATTCTTCAGTTTTAGGCAATTGCTATCACAAAGCTAATTCCCAGTCACCTCTGTACCAAGAACTATTTTCTATCAACGTTTAGTTTTCAGGTTTTTTTAAAAAAAGTTTTTAAAAAGGGTTTTTGGCCATGCTCTGCAGCATGTGGGGTCTTAGTTACCCAACCAGGTCACACTCGGGTCACACCCGAGTTTCCTGAAGTGGAAGCACGGAGTCTGTCAGGACGTCTTGGCCACTGGGCCACCAAGGAAGGCCTGGTTTTCAGCTGTAGTTCTGCATACGTTGTATATGTGAATTGTGAACAACTACATATGCTTTCCCAACAAACAGTATTGGGATGATTAGAAACAGAATCCTAGAGAATTCAGTAAATTCCTTATGTGTTTTTAGGATGGTTTCAGACATTATAATAACAAAATCACTCTGGTGTATACTTAAAACTAACACAACATTGTACATTCATTAACTAAACTTCTATAAAAAATTTTATTGAAGGATTAGGTGATCCAACCTTTTTTTAACTTAAGGTTTATATTTTGTTGGTTTAGGTTCTCTTGCCCCCCTCCCCTCCCCCAACACAATATTTCTTGGATATGTGTTTGTCTTGTATATTAAAAAAAATTTTAGATACATATTACTGGAGGCACCTGAGATGATAGCATGAGGTACTTAGCAATCAGTCAAAGCGTTCTTTTTGCAGTTCTCTTCCTTCTGGTCTTCTTAAGGATAAAATGGTTAATACTTTTATAGATTTTATAATGCTTATCTTGAAAAAGAAACAAAATAATTAGAGTCTTGAGCAGGCAGTGTTATTTAACCAGAATTTAGTAGCTTTGATGTTTGTTTGTCATTGCCCCTCCCCCTTCCAAC
The DNA here is from genome assembly GCF_016772045.2 of Ovis aries. Taxonomy (NCBI): domain Eukaryota; kingdom Metazoa; phylum Chordata; class Mammalia; order Artiodactyla; family Bovidae; genus Ovis; species Ovis aries. The sequence goes on along the minus strand of NC_056069.1, from coordinate 17,113,757 downwards.
TTACTGCCTTGTATTTATGGGATAATAAAATGGCATTTTCTTAATAAATTGGTTTAAGCAAAGGCAATTTGACTTATGGGGTTTTAAATAAGAGTATGGGTGGTACATGAAAGAGAAATCAAGCAGAAACTTGAAAGAGTAGGTAAATGATTGAAGTATGGGAGCAATCCAGAACATTGAGGCCTTTTCTCCATTTTTGTTACTGTTAATTTTTTTTTTGTGTAACGTACATTCAGGTATGTTAACGTGTCGTTTCCAGGTTTCCATGGATCTCAATAGCGCCAGTACTGTTGTTCTTCAGGTCTTAACGCAGGCCACCAGTCAGGACACTGCTGTGTTAAAACCCGCTGAAGAGCAGCTGAAACAGTGGGAGACGCAGCCGGGTTTCTATTCAGTGTTGCTGGTAAGTGGTTCTAAAAGAGTTTACTATTACTTTTGATAGAATGAAGTACTATTATTTTAATTGTTCTAAATTAAATTAAATTTAATCTAGTGAAACTGATCCAGAGATTTGGCTGCCATCCCTCCTGCCACATGTTAATTCAGGGTGTGGCTCTTGAGGATGTTTACGAAATGTTTGTTGATGGTTGATAAATAACCCCTCAGGGTACAGTAAGTCTCCTACATATGAACCGTCAACTTGCGAACTTGTGTGCCAGCCCCTGTCTGTATGTCACCTGTTATACTTACTACTGTGCTTTTCAAGGGACTGGACTGTAAGACTTAAAAAAATTATGTGCATATTATTCGTGTGAGAAGTATTATAAACCTCTTATAGTACTATATAGCTAATTCTGTTAGTTGGGTACCTTGGCTAACTTTGTTGAACTCAGGAGCAAATTGAACTTAAGAACAGTCTCTCAGAACAGAACTGGTCTGTATATAGGGGACTTACCAGTAGAATCTGCTCAGCAGGCAGCACTGTGCTGATAATCTATTTTAATGTTTTAATGCTGACTTGAATGAAGACTATACGTGGTACACTTTGATGTTTTGTCTTCATCCTTATCCTTGCCCCAGTTAATTTACATTGTCAGAATTCTTCATCAGAGGTCTCCCCACAGCTGCATGAGTCAGGTCTGCCATGCTCACTTTAAAACATTTTCTTTTCCCCCATCTAACAATTATTTTCTTAACATCTGATTTTTTCCCCCTGGATATTATGGGAAATAGTATAATAATTAACAGTGCTTTAAATCTTTCTGGGAGTTTAAAGCTTTTGGATAATTAATCAAAATTGTTTTCTCATTACCAGAATGAAAAGATGTCTTTTTGTATTGAAGGCCTCTCTTATTCTTTTTCTTCTGAAAATTTGAGAACTCTGATTGGTGTTTCAGATTTAGTTTCTGACCATGGCAAGGAGGCTACAAATTGAATCAAAAACTGATTCACTATTTGTGACTGGGTCAAAAATTCAGAGCAGAACAGTTTACTTTATCTTGTAAAATAGAAAACTGTGGCATTACATACATATTTTGACTTCATGATTGAAAAGTTTTGAGTTGTTACATTTGAGAAGATACACTAGTCATGCCTGGAAGGGAAATTAAGTATCTGAAGTCATACTGGATATTCTTAATATAACATTAGAAAATTATCTCTTTGGCGCAGTAACACAGAGATGAAAACCAGAGTAATTTCTAAAGAGGCTGAAGAAAGTGTCTTCTTCTCATAGATCATCCCAGCATTGTGTTTATAAATCTGGGGCATAGTATGCAAATCTTTAGAGAATCCTGTATTTTTACTCTTCATGTGCTTACTTAAACGAGCATGCTTTGTAATTAGCCTTGTGTTTTTTCAGACCAAAATATAAAAGACCTCTGGAATTTCTTACTTTAATTACTGCTTGACTTTGGGAGAACCAATAGACTTGCTTGATACTTTCTGTGTAATGTATGAATTATAAATATTAAGTGCATAGACCTGTTTGTTTTTATTTTTATTAGGTTTACTTTTCTTCTTAGAGGGATAGTAAAGTTTCTTTTAGATGGAGTATAGATAATAATAGATTTTAAAACTGCTGAATGTAAGTTATTTCTTTCTTTTTCCCTATTCTCACTGTTCTGGTACATTGGTTCTGTTTGAGCCTTAGCCATCCAGAGTAGTCTGGAGATTCCTAAATTTGTGTACCTGATCTCAGGTGTGTATTCCAACCTGGTTATCCAGTATATTTATTTAGTATATATTTACTTGTATTGACACCTGCAGCTTGACTTTTCTTGGTTCCTTGGTATAGCTGAGTTAAGTTGAGATCTACCAGCTTCCGCAATATTCCCACATTACTTTCATTCATTCACTCATTTGCTCAATAGCTATTTATGAAGTTTCTGCTTTGTCAGGCTCTGTGCTAGACTCCACTCATAAGACACAACTCAGTCTAGTGTGGAAGGTAGGCATGTTAAGGGTAAGAGCTAATGCAATTAATTAATTAGTCTTACAATTAATGTGGTGAGAGAACCTATGCTTTCTTTTGCAAGGACACCCAAAGAGGGACTCTGCCTCAGTTGTCACAGGTCTTAAGGAATAAATAGACATTACCCAACTGTCTCTGTAACTGTTTTTGGTATGCACCTGATTTTAATACTTAACATATTAATTTTTTTTAATACAGTGAAAGACATACTTCCACATCATTATTTTTGACTTTGAGGTTTTCCCACACAAAGTTGTGTTTAAGAGGTCAGTTCTAGGGATTTGAGTTGTTTTAGGTCTGAATTGTTGTACAGTTTTAGTTAACATATCCCTACAATTCCTATTTGTCCCATCTACCCACTATTCTAGCAACACTAAAAATTTTATTATTATGCATGCAGGGTCTTAATTCCCCAACCAGGGGTCAAACCTATGCTCCCTGCAGTGGAAGCATGGAGTCTTAAGCACTGGACCGCCAGGGATTTTCCTAGAAAGCAATAAAATACACTTTAATTCTCATTGTTTGTGATATTTCAAATTATACTCTAAATATTAGTTTTACTCTTCTTATTTCATATACCTTTATAATTATTACAAATTTTTGGTAGCAGTTTTAATAAATTTTAAAGGTCACATAACAGTTGTAATTTTGATTTCAAGGTCATGTTGCATGGTTTAGCTTGCACAGTCATTTTTACACTGTCTCATGATGGTACAAGGCAGGAATTGCCTGTATTTGGATTAACATGGTGAGTAAATTTTTTGAGTAATGGTTAACTTTGATTTGAAATTATTCACAGCACTTCCGCTTTTCTAATACTTGAAAATATTTTGTTATCTAACTTGTTTGTAAGCATAATTGCTTTGATAAGGAGGATACTTTGCAATTATTTAGTTCATTCTGTTGGGTCTACTTTTTCTTTCTAGATTTAGCTATGTTTATTTTACTTATATAATTAAAAAAATTATTTTTTGGTTGTGCTGGGTCTTTGTTGCCGCCCGAAGGCTTTCTCTAGCTGTGGAGAGTGGAGGCTACTCTCCAGCTGCGGGCCCTCTCATCGTGGTGGCTTTTCTTGTTGCTCTGTGTACATGGGATTTCAGCAGCTGCAGCACGCAGACTCGAGGGCTGTAGGGCATGTGGGCTTCAGTGGTTTTGGTGCATGGGCTTAGCTCCTCTGTGGTATGTGGATATGGGATCTTCCTGGGCAAGGGATCAAACCCAGGTCTCCTGCATTGGCAGGTAGATTCTTACCCACTGTAGCACCAGGGAAGTCCTAAAGGTGTTTATTTTAGTTTCATGTGGGTAGATTTTACTGTATAATTAGGTTTGTTGTTTCAAGTTTAATTTTTTATTAGGAAAACTTTAAAATATACCTAAAAGTAGAATAATGAAATGACTCTGTACGTAGCCATTACTCAGCTTACATAATTAACATAGTCCTAAGCAGATATGCTTTCTCACATGAATTGTGGAGCTATAGATACTGAGAAAATAACAATATATGTGTGATGATGAAATTTAAGTGAAATATTTAATTACAAATCTATCCATACTTAAATTTTTTTTTAAAATTTTATTGAAGTATAGTTGATGGTGGCGCAGTGGTAAAGAATCCATCTGCCAGTGCAGGAGATATAAGAGACAAGGGTTCTATCCCTGGGTTCGGAAGATCCCCTGGAGTAGGAAATGGCGATGACTTAGTGACTAAACAACAAACAACAGTAGCATCGTTGATTCACCGTGTGTGATGATTTCAGTACAGCAGAGGGAATGTTGCTCATGTACATAGATCCACTCTTTTTTTTTAAGAGTCTTTTCTTGTATAGGCCGTTACAGAATATCGGGTCCAGTTGGCTGTGCTATACGGCAGGTTCTTACTGTCTGTTTCCTGTATAGTCACGTGTATATGTCAGTCCCAATCTCCCAATTTATCCTTCCCCTGGTAACCATACGTTTGTTTTCTACATCTGTGACTCCACTTTTGTAAATAAGTTTATTTATACCCTTTTGTTAGATTCTACATATAAGCTGTATCATGGGGAAGGAAGTGCTGCAGCCCACTCCAGCATTCTTGCCTGGAAAATTCCACGGACAGAGGAGCCTGGTGGGCTATAGTCCATGGAGTCGCAGAGAGTTGGACATGACTGAGCTCGAACACAGAAGCTATATTATATGATATTTGTATTTCTGTGTCTGAAAAATCTATCTGTACTTTATCGTGATATATTAACTATACATTTAACTTATTACATGTTCATTCTGATGCTTTGTTTTTTATTTACAGAATATTTTCACAAACCACACTCTGGATATAAATGTAAGGTGGCTTGCTGTGTTGTATTTTAAAAATGGAATTGATCGCTACTGGAGACGTGTAGCACCTCAGTAAGTTCCATCTCTTTTCCCCTCTCGAGCTCGTCCTTTTCACATTCAAGGAGGTCTAAGACTGTCACCCGTTAACCTTCACTCTGTATATAAGAGAATTCATTTGTGCTTTCTTCAGTAGCACATACACTGAAACGGGAACAGTACAGAGATTTATATGCTCCCTGAGCTATGCACATTTGTGATTTGTTCGCTATTTAAATGAAAAAAAGGTGTGTTAACGACTGAAGAAGAAATACGTTTTACATGGTTAATTACAGATCACTAGTTGTCTTACTGCTTTTCTCTGAGAGTTTCCCCCCTTTGGGCATAGGATATGTGGACTTCTCGTTGGCCTTCTGTTTCCAAGGATCTTTAATTTTATGGGCACACAATGAACGCTGAAGCATGTTTGAAAAAATGCCCCCCTCACCTTCTTTTTAAAGAAAGTACAAGGCTAGCATTCTGGAAAACGTCGTTGAGAAGGAACTTCCAGGTCATCTCTGAGCCAGCTGATGTTAATTGTCTGGCTTTATGCATAATTGCCTCTGTGGGAGAAATCGATATTTGTGATATCAGTTTCAGTTGTAACTACTTGGTAGGTGGTTAAGTGAAAGAATTTATTGTAATAGTTAATTGCATGTTGTATGATTGATGGAAAGGCAGTATAGACAGGACAGGAATTTGATAGAAAATAGTAAGCTTTGGTTTGGGGGAAAGAGGCTCAAGAGGGAGTTTGTTGTTGTTTAATCACTAAGTTGTGTCTGACTCTTGGTGACCCCATGGGCTGTAGCCCGCAAGACTCCTCTTTCCATGGGGTTCTCCAGGCAGGAACATTGGAGTGGGTTGCTGTTTTCTTCTCCAGGGGATCTTCCCTGACCCAGGGATTGAACCTGCGTCTCCTGCATTGCAGGTGGATTCTTCTCTGCTGAGCTACTGGGGCAGCCTGAAGAGGAGGGGGATATATACATATATAATTATGACTGATTCTCATTGATTTACAGCAGAGACCACTGCAAGATTGTAGAGCAGTTATTCTCCAGTTAAAAAAGTAGAAAACTTTGCCAAAGAAGTAACATAGTCTTTATTCTCCAGTAGATGGTACTGCGGCTCTGTAGTTTGTATGTTCATAGGCCCTTGTTAAAAATATAGAGGGCCTCAAAGTGGGCTGTAAAATATGCTCCTGGATCATGCTGGAAGTAACTAGATTTTTAAAGGCTACAGTTAGGATGTTATAATAATCAAATCTTTTTCTTATTTTAAAATTAATTCATAATTTTGAGAGAAATGGGATGTTTAGTGATGAGAAAGTATATTTTGTTGAGTTGTAAGAAACAACGCAGCGACATGTTTCTATTTTTATGTGTCTCCTAAAATTAATTTTGTTTTACAAGTTATATGAAGAATAAATGACTCTCTCTTGAATGGGAGAGTAAATTATGATTAAATATTTCAGATTGTACTTTCATGTAAAGAATTAGAAACTGGAATTTAGTTTACATTTTGATTAGGTAGTTAAATCCCAAGCTGTTAGTGATAATATTGAGATCCAAACTGGAAAGGAGATGAATGTACTTAGGCAGTAAAGATGTTAAAAATGTAAACAAAGGACGAAAGATTTGTTATTGAGCTCATATTTGAACTTAAGACTCTTAAAAAAAAAAGTTCTCATCAAAGTGCCGTCTTATAGTTTCTATTCTTACTAGTATTTTCACAGAATGATTAAGCTTTATCATTACTACATAAAATGCAACTTTAACTGGGTCCTAATTAATTAGATACTATCCAGTTTCTGGTTGGAATACATTCTGGATTCATCTAATGAAAACATGCACGAAGTTGAAGGTGTATGCTAAGTATTATGGGAAAATTGCTAAAGTCATGAGATTTCTCAGGTTAAGGGCTTGTTTTTTTTACCAGGTGTATGTATTTTTTTCCATGGTCTCTTCTCTGCTTTGGTAACTAATCGTTACATTATACTCTGAATTTTAATTATGAGAACCATGAAAACTGTTGAACCTGCCTTCTTGGCATAGAAGTAAACTTGAATTTCAAGCTTGAATCAAAACACTTTAAGGAAAAGCATTGTTTTCAGGGATTTGATTGACAGAAGGAAGCTATTAAAATTGGAAAGTTCAGCAGCATTATAAAAAGATTAGGGGGATAATTTTTAATGGAAAAGCATAGACTTGCATTGGACTTTGACTCCTTTTGCCTAGATACGTATTATTTTAAATTGAGGTTCAATTGACATATAACATAATATGAGTTTCCAATATATTACATGATTCAGAATGTGTCTGTATTGTGGAATGATCACCACTGTAAGTAGTTTACTTCTGTCTCCATTCATGTGCTGCTGTGCTCTTGGGTCAGTTGTGTCAGACTCTTTGGACTATCGCTCATAAGCCTCCTCTGTCCATGGGATTTTCCAGGCAAAAGTACTGGCATGGATTGCCATTTCCTTTTCCAAGGGATCTTCCCGACCCAGGAATGGAGGCTGTGTCTCCTGTGTCTCCTGCATTGCAGGCAGAGTCTTTACCTGCTGAGCCATCAGGAAGTCACCACGCAGAGAGAGGTTTTTTTTTTTCTTGTGATGAATTTTAAGATTTACTCTTTTAGCAACTTGCATATACGCAGTGCAGTATTATTAACTGTAGTTGCCAAGCTGTACATCATATCCCCATGACTTGTTTTACATTATAACTGAAAGTTTCTACTTTTTTTTTTAACTCCCTTCACCTGTTCCACATCCCCCCATGTTTATTTTACTCTTTGTTTTCTCATTTATTTACTGATCTTACAGAAGTCACTGTTAAGCTTAAAAACACTTTTATTGAAATGTAATAAAAATATGCTTAAAAAGTGCACACACGAAGGGTACACTTTGAATGTTTGTAATGTAGCACACCTGTGTAACTCCCACTTAGAACTGGGTAGAACTAGCACCTCAGAGACTTCCCTTCTGCCCCTTCACAGTCATGTATACACCCTCCTCAGAGATCTGCCGTTTCTCACCCTGGATTAGTTTTTACCTGTTTCTTAACTTGATACAAATGGAAGTCATAGTATGCTCTCTTGTGTCTGGCTTGTATCCAGTGTTATAATTATGAGCTTTGTCCATGTAGTTGTGTGTGGCAGTAATTTGCTCTTTTATGTAGAAGTACAGCATCCCATTGTAGGAATATATTACCATTATCTGTCCATTCTGCTGTTGATGGGTATGAAGGTTGTGTGTAGTTTTTGACTGTCAAAGATAATGCTTCTTTGAAAAATCTTTTACATGTCTTGTTGCATATAAGTTTGAATTTTACTGTTATTTACAGTGATCAGCTGTATGTTCAGTTTGGGTTGTTGTTGTTCAGTCACTAAGACATGTCTGACCATTTGTGACCCCATGGACTGCCGCACACCAGGCTCCTCTGTCCTCCATTATTTCCTGGAATTTGCTCACATTTATGTCCACTGAGCCAGTGATGCCCCCAACCATCTCGTCCTCTGTCGCCCTCTTCTCCTGCCTTCAGTCTTTCGCAACATCAGGGTCTTTTTCAACGAGTTGGCCTTTTGCATCAGGTGACCAAAGTATTGGAGCATCAGCATCAGTCCTTCCAGTGAATATTCAGGGTTGATTTCCTTTAGGATTGACTGGTTTGGTCTCCTTGAAGTCCAAGGGACTCTCAAGAGTCTTTTCCAGCACCATAATTCAAAAGCATCAATTCTTTGGTGCTCAGCCTTCTTTGTGGTGCAGCTTGCACATCCATACACATCTGCTGGGAAAAACATAGCTTTGACTATACAGACCTTTGTTGGCAAAGTCATGTCTGTTCTTTTTAATATGCTGTCTAGGTTTGTGATAGCTTTTCTTCCAAGGAGCAGATGTCTTTTAATTTGCAGTGGTATCATCTGCATATCTGAGATTATTGATTTTTCTCCAAGCGATCTTGATTCCAACTTGTGATTTATCCAGCCTGGCATTTTGCATGATGTACTCTGAATTTAAGTTAAATAAGCAGGGTGACAATATATAGCCTTGATGTACTCCTTTTCCCAGTTTTGAACCAGTCCATTGTTCCATGTTGAACTGCATACAGATTTCTCAGAAGACATGTACACTCATCTGGTATTCCCATCTCTTTAAGAATTTTCCACAATTTGTTATGATCCACACAGTCAAAGGCTTTAGCATATTCAATGAAGCAGAAGTAAATATTTATCTTGGACTCTCTTGCTTTCAACTTTCTAGATACTATCAGTTAGTTTTGTAAGCTGTTTTTACCAGTTTGCCCTTCCACTACTCATGTAGCATGAGTGTTGACATTTGCTCCACGTTCTCACCATACTTGGTCTGGTTTGTTTCATTTTAGTCATGCTGGTGTGCTGGGAAATGTTTGCATTTTCCTGATAGATGGTGAGTACTTTTTTCATACTTACTAGTCTCAAGAGAGTTCCAGGAAAACATCTACTTTTGCTCTCTTGACTATGCCAAATTTGACTCTGTGGATCACAACAAACTGGAAAATCCTTAAAGAGTTGGGAATACCAGACTACCTTACCTGCTTCCTGAGAAACCTATATGCAGGTTGAGAAACAACAGTTAGAACTGGACATGAAACAATGGACTGGTTCTAAATTGGGAAAGGAGTATGTCAAGGCTGTATACTGTCACTCTGCTTATTTAACTTATATGCAGAGTACATCATACGAAATGCTGGATTGGATGAAGCACAAGCTGGAATCAAGACTGCCAGGAGAAATATCAATAACCTCAGATATGCAGATGATACCACTCTTATGGCAGAAAGTGAAGAGAACTAAAGAGTCTTTTGATGAAGGTGAAAGAGAGTGAAAAAGTTGGCTTAAAACTCAACATTCAAAAAACTAAGTTCATGGCATCCAGTCCCATCACTTCATGGCAAATAGATGGGGAAACAATGGAAACAGTGACAGACTATTTTCTTGGGTTCCAAAATCACTGCAGATGGTGAGTGCAGCCATGAAATTAAAAGATGCTTGCTCCTTGGAAGGAAAGCTATGGCAAACTTAGACAGCATATTAAAAAGGTCCGTCTAGTCAAAACTACAGTTTTTCCAGTAGTCATGTATGGGTGTGAGAGTTGGACTATAAGGAAAGCTGGGTGCCAAAGAATTGATGCTTTCGAACTATGGTGTTGGAGAAGACTCTTAAGAGTCACTTGAACTGCCAAGGAGATCAAACCAGTCAATCTTAAAGGAAGTCAGTCCTGAAAATTCATTGGAAGGACTGATATTGAAGCTGAAGCTCGAATACTTTGGCCACCTGATGTGAAGAACTAACTGATTGGAAAAGACCCTGATGCTGGGAAGATTGAAGGCAGGAGGAGAAGGGGACAACAGAGGATGAGATGGTTGGATGGCATCACCGACTCGATGGACGTGAGTTTGAGCAAGCTCCTGGAGTTGGCGATTGACAGGGAAACCTGGCATACTGCAGTCCATGGGGTCAGAAAGAGTCAAACTCGACTGAGCAACTAAACTGGCTGGACTGGTACTTACTAGTCATTTGGAGCTCCTCTTTTGTAAAACTGACTGGACTGGTACTTACTAGTCATTTGGAGCTCCTCTTTTGTAAAGGACCTGCCATTTGCACATCTATATACATATTTATATTTAGGGCTTCCCTGGTGGCTGAGAGGTTATATATAATATATATATTTGGGTAGAAGTCCTTTGTTGAATGTGCGTAGTGAAAATATCTTCTGTTTCATGACTTGCTTGTTCACTTTCTTACTGGTATCTTTTGATGAAACTTAGTTTTGATTTAAGTTCAGTTTAGCTACTTTCTTTTTGTAATTCATTCTTTTGGGATCTGTTTACAAAGTTTTTACTCAATACAAAGTCATGAAAGTATGTTTTCTGCTAAAAGCTGTGTTTCACTTTTCAGGTTTTGGTGTCTGATCTGTCTGTCGTTTCTGTGTAAGGTAAAGATGTGCAGTAGGGCAGCACCATGTCTTTTTTCCCTGTCGCATTTCAGTGATTCCCTTATAACCTATCAGGCAGTTTACACGGAGGGGTCTGTTTTTGGATTTCTCTACTTTGTCCTGTTGGCCTATTTGTCTGTCATTGCTTTAGGTATTGTACTTTATCAGGCTTAGTGTACTTTTAAGTACTTTTTTGAATTTAATTTTACTGTCCTTTTTCTAGCTTTTTTAAATAGAAGCTTAGGTAATTTTCTGTTTTTCTTCTATATGCATTTAAAACATTAAGGCTTTTTTTTTTTTTAATAATCGTGACTTTAGTTCAGTTTCGTAAGCCTCAATATGTATTATTTTCATTACCATTTAGTCAAAAATATTTTAAAATTTTGATTTCTTTTGAGACTCATGGGTTATATCACCTAATTTCCAAACATGTGGGACTTTTTTTGTTTTCTGTAATGATTTCATTCTTTGGACTATGCTGTCTTACTTTATGATCCCAACATATGGTATGTTGGTAAATGTTCTATATGCATTTGTAAAGCATGTATGTTTGCTGTTGTGGATTGTAATGTTTTATTATATGTATCAGTTAGGTCACATTTGTTAATTATGTTATTCAAATCCTTTACATTTTACTGATTTTGTGCCAGTTTTTCAGCAGTTACCAAGAGAGGTGCATTCATCTTCAAATATAACTCTAGCCTTGGTCTTCATTGTCACATAGCCTTATTTTCAGATGTCTCTTCTGTGTCTGTGTTCAGAATTTTCCCTTCCTGTAAATGGCACCAATCATTGGGTTAGGGCCTACTCTAATCCAGTATGACCTAATTTTAGTGTGATTGCATCTGCAAAGCCCTTACTTCCAAATAAGGTCACATTCACAGGTATTTGGGGTTAGAACTTGAACATACCTTTGGTGGGTTGTGGGGCACATTTCAACTCAACAGATGCCTTAAAACATTAAAAAAAAATTGTATGCAACTTTTATAGCTGATTTTTGGGGAGTGATTCATTCAATACAAGCTACTTTTATCGTGGCCAGGATAGAAAACCTTAACATGAAGGGTTTAAAATTTAATCTTAAATTAAAACATTCATACAGTTCAAAATATGTACAGTCTTATACAGTGGATCTTTGCCTTCTCTGTCCTTTTGCTGTCTAGTTGCCTTCCTCATTTGCAGTCAAAATTGTTAGTGTTATGTTCAGCCTTTTAAGACATGGCTTCTCTAGTTGCGGACTGTAGGCTCTAGAGCACATGGACTCAGTTGCAGACTCTGGCATCTTAGTTCCACCAAGGATCGAACCCAGGCCCCCTGCTTTGGGAGCACAGAGCCTTATCCACTGGACTACCAGGGAAGTCCCGAAAGATTTTAAACTACTTGATTAGACAAGTTTTCCATACCAAACATTCTCTTATTTCTGATCCTCTCTTCCACATAGAATTTTGTAAAGAAGTCAGTGTAAGACTAGCAGTTACTCATAGATTTTTTTTTTAAAGCCAGACATTAAATGTTTTGGTCAGCAGCTGCTTTTATATCAGTAGAAGCAAACAGCAGAACATCACGTTCTTTAGTCTAGATTTGTCTCTATTTTCTAATAGTTTTTGCACTATTTTGTGCTTCCTGTTTATTCAGCTGTGAAGGGAGTTTGAATTACCTGATGTGTCAGTATACAAGTAATGGAAATAATTCTGTTTAATTACCCGAACATTCAGGGACACATTGTTTGAAAGACTTTTTATTATTAAAATTCTCAGTCATGCTTACCTGCATTCATTATTTTGCAGCGTTCTCTTGCATAATAAACATGTCTTTTTACAGTGCTCTCTCAGAGGAGGAAAAGTCTACCTTGCGTGCAGGGCTAATCACCAACTTCAATGAACCGATAAACCAGGTTAGTGAGAAAATGAGTGCCAACTGTTCTTTCCTTTCTCTTGTTTTTTTTTTTTTGCTTCTTTTCCAAACTAACCTTGGTTCTTTGCTTTAAAAATAAAATTTTATTAAATAATGCTCATTTGTGATGTTTATATACACTTCTCTGGTGGTTTTTAAATTTTGAGATCCAATTCTAGCTGTGAAGAATTTTGATTAGATTTGGCTCTTACTGATTTAAAACTCAGAATCATTTGAAGATACACCTGTGTATATTTTTTAACTTCTTGGTTTTTGAGCCAATATTGAAAGTATCTTTCTATATATTAATTATTGAAATTATACCCCCCCCCCCCCCGGACAGCTTCTGATTATTTTTTTTAAGATTTATTTATTTATTTATTTATTTTATTTTTGGCTGTGCTAGGTCTTCTTTGCAGTGCGCAGGCTTCTCAGTGAAGTGGCTTCTCTTGTTGCAGAGCCTGGGCTTTAGGCATGCAGGACTCAGTAGTTGTGGCTCGTGGGCTGTAGAGCACTGCTGCTGCTGCTGCTGCTAAGTCGCTTCAGTCGTGTCCGACTCTGCTACCCCATAGACAGCAGCCCACCAGGCTCCCCCGTCCCTGGGATTCTCCAGGCAAGAACTCTGGAGTGGGCTCAGTATTTGTGGTGCGTGGACTTAGTTGCTCCATGGCATGTGGGATCTTCCTGGGCCAGGAATCAAACCCATTTCCCCTGCTCTAGCAGGCAGATTCCCCACCACTAGACCCCCAGGGAGTCCCAGACTTCTGATTTTTGTCTGTTTCCTTCATCACATTTTCACTTCTTACTACTCTGTGGGGGATAGATAGTGGATTATATAGTTTTATTTTTTCTTTCCCTTTTAGTGAGATTTTTCTTTTAAGAATAAAATAAGTTTGTTTATGATACAAAAATTATATTTTCCAAGTTACTGTTTCTTACATTTGATTCTTTTAATTTGACTATTAAATCACACTGTATTAGGAGGTGTATCCAATATAGTTTTATCTAAACCTACTTATATGATCTGAGTTTTCTTTTTTTTTTTTTTTTGCAGTTTCTCAGCTAAGGAGATTTAATGGAAGTTGGAGAGGAACAGAGTTATTCTCTGTGGGGAAGGAGGGGGTTGTCAGGGAGGGGCTTGGGTGATTGAGGGATAAACCATTGCTTAGGTGTTCTGTCAACCAGTATTTGTGAAACTCTGATCTGAACAAATATCATTATGTGAATACCTAATACTGATATTTATTTCCACTCTTAGATCAGTGGTTCTCAAAGTTTACATCCTTAGAACTTCCTTATACTGCTGAAGTACAACATGGAAGAGTTACATATGTTGATGTTTATTGTATTAGAAATTAAAATTGATAAACCTAAAATATATTGTTTGTTAATATAGATTGAATTTTAAAAAGTGAACGGTAGCTATTTCCCCAAACAATAAGTATTTAATGAAGAGAGTAACATTGTTCTGCATTTTTGCATATCTTTTTACTGTCTACTTAAAAAATGTCTAGAATTTCGAATATATCTAGTATTTACTAAGTTGTGATGTTATTTTAGAAGTTATATGATGAAAATCTAGCTCCACAGTGGTACATTATTGGGAAAGGATAGTCCTCACAGAAAAGATCCTAGGCCCCCCAGGGTTCCACAGACCACACGTTGAGAGCTACTGTCTTAAACGTTTGTTCAGTGAAATCTTACTTATTTTTGTTACATGTGTGAGTAACTAAAAAGGTAATTTTGAGCTGTGAGCATATTCCTTACCTATTGCTTTAGTTTCATGTTTGTTTCTGAAAGTTAATTTTTTCCCTCCAGATCGCAACTCAGATTGCAGTGCTGATTGCAAAAGTTGCTCGATTGGATTGTCCTCGACAGTGGCCTGAGCTGATTCCCACTCTTATAGAGTCTGTGAAAGTCCAAGATGATCTCCGACAGCACAGAGCGTTACTCACCTTCTATCATGTTACCAAGACTCTGGCGTCCAAACGGCTGTCTGCTGATAGAAAACTGTTTTATGATGTAAGTGATTTAATGGAATTAAATTTGATAATGAAAGCTGCGCTATTTGTATTGAAATCATAATGAAAACTGTGTTACTTGTATTAAAATGTAATTTTACCTCTAGATATCTTACTGATGGATTATTAGTTCTTTCTAATCGACCTCGAAAGGGTCATATTAATAGGTAGCATCTGAAAGATTTTAAGCTGGATTGTGATATGACCAGTAAGGTCAGTTAGTTGCCAATTAGGGGAATTAATTGGTGGAGAACAGTCTGAAGGCAGAAAGACTGGTTTGAGGCTACTGAAGTTGTGTTCAGATGCAATGATAAAGCTCTCACATGAAGAAGTGATAAAGAGAACATTTAGTAGCATATAGCGGTGAGATTTAGGCAGTTAAAATTGACATGCCTGGGTAATTGGTGGATATAGGAAGCAGTCTGACACAACTGATGATGTCTGTCGGTGTTTTAGTGCTATTCATTGAAAAAACTGTTTCTTTCCTTCATTCAGTTGCTTTGGTGTTTTTGTATTTCATTGTTTTGAACTACTGGAACAGCCAGAAAAATTTTCATATTTTTCAGCATAACATTTTAAACTGTACCAGATAACAATGGGAGTCTCCAGGCTTTGTTTTTGGCTACACTGTGGCTTGTGGGATCTTAGTTTCTTACCCCGGGATTGAACGTGGGCCCTTGGCAGTGAGAGCATGGAGTCCTAATCACTGGACCAATAGGAATTCCCTCCAAGTATTTTTAACAGTGTTCTTGCTTACCTTTGGAATCCTCACTTTGAGGATATGGCTTAGGAATTTGAATTTTTAATAGGCTCCCCAGGTTATTCTTAAGACACCAAAGTTTAAACCAGAACCATGTTATGTCTTCTTTACTTTTAACCCAGTAGGTGTAAATAGCCAATTTTCTGTTTATCTTAGGATACTGAGTGTAAGAGAAATTATTCTTGTTAAAGGTTGCCTTTTAAATCCTTGTCACTTTTATTTGATATCTAACAAGGACTAAAGAAATGGACATTTTATCTTTTCAAGTCTTTCTGTGAATTTCTTGTTGACTTTTCTCACTTTTATTCCCATCTTAGTCCCCTTCACTTTTATATAGACGTTTTAATGTGTGTAAGATTCTGGGTTACAATTACTCTTTATTGAAGGGTCCCTTTCTATAAAGTCTTACTTCTTGGTTTGGCTTTCTCAAGTTGTACTCTCCTAATGTATTGCCTTGGTTTTCAGATATAATGTGTATTTAGCCTACTCTGTCTCTACAGAGTATTTCTAAATTAGCCTTATTTTGTATAGCTTGTTTGGGTTAGCTTCCTGTCCACTTCAATTTTCTTGCTTGGTTTTATTGTAGTGTGAGGCTCTTTCCTCTCCATATAGAATGAAATATAGGTCTACCTAGCGTCTTGTACTTACATCCAGCATAGTATTTATTGCATTGTACATTATATTACAATTACATTTTAATTGTTGATTCACCCTTTCTGAGATCCACCACACTGAATTTTATGAGGGAGTACTGTAGCTCTTATTGCTACAGTTGTTATTATAGTCCTACTGTCTAGCCCTGAAGAATGTACATGAGTGGATGGTACCCAATACCTCTTGAATGAATAACAGGAGAGGAAGAGATTTGTTCTTAGATACATTCTAGATTTCAAAATGGTATGATATAGGACTTCAAAAAGCAGGAGTTGGGAGTATATACAAAACTCAAGATGCCTGGAAAAAATAATTGAGCTCAGCACCTTTTATTTTTGAATGGAGTAGCTGAACCTGGAAACATGGAACACCGTAGGGACTAGGATGGAAATCTTGTCTGATGGGGCTGGGGAATAAGAAGTGTAGTCTATTAAAGGTAGCATATGTAGGAAGATATTATTATAAAGAGCAAGTTTGCTGGTTAATTAAACAGCCCAATTATTTTGGTAATCTGAAGTGTGGGAAAATCTTTTTAATAATGTGGTTACTTTAATGCTAAGATGGTCTTTATGTACTAAATTAGTTTCCCACATAAAGAAGTGTAAGGTCATAGTTGAGCTACTTGATATGACAAAGTTGTTCATGGTGCATTTAATCCCTACTGCTCCACCTGTCCCAGCAGTTTTTTTCCCAGCGTGTTTTCCGTCCATCTTAAAATAAATTAAGTTCTTTTCAGGGGTGATAGATAATAAAATCAACAGTAGTAGCTGTTACAGTAATGAAATTGAGCTTGATTTGACACAAGGGGATTCATTTTCTAGAAAATTACATGCTTTTCATACAAACCTGAATATAAAAAAGTTGACATTAAGTACAGTTAAAATCTAAATTTAGTCTATGAAAGCCAGGAAATTTAGGTTATAGATAGTAATTCTAATATAATTGTAAATGTATTAACCAAATAATACCTTATAGATGTGGTGTGTAACCCACAAAAGTACATGCTATGGTAAGTGGAGTAATCCAAATCTAAAAAAAAGAAGAAAAAATTTTTTGAAAGCAAGTATATTTCACTTATGTTTAGCAGTATGGGTTAACAATTATGAGAAGACCTGGCTCCTAGTCAAGAATGTTTCTTTGTACTGAGCAGTTTTGGAATTTTGAGCAAGGTATTTATACTTTATGATTCTTTAAAATTGTCTTTTAAAGTTTTGTGATTCTGTGAATTTATAAGTTTTATTATTCCAAGTAAATCTTTATAAGCACCATTAAAGTTTGAGATGGACATTTTAGTTCTAGTGTAATTTAAATAATTGCTTTTTCCCTAGAAGCCAAGACCTTCGTACATTTAGTTTTATTTTTTCTTTTTCACTATTTTCTTGGCAGTTAAGTTCTTAACCTACTGACTTCATCAGATACTTTGCTGTACAGTTTTGGCATATAACCAATGAAATAGTTTTTACTTAAGGACATTTCAAATAAACTCTAGTTGTGAAAACAGTTCAACAACCTCCATATATTTTTCACTCGTATTTACCAGTTCTTAAGGTGTTGCCACATTTACTTTTCCTCTTGGAGCAAATCTTGATATGTCATTTTACCCAATACTATTTAGAGTATGAATCTCGAAAAAGGACATATTCCGTAACCAGTTTTTATTTTGAATTTTTAAAGTTTGAATATTAGGAATTAATCTTAAATTCTTACTTCCCCTCGAGAGTGAGTCAACAGATTGCCTGCTGAGGTATGTACGATACTGAAGATGAAAGACACAACTAGTCATCTCCTGACATGGGAAAAATCATAAGACACAAATCTTCAAAGGCCATTTAGTAACTTTATAAAATCTTCCATACTGTATTACATTGTTGTTATAGTCAAAGCTAAAATTCAGCAAAAATTAAAAAACTGAAGGATTTATGATGAGTAATGTTCCCACTAATAGCGTATATATTTGCATGATGAGGATAAGAGAAAACTGCAGTGAGATGAAGTCAGATTACAATACTACTGAATAGTCTTCCTGATGAGTTACTGTTTTATGAATAAACTAACCAAAGAGATCCACATAGCTACTTTGGGATGGGCTGATTGGCATAAGATAGCTAACTCAGCCTCGTAAAAGAAATTTTCATCCTCATTCCTTATAAATTTATAATTTCATGTTTGGTTCTGAGGGAAAGTTCCCAAATAGTTAAAAGTTTTGAGTGTTAAATTTGAGAATGCCAAGGTGCCACTTATACTGTGTAGCTCAAACCTTCAGGAAATTTACAGAATAGTGAAATTTATTTAAAACATTAATGTGTGTTTATAAGCAAATCATTAAGTAGGTTAAATTCATCGTTTTCAGTTTTGGGTGATTCTAAATGCTGTTTCTAAGTCTTGTCTCTTGCTTTGCCTAATTTTAGATTGCCTTTTAAACACATTGTTTAAAGAATGACTCCTATGATCCATAGAGTCATTTCTGCTATGAACCTATGTGGGGATTTGAGAGAGAGAGAGAGAGTGTGTGTGTGTGTGTGTGTGTATTTGTGTGTCTGTGTCTAGGCTTATATAAATATGAGGGAAAGAGGAAACTTTTCATGGAAGCTTTAATCAAGGAAAGACTCAAGATGACTAGCTTGATCCAAAAAAAAAGAGCTATGCACTAAACAGAACAGGAGATTTTGAATAAAGTATAGTTTATCCTTTCTGTTTGATTCACAAGGACTCTTGTCCAGGTCCTAGGAAATGGGACTCTTAAAGCATTGCTGAGTTATACTTTGTTTTTTACCCATCTCTTTATCCGTCTGACAAATATGTGAGTTGCTACTCTGCTAGTCACTCTATTGGAGAAGGCGATGGCACCCCACTCCAGTACTCTTGCCTGGAAAATCCCATGGACGGAGGAGCCTGGTGGGCTGCAGTCCATGGGGTCACGAAGAGTCGAACATGACTGAGTGACTTCCCTTTCACTTTCCACTTTCATGCATTGGAGAAGGAAATGGCAACCCACTCCAGTGTTCTTGCCTGGAGAATCCCAGGGACGGGGGAGCCTGGTGGGCTGCCGTCAATGGGGTCACACAGAGTCGGACATGACTGAAGTGACTTAGCAGCAGCAGCAGCAGCAGTAGTCACTCCATTGGATGCCTGAACTGCAGCTGTGAGCAAAGGTAGCATCACAAATAGAGAGGAGAGAGTTTTCACCTCCTCCTCCCTCACATTGAGTTCATACTCTGTATACCTGAGAGCATTGTCTAGGCATCAGTAACTAAGGACAACCTTATGGCTGTTACTAGGTTTAGAGGTTTTGAGAAATCTTAGAGCTGGGTCAAGTAACTTGTGTTGAGTAGGCAGGCAACTGATTGGTTGGCCTAGACCTGCCGTTTCTGGGAGAGCCGAGCCCAGAACCTAGTTCTAAGGTTTGGTTTGCTGCCTTGGGGCTTAGCATGAGTGACTTCATCTTGGGCCTAATCTGATTACCTTAGCATACGTAATCATTTAACTTTTATCATATAACATCCATAAAAATAGTAATTTAATATGATTTAATGTTGTTCAATTGCTCAGTTGTATCCAACTCTGTGACCCCATGGACTGCAGCACACCAGGCTTCCCTGTCCCTCACCATCTCCCAAAGCTTGCTCAAATTGAGGTCCATTGAGTCAGTGATGCCATCCGGCCATTTTGTCCTGTTGAGATGATATAATGTAATTAAATATTTGTAGCCAATTTTCTACATTTTCTTAAATACATTATTACAAGTGGTGTGTTTGAGCCAGAACAATGAATATGGTTGATACCTCACATTTGGTCATGTTTCTTAAGTGTCTTTAAAGTTAGAATAGTATTCATTCTGTGTGTGTGTGTGTGTGTGTGTGTGTGCGCGCGTGCACATCATTGACATGTTGTTAATTATCTTGTTGAGTAGGGTTAGGTTAAGCAAGTTTTGAGAGCTCCAGTTTGTGGATAATTTTTATTGCCCCACTGTTAGTGATGAATTACAAGACTTTGATTTAAACATTTTTTGGTGCTTATTTTTTTTAGGGGAAAATTGGTCCTGAAGCTAAAAAGTTTAAGAATATCTAAAATACTAAAATAAAATTTGTCGTATTGGTTTGTTTTTGATACTCAAGGAATCAAGTTTCTCACAGATTTAAGAAGCTACTAAGCAGTCAGTGGGTGGCACTGTTCCTTCTGGTTTAGAAAAAGAAAAATGCAAGTATTTGGGATTTTCATGAACCAACACCTAAAATATTTTATTAAATAGCTTATTTTTTATTGTCTAACTAAATATTTCCTACCCCTTTATATTTTCTTGGAGAAAATGTAGAAATATTTTAATCCCTTCTACTTGTCCTCTATTATTTTCTCTTTTCCACATAAGCCTTTTGTGAGCATTTATCAATTTGTATTTTCTGGAACAGATAGAAGCCTGTGAAAGACTTGTGTTTACAAGATAGTTAATAGTATTCCTTCCCAAATTCTTGTGGTTTCTTCCTTCTTTGTCTTTCCACCTCCTTTCACCCTTGGGCTGAGAGCATAGTGCTATATTGCTTCTTCATTCTAATCATCCCTGTTTGTGCAGAGCCCTTTTGTAGACTAGCTAAAAAGAATTAGGAATTGGGACTGTAACAGCTGACTAATGCTTAAAGTAGGTGCTTAGTTCCAGAACTGGAACCTGAAATAAAGGAGAAATATTCAAGTTTTTTCATACTACTGTTTCTTTCTTGATTTCTGTCACAAATGCTGTGTGCCTTCACACTAAAAACAGTGACCAAAGCAATAGGGTTGGATGACTCCAGTTCAAGCTGTGGGATGCCGCTTTGCTGAGAAGCCAATTCTAGACTGTAACTTAGTGGTTTTATATCTGCAGTTCTGTTCTGGGGGAGAGTCTAGGGGTGGGATAGTATATCTTATACCTTATCAGAACCCAGGAAGCCATGAGAAACTGTCTAACAGAGGAAATGGAGGGGTGAGCAGGAGAGGGTGTTCTAGTAGTTGCTTATAAGCCTTTCATCCTCTTGTGTTCCAGGAGGGTTACAGGATGGTCTGCCCGTACTCATTAGCTGAGGTTTAAGGCTTTGCCTGTGTAGATAGGTGCAAAGTTACAAGGGGTATGGTGAAGGTGTTTTTCTGTATCTGGAAGCCTAGGCCTTTAAAATTACTGCATTAAAATAATAGAAGTGGAATTTGACTTTGTCATAGAAATGTCATATTTACAGGATTGCATTTCTGACTGGTTTCTGATGCCTGATCTTATTATAAATAGTTTCATTAGTTGAAATGACATATCTCAAATAAGAAAAAATCATTCTGAAGTATGCTAATGATCACTAGTCAAATGCACTTTCACTAAATTTTTATTTAAAACAAATGGCCATGTAGGCTGTGGTGGATTGCTCTTAGACTTTCTGGAAGAAACTTGAAAATACCACTAGAGTGTGGTTCTCATTTTGAGTCAGGATTTCAAATACTGGTCCATATTAATATGTTCTTGACTTTAAATACTCCAAACCAGGTGGGTAGAATTGGCAGAACACAGAAATTTAACTCCTTTGTATTTCTTAGTATGTTGATTTATCTGGAAACTCAGTGACAGTCCGTAAGTCAAGTGTCTTCAAAGCCAAGCGTTACAACTGTTATTAATAGTGGAAGAAAATAAAAGAGTAAAGATTAGAAATGTCAAACTGCAGTGCAGGCATTAGGCTAAGTAATACTTCAAGAAACTAATAGTATTTGCGGGGGGTGGTGTATTTATGTATGTGTGTTTATAATGGCAGCAAATGTAAACTGCTTCCTGCTGGGCATTGTGACTAAATATTAGACGAGTGCATTGTGACAAAAAAAGTTAGACGTGTTGCTATAAGTGATTCTTGACTTTTGAATTTTGTTGAAAATGTATTACTATGTAGGTCTAATGATTAGTGGAATCTGTAATAATATTGTGAACAAATTTGTTGATATCTTTGCAGTTAGCTTCTGGAATTTATAGTTTTGCCTGCTCTCTGTGGAATCACCACACAGACACATTCCTTCAACAAGTTTCTTCTGGCAATGAAGCTGCAGTTCTAAGTTCACTTGAACGAACTCTACTATCCTTGAAAGGTACTATTAAGCTTGACATGTTTATTTTTGAAACAGCTTACCTCAGAATAGTGGCCAAACCCTTCCTCTCTATGGATTTTTTGTTTCCAGTTGCACTGATAGAAGAATAAAGGGTTAATATTTCCCTCAGAGACAAGGGCTCTTGTGTTTTTCTTTTGTGAGAGTAGCTCTTCTACTTTGTCTAATCCATGAGAGTACACACAGTTCAAATGGTTAGTTTTAAGTTACATTCACATTACTGGCCATGGTTCTGAATACATACCTTTCAAACACTCCCACTTCTTCTTTGCTTCATTTCTCATTCTGGGCTACTGCTATTCATGCCAACTTTCCTAAACTTCTGTCCTTAAGGCTTAGTTGAGCTCTGTCTCCTGGCTTTCTTCCCTGAGAACTCATCTTTCTTGTTTGTACTTAGATTTTAGAAACTGCTTGTTGGGGTGCTTTGTTGGCCTGTGTTTTCTGATGCTTTGCTTATGGGCATCCCCCTTGCATAAATCTCTTTCACTTCCCTGAGCTGAGCTTATCTTGATGCATGTGTTCTAAGGTTCGTTTTCTTTCTAACATTCACCATCGTTTCATTCTTTGTCTTCCTTCTGTTCTGGTTGCTTGAGGCTCTTTTGTGTTTCTTAGTTTAAACTCAAGCAGCCTTTATTTTTCTTACCACAGCTCATTTTGCATTCTCTGTTTTATTTGTAAGCTCTTTTATCATACTCATGCTAGTACCTTACAGTGGCATTACTTTAGTGCCTCACTTGTATTAGGCAGACAGTGGATGCACAAACCCCAAACTGTCAACACATTTTGATGTGGACAAACATGAATCATTTTAAAGGACCGTTCACATGTAAAATCCAATCCATTGTACAGGTGGTTTTACAAGTGAATGAGATGATTTTGTCAAAGTCTTGGAGCAAACAATTAAAAGGCCTTAGAAATGTTAACTCAGAATTAGAGAAATTGATATATAAGATTAGACGCACAAGTGAAAGTGAAAGTCGCTCAGTTATGTGCGACTCTTTGTGACCCCATGCAGTCCATGGAATTCTCCGGGCCAGAATACTGGAGTGGGTAGCCTTTCGCTTCTCCAGGGGTTCTTTCCAACCCAGGGATCAAACCCAGGTCTCCCGCATTGCAGACGGATTCTTTACCAGCTGAGCCAGCCACAAGAGAACTCCAAAGATACACAAAGTGGTATATAAGTAGTGTGTTTAATGATTAAGGAATTTTTCATGAATCCTTTTGATTGTAGAATTTTCTTGTCTGATTTCAAAGCCTAGCTCCTGACACAAATGTTGCCATACTAATCTGTGTTAGCACACTTAAAGCTTTTCAGCACCTCAGCATTTCAGGGTCTTAGATACTCATTTGCATCTCTAAGGCATCCTGACCTGGAGAAATCTCATAGCATTTTACTCTAAAATACTCCTCTGTCCAGGTATAAATGTCTGTTCTTTCATGACTTAAATGTACTTAGGACCAGAGCTTTTGTCACATGTCATCTTTGCCTTTATACCTGTGCGTGTTTAGTGTCTTTTGGACATGTGTGTGTTCATTATTTCATTCACCGTATTTATAGGTAGGTGCTTGGCACCGAGGAGACAGACATAATAAAATGATTCTGCAAATACATGTAAAATGACATCTGTGATGGGGCTTTACAATGTTATGATGATTGATAACGTCAGAAAAGACTTCCCTGAGAAAGTGATGTTTGAACCAAAATCATAAAGGGCAAATGGAAGTTGACTGGGTGATAAAAGGAAAAAGAAAAGACTGTCCCAGATAGTGTAGACCGAGGTCCTGTGATGGAAAAGATCTTGTCCAGAATAAGGGATTCAACTTAAACCCTGTTCTCTCCTGTTATGATACAGTAACTTGAGTTGTATGTAATTGATAGTATGAAACCAAGGGTATTTAGATATTTGCACTATAAATTTAATTTTAATATACTGCTTTCATTATTGTTTTTTATTAGAGTGTAGATTTATAATGTATTAGTTTCTGATGTACAGCAAAGTGACTTAGTTATACATGTGTATTATTTTTATATGTTTTCTGTTACGGTTTATTATATTGAATATAGTTCCCTGTTTTATACAGTAGAACCTTATTGTTTATCTGTTTTATATATAGTAGTTTTTATCTGCTAATCTCAAACTCCTCTAATTTATCCTTCCTCCAAGTCCTTTTCCCTCGGTAACTATAAGTTTGTTTTCTGTATCTGTGAGTCTGTTTCTGTTTTGTAAACAAGTTCATTTGTGTCATATTTTAGATTCCGCATGCAAAGTTATATCACGTGGTATTTGTCTTTTTCTTTCTAACTTACTTCACTTAGTTTGATAAACTCTAGGTCCATCCATGTTGCTGCAAATGGCATTATTTCATTCTTTTTTATGGCTGAGTAGTATTCCATTGTATATGTATGTGTATATATGTATATATGCTGTGTGTGTGTATGTATGTATGTATACATACATACACACACATATCTTGATCTGTTTTCTTATTGGTGGACATAAATGGCTGTAACCCTAACTATAATCTATCCTGAAGGTTGATTCCATGTCTTGGCTATTGTAAATAGTGCTGCTGTGAACATTGTGGCACATGTATCTTTCTGAATTAGAGTTTTCTCTAGCTATCTGCCCAGGAATGGGATTGCTGGATCATATGGCAACTCCTTGTTTTTTAAGGAACCTCCATATTGTTCTCCATAGCGACTGTACCAGTTTATATCCCCACCAACAGTGTCTGAGGGTTCCCTCTTCTCCACACCTTCTTTAGCACTTATTATGTGTAGACTTTTTAATCATGGCCGTTCTGACTGCTGTGGTACCTTATTGTAGTTATGATTTTCATTTCTCTAATAATTAGTGATGTTGAGCATCTTTTCATGTGCCTGTTGGCCATCTGTCTATTTAGGTCTTCTGCCCATTCTTTGATTGGGTGGTTGTTGTTGTTGTTGTTTTTTTTTTTGTTATTGAGTTATATGATATATGAGTTATAAGAGTTGTTTGTATATTTTGGAAATTAAGCCCTAGTTAGTTGCACCATTTGCAAACATTTTCTCCTTGTCTGTAGGTTGCCTTTTCATCTTGTTTATGGTTTCCTTTGCTGTGCAAAATCTTGTAAGTTTAATTAGGTCCCATTAATTGATTTTTGCTTTTACTTCTATTGCCTTGGGAGACTGACCTAAGAAAACATTGGTATGGTTTATGTCAAAGAATATTTTGCCTGTGTTCTCTTCTCCGAGTTTTATGGTGTTGTATGTTTAAGTCTCTAAGCTATTTTGAGTTTATTTTTGTTTATGGTGTAAGAGAGTATTCTAGCTTCATTGATTTACGTGCAGCTGTCCAGCTTTCCCAGCACCACTTGTTAAAGATTCAGTGTATATTCTTGTTTCCTTTGAAGATTAATTGACAGTAGGTGTGTGGGTTACGCTGCCTTTACACTTCACCTCATGAACACTAACTCTTGAGTTATGTAGGAAGCAATGCGGTTTATAAAGTTGTTTTCTTAAAGTGAAGTGACTTTAAATTTGATAGTGTAAAGTGATAGTCTGATGCTGCTATCATGCTGGTTGTTACTAAATTCTGCTAGGTGTTTTGCATGTATTGTACTGTTGAATCCTAACCCTATGAATTAGGATTTATAACCACCTTACATTTTTTTATAGTTGATTTACAATATTATATTTGTTTCAGGTATTCAACCTAGTGATTCAGAATTTTTATAGTTTATATTCCATTTGAGGGTGTCATGCAATGTGGGCTGTATTTCCTGTTGTGTGTAATATATTGTAGCTTATTTTATAGAAGACTTTGTTCCTCTTAACCCCCTAGCCCCGTTGTCCCCACCCCCTTTTCTTTCCCCACTGGAATCACTAGTTTGTTCTGTATTTCTCAGTTTCTTTTTTGTTGTATTCCCTAATTTGTTTTCTTTTTCATATTGTATGTATAAGTGATAATATACAGTATTTCTCTTTTTCTGTCTGACTTATTTCACTAAGCATAATACCCTCCAGGTCTATCCATATTGTCGCAAATGGCTAAATGTTATTATTATGTCTGAATAGTATTCCATATATATCACGTCTTGTTTATTATCTGTGTAACCACATTTTATAATTGAGGAATGTACGATAAGAGAAGTTGCCCAAAATAATACAGTTTTAGACACTGGAGCTAGGATTTCTAAGTCTAGATCTGACTTCAAATCTATTATCCTGCTTATCTTCCTATGTATATCAGTTTACTCATAAAATGTGATGCTTGTAATTGAGCACTGTAGTCTATTTCAGATTTGGAATAGAGTTTAATCTTTATATCCCTTTTGGAGATACTGTATTTTCATTAATGTACCTTAAAACTGAATGAAGCTTTTTCATCACCATTGAGTCATACTTTATGGAATAGAAGTAACTTTCTCAACTTCAACCTATAGGTATTATTGCAAGTGAGAAGTACTAACAATTATGTAAATTGAACTAAAATTTGCAGTGTGGCTTTAGAAACATGAGTACTTAAAAGTGAGAAGAACACTGCTTCAGAGACAATAACTTGGCTTTAGTTCCATCTTTCCCACTTGGGAACCAGCCAATGACCAGGAGTTACATTTCTTTATCCAAGCTTGATGAGGCTTTGTGATTCTGAGTCTTTTATGGTTATGATTATAATAGGGAAAAATACGAAAAAATAAGGTTTGAGTAAAGCTTGATTTTACTTTTCAGTGCTGCGTAAATTAACTGTTAATGGAGTTGTGGAACCTCATAAGAATATGGAGGTGATGGTAAGTAAAAGAAGTCATTTATTTTTTTGTAACTTTGGAAAAGTGCTTGGTATTTCCTGCATGTTATAAAGCTTATTCTTTTTACTTGGCATTCATTTAAAAGGTTTTTATTAAGTGACCACCTAATTTCTTCTTTTTTTTTTAACCATTCTGTATATGTTATACTATACTTTTAGACTTGTGATCTGTTTTCAGACATACAGAAAATACGTCAAAGCAACTATTATGTGAAAGGGAGGAGCTAGAACTAGGATGGTTCTCAAGATGCCGTGGTACATTGAGAGTGTTTATTTGAATTTGAAATCAAGTGAACTGTTAGGAATTTGAATGCTGTGATAACATTACTAGGGTCAGTGTAATTGATTTATATTCTTCGTATTTTCCTTTGTTTTTATATACTTAAAATGAGGTATTTTTCTCTTGAATCATAACATTTATATTTTTTCTTTGTAATCAATTATAAATATATATATATATGAGACGAAAGCTCCATTGATAAGCCCAACAAGTTTTGAAGTATACTCATTTTTGTATCACGGCATCTTCTTTCTCTATATGCAAAAATGTATAGCTGCATATATTTTATTCCTGAACAAAGTGGAATTGTATCATACTTGTTCAGATCTATATTAGCTTTCACAGTGAGTTTAGGTCAGCTAGAATGTTACTCTGTGAATTGCCTTTGGGGTGGCACAGAAAGCTTGGAAAAGGTATATTTAATTGGTTCTTTAGGTTTGTCCTACTACATCTACATTTCATCAGAGTCACACTTTTATTTTTTTGAACTTTGTGTTTCTGTAAGATTTTGCTTGAAATAGTGGTTCTATTGTTAAAAGAATTAAAAACTGCTAATATACATCATTATAATGTGAATGCAGTTTTTTTCTATAAAAATATTACATTTTTTTTAAAGTTAAAAAACTCAGAAGAGGAAGTATAAAATAATAAGTCATTTAAGAACTTACTATGATAACAGTTCTAAGTTTCCTTTATAATATCATAAACATACTATTTTAGATATACTTTCTGTTTTCCTCAGTTCTATATCAACGAGACCTACATGCTGTTTCCTTCCTTGCTTTTTCTTAAACTCAGTGCATTGTGGATATTTTTCGCATGTCAGTAATATTGTTATATATCATGTTTTTAATGATTTTATGCTAAATACAATTACTATTGGTATGCAATTAAAAAAAATAAAATTAATCTTAGATTTTCTATAATTTACTTGCCCAGTGATCTCTCTTTTTTTAAATATAAATTTATTTATTTTAATTGGAAGCTAATTACTTTACAATATTGTATTGGTTTTGCCATACATCAACATGAATCTGCCACAGGTGTACACATGTTCCCCATCCTGAACCCTGCCCTCCTCCCTCCCCGTACCATCCCTCTGGGTTGTCCCAGTGCACCAGCCCCAAGCATCCAGTATCTCTTGATGACATGTAGTTTGTTTCCAGTTTTTAATTGTTGAGCAATGATATTAAAATGAACATTAGGGTGCATATGTCATTGTGTACTTTTCTAGTGATCTCTAGGATAAATTCCTAGGAATGGAAATGTTGGGTTAAAGTATATCCACATTTATGATACTGATGTATAATACCACATTACCTGAAGATATATGAAAACCAACCCCAGTTTTCAGTACTGATACATTTAAATATTTTGGTTGGCCAGAAAGTTCGTTCCTATTTTTCCATAACAGCTTTTGGCCAACCCAATATTTTATGTTTATTGCCATGCTATCAAAAAACATTTTCTAGAAACCAGTTTGACAGCTCCCTCAGTGCCCTCACGAGAAATGTAAATTCCATAAATGCAGAGAATTTTATTCACTCTTCACTCCAGAGCTTGGGATAATATCTGCTGTATAAAAATGCTTAGTAGTTAAGTAAGTGAATGACTGTGTGATATGGTAGAAATATATCAGAAGGCTCAGTAATTATATATAATATTCTGAGTATCATAAAATTAAGATATTGAATATGTTTATCAGTTTCTTTTCAGTGTAAATGAGCTGATATGAATCACATTTCTATAAGTTAGAATAATAGTTGTCAATGGATACTCTCCATATTTTGTGAGCCTTAGGCTTTTCCTTGAGTCTTTTGCCTCAGAAGCTGTATGTCAGCTCCTGTTCCGTTAAACTTGCTGTATTGTGGTATTATTGATTAGTTGTAAATAAGAATAGAATTTTCACAAATTATGGCCAACATTTCAAAAGATCTTAAAAATAACATGGGGTGTAAATGATGCTTAAGAAGCACTGTATACTAGTGGTGAGATTTGGGTTTCTGGAGGCAGACAAATTTGGCTTTGAATCTTGGCTTGGTGTTTTCATGATAACATGGCCTCAGAGTGTCTTCCTTGGTACTGAGTTTCTTTTTTCGTAATATGATGATGAAATAATAGTACATATCCCATTGGATGTTGTGAGGATTATGAGAGAGAATGATTTTTGAAATGAGTTCAGTAACTAATTAAACTGTTCTGTAAATTGCCATTTGATGATTATTTTAAGAGGTTCTTATTATTATATAACATTAGTCAAGTTGGTTTATTTCGATTAGTCAGTTGTCCAATTCTATAAATTCCTGATCCTCTTGATGAACTTACTAAAATTGATGTCTTTCATAAGTTTCTGCTCTCTTTAGAGAACTCTGACTGATGCACTCATTTTGTTTAAAAGAGAATAAAATTCCTTCTGTCTTGTAGCTACTGTATGGGACCATTGCATTGAGCTTCTGTATAAATTTAACATGCGTATGGGATCTTGGTGATTTTATTTTTCCTATATTGAAAATTCTGCTATTTCATCATCCTAGAAATTACTTTATTGTTACTTATCATTAGTTATAATTTATTCTCAACTGTGTTTAAAAAGATTGAAGTAGTATGAAAATGAGAGAATGATGAGATAGCCAGAGGATGAAGCAGTAGTGAAATTGGTTGTTGTCCTGAGGTTTTCCTACTGTTATCTACTGTGTTGCATCATCTTTCAGGAAGGTATAAAAGAAGACCACAAACACTATCTCTTTGCTATTAGTTTTCATTTAACACAGCTGATAATTCAGTTTTTCATTTTCTGCTCAAAATGGCAGAGAGATGAAAATTGACAGAGGAAAATGTTTCATGATTTTTACATGAATCCAAAGATGGATACTGCTTAAGATACTGGTAGCAGCCCCCTAGACCCCAATGGTGATAGTGAAACTGCCTAAGTGGCGTTTTAGCCTCTGTGACTTCAGGTGATGACATCCTAGGTGAATTGTCTCAAACTCAAAGATTGATGGTGAGCAGTATATCTCTCTATTTCAAAGAAGAAATAACAGCATTCTCTTCTAGTCGGTCATTCATCAGGAAAGTGTATAGTATTTTGTGACAAAAACCTGGACCATCTCATTTGCTAAAAGGACATGTGACATCTTTTATGATGTTTATGCACCAAAATTTATTGACATGAAAAAGTCTGTGATATTGAAATTCTTAAACATTTTAATAAAGTTTTTTTCAGTATCCCTTTATATTTATTTCTGCAAAGTTTTCATAACATGTCTTAAAAAAATATAGTAAAAGGTGTTTTGGACCCATATGGTAAATGGTGATTCTTGCCTTCTCTGATCTCTGAAGGCTAATGTAATTGAATACTTGAGATTGAAAACCTCTGCCACAAATAGTTGATACCATTTATTCATATTAGGAATACTTATTATTGCTAAATACCATTCCTGGCTTCTGGGATAGAGCAAAGCAAACAGGCGAAGTTCTTAAATCTTAAGGATCTGACATTTTAGGTGGAGGAGACTGATTATGTCGGGATTATAAGTCCTATGGAAAAGAAATAAACAGTAAGAGGAATAGAGGATATTTAGTGAAATAGAATACTTAATAAATAATTTTTTATTTATTGCAAAATGATTTAGGTTATTGAAGTGAGACACTGAGGAGATGAAATACTGTTATTTACTTGTGGAAGATTGAAGGCATTATTATAGTAATGGAATGATTTTTACTTTATCTAATTTTAACTTTTTAATATGATATGATAAGTATATTTTAGTTTCCCTGAGAAAGTGTATGGTAAATTCTTATAACAGAATAAATTGAAACCCTTCAAAAATGTTTTTCTTTTCTAGGGTTTTTTACATGGAATATTTGAACGTTTAAAACAATTTTTGGAATGCAGTAAGTACTTCCATGATAGTAGTTTTTACTGTAGAATCCTTTTGTATTAGTAGCTTCTGTTTGGCACATGCAAACCTCGAGGGGCTGGAATCTTATATCTTGATAATTAATTATCTAAAATTAAATTGGAAGCTCAGTTTTGTCTTCATATCCCCGTTTTGTCCTAAGTATTGAAGAAGCCTTTTTCTAAAACTATATTTTGTGTCAATTCCTTCTTTCCTGTTTCTACTGCTACTACTCTGTTCCATGCAGATGCCTACAACAGTAGTATGTTTAGCAGATAATCATTGAGTATAGGCCCTGTACCACATGCTGTTTAGACATTTTGTTGATTCTGTTTTTTTTTAGTACATTTAGTATATCTGTTTGCTATAAATATCCTTAAATGGTACTTTCACTGTGCAAATCTCTGGTCTGCTAACCATTACTGACCGACTTGTAGAACCCTTTCTAATCTACTACCCCATATGGAAGAATTCACTGTTTACATTTGTGTTGTATTATGCTGGTGATCTGCTATCCTTTTCTCTTCCCTATGATTATAAGCACCTTTTCTCAGAATGCACACACATGCCACACAGGATACACACATATATGTATATTCTTGCACACACATATGTATAACATGTATGTGTGTGTTTTTTATGTGTGAGTATATTTGGAGACTTAGTACCCTGAGAATATTCCTTAGTGTACTCACTTTTAGGGGAGTTGCTGATTATTTTGTCAGTCATTTTCAGTTTAGTAGAACCATTATTGAGTCTGTTGCTAGGTACTATAAGAAAGCTCATATGATTTCTCTTTCCTTAAAAGTAGTAATTTTTCTCTGGTTTTCCCCATGGGAGAATAAAAGGGAAGGATAGAAGTCCATCCAGGAGAGGAGAATGACGTAACTGATGAGACAGATTATGAGGTGTATGATTAGGGAGCAGGCAGGATAGTTAATGAGCTGATGGACATTATTCTGAATGTACAAAAATTCATTACACCAAGAAAATGATCAGAAGAAAATTGTTAGAAGATTTAAGAAAAATAAGTATGTTAATCTTTGAATTCTTTGTTTTTATTTATGTTACTTGAAAAGTATTTTAACTATGACAACATGGTGTTGCAGATAAAATTGCTACCTTTTTACTATGAAATGGGCTCAGTTAGTGTTTTAGGATTAATTTTGTGAAATATGGCACTGAGCATTTCTGTGTCAAGCGTAAAGTCTTGCTTTCTAAAAACTTAAATGTTATGGTTTACTTATTTGTTGTTTGGAGTAGGAGTGCACACTCATGACTTCATAATGCGAAATGTGTGAAAACATATCTGACAGTATTTTTGTAAAAAGTTTTATCATTGTCTTGGTTGTAAATTTATAGAATATTATTAAGTTGTGCTAATACGTGAATTGTATTTTTAATAGGTAGAAGTATAGGTACAGATAATGTATGTAGAGATAGACTGGAGAAGACCATCATTCTTTTTACTAAAGTGGTAAGTTTTTTTTTTTTAATCTTAATTATGTTTTCTCAAGTGAAATATAGATACTTGAATTTAGTAAAGAAAGTGATGTTTTTTAAGCATACATTTTTGATTTAGTGTTAAAGTAACTTATTTTCTTACTGTGTACAGGAAAGCTAAAAAAGCCCTTTGTATCTTAAAGCCTTTAGAATACATATAATGGTTAAATTTATATATACCATATGTCAAAGTGTATAAGTCACCTGGATATAAAAAAATCCATCCTAATAAAAGAGAATTTGATTCCTCAAAGTCTCATTATTCTCAAACCCACTGGAAAAAGCAGAGGTAAAAAAGATAGTGCAGCACAGCATAAAGTAGGTAAGATGTTACAGTAGATAATACCAAAAAATCAGTATATTCATAATGATAGTTTATCATCATTAATATCACATATCTTTTGAATAGAATTGTATGGGTGCACTGTCTGAGGCAATATGTATATATTTCAGATAAAATTATTTTATAAAAAAAATAATAGACAGTCAAATCCACAACATGGAAAACTCTACAGGAAATGATCTGTTACCTCAACGATGTGGTCACATCAGGCCTCATTCTCCCATAAAAAGTTCCCATTTCGACAATAAAAAGTTCGCATGTTTTAAAAAAAAAGAATCGACACTATTGAATCCTTATTCAACTACAAGAAATTTGTGAGGGAACTTTCCTGGTGGTTCAGTGGTTAAGAATCCCTTCCAATGTAGAAGATGGGGGTTCAATCCTTGGTTGGAGAAGTAAGATCCCATATGCCACATGGCATGGCCAATTAAAAAAGTAATAATTTATGAAGTTCATGTTTATAATCTCATGACTTTATTAAAGCTTTTAAAATTGGAAC
Organism: Ovis aries; assembly: GCF_016772045.2. Lineage (NCBI taxonomy): Eukaryota > Metazoa > Chordata > Mammalia > Artiodactyla > Bovidae > Ovis > Ovis aries. The sequence goes on along the minus strand of NC_056069.1, from coordinate 17,080,280 downwards.
ATTTTATATGTGCCTCCAAATAGAATGTGTTAACATATTCCTTTGTTTCTAAATCCCTTCTCCTCCCATATTTCTTAGAAATTTCTAGTTAGAGAAGAAACTTGATCACATTCAGGCCTTTCTTCTTGTTTTAATGATGGGAGGGAATGGAGTAGGGTGACAATGACAGGAATATTTTACAGGTGATGCTGTGTATTTCCTATTGCATCGCACCAGGAGATGCACAATGTCTGATTGCTCAAAGTTGTTTATTGAGTTATCCATTATTCAGTTCTTCAACAGCCTTTCCCTTGATTCTAGCAGCCATCGATGATCATGGCTTAGATCTTTTGTTTGAATAGGGGTTACAAAATGATGGCATTCTACTTCTATTAATATTATTCCTTTTACATTTATTAGCTGGAATTCTTCTATATAGAGGAAATCTCTCTCATCAACTATTTGATACATTGACATGCAATTGATGCAGGATACATTTTTGATTATTTGCCTTTATTATTTTTTAAAGGCCTTTCTTGTACTTTTGGTTATCACATTTGCTGGTTGATATAGAATTAAGTATGAAGTAAGTTTATTTTGAATCTTGTAGTAGAAGTAAGAGAAAGTTCAGGTGATGAGATACAATCTGATTTATTTCACATTGTATGGTATACCCCAGGGAGTATATTACCTGTGAAACTGGACTTCCCACAAGGTTCCAAACTTGCTAAGTGTTTGTTACCAGTTATTACATGTACCTATGAATGATTATATTCCTATGTGAATTTGAAGAAAATATATAAAAATTTTTTTCTTATAGCTTTTGGACTTCTTGGATCAGCATCCCTTTTCATTTACTCCTCTAATTCAGAGATCACTGGAATTTTCTGTAAGCTATGTGTTTACAGAAGTTGGTGAAGGTGTTACATTTGAACGATTCATTGTCCAGTGCATGAATCTTATTAAGATGATTGTCAAAAATTATGCTTATAAGCCATCTAAAAATTTTGAAGGTAATGCTTTACTGGTAGTTTTATTTTTTTCATTTCCTTGTTTTAATCTTAGTGTGAAGTAATTGCTATTTTTATGTAAGTTTTTTGAAGTTCATTTAAGTCTGAGAAATAAACTATTGCTGGGACATGAAATAGAGATAAGGATTAGAGCTTTTGGTATATAAATACCAGCTTTTAAAAGACATACAGTGCATTTAGTAAACTACTGTCTTTTGTAACACAGTGGAACATCAATTGAAGCCTAGGTCTTTTAAGAATTAAGTACTTCAGTAACCTCTGTAGCTCATTTGTAGACTGTATTTATTTGTACAATTAAAAGTTTTCTTTTGATCATATATAAAGTGATTCTAGGCAGATTCTATTGCTTCTAGAATAGGTTAAACTGTTATATTGCAGTTGACCCTTGAACAGCACAGGGGTTAATGAGTATAACTTATAGCTGGCCACTATAAGTGAATATGGATTCACTGTTCCTGTGCATCTGGGGATTCATCTAACCGTGTACACTGTAGTTTAGTATTTACTGTTGAAAAATATCTGAGTGTAAATGGACTCACAAAGTTCAGGGGTCAGTTCTGTTTGGAATTCATTCATGTGTATGTTTATCATGATGAATGAGAATGTCGTGTAGAAGAGAAAGAGAGACATATAGGTAAGCCACTGCAGAATATGATGTGATGATATAGGATGGAAATGGACTAGCCATAGTGCTAAGGTAGAAGCAAGACTGATGTGTGTGTGGTATCAGTAAAAGCAAGAGCATCTTTGAGATGTGTCCATAGTACAAATGAAAATATACTGCTATTTAGAAGGTATTCTTAAGTTTATTTGTTTCACTATCCAGCATGGGTAGAATACTTGTCTGTATAATTAACTTGGAAATTTAATTTTTCTAGATAGCAACCCTGCAACTCTGGAAGCTCATAAGATTAAGATGGCATTCTTCACATATCCTACTTTGACAGAGATATGTAGAAGATTAGTCTCTCACTATTTTCTGTTAACTGAAGAAGAACTGACAATGTGGGAAGAAGACCCGGAAGGCTTTAGTAAGTGTCAGTTTTTCAGTGTTTGCATGAATTTTTCCTCCCTTTCATCAATAGATATCATGTATTTGATGATAGGTATAATAACATTGTATTTTAATGTAGTGCTTTTGTTCTGAGAATATAACTTCCAAAAGTTAGTTTATTCTGTCTTTACTAGCCATTAGTACAAATTGAGAAGCAGAAAATGAATGACTTGTTCAACTAAACGGAATTTTTTCCAGAAAGATAAAATTTTTTAGAGTTATATAGTTTAAAACAAAAATATGAAATTAATTGTCTTTCTCTGTTATCAGATCACTTTCTCCTCTGTGGTTCATTCTTTATTAATTTTTATTTGTAGAAATTTTTACTTCAGAAAGTAGTTTGGAGATGAAAATTTTTCTGAATTGCTGAATGGATTACCTATTTAAGATATTTTAATTTAAAATTAATTTTTAGATGATTAAAATATTTCTATAGGACATGTATTTAAAATATAATTTTATTTTTAAATTTATTTTACTTTTGGTGGGCTTTTCTCTAGTTGCGGAGCGTGGGCTTCTTACTGGGGAGGCTTCTCTTGTGGAGCCTGGGCTTCTTAATGGGGAGGCTTCTCTTGCGGAGCCTGGACTTCTTACTGGGGAGGCTTCTCTTGTGGAGCATGGGCTCTAGGGCATACGGACTTCAGTCGCTGTAGTGTGAGGGCTCAGTAGTTGTAGCTCCCGGGCTCCAGAGCACAGGCTCAGCAGTTGTGGATCACGCCCTTAGTTGCTCTGCAGCATCCTGGATCTTCCTGGTCCAGGGTTTGAATGCGTCATCAGCTTTTTTGAATGCTTATCTCCTGCTTTGGCCGGTGGATTCTTTACCACTGAGCCATCATGGAAGCCCTGTAGGGGGTCTGTTTAATCTAGTCATACTTTAGTGGTAGGTAGACTATCAGGGCCTTTGCTACAGAAAATCAAGGAGTTGTGTGCTTGATAAACTACTTGGGTGTGAATAAAGTGTGTGTCATTTATTAGGTTGGTGCAAGCATAATTGCAGTTTCCAACCATAAATGTTAAATCATCATAAGTAGGCTCAAACACACCTTTATTAATCAAAATAGGAACCATTACAATCAACACATTTTTTGCTTATGAGAAATGTTTGCTTATTCCTGTAACATAAAAATTCATGCTTTGGGATTTGAAAAATTCCTAAGGAAAGCATATTCTGCCTCCTGCTGATTGTGGAAGCATTTTCCTTGCAAAAAGTTGTTGAGATGCTTGAGTAGTGGTAGTCAGATGGAGAGAGAGCCGTCAGGTAAATGTGGCTTCGATGGTCCTCTCAGTGGGTTGTCGTCAACTTCTGATGGCTGGCTCCTCATCTTCAAGACTCTTGTTTCTTTGCAAAATTTCTTGAACCACCAATACACTGTATGTTCATTAGCAGTTCCTGGGCCAAATGTATTGTTGATGTTGTGAGTTGTCTCCACTGCTTTATGACCCATTTTGAACTCAAATAAGAAAATCGCTTGGATTTGCTTTTTGTCTAGCATCATTTCCCTAGTGTAAAATAAATTTAAACAGCAAGTAATAAGTCATTAGCAACAAAACATAGAATTAAAAAGGTGATACATTAAGGTGATGGATAGCATAACCACAGTTATTTAAGATTGCATTTCAGTATTAGGCAAAGTTCAACAGTGGAAAAGCGCAATTATCTTTGCACCAACTTAATACTTCTGCTGTGGTCAGACATGGGCTAGGTTTTAGCCTCTACCCATCCCTTTGACTGGATGCCTTTGTGTACTTTTATACATATATTTCCAATATTTTTAAAATATCATTAACATTTTTCTAAGACTTACCTTCTTTTTTGTTTAGAAATATTTTAATCCATTTAGAAAATATAACACTACACTGTATAATGCATATTTTTTGTTTTTGTTTTTTCTCATAGCTAAACTCTTATGCTTTGTATTGCTTTTTTAGTATAGTAATACCATATTATAATATGAAACACTGAATCCCCAGAGTTTTAAGAGTTCTGGAAATATTTTACTTTAAATATAGAAAATTTATGGATAATGTGCCTAATCGTTTAAACTTGTAAAACATCAAGTAGTAAAACATCTACTATTGTATGAAATGATTCTCGGGATTGTAATGACAGTGTATCAGGTAATGTCACAGACTCAGAGAGTGACAAATACTTGGAGCTTTTCTCCAGAAAGAGAGAGAGAGAGAGAGAGAGAGAGAGAGAGTGTATGTGTATGTTTGGTTTTTGGATGTGGCATGTGGGATCTTGGTTCCCTGACCAGGGATCGAACCCATGCCCCCTGCCTTGAAAGCCTGGGATTTTCACCACTGGACTGCCAAGGAAGTCTTCGTACAGACTTTTTTTTTTTTTTCGTACAGACTTTTTAACGAAAGTGAGAATGCTTGTGGTTATGAGCACTTTGATGTACACAGATGTCATCTGTAACTTACGGTAAAGAGATCTGTGTAAGGCCTTGTGTTCCCAACTGTTTGCTCTGTGTTATTTTATAATAATTTGCAGCTGTATTATATTGATCTTACTGAAAATCTTGATTTTCCAAACTGAGATTTTAGAAACATCATTATTGCATTTGTGGAGAGCATCATTTGTCATATTTTTAATTGCAGCAGCGGAAGAAACAGGGGGAGATTCTTGGAAGTACAGTTTGAGGGTGAGTATTGATTGGAAGAAAAATTGATAGGGAAAAGGGTAATGCTTCTGTAAGTTTTTTTTTTTTTTTTTTGGCTTGTGTAACTTTTAGTAGAGAATGATACTGTATTGAAGATTTCAAGCTTTAAGTCAGGTGGGAAACGTATTTATTATTGCAAGAGTCCATATTTGAGAAGAAAGCATCTAATTAAATTATGAACTTGAATCTGAAATTTATTTGTTAAGTTGGAGGTTTGCAAACTGAATTTTTCTTCATTTTACAAATTGGAAATAATTGTCATTGCAGAAATAGGAAATGTTTTTGAAAGTTACCTTTTTTGGCTAGAAACACTTTTTTCCTCCTAAATATTTCAGTAATTATAAAGCTTCTTCTGGTATATTATTTCTCTTACTACCTAGTATGATTCTCAGAGACCAGCCCATTGCTTTCAGTTATAGAATTCTTTTAAAATATACTTTATTGATATGGCTAATATTGAGGAAGGTTTATCAAATGTGGACTTTGAACTGTTCTTTTTTGAAGACTTTTGTTTATATAATTTGCATTATCTGTTTCATAAACTTCTATAGAACTTAAAAGTTTTATAAAAAATTTTTTTACTACTCTTAAGTTTTTAAAACTTTCTCTTATGGAAACTGTTAAATATATTGAGAAACAGAATGGTATCATGAATTCTATATACAACACCTGTTTTATCAGTTATCAACTCGTGGCTAGTCTTGTTTTATATGAGTACTCCTTCACCTACTTGGATTATTTTGAAGCAAATATCTGAGATGGTGTATCATTTCATCTGTACACATTGAAGTATGTACATTTGTAATTGATTTTAAACATAAATCACAATACCTTCAAAATTTAATTGTATTCTATTTTATGAAACAACTAGTGATTTAGTACTTTTAAGAATGAAAATGAGTCTTTATGTAATTAACATTGTGATTTCTGTTTTTAAAATTTATTTTTAACTGGAGGATATGTCCGACGCAGGATATAGCATGCTTGGGGCTGGTGCACGGTGATGACCCAGAGAGATGTTATGGGGAGGGAGGTGGGAGGGGGGGTTCATGTTTGGGAACGCATATACACCCGTGGGGGATTCATGTCAATGTATGGCAAAACCAATACAGTATTGTAAAGTAAAATAAAGTAAAAATAAAAATTTTAAAAAAAAAAGAGAAAAAAAAACTGGAGGATAGTTGCTTTACAATGTTATATTGGTTTTCTGCCATACATTAACATGAATCAGCCGTAGGTATACACGTCTCCTCCTTCTTGAACCTCCCTCCCACCTCCTGCTCCATCCCACCACTGTTGTCACAGAGCACCAGGCTGAGTTCCCTGTGTTTACAGCAACTTGCCATTAGCTATCTATTCTAGACATGATAACAATGTGATTGCTTTTGCACTTTGTGTCTGTTAAAGAAAATACAACTCTGTGGTGAATTGAAGTCATTAATTGCTGTTGTTACTTATGTCACTGCCAGGAAAAGTAAATAATTTTTAACTAATTATTCTTAAAGACAGTCGTTTATAGTTCTGAATCTATAAGTAAATGTGGGTCCAGATTGCTTTTTAAATTTAAAGAATTAAGTAAAATGTAAATGGAAAATTTTCCTCTCTGTAGTTTTACATTTTTGCATGTATAATGCCAAATGATTGAAGTAGTGAAGTAACTTTTCCATGTTATGAATGAAATTATTATAATTTTATTTTATTTCCAATTGGGTTTATGAAAAACACTAATAAACTTTTTTCAGAAAAACGTCAAGAATTGGAAACATATTCAGAGTTTTAAGAATGAGTGTTCTTTGCGTAGAATTAGTCATTGCAATATACCATTGTTTTCATTAGAAACTTATTTTTTTCCCAACAGCCATGCACTGAAGTATTATTTATAGATATATTCCATGAATATAATCAGACTCTAACTCCTGTACTTTTAGAAATGATGCAAACACTTCAAGGTGAGGTATATTTTGTGATATTTTGATTTATCTAGTAATCAGTGTTCAAAAAAATATTTTGAGTTCCTGCTATGATGTGTTTCCTGGATCATATACCAGACATGAATTTGAGAAAGACTGAATGTGTGCTTTTCTGAGACAGTAGCCTTCAAAATAGAAAATAAGAATGGCAGTTCACAAATGAGACAGGCCTTGATTGTGACAGTTAGATTTTGCTCTAGAAAGCATACTAAAATAGTGGGCAGTCATGTATATTGCTTGGGGGAAAGAATCTATTTGGAGCATGTTGTGAGAAGTACTAGGTGAAAAAGTTAAAATAATAAATGTTAGCTTCATGACGGTGGGAGTGGAAAGAATGTAATGGACTTAAGAGAGAACTATGAAGTGAAATGGGTGGCACTTGATCTTTGTACATAAGTAATTACTTAACTATTAAAAGTGATATGACATTTCTGACTATTCTGATATAGTGTAAATTTCAAGGAGGAGGCCTTGAATACACCTTTTTTGCTCACCCTGTTCCCAATGTCTGGTACACAGAGTAACTGTTGATTGATTGACTTTTGGCAATTAACTCACTGCAATTAACTCACACTGCTGGGCAAGGGAATCTTACACAGATTATTTGATTGATTTGGGCAGGAGTTGAATTGTAAGGGATCAAGTGTTGAGTAGGTGGTACTGTAAGGAAATAAAGGTAGGAGGATCTCCTGTAGAGAAGGAAATTCTTGACCTTGTTCGTACCATCAGAGGGTAGCTCACTTTTTAGGCTTTTGTTTTCTCAAAAATCTAATGGAGTGTTCCTGCTTAAATTATAAACCAAGGGAGTGAATGAGCTATCCATCAAGTTTTTTGTGTTCATTTAAAAGATAATGTGAGCATTCATTGTAGTTTCATATAGATTGATTTCTGATGTACAGTTATTTACTGATTTCTTAATGCAACATTATAGATTCTTAAATTTGGTAATATACTGCTGAAGTTACCTTTTTTGTTGTTGTGTTTAGAACATTATTTCCATTTTCTCCCATCCATGTATTTTTATTAAACCACTTCAGGAAACTGGTTAAGCTAATTAGGTTACCCTCTGGTAAGCTGCTCTATGATGGTAAGGTTTACAGTGATTTCAGAGTTTAGTTATTTTCTTTCCAGTTCTGGAGTGATTTGCTTATATAGGGCTGTATGCTTAAGAAATCATATTTAACAGCAGAAAAGTGCTTTGATAAACTTGCTAGGAATCTTTCTGTCCTAAAGAAATACGCTTACTGAGTAAACTAAACTGTGTTCTTTGTGTCTTAACTGTGGTCTTCTCCTTCTGGATAGTCGTGCAGGGACTGCCAGCTCTTTATTCTAGTTTCCACGTTACATAATGGTTCTCATTTACATTTTTCATTTTGTTGTCAAATCTTTAATGTATTGTCATAACCTGGCTTATTTTTTATATTTAGAAAAATAAAACTTTCTATATGAATTGCCTATTCTTGTTCTTTTTTTTTTTTCTTCCTATTGTGGGATTCATCTTTTTATTCTTTTTAAAAATTTTCTCTTATAATCATGATATAATACAGTAGTTAGCAATTTTACATATATTTTCTAGAATGTTGCTTGATATAACATTTTCCAAATATGTTATAATGGTTTCTAAAGCTGTAGTATGGCTCTACATGTTGTAACTGTCTTCTCTAATGATGATGATAAAAAACTGAAATTTTCTCTTATATATTTAATATCCACAAAATACATTGTAGTTAGCTGAATTGAGAAACTAGCAAATTGAGTTTAAGTGTTTTTTAAAAACTAGTTTTAATTTACCCTTGCTGATACTTGTTTTTTCAGGTCCCACTAATGTGGAAGATATGAATGCACTATTAATCAAAGATGCTGGTATGTTAAATGGAAAAGATTTAGAAACATTTATTTCTTCAGTACGGTGTGTCTGTTTTGTGGCAGGTGTTATGCTCGGAGAGTTGGATTACAATCCCTAAAATTTAGGAATTATCTGGTGATAGAGAGTGAGCAAACAGTTCATTATAACAGTACCAGTTGATTAATGCTAGAATAGATGGTAATCAGGTACAGTTGATTATAACATAATATCAGTTGATTAATGCTAAAATAGATGGTAATCAGGTAGTGCTGTGGAAAACTACAAGGTATTAATAATAGTTTTGGTGTACCCAGGGAGCGTCTTGTAAAGAAGTATTCTGTGAGGACACAGGATAAGTGAGGGTTAATAAGTGGCGAAGGGTGGTTCCAAATAAAAGGAGCGGTATGGACAGAAGCTTGAAGGCAAGAGGGATAAGCACAGTTAAGTTTTGAATTGGGAGTATTTGATTTAATTGGAACATAGTGTTTAAGGGGTTGTGGTGAGAAAGAGGCTGGAAAGAGGGTTATCAGGGACCTTAGCATAAATCCTTGCATCCATTTGGAAGCGGATGTTATTTTTATAGTTTGACATGAATGATTTTAAATGAATGTATCTTTCTCTTTGAAAACACTGAATATTTAAGAACAACATAGAGTGATGTAATTTAAATGTTTCTAAAATGTTTGTTTAAATAATTTCCTGGGTTAACACATTGTAGATTTCCCTTTATTAACTTATTACATATTTGAAAGTAGTCTTTAAGATTTATTTTCTTACATTAAGACATTTAGCACTTGGCCCAGTATTTGAAATTAATTCTTTTTTTAAAATCTTCTTCTTAGTGTATAATGCTGTTGGATTAGCGGCTTATGAATTGTTTGACAGTGTTGATTTTGATCAGTGGTTTAAAAACCAACTTCTTCCAGAATTGCAAGTCATTCACAATAGGCAAGTATAAAACCTTGTGTTTGTTATACACTTATCTTACCTTACTGATTTTCTAATGACGACTAGAAGGTGTTAAAATTGCTTAAAATTAAAAAAAAAATCATAGCATGACTTAGCTAATAGTGTCTAATGTAGAAAGGAATAAGACTTGAATCTTATAACTGAAAAATAAGCAAAATCATTTGTTATTGTGTTATTTTACTTCTAATGTGAATTGTGACATGTCTGAAGTATTTGATAAGATAGTTTGCAGGATGAAATTTTATGCAGAGATAATGGAAGATAGAGATCTCTGAATTCTAGACGAAGATTATGTACAAAAGGAAGCCAGTTGAGACTTAGCAGAGGCTAGGGCTGATGTCAAAAGGAGCATAAACAAGTAATATCGATGAAAGGTGGCTGTCTTGAGGATCACAGAGCACTGCAAGTCTGTGGGGAAAAGAAATTGCAGTGGCACCATGGCAGAAAGCATTTGGAGACACTTGAGGCTCTTTTAAGGTGTCTACTTCAGTAGTAAAGATCAATCTGACAACTTAGTAAGTAGGACTTTTGCCCGATTTTAATTTTAGGTAATGAATGAGTAAGATGGAAGGGGAAAAAGCATTTCATAATTTGTATAAATTTTTCTTCATTTAAAATTAGACACTTAAAAATTTTCAAGAGCCTTTTTTTCTTGTTTTGAATTGGGAAGTTCTAGGGATTTATTTCTGTAAATGTGGTACTTATCAGAATGCTTAGTATACAGTCATAGAACAGTTAACATGGCTACCTTAATACATGAATAGATTCATGTATGGATCATTTTATAAATATTTAGAGCAATAGAATTGTTAGCTAGAGATGCTTTAAAGGTAATTTTCACTATTAAGTAGCTATCCTTTCAGTTTTCAGTCAGTTATTCAGTCACGAAATGTTTTCAGCACTAGGATTTGCTGTGGCCTGTTGGGGCAGTGGTGATTAAAATGTTTTTCAACTCTGCCCTCTGGTTGCTAGTGAGCCTTTGATGGAGAGAATGCCTTCAGTATTGAGACAGATTTGCAGTTTGATTGTCCTTAAATCCTAGAGGCTATTTAGTCTAGAGCCGTGCTATCTAGTACAATAGCTAGTATATATGGTTACTGAGTACTTGAAACGTACTTAGTGCAAATGAGGAAATGACTTTAATTAACTAAAATTTGAATTTAAAACTAAAGCAGTATAAAATATATATTGATGACATATTGAAGTGATAATATTTTGAATATATTGCAATAAGTGAAAATGTTAAATTTTCATATGTATCTTTTACTTTAGGGTGGGTACGAATAAATTTAAAATTGCGTATTTTGCTTACATTATGTTTCTTTTGGACAAAACTGGTCTAGACCCGTATTTCTCAAACTTTAATATGCATATGAATCACCTGGTGAACTGCTTAAAATGCAGGTTCTAAGGTTTAGGTCTTGGTCAGATTGTGTGATTCTGTCATCCTTCCAGCTAATGATCCTATGGGTCTGGGATTCACACTTTGAGGAGCAAACTGACCCTTACTATTAACTTTGCCTAGAAGTGACTGTCATCTTAGAATCTGAACCTTTCTGAGCTTCATTCTCTTTGTCTCGAATATTGAATGTGGTAATCCCAGAGATCTCAGTCCAAAATGGAAGATTCTGTGATTCCTTCATGTTCTCTATACAAGTCTTGTTTACTTCTACCTCTGTGACTGTTCAAATCATCCCTATCCCTTGAAAAGGCGTTTTTTCAGTTTTCTGCCCACAATACTATTTATCTTAGTGAAGTGAGTGCAAGTCGCTCAGTCGTGCCGACTCTTTGTGACCCCATGGACTGTAGACTGCCAGGCTCTTCTGTCCATGGGATTCTCCAGGCAGGAATATTGGAGCGTGTAGCTGTTCCCTTCTCCAGCGGATCTTCCTAACCTAGGACTTGAATCCAGGTCTCCTGCATTGCAGGTGGATTCTTTACTGTCTGAGCCACCAGGAAATGCTGTTCAAATCCCATCTCCCCCTGCCTGCTCTTCTCTCTTATGTTTTTGCGATCCTAGTCTAAAGTTTTGTGGCGTTTAATTCTTTTCGATATGTTAAACATTTTGAGAGCAGGAAATGTACTTTTTATTCGAACTTTAATGAGTAATTCTTTGTATGTGTTTAATAATCTTAAAATATTGTAATTTTCTAAAAGGTGTGTTGTATTCCTTAGTTTACTACATTGTCACCCAGAAATATCATCTTGCCATTAAATAAATATAATACCGAGAGCTTGTGTCTACAGTTCTTGGACACAGGTGGTTTTTCCCTTTGCCTAAAGAACCTTCGTTTTCTTTAGCAAAGATGGCCATAGAGAGACAAGTGTATGTACATGTTACTGTAAATGTCTTAAGTCTAGAAATTTCTCACAGTGTTTTCAAAATAATCTTTGTGAGATGAACAGAATTGGGATTAGAAAATTGTGTACAGAAGTTCCTTTACTATTATTATTATTATTACTTCTTAATAGCCTCTCCTGCCTCAGGGTTTGGAACATCAGCTGCTTACACCTATTAAGATGAACTATTTTTGGTTACCTGAAGAATAGAAGTGAACTTGGCTTTTATGTACATATCTATGTTGTAATTACTTAATACAGACTAATCGGATTTATAATATGTCTGCTAAGAATTTTCAGTTTTTTAGATCAGAACTTTGTTGTTAGTATTTGTACTGTGGTGCATTTAAAAGTAGCTTTTAGATTTTTGTATAAAATGTACATTGCTTTCTTATTACATTTTAGATTTAAATGATGAAATACGCTTAGTGAAATAGGCTTCTTAAAATATATAACGTTTTAATTGCATGGTTTTCCCATCTAGGTATAAGCCATTGCGGCGCAGGGTGATTTGGCTCATCGGTCAGTGGATTTCTGTGAAATTCAAGTCTGACTTAAGACCCATGTTATATGAAGCAATATGTAACTTGCTTCAGGATCAAGACTTAGTGGTATGTTGCTTAAATGTCTTAAAAGAGTTCTTTATAAGTTTAACATATGTCAAAGTTCAAATTCAGAAATGGTTTATATCTTTCTTTAGAATGTTGGCAGTCTTTCAATGCTGTAGTTATTCCTTGGTGAGAAGTTTGATTTGAAGGAAGAAAGTCTTTTTAACGCCGTTTGTCCTTCTCATCACTAGTCAATGAAAAAAAATTAACCAAAGTCTACTAATCTGTAATTATTTATAATTTTTTAGTACAAATAAAAGAAGGCAGTTTTCTTTAAAAAAAAAAAATCCCTTTATAGCTTAAATATCCTTTTTCTTATTCAAGATAGAATTTGTAATTTTCACGTTTGAGCTAACACCGTAATCTGTTTTATCCTTACTATTGATTCTTTTTTTGTCTTTCAGTTTTGAGAAGTTTTTTTTTTTTTAGTTTTGTTTTAGACTTTGAAATTGTTTATTTTAGAATTTTTTCTTCATGTGTAGCATTTCACATAATATTCTTGATTTTGTGTTACTGAAAACTTGATAATGACTTCTTCATTGCTTTGTTCCACTTCAGTAGGTTTGTTGCTTTATTTTATGTTGATTACTCAGAGAGCTTTTTTTTTTTAAAAGAGGTTTTCCCTCAGTGCTTTATGCCTGAGTGAGAATATATTCATGACTTACTGTACTTTGTCTTGTACTTAGATTTGACTCCAGCATAGTCTTTAAAAAGTGAATCTGGTTGTCTTTTTCAAAGTTTAAAATTATTTGTAGGTAAAATTAAATGATTTTTCCCCCCAAATTATAATAGGATCTTATTTAATCATTTCTCAGTATTCTACCTTAAAACATTATTTTAAACCTACCTGATTACCCTGTCTTCCAGCAAAGGTTTGGGTCATTTTTCTCATTTTCACATGTGTACATGATAATATAAACTATTTTTAATGTTCAACAAAAGAAAACATAATTAGGGAAATTACAAAAGTAAGAAAACATCATAATTGCAGAAGCATGAAGCATTCTAAAAGCAAATAGAACTGATCTTTGGATTTTCTGCTTAAATGTTACTTACTTTGTATAAATAATTGAGAATTTACTCTAAATATCATTCTATAATTATTAAATAGTTTAAGGAACCCCTGCTTCAACAAGGGAATCTAGTTTTATTTTATCATATTTAAATTCTTAGAAGTTTATTGATAATATCTAAGCTCTTTCTAAGAATACTGTTTGCTGGAATTAATTTACTTTTATAAATAGAATAAAGTCTATTTATTTAGAATAAAGCATTTATAAGATTTAAGTTTTGTTTTCCTTCTTGGAAATATTATTTGCTATTGTCAGTGGTGTCAGAGAGAAGACATTAAATGCTTTATGTGAAAGTGTTACAAAAGATATAAATTTCAGGTAAATTATCTTTGGAAAAGAGAATTTCTTGAATTTTTTTTTTCTTCTTTCTTTAATGAATCTTTTGGGAAAAAAATGAAGAGAAGTGTCATTTTGGTCAACACTTTAAAAATAGAACATTAATTCTATCCCTTTAACAAACATTATTGGGCAAAAGGGTTTCATGACAAGTTTGGAAAACACTGAACTACATATTCAAAGAATCCTCTTTCCTATAGCATCAATCAAAATATTAAAAATGTACATTGATTGTGTTGTGACTATCCAAGATGACAAATACATTAATATCCAAGGAATGCGCTTTGAGGAAATGCTGTTGCAGATGCGGGTTTTGCCCCTTTGCTGTATGTCTTTTGGTGGCTATGTCTCATTTGTTTGTTACAACTTCTTAAGAAAATAGTGTTTTGTAAGGCACTAAGTTAACATTGCATAGTTTACCCCCCTCCTTTTTCTTTTAAGTACTTTTAAGATCAATAGTATGTAAGATATACTGTTCTAATTTCAACTTGTGAGAAATGCTGGCTAACGAAATGTAGGAAGATACCATATACATATAGACATATGCAACAGTGTACAAGTGTTCAGACATATATGTACAAACATACATACAGCTGCATTTGTATGTATATACACATATGAAAAAAGTGAAAGTGCTAGTTGCTCAGTCGCTTTGCAGCCCCATGGACTGTGTCCCGCCAGGCTCCTCTGTCCATGGAATTCTCCAGGCAAGAATACTGCAGTGGGTAGCCATTCCCTTCTCCAGGGGATCTTCCCTACGGTGGGATCAAGCCCAGGTCTCCTGCATTGCAGGCGGATTTTTTACCATCTGACCCACCAGGCACGCCCATATACTTTGTGGGTGCATGTACACATCTACAAATAAACACACAAAGCACATAGATTCTCATGAATCTGAATCTTCTTTGGCTGTCAGAGTCCATGTTCTCTTGCTTGATTGCTGCTGTTACGTAGATGGGATGCATATAATTGTAGTTGTCTGTGTGGCTTCCTAGTATTATAGACATGTTATTACAAGGCTGGCTATGGCAGAATAGGAATAGTACAGCAGCTGGGAAAACCAGCTTCTCCAGTTGGTATCAGTTCAGTCAGTCAGTTCAGTTGCTCACTTGTGTCCGTATCTTTGCGACCCCATGGACTGCAGCACGCCAGGCCTCCCTGTCCATCACTAACTGCCAGAGCTTACTCAAACTCATGTCCATCGAGTTGGTGATGCCATCCAACCATCTCATCCTCTGTTGTCCCCTTCTCCTCCTGCCTTCAATCTTTCCCAGCATCACGGTCTTTTCCAGTGAGTCAGTTCTTTGCATCAGGTGGCTGAAGAATTCAGCTTCAGCATCAGTCCTTCCAGTGAATCTGATTTCCTTTAGGATTGACTGGTTTGATCTCCTTGCAGTCCAAGGGACTCTCAAGGGTCTTCTCCAACACCACAGTTCAAAAGCATCAATTCTTTCACATTCAGCTTTCTTTATAGTCCAACTCTCACATCCATACATGACTATTGGAAATACCATAACTTTGACTAGACGGACCTTTGTTGGCAAAGTAATATCTCTGCTTTTTAATATGCTGTCTAGGTTGGTCATAGCTTTTCTTCCAAGGAGCAAGCCAGACATCCTGGAATGGGAAGTCAAGTGGACCTTAGGAAGCATCACTATGAACAAAGCAAGTGGAGGTGACAGAATTCCAGTTGAGCTATTTCAAATCCTAAAAGATGATGCTGTGATAGTACTGCACTCAATATGCCAGCAAATTGGGAAAACTCAGCAGTGCACAGGACTGGAAAAGGTCAGTTTTCATTCTAATCCCAAAGAAAGGCAATGCCAAAGAATGTTCAAACTATTGCACAATTGCACTCATCTCACGCTGGTAAAATAATGCTCAAAATTCTCCAAACCAGGCTTCACGGTACTTGAAACCTGAACTTCCAGATGTTCAAGCTGGTTTTAGGAAAGGCAGAGGAACCAGAGATTAAATTGCCAACGTTCATTGGATCATTGAGAAAGCAAGAGAGTTCCAGAAAAACATCTACTTCTGCTTTATTGACTATGCCAAAACCTTTGACTCTGTGGATTCCAACAAACTGTGGAAAGTTCTTAAAGAAATGGGATACCAGACCAACTGACCTGCCTCCTGAGAATCTGTACGCAGGTCAAGAAGCAACAGTTAGAAGCGGACATGGAACAGCAGACTGATTCAAAATTGGGAAAGGAGTACGTCAAGGCTATATATTATCACCCTGCTTATTTAACTTATATGCAGATTATGTCATGTGAAATGCCGGGCTGGATGAAGCACAAGCTGGAATCAAGATTGCTGGGAGAAATATCAATAATCTCAGATATGCAGATGACACCCTTATGGCAGAAAGTGAAAAAGAACCTCTTGATAAAAGTGAAAAGAGGAGAGTGAAAAAGCTGGCTTAAAACTCAACATTCAGAAAACTAAGATCATGGCATCTGGTCCTATCACTTCATAGCAAATAGAAGAGGAAATAGGACTATTAAAAAAATTTTTTTTTTTATGAGCAAGGAAGGTTTATTGGAGGGCCACGCAAGCAAGGAGCACAGGGAGCTTATGCTGAAAAACCTCAAACTCCGGATTCTTTAAAATTTTATAATATGGGAAACTACTGTGTCGAGTAAGTCTCTATCCCTGTGAGTCGCACAATGATGTTTGATCCAGGGGATTATAATGCAAGTTGAGTGAAAATTGTTTGGTTTATTTGAAATAGTATTACAACTTTTCATCAGTATTTTGTAATTAAAACTTGGTCAAGGGATAGTCAGTAATCATTGATGATACTGCAGTATTTGAAAATTTTTTTTGTAATGTTGGAAATTTTGATTAGGTTTAATATAATGCTAATGCTACTTTGAAAATTTGTACTTCTCAGTGTATTTCTGACTCATCTTTAAAAAGTGGATGCTTTTAATTTTTTTACTTTTTAAAAGTTAAGAATTATATCAAGTAAAGAGAAAATTTCACTAAGATTAGAGCTACCTGGTTTTCCATATTTCCATTGTAATATTTTAAGTATGTAAGAAATAAAACATTACAAATGCAGTGAAATCTCTGTATCTTTCTTTTCTCCCACCTGTGTCTTTCTGTGCTCATTCTGTTGTCTTTTTGTTGAGCAGAGTTTTTTAATTTTAGTGTAATCAGGTTTATTGATTTCTTTTTTCTGTTTTGTTGTTTTTGTTTCTTGTTTCAAAAATTGGTTTTCTTTATACTTGCTTCTTTATTCCATCTGGGATTTATTTATCAACATGATACCAAGTAAGGTTCCATTTTTATTACTTTTTTAATAAGGATAACAGTGCTCCAGTGTTTATTGCAAAATCCATTTAAAAAGTATCTTCTGCATGTTTTCTTCCATTCCTCTAGAACATGTTACTTAGTAGATGCACTGCTTATTTATGGCAAGTTTCAGATTTTAGAATGTTATTCAGTTCAGTTCAGTCGCTCAGTCGTGTCCCGACTCTTTACGACCCCGTGAATCGCAGCACACCAGGCTTCCCTGTCCATCACCAACTCCCAGAGTTCACTCAGACTCATGTCCATCGAGTCAGTGATGCCATCCAGCCATCTCATTACCACAGTATAAATAGAATGGCTAAATTTTTGATGAGAGGAAGTTTTGTTTTATAGGACTCTAGATGATTCTCTAACCAGAATATTCGATTTACATACAGGGCTGCTTTAGTTGTAAGCTTTCTGACCCATTAATGTCTTTCAATTTTGGAAATTATAAGTAATTAAAAAAACTCATTTTTACTTAGGTTATTTATTCAGTGTTCAATAAAGCAAGCAGTAGTTGCTTGAAAATTAGTGTTAGTGTACTCTGATAAGGACTTCCCTGGTGGCTTACATGGTAAAGTGTCTGCCTACAATGCAGGAGACCCAGGTTCAATCCTTGGATAGGGAAGATCTGGAGAAGGAAATGGCAACCCACTCCAGTATTCTTGCCTGGAAAATCCCATGGATGGAGGAGCCTGGAAGGTATAGTCCATGGGGTCGCAAAGAGTCTGAGGTGACTCTACGACTTCACTTTCACTTTTCACTTTGACTCTTATAAGAGGCAGTATATAATGTATGTTGTGGTACAACCAGGAGATTTATAGTTTGGGGATGGGTGTTTTGGGGTTATTGTCTGTCAAGCAAAGAAAAGGCCATCCACATGGGCAGATTGACTGCCAGCGTAGCAATAGTGAATTTTCTAGATGGAGTTTAAGAAGGCACTTTGGCATGCACATGACCTCAGCAGATCCTGAATACATGGGGAGTTGCAGCTGGGATCTGGGCAGAGGTAGTTTTAAACAAGGTACATTAAAACTCTCCTATCTTTTCACTTTTGTGTCTTTTATGGGTCTCCCAATTCTATCAGACTTTCTATCTTACAGTTTTGATTTTGTTTTCCCACGTGTCCATCCTTCATGTCTCAAAAACACTATTACAGAGTTTTTCCCACTTGTCCCTCCTTCATGTCTCAGAGCACTGTTGTAAACTGCGTTAGTCTGTGTTTTCACAAAATGAATTCTGAATTCACTTATATTCAGCAAATATAATTTCCAAAGAAAACATAAAAAAAATCTGTGTTTGAGCCATAAATTCCTAGGACACTCTAAAGCCAGGAGGAAAGGCAGCCTTAATCTAGTAAGTTTCTTATAGTCCGTTTTGGCTTTGTATTGATACGTCTGGTATCCATATTGCATGAAAATGAGCTTTAGAATTTTTTTCTTAAAAGGAAATGAGTAAATGGAAGGTTTTTGTTTTTTTCAGCCCTTTTAGAAACTTATTTACATTGCTTGTTTCAGAATAAGTACATTAAAATATTGTAATTCAGTGATCTTGACTTTATTGCAGAATAGAATAAAAAGAGTACCGTAGTAGTTCCAAGTAGTAAAAGAGCCAGTGAGTAGGATAATATTATTCATATTAATGTATCTTTTATGCCTAGCATCGAGTTAGAAAGATAGAAAATATTTAATGAAACAGTTGAGATAAGGATAAAAGATTATAAAGTTATTACTCTGTTTCTCTTCAGCAGAGAAATAGAATCTATTTCAAAATTATTCTCTCATGTCTGTCTTACATTTTCCTGATGGTTTAAGTCCCTGAGACACTGCCATTTCTTTCGGTCCCAGCACCTTGCTTACTGCTTTAGTGTGTGAAATTCCCTCCACTGCTGTGGGCAGGGTGGTAGGGGTCAAGCACTAGGTTCCTCCAAGCCTGGACCTCAGCTCAACCACCATGACAGTTAACAAGAAGGCTCATTCTCATGCTGGTCATGGCAGTGTCTAGTTACTCTTGCCTTTATGTAGCAACCAGTCTTCTTTGGAAGTAGTGTTAACTTGTGGTTCCTTCTTGTTCATTTCTCTGTTGCTGTCATGCTTCTCTGGAATCCTTCCAATGATTCTGATGGCTTGGTGGCTCTTGTTTGCCCCTGTATGGAATTACTTTGTTATGGTTTTAGAAGTTTTTTGATGTCTCAGATGAATGTGTAGGGTAGACTCAGGCTGAGTTCATAGTCTGAATCTGGTTCTTTCCTTAAGAGGTCTGTGTCTTTTGTGTGAAAAGTCATGTTTAGAGTCTGGTTAAGGGAAAATTTTGTTCGTTTTGTTTCATTTTCTTGCATTTATTTATTATTTATTGAGTTGTGTGTTAGAAATTGTCTTAGACTCTCTTCTGCCCATCTTTTATCCGATTCCCCTACTCTTCAATCTAGAAATTCAGGTTCTGACTTTCTCCTCCCATAACCTGTGAATTGCTGCAGAATTCATTGTCCCTATGCAATACGTGCTTCCTGTTTCTTCTATAGCTCAGGAATAGCTAATTTTGTTTTTCTTTATGTTTGTCATTTTAAGTGCTCTCTTTCTTTTATTTTTTTTAAAGCTGGTGCTCTTTTCTTCCCCTTATGATCTGACTTCCTATTCTTGTAGTTAAAGTGCAGGCAAGTCATCATGACTCGTTTTATCTTTTTGTCTGTATGGAATACTGCACTGCCTTCCCTTTGTTAGGAGGGAAAACACATTTAGTTTTCATTCAGGTGTCTCGTTCCAATACTTACGTGTGTAAATGTCATTGTTGTGGGTAACGTGCATCTCTGATCCTTTTGTGGAGGAAGATGAATGAAGATTTAAGGATAAGTTGCTGCTGGCAGTTTGATTTCCTTTGGGTGGGGGGCATGTTTCATGTCCTGTTGTTTGTGAATTAAATTTCTGCCACAGTGCCAGTTGTATGCCTCACCATGTACGAAATACCAACAATTTGAAGATCCTAGAAATAATTCGTATTCTCAAGGGAATTATCCTGTTTTTAAGCTCTTCATATTAGCCATTATTATTAATGATTATTTAATATCTGGGTGTTTTTTCCCCCTGCTGGATTGTAAGCTTTTTTGATAACAAAGACTAAGTGTATCTTGTTCTTGTTCAGTTGCTTAGTCGTGTCTGACTCTTTGCAACCCCATGTTCTGCAGCACAGCAGGCTTCTCTGTCTTCCACTATCTCCCAGAGTTTGCTCAAATTCATGTCCATTGAGTCAGTGATGCTATCTAACCATGTCATCCTCTGCCGCCCTCTTTTCGTTTTGCCTTCAGTCTTTCCTAGCATCAGGGTTTTTTCCAGTGAGTTAGCCTTTCGCATCAGGTGGCCAAAATATTGGAGCTTTAGCATCAGTCCTTCCAATGAATATTTAGGGTTGGTTTCCTTTCAGATTGACTGGATTGATCTCCTTGCAGTCCAGCTGCTGCTAAATCACTTCAGTCGTGTCCGACTCTGTGTGACCCCAGAGTGGGTTGCTGTTTCCTTCTCCAGTGCATGAAAGTGAAAAGTGAAAGGGAAGTCGCTCAGTTGTGTCCAACTCTTTGCGACCCCATGGACTGCAGCCTACCAGGCTCCTCTGTCCATGGGATTTTCCAGGCAAGAGTACTGGAGTGGGGTGCCATCTCCTTCTCCGTCAAATGCTCTGCAGCATCACAATTCAGAAGCATCAATTCATTGGTGCTCAGCCTTTTTTATGGTCCAACTCTCACATCTGTACATGACTACTGAAAAACTGTAGCTTTGACTACATGGGCTTTTGTTGGCAGAGTGACGTCTCTGCTTCCTAGTATGTTGTCTAGGCCTGTCATAGGTTTCCTTCCAGGGAGCAAGGATCTTTCAATTTCATGGCTGCAGTCACCATCAGCAGTGATTTTGGAGTCCAAGAAAATAAAATCTGTCACTGCTTCCACTTTTACCCCTTCTATTTTCCATGAAGTGATGGGACCAGATGCCATAAACCTCATTTTTTGAAATGTTGAGTTTTAAGCCAGCTTTTTCACTCTCCTCTTTTACCCTCATCAAGAGGCTCTTTGGTTCCTTTTTGCTTTCTGCCATTAGAATGGTATCATCTGCATATCTGAATTTGTTGTTATTTCTCCTGGCATTCTTAATTCCAGCCTGTGATTCATCTAGCCCAGCATTTCTCCTGATGTAGTCTGCATATAAGTTAACAGAGTGGCAATATACAGCGTTGCAGTCCAGGGGACTTTCAAATCTTCTGCAGCACCACAATTCAGAAGCATCAATTCTTTCGCACTCAGCTAAAGAGTCCAACTCTCTCTCATTATAGTCCAACTCTCACATCTGTACATAACTACTGAAAAACGATAGCTTTGTTTTGGTCAGCATATGTGTTTTGGTCAGCAGAGTGATATCTCTGCTTCTTAATACTCCTTTCCCAATTTTGAACCAGTCTGTTGTTCCATATTTGGTTCTAACTGTTGCTTCTTGACTTGCATACAGGTTTCTCAGGAGACAGGTAAGGTGGTCTGATACTCCCATCTCTTTAAGAAGTTCCACAGTTTGTTGTGATCTGCACAATCAAAGGCTTTAGGGTAGTCAGTGAAGCAGGAGTAGATGTTTTTCTGGAATTCCCTTGCATCCTCTATAATCCAGTGAATGTTGGCAGCTTGATCTCTGGTTCCTGTGCCTTTTCTAAACCCAGCTTATACATCTGGAAGTTCTTGGTTCACATACTGCTGAAGACTAGTTTGAAGGATTTTGAGCATAACCTTTCTAGCATGTAAAATGAGCACAATTCTATGGAAGCATTCTTTGGCACTGCCCTTCTTTGAGATTGGAATGAAAACTGACCGTTTCCAGTCCTATGGCCTCTGCTGAGTTTGACAAATTTGCGGACTTATTGAGTGCAGTACTTTAACATCAACATCTTTTAGCATTTGAAATACCTCAGCTGGAATTCCACCATCTCTACTAGCTTTGTTTGCAGTAATGCTTCCTAAGGCTCATTTGACTTCACCCTCCAGAATGCCTGGCTCTAGTTGAGTGACCACACCATCGTAGCTGTCTGGCTCACTAAGACCTTTTTTGTATAGTTCTGTGTATTCTTGCCACCATAATCTCTACTGTTTCTGTTAGGTCCTTATCATTTCTGTCCTTTATCATGCCCACCCTTGCATAAAATGTTCCCTTGATGTCTCCAGTTTTTTGAAGAGATCTCTAGTCTTCCCCATTCTCTTGTTTTTCTCTACTTTTTTGCACTGTTCATTTAGGAGGGCCTTCTTGTCTCTCCTTGCTATTCTCTGGAACTCTGCATTCAGTTGGGTGTATCTTTCCCTTTCTCCCTTGCTTTTCGCTTATCTTCTTTCCTCAGCTCCTCAGACAACTATTTTGCCTTCTTGGGTCTCTTTTTCTTGGGGATGGTTTTGCTCACTGTCTCCTGTACATTGTTACGAACCTCCTTCTGTAGTTTTGCAGGCACTCTGCCTACCAGATCTAATCCCTTGAATCTATCTGTAATCTCCACTGAATAATCTTAAGGGATTTGATACAGGTCATACCTGAATTGCCGAGTGGTTTATCCTACTTTCTTCAGCTGAATGAAGCCTGAATTTTCAATAAGGAGCTAATGATTTGAGCCACAGTCAGCTCCCCATCTTGTTTTTGCTGACTGTGTAGAGCTTCTCTATCTTCGGCTGCAAAGAATGTAAATCAGTCTGATTTCAGTATTGACCATTCGGTGATGTCCATGTGTAGAGTTGTCTCTTGTGTTGTTGGGAAAAGGTGTTTGCTATGACCAGTTCATTCTCTTGGTGGAATTCTTTTAGCCTTTGCCCTGCTTCATTTTGTACTCCTCGGCCAAACTTGCGTGGTAGTCCAGGTATCTCTTGACTTCCTGCTTTTGCATTTTGAACTCCTATGATGAAAAGGACATCTTTTCTTTTTTTGGTGTTAGTTCTGGAAGGTCTCATATGTCTTTGTAGAACTGGTTAACTTCACCTTCTTCGGCATCAGCGGTAGGGGCATAGGCTTGGGTTACTGTGACGTTGAATGGCTTGCCTTGGAGATGAACTGAGGTCATTCTGTCCATTTTGAGACTGCACCCAAGTACTTCATTTCAGACTCTTCTGTTGACTGTGAGGACTACTCCATTTCTTCCAAGGGATTCTTGCCCACAGTAATGGATATGAGGGTCATCTGAATTAAGTTCATCCATTCCCATCCATCTTAGTTCACTAATTTATTTCACCGATTGATGGACTAAGATGTCAGTGTTCACTCTTGCCATCTCCTGCTTACATCCGAATTTACCTTGATTCATGGACCTGATGTTCCAGGTTCGTATGCAGTATTGTTTTTTACACTGTCATCAGACACATCCACAACTGAACATTGTTTCTGCTTTGGCCCTGCTGCTTCATTTTTTCTGGAGCTCTTCGTAATCGCCCTCCACTTTTCCCCAGTAGCATACTGGACACCTTCTGACCTGGGGGACTCATTTTGTAGTGTCGTATCCTTTTGCCTTTTCATACTGTTCATGGGGTTCTTGTGGTAAGAATACTGGAGTGGTTTGCCGTTCCTTTCTCCAGCAAACCATGTTTTGTCAGAACTCTTTACTGTGGCTTGTCCGTCTTGGGTGACCCTGCATGGTATGGCTCACAGCTGCATTGAGTTAGGCAAGCCCCTTCATCGTGACAGGGTTGTGATCCAGGAAGAGAAGTGTGTCTTCCTCAACTCTTTTTCTGCAACACCCAACACAATGCCTGGGAGAAATAGTTCCTTATTGAACATTTTTAATTGCATGAGTATGTCATCTTTTCATTAGGTCATTTCATAGTAGAACACTTGGCATAGAGCTTTATGTATGTTGGATAATCAGCACATTTGTTAAATCATTTAAAAATCTAGAAATGTTCATGTTACCTTTAGAAACAATGAAAAAAAGGAAAAAGCAGATGAGAAAGTACCTGCACACTAGGTTCTTAGAATCTAGAGTACTTAACTAATTTGATGAACATGACTAGTAAGGACCTCAAGTCCTCAGAAGTTCCTGTAAAATGACCGAAACTGTTTCTTTGTAGAAAATGACTGCAAAGGAAAAACCAGTCGCTATTACAGGTGTGGCAAGTGTAGTAGCTTCTAAAAAAGTAAAGGCTCTTGGTCAGGAGATTAAAATTTTAGACACATTATTTTGCAGAGTAGCATATAGAGTTTAATAACAGCTTGAGTTTGCATTACTTGGTGTGGAAATGGAATGTGGTAGCCTGTGCCAGTTAGCTGGCCAGGTCACAGGTAAAACCTGAAAGGAAATGTAGAATATGCTGTCGTGATACGATTTTCCCAGGTAACAGCTGATACACGCACACAAAAATGTGATTTGGCAAGGTCAAGAGCTTGTACAAAGCTCTTGCGGACTTTGAGATTTAGAAAATCTCAGACTTTATCTTTCGGTTGTTTCAGGAACTTCCTGTAACTTAGGTTACAAGTGGCAGTTTGTGTTCTTTTTCCTCCTCCCCTTTCTTTCTCTTCTCCCTGCTCCATCTTCACTTAACATCCTCCAGCTTCCCTAGGCCCGCCCTGTTTTCCTGCTTCTCTGGTTCTCAACTTGCCCTTTCCCTCTGGCAAGATCTTCACAGTCTTTTCTCTCAGTCTCACAGTCTCTACAGATTTATGGCAAATTGTTTTTCTTCCTGGAGTACGGACTGGATTAAGCACGTCATGGTTAACTGAGAAGGGTGGGAAATGATACAATTTTTCTTTTTAGCCCTTGCTTGCAAAGGAGAATGTCTTTTTATTTCTAGATGTTAATGTAGCTTGTAACTTTAATATTAACAAAAAGAATAGAGAAAGTGATATGTGATACATTTTTTTCTCATTATTATTAACGATGTTTACTAATTCCAATATGATT
This sequence comes from Ovis aries, assembly GCF_016772045.2. Classification (NCBI taxonomy): domain Eukaryota; kingdom Metazoa; phylum Chordata; class Mammalia; order Artiodactyla; family Bovidae; genus Ovis; species Ovis aries. Next base: position 17,055,209 of record NC_056069.1, on the reverse strand, counting down.
CAAATTTCACAATATACTTTCTTTTTAGGTCCGTATTGAAACAGCTACAACTTTGAAATTAAATATCCTTTAAATATTCTAAGAATTCTTCACTGCAAGGCATTTTAGCAACACTTTAAAATTAATTATTTTTAAAACATAATTTATGACATAGTTTAAAATGTAATTTTTGATTGGTTTGTTATATTTGGTTTTTACATATATTTTATCCTGATAAATTTCATATATTCTCAATTTCATGTATTCTCAGTATTCCTTAACTGCTCTTCACCTGTTGATGATTTTGAGTTTAGAACAGATCAGTTTCTGCCGGTAAGAATATTTATTTCACGTTTTATAAAAATTTCTGCTTATGTCTTTTGAATATTGAGTTATTTTATAGCTGAGATTGTATGTATCTATTATTTAGTAAAGCTGCTTTCAAAAGTATATTTAGATTATTCGGGAAGAGATTGCTTGTATTGGTGAGTTTAATTTCAGTGATTCTGTTTGTTTTGTTTCATTGTCTTGTTCTCCGTTTTAGAGGTGACGGCTGCACTTTCTGTTCTCACTAGTGTAAGGCGTCTACTCATTTCATCTCTGTCTGTTACTTTTCATCCTTAGGTCATCCCCCCCTGTTGTCTGTGTATATATGTCTGTCCTACACGAGAGTGCAAATTACCTGAAAAGCACAATACCTAGTCTTACACTTTTTTTTTCCTTCACTCAATCCTCAGCACCTATTTTGTTTCCACGTAGTTGTCACTCAGTAAACACTTGTTAAATATGTCAGTATGATTGGGGCCTGAGTGTTTGGTTTTCTTGAGAAGGCTAGACAAGAAAACTTTATGGTAAAATATCTGCCTTTATTTCTTATGAGGTCATAAATGGGTGCACTTGGAGAACAGAAATTTTTCTTTAATAGAAGAATCACTAAATGCTTTTGGATGAAAGATGTTTTACCAATCTGTTTAAAAGTGAATCAGATATCTGAAAGAGCAAACGTTTCTGTCTCTGACATCCTGTGATTTGTTAATTTCTACTATAATTTTCGTGATATAGAAGTTAAAAGCCAGACATAAGTTTTTTGTTTTCTGTTTCCTAATCAGAAACATTCTGCTGTACTATAATTACAAGTATTTGTCTATAAAAATTTATATCAGAAAGCTGGTATGTGAGTGCAGTAATGGCGTTCCTCTTGCTATAATGAGTAGACGTTGCAAAACAACAGGCATATGTGGAAAAGAAGTGACAAAGCGCTTTTAAAAGTTGAATTAGCTGTATAAACTTTAAACACAGAAACTTCAGACACACTTTTTCTCTGAAAATATTTGTGGATGAATTAAATTCGAAAACGGGCACGTTTAATAGCAATAAAGAATAAAATCACTGCCCTAAATATTGACAACTTAACCAATGTGAAGATGTATAGGTAATGCTAAGGTATTGTCTATTTGCCTTTTATTTCTTTGATATTATGACTAAATTTTACTACTTATTCCGTCTTTATGTGAAGGTTTTTTGCATTTCTGTACCAAACTTTTATCTTTTCTTTTACCTGCAGTACTTGGAAACCATGTTCACACTACTCTTTCAGTTACTTCAGCAAGTTACAGAATGCGACACGAAGATGCATGTTTTACATGTCCTTTCTTGTGTGATTGAAAGGGTCAACGTGCAGGTAATTTTGTTGTAAACATGAAAATAAATGTTAGAGAAATGTGTAGAAGATATGTAGAATTCATTAACATCTTTGTACACATTGTTTAAGTGTACATTCATTAAAATGGTTCTGTTGGTTCTGTAATGGTTGTGATTTCAGTTCTGTATCAAAATTGACTTTTATACTTGGTGTTTTTAAAAAATGACCTAAGAAAATGAAAACATAAAAAACTGGATCGACAATGTAGTGTTGTTTGTTAGAAGGCAAAATTATATATCTTTTATAAAATTCAGTTTATATTGAATAATATTTTTACAATTTAAGATGTTTGAGTGCATACTCACAAGTGTCAGTCAGCAAATACAAATATTCTCAGAAGTCTATTGTTTTTACCTTAAAAACTGACAGTGTTTTGCAGTCTAGGCCATGTTATATCCATCACTGGTTTAATGTAAAAATAATATGTAAAGTTTTTAACAGTAAATTATTATTTAATTGTATTCAGCTTCCCTTATCACTCTTAATGTCTGTGAAAAATTGATAATCCAGGAACCACACTGTAATTATCCCGTAATTTCTTATATCCAAGTTTACACTGCATTATTTTTATTTGAAAAGTGCTGAGTAAATCTGTGAGGTATTAATTAGGAAAAGATAACTTTAAGTCCATAGTCCTGGAGTCTGCTTCTGAATCTATTAGTGAATTCTGACACCTTGAACCTGCTTATTAATTCTAAAGCAATTGACAAAAATTGCTATCAATTATTGAGTAATGATAAGTTTCCAACTCCCGTGCCAGGTGATTTGCATATATTTCTCATTTAATCCTTAAAAAAAACCTTTGGATGGGAATTAGAATTCATTATCTTGAACAGAACAATTTGAGGCTTCAAGAAATTTGCCAAAGTTCAGACATTTTAGTGGCCTTGATAATATTCAAACTCATCGTTAACCTTCTCACTGGTAGTTTAGCAGGAGACTCAGGTTCAGTCTCTGGGTCGGCAAGCTCCCCTGGAGAAGGGAATGGCAACCCATTCCAGTATTCTTTCCTGGAGAATCCCATGAGCAGAGGAGTATGGCAGGCTATAGTCTGTAGGGTCACAAAGAGTTGGACATGACTGAGCAACTAATACTAACTGACTAACTGAACTCAACGTTATATTGATGTAACACCAGTTGCAGTTTTGAGTGACCATTAATCATTTTGAGCAGATTTGAGTGCTGCTGTCTAAAAGTAGTAATATCTTAAAATTTTTTAACACTTGTGTTTCTTATTACATTAATTACATTACGTCATTTTTATATTGGTTTATCAGTAACATTGAGAGGATTTATTTGGTCATTGAGACTGTGTTTTAAACTTATTTCAAGTCCCTGTCTCTGCTCTTGGGCTTGGACATGGTCTTGAACCTTGAGTCCTCATGTATAAAATGGTAAAGATAAAGATTACTCTCAAGGATTCCTGAGTGTAAAATTATCACAGATATTTAATATTAAATGTTCAATATGCAGATTACTATACAGTTGCCACAAATTATTTAAAAATTGATTATATTGTAGAAGCAAGATTTGCAGTTTTTTAAATAATCTTATTTAGATATCATCTGGCTAATGGGAATTTCTTAAAGAAGGTTTTTTTTTCCTTTTTGTAGAAATGAATTTTCTTACCCCATCTCCCCAAACTGCTAAACCTTTTCCCACATAAGTTTAACATTACTCTTGCTTAGTAAATTTAAAAATACTTTTGATTCTATCCATGGTTATCTTTCACAGCGCAAATAGCCTAAGCAGCTCATATATCTATATCATTAGTAAATAAGATATAATTATCCATTAGTACTTTTTGTTTTTAGAACATGAATAGGAAAGGTTATGAAAAATGTTTTCAGGAAAAAACATTTTCCTGTGTTAATATTTGAACACCATCACATAAATATCCTTCAGGTATATGATTTTCGTCTACTAGATTGCAGACATTTTGAGCCATCTTACAGTGGTACTTTCTGACACATAACAGTTTTTGAAGTTTTAGGGAAGTCACCATCTTTATACGATAGCTTGAAATGTTTTGAAGATTATATTTCCTTTTTCTAAAAAAAGTAATTGAAAGCCTGTAAGTAAATTATTCCGGTTAAGGGATTCTATGAATACACAGTCAGGAAAAAAAATGTGTTAATCATCAAGTAAGATGTCAGGTAAGCAGTCTTTGGACTTAAGCATTTCTGAAGGAAAAGAACAGAATTAAAAATGAAAGAGCCAGTGTGAGATGGTAGATACTCTGTTGAAAGTGTTAGCTAAAATGGGATGTTAATGGAGACCTACTTTTTAAGTTCCCTTGTGAATGGAGCCTTTGTTGCAACGTTTGTTAGTCTGCCACATATTGGAGTTTCACTTGTTTTTCTAATGTGTTATGAATGAAAGTGGGTATCTTCCTGTGCAGAATGAACGCTTAAGACTATAATGCTCATAGCAGAGCCCCACCCGATTCTATTGTTTTGGAGTAGAGATGCCAAAAGATGAGTACTCTCATCTCAGTTGTGTTACGCTGATGGTTCACTTTCTGTTGTGGGATATGTAGCCTGATATCTATAAAACATTCTTAATTCCATGTGTTTTTAAAATGTTATTTCAATAACTGATCATTGGTCTACCGGAAACGCATAATCACTTTAAGAAATGTGTATTTTTTTTTCTTTTACATGTTTTCACTGAAAAATTTTAAATGTGCAGACATGTTGTAGTAAATCACTACCCGTATATTCTTCACTTCATTTCATCACAACACTCTACCTTAGTATATTAGACCTCTCCTTCTTAATCATAATCATCGTTAGATTCAGAGAACTTAACACTGATGGAGCCCTGTATTCTGATATCAAGTCCATATTCAGGTTTTCTCAGTTGCCCCGATAGTTTATTTTTTGGCTTGCTCCTCCTAACCTAAGGAAATGTGTCTGGCTCTCATGTCTTCACTTTGTTTTCTAATCGCCAGCCCCTTTTTAAAATCCTTTACAACACTGAATCTATGAGTGATTTTTAAAATAGTGTCTTTGAAACATTAATTTTAATTGAGAGCATACTCTAATGAACAACTGAGACTTGGGTATAAATATTTCATGACTTTCAAATGTAATTGGGTGCTTGGTTCTGTTATTCACCCGGTCTATAATTCATAGCACATATTTCCTTTCTTCCATGCCTTGGAAGATATTCTGTTTAATTTGTTCAAAACCAAAACTTTCCTTATCAGTAAAACATGCTGTTTTTAGTTGAATATGAATGTATTAGTTACTCTGAAACCTGTTTTTATGTATTAACAGGTCTGCCTTTATAAGTTAATTGGAGGGATCTTTGAGATAGAGCACTTAGCAAAATTAAGTGCTCAATAAATATCTGTTAAAATAATATTCAGAATTGGATACATGAAGAGTCTCTTAATATTTATTCAGTTTTATCTCACTGAAATATTCAGGCAAATATTTAACTTCTTATCTTTCTGCATCTCCTCTCCTAAACCTGGGGAACAAATCTTAGGGATTTTTTTTTTTTTTTTTTGCTCTACTTTTAGTGTATGATGTTTTATAAGCAGAATAGAGAAATTCTTCCTGTTTCTGGGAGCAATTTTTTTGTTTTAATTATTGGAGTATAATGCTTTACAATATTGTGTTGGTTTCTGCTGTATAACAAGGTGAATCAGCCATATGTATGGGAGAAATTTTTAATTTTTAATCCTTGGGATTGATAGTACTGCAACTGTGAAACTCTGGTGTTTTGTTTTGTCTGTGTATGCTCATCAGATCAGTTCCAAATACTGGGTGACTGTAGGCCTAAACCTGGAGTGCACTTTCCAGGTTCTGTGTGGAATCAGATTCTGTTTTATTTTCCAAAAATCTCCCTATCAAGCCTTGGTGTGTGTGATGTAGGGGATATTTTTTAAAACTGGTGAAGTTAATCCATATTGGGGTTAACAGTTTTATCCTTTGAAAAGGATTAAGGGTTCATATGCTTACCTTTATATCCTCTGCTTTTTGGTGGCTGGTCTTCAAGGCCTGATATTTGAAAGATGCCATTTGGTAATGGTTGAATGAATGAGGAAATGCTGACTCTTTTAAAAACTCTTTTTATAATTCCCAATTATATAAGTTGTTTCATTAAAAAGAACCAGGATATAACAGCATTTTTAATTAAGTTATTTCTTACAGAAATAACTGGCGTCAGTATGTTGTTTTATATTCCTAAATTTTATTTCAGCCAGTAAATTTGCTGCTTGTTTATAATTATTTAAAAATATTTACCCTGGAGCTCTGTGTCTCTATATACTATCGAATTTATCTTTAAAAGGATATATACTTAATACGTTACATCCAGTAAACCATTTGCTACCTGTGACCTAATAGGTCTGTCGGTGTTTCTGAAATAAGTCGCTTTCTTTACTAACACAGTTCTGGTGCTTCCTCTGCTTCTCTTGTGATAGATACGACCGTATGTAGGATGTTTGGTACAGTATTTGCCTCTTCTTTGGAAGCAGAGTGAAGAGCACAATATGTTGAGATGTGCTATTCTTACGACACTTATTCATCTTGTTCAGGTAAGTTCCTTCTCCACAGTTTCTAGTTTAGTTTTTTTTTTTCCTCCTTCTTTAATTTTTTTTTTTGCTGTTTTCATATGATTGATGTTAGTGGCAGTAAAAGACCTTACATTTTTCTTGTTCATGTGTGATCTACACAGTTTAAAAACACTTTTTATATTTACTAAGAGCACTTTCTGACATTTAAAAAAATATTCTCTACGTTTAAAAGACAATTTCTTTCATTAGAGGTGGTTGTCCCCAGAGAAGGTAGACTTGTGATTTTTATAGTCGTTTTTTGCATGTAGTTTCCTTGGTATTCAGGGCTCTTCTGTATAAACTTACTCTCCATTTTCATTTAAAGTAAAAATTTTCCTTTCATATGTTGGGAAGACAGAAAAACAGGTGAGTTGCCTTTGAGGGAAGGAGTTAATTTGATATTTAATGTCTTGACTTTGAGGTATGGGGATGTGCAGCAGGTTGCTGCTGCTGCTGCCGCTGCTAAGTTGGGAGAACCCTAAAATTTCAGAGAGAGATGGAGCTGCAGTTCTCATTTGAACTGTTAGGGTGGATTATGGTCTGATGGTAAGAGAATGGAGAGGGAAGCACTTAATGAGAATATCTGTCTGTAGGGATGCGCAAGTGACTTTTATTGCCCTTGCTGCAAAAGTTGATAGACTTTTTCCAATGGGGAGATCTCTTTCAAAATTAAGAATTAGTACTCTAAAATGTTCCAGTAAGTTAAACTAATATTATTATTATTATTATCTTTTTAAAAAACCTTTTTCAGTCACCTTGAAACATAAACTTATTCTTTCACCAAATATTTATGGTTGAGTTTTATAGTTATAAATTTCTATCTGAGACAGTTTTAGATACATGGATAGTGATACAAAAAAAATTTTTTTAAGCACTTTTGTCTATCCTTTAATTCTTGTGATTTTCCTGAAAAATTATATCCCTTTATTAGAAGGGGATACAAAGGCTAATAGAAGGTTAGCAGTTAGTCTAAGATTGTTCATGTAGGCATCAGAACAGAGAGTGATCTTCATGTCTTTTGCCTTATATCTCTGCCAAATGTATTTTTAGACTCAACTTGAGATTTTTGTGAAGGAGGTATGCTCTTCAAACAATGTTACCTCAGGAAATCTTAGGAAGCTATGGTAACTTGCGGGAAATGTTTGGAGTCTATAGCACCTTTTCCTTTAATTGTGACACCCTGGATATGTATAGGCCAGTGTTGCAAGTTTTCAGCTAAGTAATCATGTACCCTTGGAGAAAACATACAATGTTTAACATTAAAAATGAGACTACGTTAAAATAAGTTTTTCAGTCATTTGAGAAAGTTATATAATTATTAGGGTTATTGGTAAGTTTCCCTTTCATGGAAATCGTTGCATCTTTCAACTATCATTTGTATTTATTTATTAAATTTAGTAGACAGATATTAGTATAAGCATTTTTTGTTTTCCTTTTTAAAATTCTAGGAACCTAGACTGGTAGTCTTTCTGACTGAGGAGTATAATAATGAATGGAAATAAACGTTCTCTCCTGCGGTAGTTTGGCTCCAGTGGAAGCAGGCATTCATCTATTTGATAAACATGGTTTTGAACACCTGCAATATGCAGTACAGGGTACTAGGCGCTGGGAAACAGAGATGAACAGGACAAGCTTTCTGTGAACGTGGTTGTCTAGGGCAAGACTGAACAGCTAAGTGCTCTTTTAGCAGTAAGAACAGGGTGCTGTGGGGCACTTGGTGGGTTGTCTCAGACTTGAAGACCTCGCATGGGTCATCAGAGAAGTCTTCCTTCAGAGGTGATACCCAAATAGTGTATCATTATCTCTTGACCTCCCTGTATAGAAGATGAGGATTTAATTTTCATTTTCCTGTGTATGACTTCTATCCTTCAAGCTTCCCAATATAGTTAGATTATAATTTAAATTAGGCCACTATTTAGTGTTTGTATGATTACATACACGGAGTTCATTTATAAAGAATGTTGAAATCATATATCATTATATACAGCTAATTTTCTATCCTGTATAACCATCTGCCTAATCTCCACTCCTATATTAATAATTTTCTTTGCTTAGTTTATTATAAGTTTCCCGTTACTATGTAGCAAATGACTACAGATGTAAAGGAATAAAACGGCGTTCTAAATACCTCATAGTTCTGTAGGTCAGAGGTCGAGCACACCATTTTGTACTCTTTAATCAGTCTGATAGCCTGAAATTGACATGCTGCCAGACTAAGTTCTCCCCTGGAGGCTTCAAGGAAAATTTTTCTTTATATTCAGTCAGCTTGTTGGCAGAATTTAGTTTCTTGGTCGCTAGCACTAAAATCCCAGATTACTTGCTGGCTGCCAGCTGAAAGTGAAAGTGAAAGTTGCTCAGTCGTGTCTCTTTGTGACCCCATGGACCGTAGGCTGCCAGCCTACCTTGGAATTCTCCAGGCCAGAATACTGGAGTGAGTAGCCATTCCCTTCTCCAGGGGATCTTCCTGACCCAGGAATCAAACCAGGGTCTCTTGGATTGCAGGCAGATTCTTTACCAGCTGAGCTACCAGGGGAGCCTTGGAGGCCCTCCAGGTCCCTAGAGTCCAGCCACATTCCTCGATCATGACCCCTTCCACCAGTATTGTCAGCAGTGGGGAAATTCTTGGTTGTCAAATCCCCTCAGGTTCTGAATCTCTAAGTTTCTTTCATGCAACTAGCTAAAGAAATCGCTTTTAAAGGGTTCATGTGGTTAGGTCAGGCTAATCTATATAATTTTCTTATTTTAAGATCATTCAATTTGAGACCTTAGTCATATCTGGAAAGTAATACCTAAATTAGCACTTGATTGAATAACTGGGGAATGGTCTGTATACACTGAAGTTATGAAGGTAAGAATCATAGGTGGTCATCTTAGAATTCTGCCTGCTACATTTAGCTTTCTATGTAACTGAACCCATTCTGTCCACCTGTTACCTAAACATTCCCTCAGTATGTTCACATGCATCAGGTACTTATTACTTTCATCATCTTGGGATCTGGAAAACTGATGCGCGCGTTAGTATGCGTTGGTTTTTACTCTATGCTTGTCCGTGGCTGTGATAACTGGGCCCCCTTTCAGTGTCATCAGAAGGGTTCTTCTTGCCTGTCCTTTCTGTAGGGTGCCTGTTTTCTGTACCTGTCTTCTTCCTTGTTATGACTTCCTCTTTCTGCTGGAGCCCACGAATGTCTGTGGCATTCTGCAAAAGATACTTGGGGGGTAAATTTTGTCAAGATTTTGCATGTGTGAAAATGCCTTAAAGTTTTCATGATGACTAGTAGTTTGGCTGGGTGTAAAATTCTAAATTTACCCCTTGAGAGGCATTTTTCGTGCGTCTTCTAGCTTCTGGAGTTGCTCTGAGGAATCCTTAGCCATTTTAATTCTTGTTTCTTGAATGTGTCATCTCTTCTTTCCCTTTGGCAGCTTATATGATCTCTATGTTTCAATTTCATGATGATGTGGGTATATTTTCATTCACTGTTCTGGACACTTGATGTATATTGCAAACTGGAAACATGTTCTTGGGTTCTAGATAACTCCATCACATTCTGTTATTTACACACCTTCGTGTTTTTCTTTTGTCTCTTTCTGAACTTCTTGTTACTCAGATGATAGATGAATGACCCAGCCCTAGATTTTTCTTACTGTTCACTTCTGCTTTTCCTTCTCTTTGTCCTTTTGCTCTACTTTCTGGGGAATTTTTTGAGCTTTATCTTTCAGTCTTTCTATTGAGTTTTTCTTTCCTGTTGTAAGATTGTTAATGTCTATGAGTACTTTTTTTAAATTAAAATGTTATTTATTTATTTTTAATTGAAGTATAGTTGATTTATAGTATTAATTTCAGGTTACAACATAATCAATTCAATATTTTTATAGATTATACTCCATTTGAAGTTATTACAAAATAATGGCTATATTTCTCCATGCTGTGTCATGTATCCTTGTTGATTATTTTATACATGTTTGTGACTCTTAATCCCATAACCCTATTTTGTCCCTCCCCACTCGAGGAGTTCTCTTTTGTATTGTTGAATAATCATTTTATATTTGTATACAGCCATTTGTATACAAATACAATCATTTGTATTGTTGAAAAATTATTTCATTTTTGTTTTCATGAATACAGTGTTTTATTCTAATAAGGATATTGACACTTTTCTGAGCTTTTATCTCTATATGTGGTCTCTGTTTCCTTCAATCATGTCTGTTGATGTGATTGGTTGCCTGCTTTTTTTTTCCTTGTGAAATTTTGAAGCATGCACAAAAGAAGGAAGAACAGTATAATGAATCCTTAGGGAACCGTTTCCCAACTTCAAGAGCTGTATCACTATTTTGTCTGTATAAATTTTATACTTTCGAGTGGGCACTAAAAAGTTATTCAAAAGGATTGAATATATATGGGAAACTTGGTGATTGTGGGTTTTTTCTTTAGAATAGTCTAGCTGGAAGCTTTTCTTTTTGTATGGGACAAATGTTTTGGTTCTGTGATTCTGAGATCTTTCCTTAGTGAAAGATCCATCAGTCTTTTGCCCTTTATATTATATCTGTTTTATATAGTATCCCTAGTCTTGATTACCTGATTGTCTCCTTGTCTTCAGATGCTTTGTTTTATACCTTATGAGAATAAATGGCCAAATCTGTACTGATTAAAGAGGGCCAGTTGTTTGACTATGCACAAGATGAGATCTTGTCATCAAATGTCTTTTAAAATACCTTCTACAGGTCCCATTACTTTTAATAGTTCCCTTTAGCTTCCCTTTCCAAAATACCTTGTGCTATTAGTTCCCAAGTCTTTTGGAGTTTCTGTAGTGTAAATCAGGTGGTTTCTTGCCCTTTTTCACTGCTGGCTTTGAGCTTTGGTTTTCTGAGTCTGCTAAATCAGTCTTTCTTTCCTGCTTCCAAAAATAAGTTGCTTTTATCTCTTCTTAAGCTGTCTTTGTACTTAGAGTTCTAGGTCTTTAAAAACACATACTCGTATATCCTTTTAGTGAATCTTGGGAGAGCACAGTAGTAAATGCATGTGTTAAATCCATCAGCATTCACCAGATGCTAACATAGTGATTTCTAATCCAGAGTCATTTTGTATAGCTGTAGCACTGAGTATCACAGTTGGGTGTAAGGGCCAGTTCTTGTTGCTTGGTTACTAAGTCATGTCTGATTCTTACAACGCCATGGACTGTAGCCTGCCAGGCTCCTCTCTTCTTGGGATTTCCCAGGCAAGAATATTGGAATGGATTGCCACTTTCTTCTCCGGAGGATCTTCCTGACCCAGGGATCAAACCCAAGTCTCCTGCATCGGTAGGAAGGTTCTTCACCACTGAGCCACGAGGGAATCCTGGGGCCTGGTTAGGAAAGCATAAAGAAGGTATCTTGAAGTTCAGAGGAAGATGTGTTATCATTTGTATTTTAGAAAGGTAATCAGTGCACCAGTGGGGACACTGGTTTGGAATGGAGTAAAACTAAGGTCAAATAGTTGGGAAGCTCTTGTGTTAACTGTGAAAGGGACGATGATGTGAAGTAAAGCCATGGAAAGAAGGGGGAAAATTTGAGATAGAATTAAGGATTGCTTAGATTTGGGGTGAGGAGGAAGAAGCACAAAAGGTAGTTGTGGTATAATTTTTTGCTCTGTAGACAGTGGTTCATGTCTTTTGAGTTAGGAAATGCAGGAACAGGAGCTATATTTTAGGAAGATAGTAGGTTGGTTCAGTGATTTACTTGAGAGTTTAAGATGCCTTCTGGTTCATGATTTCCTGTGTCATAAGGAGTGTCTGGAGTTCAAAAGTTTGGGTTGGAGATAATAGATTTGGACATTATCAGCAGGTACAATGGCAACCCACTCCATATTCTTGCCTGGAAAATCCCAGGGACGGCAGAGCCTGGTGGGCTGCCGTCTATGGGGTCACACAGAGTTAGACATGACTGAAGCGACTTAGCAGCAGCAGCAGCAAGTACAAAGCACACGAGAAGAGAGCCAAAGACAGTACCCTGAGAAATACCACTTTTTAGAGAGTGTTGTTCTTTTCTCCCTGCTTAACTGTAACTATAATTGTAATTATTTCACAGAATTGTAGACATTGTTTTATAGTTACAGTTGTGGATCGAAAGTGTTCAAATTTACTTAAAGCTGCATATCTGACACATTCTGACACATTCTTCAACCCACTAGATTACAAAGCTAAATTTCTTGAAGCTTTAACTGAGAGAGTCTTTTATGTTTAACAGTTACTTACTTTAGTTTTGCTAATGCTAACATTTTGTGCTCATTAAAAATTGCACTAAGTAAGTAGATTCTAACATTCCTAGGAAATATTAAGTCTATTGATATTAAAAAATGAACTTGATTAATTTTCCTTAATTTTTTTTCTTTTTTTGTTCTGTTAAGATTTGAGCTGTGGAGAGTGAAATTTAACTGAATTTTAAGGCCAAGTTTACTGCTTTATTAAATGTGACATTTTTATAAATCTCTTCTTTGGAAAAATCTTTAATAAAGTCTATCAACCCTTGCATAGTAGAAAGGCCCAACTTAATGTATTTAAGAATAAACCTAGTGTATTTCCACTGAAGTATCTATATCCTGCTGATAAAATTTTGACTTTATATATATGTGTGTGTCATTGAAAGAGGCATTCATATACATTTTGTTGCTTTGTAATTATATATTGTATTGACAACTGAATTATTTTCTAAGTGAGGAGATGTTTGATAGTTTGTTTGGTTTCCATTCTTTGCTTATTGGATTGTAGAGATTATGAGTTAGAAATTGATTCTCTATCCTCTTACGTTCCTTTCAAAGTGCTTAGATTTAGTGTGATGCACTGAGTCAACCTCCATAAGACAGTAATTAGTCAAACTAGAATTTTAAGTTACAATCCCCCTCTTCTTCCTCCATCTTTGTTTTCTTAACTTATTAAAAAATTGGCATAAATTCATCTTTAAAAAATGCACACATTAAAAAAAAAAACTCCTTTTACCCCTCCCAACATCCTTTTCCAACATCCGTATTTAACTAGTGTCAACAGGTTTTTCTGTTTGCTCCCAAGAAACTTTTTTATGTGTATATGTTCATGTCAGATAGATAGCTATTAAAAAACTTGTTTGGCTTGTGAAATTGTTACACACCCTTCTTTTTAATGCCAATTTTTCATTATTTTTGAAATTGTTTTCATTCCATGCCTAATCCTTTTTCATGGCTCCTGAGTATTCTAGAATATGAAGATATTATAATGTAGTTATCTTAGCTGTTGAACATTTAAATTAGGTTCTTTTTAACTTAGTTATTTAGTTGGGATAATTTGTAGAATTTAACGCATCAGTGTTTACACGTCTTCAGTCATCATGGAAGGGAAAATAAATATGTGTATGAAAAATCTCTTAAAATGAACATATATTTGTAACCTTGATGTATATGGTTTTACTACCATTAGGCAATTGAATATTTTTTTACTACCGATTTCCAATTGTAAACAGAACTAATTTTGTTTTAATAATGCTTATAATTAGAATCATCCTTTTAAAATCTGATTGATTGATTTTTTATAAATTGGTTTTAGGGCTTTTTAATATGATAGGTGATTTTTTTGGTGGGAGGCGGGACCTTAGATTATCTTTGTTAAGTTTTATTTATACTTCCCATAGGGATTAGGAGCAGACAGCAAGAACCTGTACCCTTTCCTGCTCCCAGTTATTCAACTGAGTACAGATGTTTCCCAGCCTCCACATGTTTATCTTCTGGAAGATGGTTTAGAATTATGGTAAGAGGAAAAACTTGATACTGTGAATCTTATTTATTTTTTTTTCCTGGCCTTCCTTACTCATACCATTAAAGCAGAGGTCATGTAACAGGGTTTAAAAGCTCAGCATTTAAAAACAAAAACATAAAGTCAGTTTCCCTGAACTGGGTGACACAGTAACTCCCGCTTTTCTTGGCATCTGTCGCTCATTGTAGGCTCGTGATAGTAAAAGTTAGAGAGGATGTTTCAGTAAGGACTCAGCTGCATTTCATCTTCTGGAATTTGGAATGTGAAATGAGGAATCTTGACCAAAACTAAAAATTGACATAAAAACCTCCACACTGTTAAATGGGATGTTTTGGGGGTTATTGAATTATTTTCAACTTCTTACTGCTTTACTCAGTAAATACTGGGGTAAAATACCTCCGCCCCAAATATTAATGCTACTTAGTCTTGACTTACTATTTTACTGAGTATAGCAGTATATAGCGTTAAGCAGTGAAAACCAATTGAACTCTGTTTCTGTGGCATGTCAGAGCTACAAATTATGTAATGAATAAATTGAGGTTAACTTGATGAAAGTGAAAGAGGAGAGTGAAAAAGTTGGCTTAAAGCTCAACATTCAGAAAATGAAGATCATGGCATCCGGTCCCATTACTTCATGGGAAATAGATGGGGAAACAGTGGAAACAGTGTCAGACTTTATTTTTCTGGGCTCCAAAATCACTGCAGATGGTGACTGCAGCCATGAAATTAAAAGATGCTTACTCCTTGGAAGGAAAGTTATGACTAACCTAGATAGTATATTCAAAAGCAGAGATATTACTTTCCCAACAAAGGTCCATCTAGTCAAGGCTATGGTTTTTCCAGTAGTCATGTATGGATGTGAGAGTTGGACTGTGAAGAAAGCTGAGCACTGAAGAATTGATGCTTTTGAACTGTGGTGTTGGAGAAGACTCTTGAGAGTCCCTTAGACTGCAAGGAGATCTAACCAGTCCATTCTGAAGGAGATCAGCCCTGGGATTTCTTTGGAAGGACTGATGCTAAAGCTGAAACTCCAGTACTTTGGCCACCTCATGCAAAGAGTGGACTCATTGGAAAAGACTCTGATGCTAGGAGGGATTGGAGGCAGGAGGAGAAGGGGACGACAGAGGATGAGATGGCTGGATGGTGTCACCGACTCAAAGGACGTGAATTTGAGTGAATTCGGGGAGTTGGTGATGGACAGGGAGGCCTGGCGTGCTGCAATTCATGGGGTCGCAAAGAGTTGGACACGACTGAGCGACTGAACTGAACTGAACTGAAACAGACTGAGCATTCACTAGAAATCTTTTTGCTTCATCTTACTGATGGCAGCAGTTTTCTTTGGGGCAAATCTACTAAGGTGCAGTTAACAATACAGGAAAGCTTTTAAAACTCCTAGTATTGGAATTTAAAGAAGCAAGTCAAAGAAAGTAAACATGGAGCAAACATTTGCGGTGTCTCCCTCCGTCACTGCTCCCCGTCTCCTTCTCTTCCTTCCTTCAGTTTTCCTTGGCTGTTTAGGAGTGAACAGTTGTTTGATTCTTAGAAATTGTTTTTGGTGCAAATGCTGAATGAATGGTCTGTAAACAACAGCAACAACAAATCAGAATACTAGATGAACAATTGAAAAACATAACTAGGTAGATACTAATTTGCAATTTGTGTTTCTTATATTTTCTAGGTTATATTGTTTGAATTTAAATGACTTCTGGATGGTTTGATTGTGAACTAGCATGTGTTGGGGCCTTTTATATTCGTTTATTTTTATTTGTACAGCGTGGGTTACTCTAGATCAGAGGTTGGCGAACTTTTCCTGTAAAGGAGCAGATGGTAGGCTTCCTAGGCTTTGGAATTTCTGTCCCAGAGATTCAGCTCTGTGGTTGCAGTGTCAGAGCAGTCATAGGCAGTATGTATGCAAATGGTTTCAGCTGTGCTCCAATAAGACATCGTTTATAAAAATAGGGTGTGGACTGGATTTGGCCCATGAGCTATAGTTTGCCAACTCCTACTCTGTATTACAAATTAAAACAGTAATCTCTGGCAAATAGATTCTTTTCTGTAAACATATATATATATATATATATATATACACACACACACCAGGGAAGTCCATATAATTTATCAGAAAATGAAAAATATTACAGTAAAGAGGTAGACTCATATGTTTATCAGTGTAGTTACAGATCTAGTATATTAATGTGTTAGTGAAAGGTGTACACATTTTTTAAGGATTATATATTAAGGAATGCATTGCTCTACTACTGGTAATGTTTTCCTAGCCTTTCATTGTATATAAACAAAATTAAATCATTAGGATGCATTTTAAACGTTTATCATATTTACTAATGCTAAGATACTTTAAAGAATCAAAGTACACATTTCTTAATGTGATTTTCTTAGGGGGCTAGAACTCCTGTTTGGAATCAGTATTCCAAACCTCTCCATTTGGAACACAGGTAGGCAGTCCCATGTATATACCACAGCATTAGGTTTGCAATCATGTTCTGATGATTACATCTTTTCTTATCTGTGAAATGAGGAAAAATAATTTCTACCTCACTTGGTTGTGTGAGCATGAGATGCTATTTGTAAAGTGGTTAGCACATGATGTATATGATTTATAAAGTCTGAGAATTGGTGAGGTTGCCTCGGAAGAAAAGGGCAGATAGAGAACATAGTGTTCTGGGCGGAATCCTGAAGAAGAAATTTTGAGGTCGTGTGAGAAGCTACCAGAGGAGGAAAACCAAGCCAAGAGAGAATATTTCTTAAAGGAGGGAATGGTTAGTTATGTCAAATGTTGCCGATTGTCAGAGTAAGAGTAGTCCATAGTAAGGACTGAAGGGAGATGATGGGAGGGGTTTCAGTGGAGTTGTGAGAACAGGAGGAGGAAGAGAGTAGACTGAAGACTAACTGGGAGTTAAGTGTAGCCTACGAGCGTTGACAAGTTGTTGGAGAGCTTCTGCTATGAAGAGGATGTTGAAGTTGGGCAGCGGTTGGCCAGTGTAGGAATGGCGATCTGGATGTATGATGAGGCTTGAGAGAGTGAGATAATTGAGGGAGGCAAGAAGGGATGGGATTCAGCATGAATGGAGGGTTGTTGGTTTTTTTTTTTTTCTTTTTTCTCCTTTAGATAGCAGGGATATTTCATCTGTTTTAACTGGAGACAGACAGAGATTTCTGTATTGTAGTAGAATAAGATGGGAGGATATTCCATCTCATAACTTCTATTTTCTCAACAAAATATGAAGGATAGTTATCAACTGAGTGTTACGGGCTGGAATGGGAGCATTTAATAAGATGAGAAAGATTTGTGGGGACAAAAGTATAAAAGTTACCTTGGGGAATAGAAATTTGAACTGATACGGAGGTATAAGTTGTTATTTGTTATATGCAAAATGAAATTCTTCAGATTGATTATGTGATTTTTTTTCCCCCTCATGAGTTCTTTGACCCAACATTGTTATTTTTTTTGCTGATATTAAAGTAAATGATTTAGGCCTGGATTTATTGCATTGTAAATACAACATACCACTTGTACAAGTTTTTTAAATTTAATTTGAATTTTAATGACTTATTATAGTAA
The DNA here is from genome assembly GCF_016772045.2 of Ovis aries. NCBI lineage: Eukaryota > Metazoa > Chordata > Mammalia > Artiodactyla > Bovidae > Ovis > Ovis aries. The sequence goes on along the minus strand of NC_056069.1, from coordinate 17,037,627 downwards.
TATATTCACATAAATAGTAATAATAGTATCGAAGATGCAGACTTTCGTGAATATCTATGATAACTATTCTTTTTAACTTGTAGATTGTTTGTTCACATTATTTTGGTTTTTTATCCTGACACGGATCTATTAAAATATCCCATTCAGTTTTCTTCATGTCAGTGCCCCTTTCCATTTCTAGCATTTTTGAACTGTAAGTTAAACAAGATAGTCACTGCACAAAATTTTGATACTTTTATATGGTGTTATAAGATTTAAGAAATAAAATATATTTAAAATTTTTTATGAAGCAACGTGATGTAATACATGTGTACGGTGTTTAAATTCTTTTGCATTTAAATTTAATCTTATATTAATATTGTATGGTTTGTTTCATTTAGATTAAAATCTTTATTTTATTTTTGGCTTGCTGAATCTTTGTTGCTGCATGGGCTTTTTTCTAGTTGAGGTGAGTGGGGCTGCTCTGTAGTTGGAGTAGGCAGGCTTCTCTTGCTGCGGAGCACAGACTCTGGGCACACAGGCTTCAGTAGTTGCAGCTCCTAGGCTCCGGAGCACAGGCTCAGTAGTTGTGGAGCAAGGGCTTAGTTGTTCCTTGGCATGGGGGGGTCTTCCTGGATCAGGGATCAAACCCGTGTCTCCTGCATTGGCAGGCAGAGTCTTTACCACTGAGCCACCAGGGAAGCCCTGTTTTGTTTAGATTTGACCCAACAATCTATGTTCATCTTTTACAGTTTAGCTTTTTTATTTGAAATTTAGTTATGTTCCTATACAGAGCAAATGTTAAAATTTTTTATTTTAACCTAACCAGGGATGCTTTACTTCAAAAGAATTTTTATAGTTGTATGTTTTATTTGTTGAATTGATATATCTTTTTTACTTTGTGCCCTCTCTTTTGAACATTTTTTGGAAAGTTAACATTAAGTTTTAATTTCTCTCTGCAAAGATATAGGTACATACATCTTTGTCTAATTATTCATCAAAGTAGTTAACTTTTCCTTGATGGTAAAGAATTTATAGTGTTTTGACTTTTTCTCACTTGCTCTTCTGTCCAAGTCTTTATTTTTTAATATGAAATGATAAATCATGTACTTTTATTTTTAAGTAGTTTCAATTCTTCACATCTTTTCCCTCTTTGGAATAGCGCAGTTTGTACTATGGAAACTACCTTAGGAAGTGAGAGTGGCAGTGACTTGAGTGGCGTTTTCACTAAAGTAATGATAGTGGAAGGGAAAGAGCAAGCTTCAGATAGACTCTTTTTTGGATCTGTTGAGTCAAAGAGTGTTTTTAAACATCTTCTAGCATTTAGAATATGCCCTCCAATGTTTTTCTCAGTGAAACCTCAGGACTGGAGTGGAGTTTTTCTTTTGGTTTCATGGTTATTTTAAAGATGAATAGATTTTTTTTAACCTTACTTGAAATTTTATTCTTTAAAAATGAAATCCTGTTATTTTTTTTTAAACTGGTTTTTTATTAACATATAGTTGATTTACAGTGTTGTGTTAATATCTTCCATACACTAGAGTGACTCAGTTATACACATACATACAGTCTTTTTTATATTCTTTTCCATTATGGTTTATCCCAGGATGTTGAGTATAGTGCCCTGTGCTATACAGTAGGACCTTGTTTATCCGTTCCATCTGTAATAGCTTGCATCTACTAACCCTAAATTCCCAGTCCATTTCCCTCCTCTCTCCCTCCCCCTTGGGAACCACAAGCCTGTTCTCTGTGTCTGGGTCTATTTCTGTTTGTAGATAGGTTTATTTGTACCATACTTTAGATTCCATGTGTAAATGATATCATATGGTATTTGTCTTTTCTCTTTAAAATCCTGTTACTATTGATCAAGGTAAGGTGTCCAAAGGTATCATTCCTTGTGCTGTTGAGAAGTACTTCATTTGGGGGTGCCTGGTTTTCCCTGTGTAATCCCCTGCCTAGATTACCTGATTTTGACATTTAACATTTGTGAAATATTTTGCGGGCATGTTGTTTATAATTATTTCTAACTTACATAAAACGAAAACTCATTTTCCATACTCTGGGTAAGAAATAGAACAGTGAGAATATCTGTGAAGCCCATGTTTGGCTAGTTTGTTCCATGCTGGGATAACCCACTGTACCAATTTTTTTGTTTTCATTTCTTGATTTTCTTTCTTGTGTTTTTATATTTTAAAAATCACATACATGTGTGTATCTCTAAACAGTATATTCTAACTTTTTATGAATTGTATCATGTATGTTCTAACTTGGTTCTTTTGCTTCCTGTTTTGAGATTGATCCATAGTGATGAGCCTAGTGGTGTGACTGTAACGATTCACCCTCTCATTTGCCACTTTGTTTGATGTTCAAATAATGCAACTCTGAACATTCTTGTGCATGGCTCCTGGAGCAAATGTATAAGACCATATGCCCTAGTATACCTTTCTGCCTAGAAATAGTTCCAGGTCATAGCTATATACACATATGCATATTCAGTGTTACTGGATAATAGCTGTTTCCCGAAGTGATTATATCAGCTTGCATTGCTGTCAGCATTATGCAGGTTACTGCTTTATAGCTTTGACAGTACATGGTATGTCACGCTTAATACTTTGCTGATTGATGGGGTAAAATTATACCTTGTTTCGGTTATAATTTATATTTTCTTAATTACTAGTTAGATATCTTTATATATTTTATGGTTGGGTTTATTGTCAGCCATTGTATCCTGTGTTAAATATTTGTTCATGTGTTCTGTCCACTTTTCTCTGGACTTTTTAAAGAAAATATCATTCCCTTGTCAAGCATATATATTGAAAATAATCTCCCAGTATGTAACTTTTATGTTTTAACTTATTTTGAGACAGCTTTTGGTACATAATAGTTGTTAACTTTAGTGTAGTTATATTTATCAGTCTTTTTCTAGACTTTTTCTAATCTAATGCCATAAAAATCTTTTGACCTCTTGTAAAACCTTACTTTTCTCATATAAATCCTGGAATTAATTTCTGTATTTTGTATGGAGGAGAGGTTTGGTGTTTCACCACAAAAGACTGAGTAGTCCCTTTAAAAAAAAAAAAAAATTTTCTGTATTGTCTATTTTGCTTTCTTCCTTCAAATGGGACAGTTTTTTAAATACTTAAGTTGTATTGTTAATAGCTTTAAAGGCTGCGAAAGGTGATTTAATCATCTTTCTTTCCCCGCCTCTCCCTTCCTAGGTTAGTGACTTTGGAAAACAGCCCATGTATTACACCAGAGTTGCTTCGTATATTTCAGAATATGTCACCACTTCTAGGTAAGTTTTAAAGCATAAAATTACTACTGTTCTACAGGCAGCTGTGAATTATACCTTCCATTTTTAATAAACCTTTGATTTTAAGAAATAAGTTGGGTAGTATTTTAATAGTTTCTGAATTTTTTTCCTACAGTATACTCTTTAGAACTATTTCTGTGTATTAAAGAGCAAACACTAAATTTACTTAATTGAAAAAGTCATTTCATGCTGTCAGTTGTTCATAAATGAGCTCTATGCATACTTCTGATTTAGCTAAGGAACCACCCAAATAAAGATTATTAAATATTAGAAAAGCATTTGTTGTTTGTTGAGGTATTTTTTATGTATGGGCTTGAAATAAGGAAGCTTAATTTTCTTTTTTAAAAGCTCTTTATTCATTCAGGTCAGGGTTAGTTGTTGGGTCTTAGATGTGGCACGCAGGGTCTGCACTGTGTGATTTTCATCACGTCTTGTGGGATCTTTTGTTGTGGCGCATAGGTTGCTCTGAGGCATGTGGGGTCTTAGTTCCCTGACCAGGGATTCAACTCTCTGCCTCTGCATTGCAAGGCAGATTCTTAACCACTGGGCCACCAGGGAAGTCCCTGGAAGCTTAATGTTTTGAAGCAACACGTTTGACAGGTAGCATCAGAGAACTAGACACTGTGCTAGGGTTAGGCTCTTTAGTCTCTGTTAGCTACCATGGATGATAGGTAGTTTGATTCCTTTCTGAACGTGAACATGTATTCTGATGATGCTTAACCATAGAAAGCCAATGCATGTCTGCTACATATTGGCTACCATTCACAAGTATGTGATATCTTAAATTTATAAAAGATTACTGTCTGTAGAGTTACTTTGTGTGTAATTTTTACCATGCAGATTCACGTTTAAATCGTATAGACTATTTAAGAGTTGTATATAGTGCTATTTACTGGCCTTTTGATTCTTTTTTCAGTCTGCAAACTACTGCCATTTAGAAACATTGTTTATTTACAAAATGTAAAAATTGTTTATGTTTATTCCGTTCAGAGTTCCCAATCTTTAATACTTACCCAACGAAGTGTCTTTAAACTCCTTTCTTTTGAGGAATCTAGTGCATTGTAAGACATTTAATAGCATCCTTACAACCCACTGGATCCTAGTTTTAACAGCCAAAGTTTCCAGACATGGCCATATGTCCCCTAGAGGGCAGAATTGCCCATGGTTGAGAACATTTGAATTAAATTATTCACAGTCTGAAAATAAATGCAGGTCTATTGCATGGTCAACTCCTCTTGCTATTTGGACCAGAAAGAAAGTGAAAGTGAAGTCGCTCAGTTGTGTCTGACTCTTTGCAACCCGTGGACTGTAGCCCACTAAGCTCCTCCGTCCATGGGATTCTCCAGGCAAGAATACTGGAGTGGGTTGCCATTTCCTTCTCCGGGGATCTTCCTGACCCAGGGATCGAACCCAGGTCTCCCACATTGCAGGCAGACGCTTTAACAATAACTTTTTTTTAATCAGAGTTTTACTAGGAACTCATAGATAACAATGAACAGTGTTCAGTATACTTTAAGATAAATTTATTAATTTTAGGGCTATTTTTTTTTTTACTATTACTATGTAGTATTTGTTTAAGATAGCATTCCTTAGTATAAGCTGTACTTGGCTTGATGGAGGCATGGAAAACAGTATAAAGTGACCTAATTGCTATTTGCTTGTATATATTTATCTAGAAATAGCTTTTAAGATATCTGTGAGAAGAGATGGGAACTGTGGTTTTCAAAATCAAATCTTTTTTAAATATTGTTTTCTTCTTCATAGACCTTGGTAAAATTTTAGATGGCAGTGATTTAGAAATTATACTTGGTGACATACCTGGAATGTAACCATTGTGATTTCTTATTTAAGTGTAGACCCTGCTGCGATATTTATCACGGTGGTTGCCAAGTAGTTTTCTGTTCATTGTTTGTCTGTTAAACAATGTGCCCAAGTTCAGACTTGACTGGACTTGCTCCTTAAGGAGAAAAGGACAGTGTGACGTTTTCATAAGGATGACTTTATCCAATATAATTGTCTATTGTTTTATCCTGACATTTTGTCTTCTGTTGTGAAACGCCTTCCCTGGTGGCTCAGATAGTAAAGAATCTGGCTGCAATGCAGAAGACCCGGGTTCGATTCCTGGGCCCATAGATCCCTGGAAACGGCATTGGCAAACTGCTCCAGTGTTCTTGCCCATGGACTGAGGAGCCTGGCAGGCTCTAGCCCGTGGGCTTGCAAAGAGCCCACGACTGAGACACTAACACTTTCGTATATTTAGGTGACAGCCTTTGTTATTTCTGCCTTTGCTTAGCATGATAATGAGTGGGTTAGTCTCTGTCCCCTCTACTTTCTCATTTTAACTAATATATTAAATCCTAAAATATACAAAGTAATTCCTTTGAAACATTTTGAATTTGGGGTATGTTTTCATCTACTGGTGAAAATATAGGTGGGTTCAGTTCAGTCAGTCAGTCATGTTCGACTCTTTGCGACCCCATAGACTGTAGCACACTAGGCTTCCCTGTCTATCACCAACTCACCGAGCTTGCTTAAACTCATGTCCAAGGAGTCAGTGATGCCATCCAACCATCTCATCCTCTGTTGTCCCCTTCTCCTGCCTTCAGTCTTTCCCAGCATCAGGATCTTTCCCAATGAGTCAGTTCTTTGTGTCAGGTAACCAAGTATTGTAGTTTCAGCTTTAGCATCAGTCCTTCCAGTGTATATTCAGGACTGATTTCCTTTAAGATTGACTGGTTGGATCTCCTTGCAGTCCAAGGGACTCTTAAGAGTCTTCTCCAACACCACAGTTCAAAAGCATCAATTCTTCTGCGCTCAGCTTTCTTTATAGTCCAACTCTTAACATCTATACATGAGTACTGGAAAAACCATAGCTTTGACTAGATGGATCTTTGTTGGCAAAGATACATCTCTGCTTTTTAATTTGTTCTCTAGGTTGGTCATAGGTTTTCTTCCAAGGAGCAAGCATCTTTTATGGGTCATTCTCATCTAAACAGAATATCTTCTCACTTTGCTAGGATATGCGTTACGTAAGAACCCAGAGCCTACACTTTCGCCAGGAAACATTTTTTAGTCTGTCCTATTGAAAGTGCATATGATTTCTAAAATAGTAGCAATACAAAATGAAAAGTTTTAGATATAGATGATATGTTGGGATCATGTTTTGATTTGTATAATTAATACAAATAATCTATATTCTGTTTTATCATTATTGTTTGTGATAAGACATGTAAAATAGCACTGCATAAACATTTGATCATACTCAATTTTAACAAAATGGTTTTTTGCTTTGCACTTTGAAAGGAATACCTAAAAACAATATTATTTTCCTATACTATTCTGGTAATAATACTTTTAAGAACATTTTCTATGTGTAGGTTTTTCATGGGGGAGTGGATTTGAATAACAAAGCCCAGGAATTGGGAATTATGATTTCAAAGTATAACAGGCACTCTTTTAAGTAGGGTTACATGTTCAATGTCAGCACAGTAGACACTCAGTAAATGCTGATTGAATGAACCCATTTAAGCAGATGTCAAAATATGATGGTAAAATGATTCAGTTACATGCAGTTTGTCATGCTGGTACTAGAAATTTAATTTGAAATGAAAGGTTGGATTATGAGGTTATTTTCTGAAAGGAAAGAAAAGGGAGCTTAGTGTTTTCTAAGTTGTTTTTAAGTAATGGGAAGTATATGGAAAGCATTAAGTTACAGGTTAATGCCAGTTTTTAGATAGATATTGATATACTAGCAGTCAGAATAGCATTCAGAAAAGGTTTATAAAGAAGGGCATGTAGCTTAGCTTTAAATTAATTGCTTCATTTAAACTGATATTGAAAATTAATTACTTGGTTCTTTATTATTATTATTTTGGCAGAACTAAGTTCAGAAAGTGTCAGAACCTGCTTTAAGATCATCAATGGTTATATCTTTTTATCATCAACTGAATTTTTACAGGTATGTTGTAGCTTTTGCATTGTTAGAATTTATATAGTTATTATTTGATTGTGTCCTCTTTGAAATCAGAGATCTTATTTTGAAGCTTTTTCAAAGTTTAAAAGATTGATATTACTTTGGTTGGGGGGATCGTCATAAGCACTGCCCACTGCAGATGTGATGCAGTTCCATGAATTACATTATTTAACACAGAAAATATGCTCTACATATAAATATATCCTTACATTGCTACAAAAATTAGAATAGGAGTAAACTGTATTTTTATCTCTTAAACCTTTCCTACAGAGTTTTAATTGAAATTTTATATACTTAGAGCTTTAGTATCTAATACTCAAATAGATTATGAGTCCCCAATTCAATATTTTGCCTTTTTTGATATCGCAGATATATTCATATGTATAATTTCCTTTTCATTGCATTTCAGACCTATGCAGTAGGTCTGTGTCAGTCCTTTTGTGAACTACTAAAGGAAATTACTACAGATGGTCAAGTTCAAGTGCTGAAGGTACTGTCATCTTTCTAATGAATATTGTTTTAAGTTTTCCATCTGTATTTTGTGAGATTGGACCTTCATTTGGGTTTGGATGATTGACAAGAAGGGGAAGAGTAATTCTAGACAGAGTATTTTCTTTTAGCAGTATTAAATTGGTGTTAATACTTCTGGACTAGAGATTGGAAATCTGATTGTGCATATAAGTCACCTGAAGATGTTGTTAAAATGCAGATTTCACATTTCTGACAAAGTGTCTGCTGATGAGTCCCCAAAGTCTCCCCCGCCCCTATCCTGAGACTTCACTTTGTGTGATAAGGCTTTAAAAACTTACAAATTACCCAGAGGGCGGTGATGTCTGATACTTCTCACCTGTCCAGTTAGTTCACCTGCTTTTGGGACACAGTATCCCACTATAATTTGGTACTTTTAATTTAGATTATATGTTGAATTTAGAGTACCAAGTTTGTATGAATTGTGTATAACAAAGAACCAGTGTTGCATCATTACGTTGTATACCTGAAGCCAATATAGTGTTATATGTTAGTTATATCCCCATTAAAAAAAAAAAACAAACCTGATAGGCTATGAGTTAATTTTTATGCATTATATCTTTATGGAATCACTATATCTCTAATATATTGTATATAGTTGTATAATTAAGAACAGGCTCAAGTTATATATACATCTACATATTAAAGATATAAATTGTATAAAATATATATACTTAGATATAAATATTTTAAATATATGTTAATATATCTTTACATGTATGTGTGTGGTTCACACACACTTACTTTGTATGGTACTTTCTGAGAAGGTGTACTTGTTAAAAGCGTCTATTTTTTGTTTCTAATTTCTTAGCTATGTTTTAAGTCAGATATGAGAGCTGAAGAGGAGTTATTATAACATAGCCAAGTAGCATTTTCTGTGTGTGAAAGTCCTGGCTTTAGATCCTAAAAGCTATTTGATTTCCTCCCAGTGAAATGAAAATGTGTTTTCCCCTAAAGGTTCATTGTTAGAAATGACATCGTTAGAAATAACCACAGTAATCAAAGCAGCAATCCATAGTATATTTCAGGAAACTAAGTGGGTATTAGTTTGTATAGATAGTAAAGTCTTCTTTCATGTTAACCAACCATTGGAACATATTCAAGCATCACACTGTTTAATGTGCTGTTCTTCAGACATTTATTACACACTTATATGCTTGTATAAAGCTACAGATATCTGTGTTAATATGCATGTTAATTTGATTTTCAAATGGCTGCATTTACTATCACTGCTGATTATTCATTTTCACCATGTGGGTCAGTTCAGTTCAGTCACTCAGTTATGTCTGACTCTTTGTGACCCCATGGACTACAGCACACTAGGCCTCCCTGTCCATCACTAACTCCCTGAGCTTATTCAAACTTGGGTCCATTGAGTCGGTGATCCCATCCAGCCATCTCATCCTCTGCCGTCCCCTTCTCCTCCAGTCTTCAGTCTTCCCCAGCATCAGGGTCTTGCCCAATGAGTCAGTTCTTTTCATCAGGTGGCCAGAGTATTGGAGTTTCAGCTTCAACATTAGTCCTTCCAGTGAACACCCAGGACCTATCTCCTTTAGGGTAGACTGGTTGGATTTCCTTGCAGTCCAAGGGACTCTCAAGAGTCTTCTCCAACAGTTCAAAACCATCAGTCCTTCGGTGCTCAGCTTTCTCTCAACTCTCACATCCATATATGACTACTGGAAAAACCATAGCCTTGACTAGACGAACCTTTATTGGCAAAGTAATTCTCTGCTTTTTAATATGCTGTCTAGGTTGGTCATAACTTTACTTCCAAGGAGCAAGCGTCTTTTAATTTCATATTTGCAGTCACCATCTGCAATGATTTTGGAGCCCCCCAAAATAAAGTCTGCCACTGTTTCCACTGTTTCCTCATCTATTTCCCATGAAGTGATGGGACCAGATGCCATGATCTTAGTTTTCTGAATGTTGAGCTTTAAGCCAACTTTTTCGCTCTCCTCTTTCACTTTCATCAAGAGGCTTTTCAGTTCCTCTTCACTTTCTGCCATAAGGGTGGTGTCATCTGCATATCTGAGGTTATTGATATTTCTCACAGCAATCTTGACTCCAATTTGTGCTTCATCCAGCCCAGTGTTTTTCATGATGTACTCTGTATATAACTTAAATAAGCAGGGTGACAATATATAGCCTTGATGTACTCCTTTCCCGATTTGGAACCAGTCTGTTGTTCCATGTCCAGTTCTAACTGTTGCTTCTTGACCTGCATATAGGTTCCTCAAGAGGCAGGTCAGGTGGTCTGGTATTCCCATCTCTTTCAGAATTTTCCACAGTTTGTTGTGATCCACACAGTCAAAGGTTTGTCGTAGTCAATAAAGCAGAGATAGATGTTTTTTTCCTGGAACTCTCTTGCTTTTTCGATGATCCTGCGAATGTTGGCAATTTGATCTCTGGTTCCTCTGCTTTTTCTAAATCCAGCTTGAACATCTAGAAGTTCACAGTTTATGTACTGTTAAAGCCTGGCTTGGAGAATTTTGAGCATTAATTTGCTAGCATGTGAGATGAGTGCCTTAGTTTGAATATTCTTTGGCATTGTCTTTCATTGGGATTAGAATGAAAACTGACCTTTTCCAGTCCTGTGGCGCAGCTGAGTTTTCCAAATTTGCTGACATATTAAGTGCAGCACTTTCACAGCATCATCTTTTAGGATTTGAAATAGCTCAACTGGAATTCTATCACTTCCACTAGCTTTGTTCTTAGTGATGCTGCTTCCTAAGGGCCACTTGACTTCACATTCCAGAATGTCTGGCTGAGTGATCACACCATCGTGATTATCTGGATCATGAAGATCTTTTTTGTATAGTTCATCTGTATATTCTTACTATCTCTTCTTAATACCTTCTGCTTCTGTCCTACCATTTCTGTCCTTTATTGTGCCCATCTTTGCATGAAAAGTTCCCTTGGTATCTCTAATTTTCTTGAAGAGATCTCTAGTCTTTCCCATTCTGTTGTTTTCCTCTATTTCTTTTCACTGATCACTGAGGAAGGCGTTCTTATCTCTCTTTGCAATTCTTTGAAACTCTGCGTTCAAATGGGTATATATTTCCTTTTCTCCTTTGCCTTTCACTTCTGTTCTTTTCACAGCTATTTGTAAGGCCTCCTCAGACAACCATTTTGTCTTTTTCTTGGGGATGGTCTTGATCACTGCCTCCTGTAGAATGTCACGAATCTCTGTCCATAGTTCTTCAGGCACCCTGTCTATTAGATCTAATCCCTTCAATCTATTTGTCACTTCCATCATATAATCATAAAGGATTTGATTTAGGTCATACCTGAATGGTCTAGTGGTTTTCCCTACTTCAATTTCAGTCTGAATTTGGCAATAAGGAGTTCATGATCTGAGCCAGTCAGTTCCTGGTCTTGTTTTTGCTGACTGGGTAGAGCTTCTCTGTCTTCAGCTGCAAAGAATATAATCAGTCTGATTTCGGTGTTGACCATCTGGTGATGTCCATGTGTAGAGTCTTCTTTTGTGTTGTTGGAAGAGGGTGTTTGCTATGCCCAGTGCGTTCTCTTGGCAAAACTCTATTAGCCTTTGCCCTGCTTCATTCTGTACTCAGAGGCCAAATTTGCCTGTTACTCCAGGTATTTCTTGACTTCCTACTTTTGCATTCCAGTCCCCTATAATGATGGAGAAGGCAATGGCACCCCATTCCAGTACTCTTGCCTGGAAAATCCAATGGATGGAGGAGCCTGGTAGGCTGCAGTCAATGGGGTCACTAAGAGTTGGGCACAACTGAGCGGCTTCACTTTCACTTTTCACTTTTCACTTTCATGCCTTGGAGAAGGAAATGGCAACCCACTCCAGGGTTCTTGCCTGGAGAATCCCAGGGATAGGGGAGCCTGATGGGCTTCTGTCTATGGGGTCGCACAGAATTGGACACGAATGAAGTGACTTAGCAGCAATAGCAGCCCCTATAATGGAAAGAACTCTTTTTGGGTGTTAGTTCTAGAAGGTCTTGTAGGTCTTCATAGAGCCATTCAATTTCAGCTTCACCTGACCGTGTGAGTCAGATGTCAGCAGACTTTTTGTATAGTACTTGTTTTAGGTTTGGTGGGCCATAGCGTCTTTGTCTCAAGTATTTGTATCTGTTGTCGATTGAAAGCAGGCATAGACTACATGTATACAACAGAATCATGCAGGTGTTTGGATCTGGCCCAGCAGCATTGTCTGCCACCCCCTGGTGTTGATCTTCAGTGCATTCTTCTAGGCACGCGTGATGGGAAAACCACAGTTTCTGCTCTTGAGTAGTCATTCTTTGGGGGGTTGGAAGCAGGTGAACAGTTAGCCCATATTTATTGTGTTACATAGTTTTAGATTAGAGATATCTCAGATTACCTGGTGAACTTTTTGTAAATTTGAGTACGACATAAGATGTCAGGATTTCTTTTTAAAAAATTCCCCAGGTGATTGTCATGAACACTCTCTGCTATTAGACATTGCTATGTGTTTGCTTTATGTTCCTCTGGGAGTATAGAAGTGATCTTCCAACCCAGCATTTTGCAGAAAACATTTTTCAGAGAGAGGGAGTTGAGATGGGAGCTGAGTCTTAACTGTTTGGTAGGTTTAGGGTTGCCAATAAAACATAGTATTTTATTTTCTAAATCTGGCAATCCTAGCAGGGTGAATTAGATTAATACAGTGTTAAATACTGCAGAGAAGTGAACAAGAACAGAGGGACTATTGTGAGAATTATCTGTTGAGGGTGGGAATAATGGTGTTATTTAAAACCTTTAGTATCTGTAAATTGGAGAGGTTCATATGCCAAATTACTGAAGTGTTAAATTGTAAAGCGATGAGAAAATGATGATATCATTAAGAATGATATTTGTTTCCTCGGGCTAGCATAACAAAGTACCTCAATCTGAGTGGTTTATAACAACAGGAACTGATCTATGGTATTTATAGTGATTATCTCTGTCACAGAGTTCTAGAAACTAGAAGTTGGAAATCAAGGTGTCAGTAGGGCCACCCTGTCTCTTTGGACTTTAAAGGGAAATCTGTTCCGTGCCTTTTTCGTAGCTTCTGGTAGTTAGCAGCAGTTTCTGACTTCATTTGCTTAAACACGCGTCACTCCAGTCTTTGCCTCGGTTGTCACGTGACCTTCTCCTTATATCTCCGTCTTCTCTTCTCATAAGCACACCAGTCATAATGGGTTAAGTGTGTGTTACTTGCTCAGTCATGTCTAACTCTTGCAACCCCATGGACTGCTCTGTCCATAGGATTTCCCAGGCAAGAATACTGGAGTGGGTTGCCAGTTCTTTCTCCAGGGGATCTTCCTAATGCAGGGATCAAACCTGGGTGTCCCCCATTGCAGGCAGATTCTTTACCCTCTGACCACCAGGGATGGGGCTTATCCTAATTATAATTATACCTGCAAAGATCTTCCCGGCTCCCCTGAATTGGCAGACTGACCCCCCTCCCCCCACCAAGCCACCAGGGAGGCCCCTTAGTATTCATTGTTAAATGAATTCTATCTTGTTGATATTTAAGAATGATTCAGTTAAAGTGTCATCGTAGACTTCGGAGGGATTTCTTGCAGAAAGGCTTTAAATAAAATGTTCTTTGGTTAATTCTGATTTTTGCCAGAAAGATTATTTATCTAACCCATTACATTCTTCAGCACGCTCTCTGATATGATGTTTTATGTTTGATATCACAATGGAAACTTAAATCCGAAATCATAGTATTGTAAGCTAGGAAGTGGGTAAATATAGAATGAAAATACAGCAGAACTCTTTGGTTTGAATTTCATGGGTTCTTTGGTTTCTTTTTTAGAGTAGGGGATAAAAGGATGGGAGTATAGGCCCTTGTTCCTGAGAAGCTTGTGGGTCCCTGAAGGAGTAATAATCTGTGTGTGACTTGTCTTGACCCCAGATACTTGAGGCCTGTTTCCCACCATGTGTCTGTCAACCTCACTTCTACTGATTTCAAAGTATTCTAGCCCTAAAGCTTACAAGCCAAGTAACATTTGTCCTGTTGTTTGCTAAAATGTTTTTGTGAATTTTTATTGCATTTACGCTCTTGACCAAACTGATTATGTTGAGGAACTTCCATCTGTCTTATAGAATCTCAGCTTCATCTTTTGCCTCAGTGATAATTTCTTCTCTGAAAGTAGAGATAGAAGGAATTGATACTTGGAACTTAATTCTGTTTGAGATATAACTGATTGGCAATGTGGGAGTGATAGAAATTTGAGAGAAAGTTGCCTTGTCATTTTGGTGTTGCCTTTGTAGATTTTTCAGTGTGTGTTTTATCTTTCTCTTCTTGACTCTAAGCTTTTCCATGAGCCTAAGTTTAGTAAATAATAACTGCATGTGGAATGTTATTTTCTCCTTGACCTGTGTCTTGGTTTTGTATACCCAGCTCTGCTACTTACACATCCTTGAGTACATTCTGGACTTAAATTCTCATATTTATTATAAAAGGTGTTATACTATATGATTTTAATAATATGTAATTACCATTATCTGAAATTCTTGTGTTAAATTATAACCTATAAATTCTAAGTGATGAAAAACTTAGAATTTTTCTTACATTTAAACACCTACCAGAAAAAATTTAAATGGAGAGATTTTTCCTTCTGCTTTTCTGCAATATTATTAGTAAAGTAATTATTGAAAGACAGCTTGTTCTTCATACAGAATGAGATTGTGAAATTTATTCGAAAAAATGAGGCAAGTTTTTAGGATATGTCCTAAGGAGAATATTTTCTATTTAAGTTATATTCTTGATGTAGGGTAACTTAGCAGATGACTTAAACAAAACTGCTACAATTAGAATATTGTCTCTGCTACCTCACAGCTGGGTGAGGTGAGCAAGTTAATCTCTGATCCTCACTTTTGATCTGTCAAAGAAGGATAAAAACTTTACCTACTTCCTAGGGTTGAGGTAAGGATTGCATAACCTTATATGTATAGGCCTCTTAAAATATTGCCTATCATATAATCAGCCAGTATAAGTGTTGGCTGTTTTTATCTAATTATATAATCTCCCTTTGGGGAACACAGTCCACCTAGGAACTCCTCCTTTGAACATTACTTTTACTGACAAATAAATGTTTGTTTAAAATAATACATTAGTGAAATTTTTTATGACTTAAGTAGGTAATTTACACAGTGATAGAGCTTTACTCTTTTTCCAAAGCCATGTATCTCAGCTGGCCTTTAAAATATAGTTGTTTTAAATTATTCCTTTACAGAATAACACAATCTTATAAAACTTTTTATTATGGAAAATTTCAAGTTTACATAATGTACAATACTACCTTTATAGTTTTACTGGAAAGGAATCTATTTGCTTCTTTTTCCTTGAACTGAAAGAAGATGATGTCATTATTTATTCCCCAGTTGTGCCTAATGGATTTTGATTGAATGATTCAGCACAGATCAGTTACCATCCAAATAAACACTGAAATGCTTGTAACATTTAACATATATTACACCTTAAACCAGCTTAGTATGCCAGCAGGGGGTCATTAATAGTATGTAAATTCTTGAATTAAAAATTGGCAGTCTAATAACCTGTGTTTAAGATGATTTTTATGTAGCATTGCTGTAGCTAAACCTCATATTGATTTGAAATCCCAGAAACTGAATTTAATTATTTATTAAATGGATGTTAAATACTAGACATATACTCATTATCATGAATTATTTGCATTTTTTATGCAAAATAATATTTTAGAATAATGGTGCTATTATGCTTACACTTGAAAGCTGAGATAATGCTCAAAATTTTTGGCATTTTCCTATTCTCAGAGTTCCAATAAAATTATAATAGTTTAATATTAACTCATTTTTTCATTTTTTAATGTCTCTCAGATACTGTTTCTTAGTAGAGTATGCTATATAACCTTTTTAATGTATTTTTGACTAAATGTCACTGTTAATACTACTTCTGACAGTATCTGGAAGTAGCTTCTTTGTTCTCTGAAGCAGAAAATTATAATGTTATGAAAACTGGATAGAGAGATAAGTGTGCCTGCTTTAGGAGCAAAAATAGGCTTTATTGTATTCTGTGAGTTGGAACAAATTATCTAGATGAATGCAATTATATTCTAAAAATACACAAATTTAAATTAACATTTTTTTAAATTTGAAATTTATCTCTATTGTATACACCAGTTTGAGTTTAGAAATTCTCTTTTTTATCATGGTCTTATCAAGCAGTAGTAAGCCGCATTGGTTTTATTCACTGTGATAAGCCTTATTTAAGATGGCACACATATCTTTAAGATATAATTTATTCTGTAATAACTATAGCTAATACTAGCATTTACTGTTTACTACACATTTCTAACACTCACGTAAACCTATGATGATAGTACGGTTCTCTCCCCCATTTTAACAGATGAGAAATTACATCACAAAGAAATAAATACCTTGTCCAGGGTCACACAGCTAGTAAGTATTAGAACCGTGACATAACATAGGCTTTCTGACTTCAGAATCTGTGCTCTTAATCACTTTGTATGCTGCGTAAGCCTAAATCCAAAAAATGATTTGAGTGTAAGGCACAAACTAAAAGCCTACATTTTTCACAGGAACTATAAAAATAGTCTGTTTCTAAACTGTATAATCAGAAAGGAGGTGGATTGAAACTAAAATTCAGAAGTTATGTATGTAATAGCAAAATGCTGATAAAAATAGTAATAGAGGATTGGATGATAGAATAGGAGGTACTACAGCTTATTCAGCCACAGAGGAATACTGTGCAACCTTAGAAAGAAATGAAGACAACATCTATATACAGTTTCAGAGTGATTTGAAACTATAAGCAAAGAACAGAGTCCAGAGTTTTCCTATATTTGAAGACTGCACATAGATAGCAATGGAAAAATAAACCAAATTAATGAAAGTGGTTAAGTAGGGGAAAGAGGGGCAGAGAATGCAAACTGAGAATGCAAGCCAAGTCTTTCAGAAAGTACATTTTGTACTTTAGGGGTTGGAGTCATAGAGACGTTTTACATGACTTAAAAGTAAAAGCAGTTCTAAAGATTTTTAAAAAAGGAAACATTTGAATCTAACTATTACTGTGTTAGTGGCATAAGTCATCTGAGAATATTTCAAGTAACTTTAATACACAGTATTTTATATGTATGTTCCTGGTGAGATATAACCTTAAAACAGAAAGAAACATGAGGAAATTGTAATTGCTCTCAGTATTGTTATCGTTATCAGTAATATTGGTATTGTTATTTTGAAACCCATATGTGGATATTTTGTACATAGGAGTAAGAAGCAGATAGGGTTATTCGAATGTGATATTTTTCAATACAAGGGAAGAATGATGGAACGATAAAATCAAAGAAGTTACATAAAATGCTGTGGACGGTGACTGCAGCCATGAAATTAAAAGACACTTACTCCTTGGAAGAAAAGCTATGCCAAACCTGTGCTGTGCTGTGCTTACTCACTCAGTCATGTCCGATTCTTTGAGACCCCATGGACTGTAGCCTTCCAGGCTCCTCTGTCCATGAGGATTCTCCAGGCAAGAATACTGGAGTGGGTTGCCATGCCCTCTTCCAGGGGATCTTCCCAACCCAAGACAGTGTATTAAAAAGCAGAGACGTCACTTTGCCAATAGAGGTCCATATAGTCAAAGCTGTAGTTTTTCCACTAGGCATGTATGGATGTGAGAGTTGGACATAAAGAAGGCTGAGTGCCAAAGAATTGATGCTTAAACTGTGATCCTGGAGAAGACTCTTGAGAGTTCCTTGATAGCAAGGAGATCAAACCAGTCAATCCTAAAGGAAATCAACCCTGAATATTCACTGACAGGACTGACACTGAAGCTGAAGTGCCAATGTTTTGGCCATCTGATGCAGAGCCAACTTGGAAAAGCCAATGATGCTAGGAAAGATTGAGGGCAGTTGGAGAAGCAGGTGACAGAAGATGAGATGGTTGGATGACATCACCAACTCAATGGACATGACTTCAAGCAAATTCAGGATGATAGTGAAGGACAGGGAAGTCTGGCATGCTGCAGTCCTTGGGGTTGCAAAGAGTCAGACACGACTTAGCGGCCGAACAACGTAAAGTGCTATAATCTTAAATTGGATTTGATGAATTATTGGTATATGCTTCTCAGGAAGAGAAATATAGATTTCCTAATTCGTGTAAGCCAAGACCTAGAACCAGTGTCAGTTCAGTGACAATAAGCACCTCAGAACGTAGATTAAATACTACAGTCTATGAATACTATATCCTGCTGCTGGTTGACTCCAGAGCTCAGGTGGGAGGGACACAAGATAAACCGGAAAGGTCTCCTTGTGCCAGAAGGAAGAGAAGATGGGATTCTGTCTAAAGAATGCAAGAGTCAACTTGAAGGAGCTCCCACTGACTAGTAAGGGTACAGTTTGAACATGGAAACTAAAATAAGTGCATTAAAACACGTCGAACATGTTAAAATCTCTGAGGACATAATGATTCTGCCCCCCACCCTCCAAGAGGAGTAAGTTACGTTTTAATTCTCTTAATATCTATAAATTATCTTTTAATAAAACTACCTGTTATTTATTATTGTAGTTGTCTTTAGTATTATTTCCTCTTGGAGATGTTTGGCCATCTAGGTATACATGCATTTTGCTTAAAATATGCAGAGTTGTTTATTACCACTGAAACCACTAGATGCGTTTTTCAAAAATCTTGTTTAGAAGCCAAAGATAGGATTTTGATCATTATGCAAGAACCTTCTTTTTTCACCTTGTTAATAGTCATAATTTGAACTCTATGATTTTTCAGTCACAGCTGCAATAACTTCCCTGAAAAGTGGACCCTATGGAGTGTCATGAGTGTGAAAATAATATAAGACCATTCCCATATGGGTTTTCCCGCAGGAAAAATTATCTCAGGTTCACTGTGTCTAAAACAAAGCTTCACTATTATTAATGGCATCACAATTGTACCCATTGACCATATGTGAAAATGAGTATTCCCAGTCTTCTTCACCTTTGATCAGCTGTTCAAATTCTTTTCTATATCTGATCAGTTATACTTTCTGAATTTTCTCTTAATTCTAATCCACAGTGCTTGCCTCCAAGTCTGATAATGGCATTTTCCTGTATAATTCTTCAGAAAGGATCTCATAGTTTCTATGGTTCCTAACCTTTTTGATTGCAAAGACTCCTCCATTTTAGTTCTGAAATAAGTGAATCCTTTACACAACGGTAACTTTACCTCTGTGTATAAAGAAAATGCCTAATGGCAGAGAGCTGGATTGTATTGAATGGTACATTTCAATGAATTTATATATTAAAAGTCTTAATGTTTAGCATGTGGTTACTTTTCCTTTTCTGCACAAACTTCTATAATGTTTGGAGCTAATAAATTTTTCGGTGTAATTTTTTTAAGGGCACTAAATTGTCTACAACTTCTCTGTTCCACATATTCAGACAGATTGACCCATAGGGGTTTTATTACTGTACTTCACTTTTCTTGAAGAAGTCTCTTTCAGAGTCAGGCTGACTCTCTGCCTGTTTCCCCTCCCCAGCTTGTAGCTTCTTTTTATTGTTCTTGGTGTTCTGAAATTTTACAAGGATGTACCTTGATGTAAGTTTATTTCAATTAATAGTACCAGGCACTGCTGGGCCCATTTAGTCTAAAACGTCTCTCTTTTAGACCCTTTAAAGAAAATAAGTTGTTTTCTCCTGGGGTGGGGAGTCCCCATTGGTCAGTTGCCCAAATATGCAGACTTGGGAATATCTGGCAATTATTTTCTTAAGTAGACTTCCAACCAGTCTTATTTTTAGCTTTTCCTTTACCCTCCTTTCCAGAGATTTATGGCTCTGCTAATTCCTGTGGTTTTTGATGAGAAGAGGTAGTTCAGTTCAGTTCAGCTCAGTCACTCAGTCGTGTTCGGCTCTTTGCAACCCCATGGACTGAAGCACTCCAGTTTACCCTGTCCATCACCAACTCCTGGAGCTTGCTTAAACTCACGTCCATTGAGTCAGTGATGCCATCCAACCATCTCATCCTCTGTTGTCCCCTTTTCCTCCTGCCTTCAATCTTTCCCAGCATCAGGGTCTTTTCTAGTGAATCAGTTCTTCGCATCAGGTGGCCAAAGTATTGATGCTTCAGCTTTAGCATCCAATGAATATTCAGAACTGATTTCCTTTAGGATGGACTGGGTTAATCCTTTTGCTGTCCAAGGGACTCTCAAGAATCTTTTCTAGTACTGCAGTTCAAAAGCATCAATTCTTTGGTGCTCAGCTTTCTTTATGGTCCAACTCTCACATCCTCAATGGGCTTCCCTGATGGCTCAGAGGGTAAAGCATCTGACTGCAATATGGGAGACACAGGTTCGATCTCTGGGTCGGGAAGATTCCCCTAGAGGAGGAAATGGCAACTCACTCCAGTATTATTGCCTGGAGAATCTCATGGATGGAGGAGCCTGGTAGGCTACAGTCCACGCGGTCTCAAGGAGTCGGACACAACTGAGCGACTTCACTTCCCTTTTCCTTTTCTCACATCCATACATGACTACTGGAAAAACCATGGCTTTGACTAGATGGACCTTTGTCGGCAAAGTAATGTCTCTGCTTTTTAATATGCTCTCTAGGTTTGTTGTAGCTTTTCTTCCTAGGAGCAAGCGTTTTTTGTTTTTTGTTTTTGTTTTTTTTAATTTCATGACTGCACTCACCATCTACAGAGATTTTGGAGCCCAAGAAAATAAAGTCTGTCACTGTTTCTGTTGTTTCCTCATCTATTTGCCATGAAGTGATGGGACGGGATGGCATGATCTACGTTTTTTGAATGTAGAGTTTTAAGCCAGCTTTTTCACTCTCCTCAAGAGGCTCCTTAGTTCCTCTTCACTTTCTGCAATAAGAGTGGTGTCATCTGCATATCTGAGGTTATTGATATTTCTCCTGGCAATCTTGATTCCAGCTTGAGCTTCATCCAGCCAGGCATTTCACATTGTGTACTCTGCATATAAGTTAAATAAGCAGGGTGACAATATACAGCCTCGATGTACTCCTTTCCCAGTTTAGAACCAGTCCGTTGTTCCATGTCCATTTGTAACTGTTGCTTCTTGACCTGCATACAGGTTTATTAGGAGGCAGGTAAGGTGATCTGGTATTCCCATCTCTTGAAGAATTTGTAGGGAGAAGATAAAATTGATACACATTGAGTTGCTCTTGGCTTTCTGTATTGCAGCCTTAGGTTTCAGCTTTCTCTCATCTGATAAGTCAGTTACTTATTGAATTTCTTTTTTGTACCTTCCAGTATTCATCTCTCATTCCTTTTGTTCTTTTAAAATTATTCCCCCTCCCTTTAAAATCTTCTTACTCTAATTTTAGTGGAGTTTTAGAAAGGTAAAGTGGGTCCAGCAGTCAGCAGATGGCCTTACTTTCCATTCATAGATAAAATTTCTAGTGACATCTACCTCTGGGTAGCTTATTTACACCTTCACCCCTCTTTATTCTGAGTCTGATTTTTTTTGACAAACCTTACTGAGGTCAGATTTAATTATGTTCTGAATCTCATCATTTCCTGTGGCTTTTCATCATAAACTGTGATATCTTTTTTTTTTTTTTTTCCTGTATCTCTTAGTAGATAGCATAGTGTTTGGCCCACAGTAAAAGTTTTTGTATTTTTAAACTTTGTTTTGGACATTCCTTTTGTCTCATGGACAAAAAAAGAATCTTGTCATTCATTGTACTATTTGCTTACCTTGAGAATGTTTTGAAATGCACAAGGTGTATTTGGTTGTCACTGTATTGGAGTTCAGTCGCTCAGTCATGTCTAACTCTTCACGACCCCATGAATCGCAGCACGCCAGGCCTCCCTGTCCATCACCAACTCCCCGAATTCACTAAGACTCACGTCCTTCGAGTCTGTGATGCCATCCAGCCATCTCATCCTCTGTTTCCCCTTCTCCTCCTGCCCCCAATCCCTCCCAGCATCAGAGTCTTTTCCAATGAGTCAGCTCTTCGCATGAGGTGGCCAAAGTACTGGAGTTTCAGTTTTAGCATCATTCCTGCCAAAGAAATCCCAGGGTTGATCTTCAGAATGGACTGGTTGGATCTCCTTGCAGTCCAAGGGACTCTCAAGAGTCTTCTCCAACACCACAGTTCAAACGCATCAATTCTTCGGCTCTCAGCCTTCTTCCCAGTCCAACTCTCACATCCATACATGACCACAGGAAAAACCATAGCCTTGACTAGACGGACCTTAGTCGGCAAAGTAATGTCTCTGCTTTTGAATATACTAGCATGCAATTGGAACATAATGAGCAGAGATCAGAGATGCTTAAAACCCTTTGATAGGTGGAATATTCCTGCACAGTAAACACTTGTCCCACTGGGAATGCCAGTAGTCAGTCCTGAGAACCATTGCTGGAAGCTCTTCAGGGAAGCCTGCCTCTGCCTTGAGATCGGCACTTGCCCGCAACCCTCTCAGATGGTGCCTGTGTTCATTCTTACCCCTCAGGCAGTAGGGCCAGAAGTATGGGCCTTTCTTCTTGATCCTCACTACTGCTTTCTGACCACTGCCTTCCTCACTCCCTGTACCCCAACCCCTGCCCACCAAAACAAAAATCCCAGCCCAGTTTGAATTTCATGCTGTATTTGTTTTAGAAGGAACCCATCTCACTCAGGGGGGCTTCCCTGGTGGCTCAGTGGGTAAAGCGTCTGCCTACAATGCGGGAGACCTGGGTTCGATCCCTTGGTCAGGAAGATCCCCTGGAGAAGGAAATGGCAACCCACTCCAGTACTCTTGCCTGGAAAATCCCATGGACTGAGAAGCCTGGTAGGCTATAGTCCATGGGGTTGCAAAGAGTCGGACACGACTGAGCGACTTTCCCTCCCCTTCATCTCACTCATATAAAAGAACTTTGTTTCAAATTTTCACATGTCACAATCAGTGTGCATGGTTAATAATCTGTATGATTATATTATAAATACAGTAAGATTATTTCTCATTTAATAAATACACAGTTTATATGCATTTGTTTCCATCCAGTTGACTGATAAATTAAAAGTGCAGGCTTCAGGGCACCCAAAGCAGGTGCTCTGTGATAAGCTGGAGGGATAGGGTGGGGAGGGAGGTGCAAGGGGGATTCAGGATGGAGGGGACACATGTTTACCTCTGGCCGATTTATACTGATGTGTGGTGAAAACCGTCACAATATTGGGAAGTAATTTTCCTCCAATTAAAATAAGTAAATAAAATTTTTAAATGTAGGCTTCATTTTGTATAGTGAGTATAGTTGTTACTAATTTTCGCTTTTCACTGTTAGAATACTTTTGAAATGCCTTTTGCCTCTATAAGGCCATAAATATTAAACAAATACCAGACATTAAGCAAGCATCATTAAACATTTTGTAAGAGTTGTTTGTTTAAAATGCAAAGATAAGAAGTACATTGACATCATGAAGCTTGTTTTATCAGAATGTGATTAATTATAATTCTATGTGAAATATGTAGCTGTGTCTAAATATTATATCCTTGAAATTGAATTGTAATTTTTAGTGGACTATCTTATAGAAGTGTGTCTAGTGTCAGGATAATGAATATTTCATATGTTTGTATGTATGTGTATTTAATATATTGTTTTCTTTACCTGTGTTTTGCATAAAGCATTGACCTGTATTACTAAGCATTACCATTGTGTCATTTGGTTTTTAGGTTGTGGAAAATGCCCTTAAGGTGAATCCAGTATTAGGCCCACAAATGTTTCAACCAATTCTACCCTGTATTTTCAGAGGTATTATAGAAGGGGAGGTAAGATTTTTCTTAAGCTTCTAATGTTAATGCTAGATTCTAGGGTTCTATTTTACTTATTCTTTGGAAAATTACTTCTTATTCATTATTAGATGTAAAAAGGACTCTCTGTTTATTTTGAAGTACATTACCTCAATTTCAGGGCAGTGATACAGCTTTGCTGTTTCTGTCTCTGCATCGGAAAGTGTGAATTTCCTTTGCTGTCTCATGTCTTTCAGTCATATGCGTGTGTGTTCATACACAAACATGTTAAGCATAGGAATGGGAAAAATAGTGCTGGTTTCCTTACATAGAACTATGTAATACATGAAAACGCTGGTTTTCTTCTAAGTTAGGCTCTATAATAGACTCTAAATATGTATGTTAGGAGCTTTTAAAGTAATATAAATGTGTAAGTATGGCATTGATAAATATTCTTTCTTTGTTCCTCTCTTTATTATATATATACATATATAATCCATATAAATATGTACATAATACATATATATTACCTTGTGTGACATACATATTGAGTAAGTTAGTTAGAACTCGACAATATTGGCAGTTCATTCTAAAGAAGCAGTATAAAGGAGAATATTATTTCATCAGTTCAGTTCATAGCCCTGTTGATTGTTACTTTGTCAATGATTGTTTATTATTGTTTATACTTGTACCATAACACAGTTTTAAATGTGCTGTATTTTAATTGCACAGAGGTATCCTGTAGTAATGTCAACATATCTCGGAGTTATGGGTCGAGTCCTGCTACAAAACACTAGTTTTTTTTCTTCACTTCTTAATGAGATGGCACATAAATTTAATCAAGAGGTAAGAATCTATGTACTTAAAGAAATCTTTATCCAAATAAAGTTTGGAAAAATTTTGGTAAAATAATGAGTCAATGAAAAAAACCTTGAAGTAAGTATTTTTGTTACTTTAAATCTTTAATAATCTATTCCATATGATAATTTGGGAAAAAGAAGAAAGATGAACCCGTGAGTGGCAATTTGAAACTTAAATTTTGTTCTCTCTCAAAACAGACTATGTTATTCTACTTAACTATAGGATAGAATTTTGATTTGTTTGTGGTGGTAGTTTTTGTTGCCTCATACATAAAATGAAACAGGAATACTTTACATACAGTCACGTACTACCTTTCTTTCATTTCTTTAATGAGCTTGTTTTTAATATCATGCAGTATTTCTATCATCATTACGGTAGGAAATGACCTTTTCAGCAGAAGTTTATTAAAAGCATACTAAATTGAAACCAATCACCTGAGTAAGTTTGGAATAGGTTCTTCAATGAGTTGGTTACTTGAGACTTCACACATTATAGTAAAATATGATTTTTATGTCTTAAGTGATTAATCTGTTAAGGTTTATAAAATGTAGACGGTAGAATGTACTTGACGGATATCTCTAGAATGGAGGGGCAATTTGTGAAAAATTTAGGTTTGTGGCTAAAACAGATATTACCATTTCTACTTTTAATGAAAATCCAGAGTAAGTAAGTGCAAATTGTAGAATGTATGTTAGTTTTTACAGAAGTAGACTAACCTAATTAGAGAACCTAGACTTCATTTTGATGATTAGACAGGAGAGATTTTTCATTGGCTTCATTAAATTTAGCTGTGATGGAATAATGTTAAAAGTTTCAAGAGTGTATTCAGTTGAGTTCAGCAAAATCTGTTGAGTGATCTTAGCAATAACTATAAATTTTTTTGTATTTTTTTAAATCCTCACAACCATCCAAGGAGGTAATAATATTTGTATATCTATCTCACGCCTGAGAACGTTGAGACTTGGAGAGATCTGGTGACTTGGTCACGTCTCCAAAGCTAGTGAGTGATGGACTTGATAGGCACACCCCAGTAACCTCACTTCATCTCAGTGACCACATTCCGCTGCCTCCTGTGCATCCTGAAAAAGGCACTTCTCCACTGTATACTGGAGACGCTTGGTTTGACAAGCTTGCTTTTTAAAGGGAGAGAGTACTTAACAGGCCATTTTGTAATGTTGTTATAAGTCCTATGTTAGAATTATGTCCAGTGTGCTGTGGGAAGTGAAAAGTTACTGGTAAATTTTTTCCCAAGTTGTTTTTTTTCCTTGATAAGATACACATAGCATAAAATTTATCATCTTACCTATTTTCAAGTATGCAGGTCAGTGGTATTAAACATAATAATGTACAATCTTCACCACCATCCATCTCCATAACTCTTTCAGATTTATAAAACTTGAACCTCTGTACTCTTTAAATAATAACTTCTCATTACCCTCTCCCTGTAGCCCCTGGAAACACCATAGTGAAGTGAAGTCACTCAGTCGTGTCCAACTCTATGCGACCCCATGGACTGTACCCTACCAAGCTCCTCCCTCCATGGGATTCTCCAGGCCAGAGTACTGGAGTGGGTTGCCATTTCCATCTCTAGGGGATCTTCCCAACCCAGGGCTCGAACCTAGGTCTCCCTCATTGTAGACAGACGCTTTAACCTCTGAGCCACCAGGGAAGTCCCATGGTACTTTATAAAAAGTATCATGATTTTTGACTACTCTAAATACCTCATATAAGTGGAATCATACAATATTTGTCTTTTTGTGACTAACATATCACTTAAACCTAATATTCCGAATATTCATGGTGTGTGCGTGCTTAGTCGTGTCTGATTCTTTGCCACCCCATGGACTGTAGCCCACCAGGCTCCTCTGTCCGTGGGGATTCTCCAGGCAGGAATACTGGAGTGGGTTGCCATTTCCTTCTCCAGAGGTCTGAATGTTCATAGTATTGTAGAATATGTCAGAATTCCCTTTCTTTTTAAGACTGAGTAATATTCCATGGTGTATGTATGTGTGGTGTGTATGTTATTATAAGATAATGGCTATACGTCCCTGTGCTATACAGTATGTCCTGTGGTTTATCTCTGACTCATTTTGAGTTGAATTTTGTATATGGTATGAGATAAGGATCCAGCTTCATTATTTTGCATATGGTTATTCACTTTTTACAGTGCCATTTATTGAAAAGATTGTCCTTTCCCCATTGAATGATCTTCAATCATTTATGCAAGAGTTTATTTCTGGGCTCTCTATTCTGTTCTCTCGATCTGTATGTCTACTTTTGTATGATTATCACATAATTTTGATTACTAAACCTTTGTAATGCATGTTAAAATTCAAAAGTGTGAGTCCTGTGGCTTTTTTCATCTTTTCGGAGATGATTTTGTCTATTCAGGATCCTTTGAGATTCTCGATGAACTGTAGGATGGCTTTTTCTATTTCTACAAAGAAAAAATATCATTGAGATTTTGATACAGATTGCATTGAAACTGTAGATTGCTTTGAGGGTAGTTGTTTAGTTGCTGAGTCATATCTGACTGTTCATGACCTGATGGACTGCAGCACGCCAGGCTTCCCTGTCCTTCACTGTCTCCTGGAGTTTGATCAAACTCGTGTCCTTTGAGTCAGTGATGCCATCCAACCATCTTGTCCTCTGATGCCCCCTTCTCCTCCTACTTTCAATCTTTCCCAGCATCAGGGTCTTTTCCAGTGAGTTGGCTCTTTGCATCAGGTGGCCAGTGTATTTGAGCTTCAACTTCAACATCCGTCCTTTCAGTGAATATTCAGGACTGATTTCCTTTAGGATTGACTAATTTGATGTCCTTGCAGTCCAGGGAACTCGCAAGAGTCTTCTCCAACACCACAGTTCAAAAGCATCAATTCTTCAGTGCTCAGCTTTCTTTATGATCCAACTCTCACATCCATACATGACTATTGGGAAAACCATAGCTTCGACTAGACAGACTTTCGTTGACAAAGTAATGTCTCTGCTTTTTAATATGCTATTTAGGTTTGTTGTAGCTTTTTTCTAAGGAGCAAGCATCTTTTTATTTCATGGCTGCAGTCACCATCCACAATAATTTTGGAGCCCAAGAAAATAAAGTCTGTCACTGTTTCCATTGTTTCCCCATCTATTTGCCATGAAGTGATGGGACGGGATGCCATGATCTTTGTTTTTTGAGTGTCGAGTTTTAAGCCAGCTTTTTCACTCTCCTCTTTCACCTTCATCAAGAGGCTTTTTAATTCTTCTTTGCTTTCTGCCATAGGTGTGGTGTCGTTTGCATATCTGAGGTTATTGATATTTCTCCTTGCAATCTTGATTCCAGCTTGAGCTTCATCCAGCCCAACATTTCTCATGATGTACTCTGCATATAAGTTAAATAAGCAGGGTGACAATATATAGCCTCAGTGCACTCCTTTCCCAATTTTGAACCAGTCTATTGTTCCATGTCTGGCCTACCTGTTGCTTCTTAACTTGCATATGGGTTTCTCAGGAGGCATGTAAGGTGGTCTGGTATTCCCATCTCTTTCAGAGTTTTCCACAGTTTGTTGTGATCTACACAGTCAAAGGCTATAGCTTAGTCAATGAAGCAGATGTTTTTCTGGAATTCTCTTGCTTTTTCTATGATTCAGTAGATGTATTGACATTTCTTAATATTGTCTTACAATCTATGAATGTGGGATATGTTTTTATTTGTTAATTTCTTAATAGGAAATGTTTAGTATTTTTTGTTATGTGTCTTTCACTTCCTTGGTTAAGTTAACTCCTAAGTGTTTTATTCTTTTTGATGGTAATATAAATGGAATTGTTTTCATACTTTCTTTGTTAGATTGGTCATTGCTCATGTATAGAAATGCAACTGACTTTTGTTTGTTGACTTTGTATTTTTCTACTTTGCTTAATTTATATATTCTCACATTTTTTTTGGTGGCATCTTTGGGACTTTCTATATATAAGAACATATCATCCACAGACCATAGTAATTTTGCTTCTTCCTTTCCAGTTTTGATGCTGTTTATTTCTTTTGCTTGTCTGTTTGTTCTGGCTAGAACTTCCAATACTGTGTTGAATAGAACTGGTAAATTTTGGCATCCTTGCCTTGTTCCTGGCAAAATAGAAATAATGACCTGTGGCAGGTGCTGGTGCTGCTTCAGCCTGTTGACAGTATGAAGGATTGGAGAGAGATATTATAGGGTCAGACTTACTTCTCTCACTGTAGTAAGAACACTGGCTTTTCATGGGACATTTATTTTTTTCACTTCTCAATGTGAAGAAAAAGTGTTTTCACAAAGAATTGGCCAAAAATTGTCAAGCCATCATGTTAGAGAATGAGATATTACTGTAGTTGAAATATTACTGTTGACTGTGAGCACAGTTTTAAAGGACATTGAATTAAATAGGACTAGGACTGATGCTAAAGCTGAAATTCCAGTACTTTAGCCACCTTATGTGAAGAGTTGACTCATTGGCAAAGACTCTGATGCTGGGAGGGATTGGGGCCAAGAGGAGAAGGGGAAAACAGAGGATGAGATGGCTGGATGGCATCACCAACTCGATGGACATGAGTTTGGGTGAACTCTGGGAGTTTGTGATGGACAGGGAGGCCTGGCATGCTGCAATTCATGGGGTCACAAAGAGTCGGACATGACTGAGTGACTGAATTGAACTGAACGGAGGAAAATGAGTTCCAGTAAATCCAGATAGCTTTGAACAAGCAAAGATGTTGCAGAAGGGTTTGTCTCTTCTAAACATTTGAAAACAGTTGTCAGATAGTAGAGAAAACCAAGTTAATTCTGAATGATTTTTTATTTTTAGGTAAGAAGTTGGGTTCATTGTAAAAGTCACTGTTAGAACAGTGCACCTGCTTAGTCCACCTCTAAGCATTTGCTAATCAAAGTCTTTCAGAGTCATTTTCTGTCTTGAATGAAGAATACTTTTTAGACGAAAACCTAATTCAGTTTAGAGCCTAGAGTATTGAAGAATGGTGCTTTTGCTGTAGGGAAATTTGCTAGAAAATGACAGTATTTGTAGGCCCTTTTTCTCTTTAGACTTCCTTTTTCTTCCAAGGGATAGCATCTTTCTTCTTGTAAACACTTGTGGAATTCAGGATGGGGGGAAGGGCTTTGGGGATTATGGTTTGTCACCACTCAACATCTTGATTTTCATTTAGATCATCTAATTTTAATTTGTTTCTCACCTTGTCTTCCCCCTGTTCTTGATGCCTTGAGTTGGAACTTCTCAGAGTTTGTTTTTGCAGATACTGAATCTTTGTACTCCCATAGGAGTGGGGATGGTGATCTGGAAGTTTCTAATTGTTCCTTATACAGATTCTCAGCTAGTTTTCCTGTCTTTGAGCTCTATGCCTCTGTCTTCTTTGTGGCTTGATAATTGCAAGATTCTGAGAAACAAGTCTATTTGCATTAGACTGTTTTTCCCCTGGCAAGCAGTTTTTTTCCAGGCTTTTTTGTTCTGCTAAGTCACTTACTAAGCACTCTTTCATCCACTTGCCATCTTCTAAGAAGTTGTTGCCATCTTTATCAACTGTAGTTTCTTCTCTTTTATAGACCCTGTGAGGTTATTTGTTTGTTTTTTGTATTTATTTACTCTCATTTTAGTGGAATTTCAGAGGGAGTGAGCAAATGTTCAATGCTGAACTAAAATTGTTTTCACAATGTCAGTATGATTCTAGGGTAAATAACTTATTTTTAAAGATTCAGTAAGTTGTTTGTAGCTGAATAATTGGAATAATATCTGTTTTTCTTTCTACAAAACTAAGACTGAACTATACCTTGAGTATTTCTTTGTTTTCTAGAAACATTATCATCTTACTCTTTCTGGCAATGCCCTATAATTTAGACTTTGTAAATTTGGGGGGAGGAGTGAAATATTCTGATAACATACTTCAATTCTACAAATTTTTCATCTTAAGGAGATGACTTTCTTCAAGACCTGCCAGTTAGATTATTTTCCCCTTAATCTGTTTTAACTGTTTGACTTGAAATAGCACATATCTTTCTGATACTGGAGAGATTGAAGTTACTTTTTTATTTCTACAAGATGAATGATTTTTCATGAAATCTTATGTAAAAGTGACATTTTATTGCTTGAATAGCAGCTGCTATGAAGGTTAGATTAAGAAGACAACATTTAAAAAAGATCGCTATTTAGATAAACATTTTATTCTGTTCCTACAGGGAATGTAATTATATAAAACTACTTAATTCTTACAGAAAGCATAAGTCATATTCTTTAAAGTTATAAAAGCGATAGAACCAGTCAGAAATAAAAGTTTTTCTTTTTACAATGGGTATTTATTTAATTGTGGTATCTTTAGCATGACCTGCCAGGGTAGATTCTGGCGTTTGTTCTCAAGGTAGAGAAATCTCATCATCTTTTTATTATGCTGCTTAAGAAGTACTTTAATTTTAAAAATTAATAGTTCTCTGAAATACTGCAGAATTTGTTTGCCTCATGATTCACTATAACTAGTCATCAACATTTGTTACAGTTGTCTTATTTCTATTTTTATTATGTGCTGTTGTTACTTTTATAATAGAGCAAATAAATGTAAGTTATAAATAATATTAGACCGTAGAGATGCCTGTCTCTGCTGATTACATCTTCATTTCAACCACATGTTACTCTAGCTTTAGCTGTATATATTAGATTTTAGTAACTTGATACTTTCTTTTGTATGGTTATGCTTTGTTTTTAAAATCTTGCTTACTTGATATTAATTGCAGTAAATCTGTAAAGCATCTGAGCCATTCGTTTCCAAATTGTGAACATTGAAGACACATGGTATAAATCAGCAGTTACTAGACTGTATTGCTTCATGGTGCCCTTAATGTGTTAGTAACATTTTCACAATGCCTCTAGAGTAAATATCTAACTGTTCTTTTGATTACGCAATCCAAACAACTTAATTTGTATTCATGTCCTTATAACTTTGTATCTATTGAAAATTATACACAAAAATCTGAAGAATAACATCTTTATTTCATTCTTAAATAGCCGCAGTTACTGATTAGTGGAATATGAATGGCCACTGGGCACCACCAAGATTCTTAACCTTAGTTTCAGGTTGGACACCTCCACTTTCATCTTCTGTTCGACCCTGACTTTTTGGTAGTACTGTGCAAAGATAGGAAGTCATCAAAGGGAATGTAATGTTAAAACTGGGAACTATATTGAACTAGTAGTTCTTGCAGTAATCGACAGATGTCACTGTGTTTCTCTGAATAATTTTAAATGCTTTGTGAGTTCACTGTGGCATCTTAGGACACAGCACACCTTGGGGAGCTCAAGTATAAATGGTTGTCTTGAACCAATAAGTGTTCACTTGACTGTTTATTATCTTTTAAACTGTGTTGGAAAAAATGTATTGAAGCATTTCTTGGAAAAATGTAGAAGCACAGAAGTAGGAAAGTATGGGTACTCAAGGTTGATCTTATGTTACTAAAATCTCTGAAGTACAGATTTTGCTGTTAAATGCACTTTTTAAAAGGTGTGAGAAGTGTACAAATGTTTATAAGCAAACCTGAGACCCACTTCCAGTCTACATGATGCGTATACTCGGTCGTGTTTTATTATATAGATTCTACCTATGCATTAGCTAGGGTTCTTCAGAGAAACAGAGCCAGTTCTGTGTGTATGTAGAGAGATTGAGAGATATACACACATACAGTTGTGCACATGGATATTGAAGGAATTGGCTCATATGATTGATTTCAGGGACTAGCAATTTCTAATTTTGTAGGGCAGGCTGAAAATAAAAACTTGGGCAGGATTTCTGTGTTACATTCCTGAGACAGGATTTCTTCTATTTATAGGAAACATTAGTTTTTTCTTAAGGCTTTCATCTGATTGAATGACACTGTACTCACATTATCTAGGGTAATCTGCTTAATGTCAGCTCATTGCAAATGTAATCATATCTGCAAAATACTTTCATGGCAGCGTCTAGACTAGCATTTGTCCAAACAAGTGGACCCTTAGCCTAGATGAGTTGAATAAGTCTATTTGGCACTCAATTAATTGGCTCTCAAGATTAATTAGATTCCATTTCTGATTTTGCTCATTTTTTTCCCCAGCTCACAGCTTGCCCCACATTCTTGTATTCCAATTCTGTGGTTTGT
Source organism: Ovis aries (assembly GCF_016772045.2). Lineage (NCBI taxonomy): Eukaryota > Metazoa > Chordata > Mammalia > Artiodactyla > Bovidae > Ovis > Ovis aries. The sequence continues at coordinate 17,005,139 of NC_056069.1, read as the reverse complement.
TGGAATTGTACTTTAACCTTTTTTATGAGGTTTTTGCCTTTAACAGTACTTATAAGTAAAGAGCATTTCAAATATTTTGAGATGCCTCCTGGTCTTTTTTTCAGATGGACCAGCTTTTGGGAAATATGATTGAAATGTGGGTTGATCGCATGGACAATATTACCCAGCCTGAAAGAAGAAAACTTTCAGCTTTGGCTTTGCTTTCTCTTCTGCCATCTGATAACAGGTGAGGAAATGTTTACTTGAAATTTGTTTTGTTAAAGCATCAAAGTATTAGCACTGTTTTGGCTATTGGTATTGCTGTGTATTGCTGGGCAGTGCTGTTTCATGCATATGTATGCCAATTTTTTTAGTTGATAACCAACCAAGTGTTGATCTGGATCTAAAAAGGTGGGGATTGTGGGCATTGCAGTTTAATTTGTTGGTGTTCATTTTACCAATTTATTTCATTTTTGTCTGAATTCCCATTTTAAAAATAACCAGATTTTATTAGATTTAATTTTAGGTCCTTGTTTTACATAAATATATTAAATAAATAATATTTCAATGTCAGTAACACTTCATAAAGTATATTATCCTCCTAGTAATTCAATAGTTTGTTACATAATTGTTAATTTTGGATTATCTCTAAAGAAACTTACAAGTTATTTTTTTCTCCTTACATAGATGAAGTCATTATATTATATTTTACAAACTTTATTAAAATTTTCATTTCCATAAAGGAAATACAAAATGCTTTGATTTGGGCATTTAAAGAGGAGTTGTTTTTTTTTTTTTTTTTTTTTTTGGCCTTTATCCAAATGTTTTTGTTTGGCATTATATTTCTTTTGGGGGTATTTTTAATTTTAGAAGTATAAAAGCAGGCCTTAAGACATCATGTTTTATGAGAAGAATAATATATTAGATTTTTTTGTCTTGGAGAATTTTTACAGCACCTATATCCTAGTGATAAATTAGTGAAATAAATGCAGTTAGGTTTAGAAATTATTTTTTTAAATTTATTATTATTTCTGGTATAGTAGTTTGGATTAAGAACACAGGTGATTATTTAGTCTTCACATCATAATAATATCATATGCTATTGTATGTTATTATAAAAATAGATAATAATTTTTGAGCCCTTACTGTTACCTGAAAACTGGGTTTACCTCTTGGTGAGTGTCTAGCCAAAAGATACAGCCAAGTCAAAGACTGGGAGAATGAAAGATTTAGCACTTGCAACAAGTAAGGAGAATACCAGGGATCTTCCCCAGTGCAGTGTCTCCATGAACAGCAACTTTGGGAAGCTTTAAGCTACTGGTACATGCATAATTATGAAGGGGCATGGATAGTCTCACAGAGTCCAAGCTTTGGTTGATTGAAGTCACGAGGGTCAGAAAAGATGAACATCATCATCTCTCAGTTTCCAGTTGATCAGGAGATTGAATGCCTGGGAAGTTTAAATTCTGCAAAACTGCTCAGGAAAGTGCTTCATACTGTTCTTTACTGTTGAAACAGACCTGTGAGTTTTTACAGCTGATTTGTTATGTTTGCTATTATGTTTTGCTATTGTTAAGTTTGCTACTTCTCTTGCTTGAAAGCAGTTGGTTCTTTTGTTCCTTTAAAATCGTTATTATTAAATTCTTCTCAGTGTTAAGCACTGTAGCCAGGCTTAGATTACAAAATGGCATAGGCCAAAAATGCCTTCTGTTTTGTCGACAAAGCCATGCCTCATTCTGTTTCTCTAGGGACCCCCACCTTATATGCTTAAATTACCATTTGCCTTATGTTTCGCTAAGTACTTTACATTTATGTCCATTTAATTTTTAAACAGTCCTGAGTTAGAGACATAATTATTTTGTTTTTATAGAGCAAAGAAATAACTTAAAAATGTTAAATAACTTGCTTAGGGTCTGGTAAGTGGCATGTCAAAAGGAAGATTTTGAGCTTGGGCAATTGATGACAGAGCTTGCTCTTTTAGCTCCTAGGTGGATGTACACAAGGGCAACATTATTTCCTCTCTGTGAAACTGAGTGGCATCTTACTAATTTTGGAAGCCAAATTGAAGCTACCAACATTTTAACTTACTGGTCTTTCCCTTCTTTTTAGTAGAAAAACAGTGACTAGAGATTTACCAGGCCTTTAAAGTGGAGATGTTAAAGAACCTATTCTTTGGCAGTAATCAACACTCAGTAAACGTTTACCCAATAAATTAATGAATGGAAAAAAAAAACTAAGCTTGATAGAGCATGTTAGAGTGTTCTCTAACATAAAGTACTGAGATTAAGAGAAAACTTGAAATGACACAGGTTAAAAGATGAGAAGGATATCTAATTATATCTCAAGCATATTTGTTTTACCCTTTTTAATATTATGGTTGACTTCAATATTTAATTTTTTAAAAAAATTTCCAAAAATATTTTTGATATGTAAGTTGTGAAAATAGTTGACTTCTCTGAAGAAAATAAAAAAGGCTTCTGTAAAGGTTAAAGAAAACTTAGACTGGGGCCTATGTCAGTTTATATAAATTAAAGGGTAAGATTTTATTAAGGCTTGAATTTCTCTTAAACATTAATTTTTTAAATTTAAAAATATATTGGGCTTCCCGATGGCTCAGTGGTAAAGAACCTGCCTGCTAATGCAGGGGACACAGGTTCAGTCCCTGGGTCAAGAGGGAGAAGGAAATGGCAACCCACTCCAGTATTCTTGCCTGGAAAATCCCATGGATAGAGGAGCCTGGCAGGCTATAGTCCATGGGGTTGCAAAGAGTCAGATACTACTTAGTGGCTGAACACAGCACGGTAATCTATAATGGAAAAGAATCTGAAAAACAGTATATAATCACTTTGTTACACACCAGAAACTAACACAACATTGTAAATTAACTATACTTCAATAGAAAAAATAAATTTTAAAAATAGAAAAAAGAAATTAAAAATTGTGAGGAAATAGCTTTCTAAATAGGAAAATCAGATCTTATTTCAGTTTTTAAAATAAGGTATTGAAAAGTCTATTGAGTGGTTGTGAATTCATATCATTTTAAGGGTACCTAGAAAGTCTTAAAATAATGTGGTAATAGAATTTTAAAGAATAAAGATTTAACTTTATAGTCCTTGATGGATTAGTGACTAAAGAAGCATTGATAGATACAGGAAATGTGTCCATTTGAAAAACAAACAAAACAACTTAATTGCTCTAAAAATTTGCCACATTATCATTGGCCCATGACATAGCTTTGGAAAATTTAGGTTCAAGTGCTTTAGTGGAAGGGAATGTTGACAAACTGTCAGCAGTTTTATCATTCCCCGTTATAACCTTTCTTCTGTTGGGTTGGCCTAAAAGTTCCTTTGAGTTTTTCTGTATGGAAAAATTTTTTGGCCAACCCAGTATTTAAAACTGCATAGTTGATGGAGTTTGAGGAAAATTTTCCCCCTTTCATGTCCCCAGTGATATTTTCTGGTTAATCTCCCATATAATAGTAGTTTCTTCTTCCTGTGTTTCTTTTAGGCTTTGCAGTGTAACATTTTCTTTGCCTGAAAAAAGCAGATCTAGAGAATAATGTGTTGATGATGATATTTTGAATCAGGTTACATTGGGAAATGTTATTTTCTTCTTTATTATAACAGATTTCCACATGCAAGAAATAACACTATTCTAAAGCAGGGTTTCTCAACCACAGTACTTTCAACTGTTTGGACCCAGATGATTATTTGATACTGGGGCTGTACTGTGCATTTTAGGCTATTTAGCTGCATCTGTGGCCTCTACCCACTAGATGCTGGTAGAACCACTGATCTGAAGAATGGCTATTTGGGAAGCTATTTAAGCTATGTTTTACCATGATCCACTACCTCTGATTCAGATATTTGGCAAAGACTAGGCTTTAGGACCACACTCAAATTCTAGCGCCGCTGGTCACTAATGACCGTGGCCAAATAACTTCCTGTGCCTAAGTTACCTTGTTTTGAAATGAGGATACTAATAGTGTCTTCCTGATGAGAGTGTTATAAAGATTAAATGAGTTTACGCATTAAGGTCACACAGTCTAGATAAATGAAATTAGCTGTTTTTGTTTTATCCCTTTCTTCCATTCTCTCAACCATTCATCCATTTCCTGCAGTCTGAGTTCTAAAAGAGTAAGTCTTTTTGTGTACCTGTAATCTTAAATTCAGGACATTTTCAGTATATTGAGTATTTATAAAACTGTTAATTCAATAAAAATATGTTAACCACATATGTCAAAGGTATATCACCTTCCGCTTAATGACCTTTTGTAGTATTTTTTCTGCATTGTTACTAACTTAAAAATATATAATTTTGTCTTTGCCTTTGCCTTTTAGTATATCTTTTAGGCATTTTTAGTATATCTTCTTGGTCACCTTCTGAATATAGTAGTCTTTGTTTTGGTAGTTGTGTGGTACAACTGTCTTGTGTCCTTTTTGTTTTATAACTGGAGTGATTCCAAGTTTGAATTTTTCCATTTCTTAAAGTCTGTATTATTTATGCACAAAGGCAGTAAATTTTCTTCTGCTAATTTTTATATGAAAATAACATTATTTACATATAGCTCTTTTAAAGTTTTCCTAACTTTTTGTCCAAAGACATAGATTAAATAAAAGCTTTTTTCATAGATGAAAATGAGAGTAATCAAACTTTCCTTTGGCTCTATTCTCTGAAATAGCAATTCATTCTCTAACTTCAGAGACATATTTTTATGATGTAGTTCTAAGAATTTCAGATGTGTATCTCTGAGATCAAATGTTTTAAGAATTTAATTTTTTTTTTTTTAATGATTTAAGAAAGTCACCCATGGGGAATGTTTTTCTTAAGCTAGTTAAATAATTCAAAAACAGATTGACAAAGCAGCAGGGTTTTTAGGTATGATGGCTTGCTTTCCAGGAGAAATTGCCTTATAATAAAGTCCTCTGGGTATCAGATTTGCTAGACATGCTTGGATTGGTCACTTAGTATCTCTATATAGTTCTCTTTTATCTCAAGAATCGTATAAATAAAATACCAGTATTTGGAAATTTATTATTCTGTACAAATTTTATAATATAATATAATTATCTAGTAAACTAGTTTACAACTTTTAAAATAAGATAGTAGAATCAAGATGACAGGTTCCAAAGAGTAATACTTTGGTATAGTTTCAATTCAGTTCAGTCGCTCAGTTGTGTCCGACTCTTTGCGACCCCATGAACCACAGCACGCCAGGCCTCCCTGTCCATCACCAACTCCCGGAGTTTACCCAAACTTATGTCCATTGAGTCAATGATGCCATCTAACCATCTCATCCTCTGTCGTCCCCTTCTCCTCCCACCTTCAATCTTTCCCAGCATCAGGGTCTTTTCCAATAAGTCACCTCTTCGCATCAGGTAGCCAAAGTATTGCAGTTTCAGCTTCAACATCAGTCATTACAATGAACACCCAGGACTGATCTCCTTTAGGATGGACTGGTTGGATCTCCTTATAGTCCAAGGGACTCTCAAGAGTCTTCTCCAGTACCACAGCTCAAAAGTATCAATTCTTTGGCGTGCAGCTTTCTCTATAGTCCAACTCTCACATCCATACATAACTACTGGAAAAACCATAGCCTTGACTAGACGGACCTTTGTTGACAAAGTAGTGTTTAAATATAGTTAAATAAAAGGCAGTTTAAAATTTTTGAAATTGTGGTTGTGTTGTTTTACCAGAATTGTGTTTGGTTTAAACTGACCATTCCTAAGTGTGTATTTAATGTGACAAAATTTTATTTTCTTCCTTTAAAATAGGATGCATTTTAACTTCTAGGTCATGCATTCTTATTTAGCATTTTAGAGTATTTTCTTTTATCAGTAAATTCTTAACGTAATAGTTTAGTGGGTTTTCTACAGTAAAAATTAGTTCTCTCTCTTTTTTTTTTTTTACATCTTTCACAAGAAAAATGTCTTAGAAGCACCTTGTATGTGTGTGTGTGGTAACAGCTTATTAGGATATAATTCAGTTCACCCATTTAAAATGTACAATTCAGTAGTTTTTAGTATATCCATGGAGTTGTGCATCCATCACCACAGTTAATTTTAGAGCATTTTGTCATTTCCAAAGGAACTATGTACTCTTTTTCTTTAATATTTTTCTCTTTATTTTTTAAATTATGAAAGTATGATAGCACATTTACAGGAGACTTGGAAAATACAGAACAAAGTTATAGATCGTTCCATTATATAATAATTTTTTTGATAAATTAAAATTTTTAGTTGGAGTTTCAATATCAGACTCTCAAAAATTAATAGAATGAATATGCAGAGAAGTGCAGGGATATAGTAGACCTGAAAATCACCATGAACCAATTCAACATAATTAAATTTATACAATTTCGCACAGTAGTAAGATACAAATTCTAGTCAAATTCCCATAGACTGTAAACTAGGAGACACTGGAATATATCCAGCGACTTAAAACAAGTTGCAAAAGTTTCAGGAGCCAGGTACTCTTCAGCAGTCCTTATCACTCATTCCTTTCCCCAGCCAGCCACTAATCTACTTTCTGTCTCTGTAGAGGTTTGCCTGTTATGGACATTTCCTACAAATGGAATCAGACAATATGTGGTCTTTTGTGACTGACTTCTTTAAATTAGCATATTTTCAAAGTTTACACGTTGTGACAGGTATCACTATTTTCTTTTCGTTGCTAAATCATAGTCTTCTGTATGAATATACCGCATTTTGTTTCTCCAGTCATCAAATGATGGACATGAGAGCTGTTTCTACCTTTTGGCTATTGTGAATAATGCTATTATTTGTATACAAGTTTTTGTGTAGATGCTTATCATTTCTCTTGGGTATTCCTGGGTTGTATGGCGATTCTGCTTAACTTTTTAAGGAACTATCAGGCTGTTTTCAAGTTAGCTATATCATTTTATATTCCCATCAGCATTGTATAAGGATTCTAGTTTCTGCATACCCTTAGCAGCACATATTATTCTTTATTTTTGATTATAGCCATACTGGTTGCTATAAAGTGGTATCTAATTGTGGTAGGAATCTTTTTGAAATAGTTCTGGTATACCATTATTCACCTTTGGGAAGCTTGCTTGACACGACATCTTTTGACGATTGATTACTATGTGCTAATTTGGGGGTTCCTGAAAATCATCATTAAACATATACCTTAGTGTTTTGAGAATCTTAATCCCCAGTTTTACCTTTTAATTGTGATTCTGGGCAAGCTATTTAAATTCTTTACATTTGTTTCTTCATTTTTAAAATGAGGTTAATAGTATCTCTTTTGTAGACATCCTCTGGTAAAGGTTAAGTGAGATAATTCAAAACTCACTGGTTATTATTAGGTTTTTTGTATAATGTTACTTGCTTCTATATGTTAGATATAAAGAACTCAAGAGACATTACTTGCTGTTATTATTGCTACAGTAGCTGCTACAGTTATTACTAGATTACATTTCATTCTGTATAAAAAAAACAGCCTACGTTTTATGTTTAGAAAAACTGACATATTCTACCAAAGGCAGCTTGTACTTCAATTAGTATCATTCTTTCATTATCAGATTGGTGCTGCTGCATAGTATTGCCATTTTCACAGAGGCACTGAAATATTCTGTCCATATGTCCTGACAAAATTACTCTCCTGGGATATAGCTGTTATAAAAGTAGTAAGTAATCTATTGTTCTGTGGGAGTTGAATTTCTGATATGTTGCCGATCTTTCTGTTATTCCAGGTGAATTTAAAGTCAGTCAGTGCATAGACACTGACTGAGTTGTTTTTCTCCAATGGTGGTTTTGTTTGACGTTTTCGTCTAATAAGAGTATTATTTATAAGGAATGTTGCACGTTGATAATATAGAGAAATCAAAGGAAATTTGGTAATACTACACTACAAAAAGCCGGCTTTGTGAACTCTGGATCCCAGACACTTAAGGTCCAAGAAATGGAGCCTTTTCCTCTGCTCTATTTCCATGGGCAGAGAGGAAGAGAAAGCTGACAAGTTTGCTGTGCCCAGACAGAAAAGGAAATCTCGTGTGGTTGATATTCACATAGATTAGGACCAACAGATTTTGGTCCTAGTTTTGAACAGAATGCCTACTTTTAAAACTCTTCGTTTGCTTTTACTTTATACTTATCAGAGCGATTTTAATGTCAATGTAGTTCTTTTGCAGTTTTTGATTGCCTAAAGAACTACAGGGGAAGAAATGGAGAGCAGGAAATTACAGTAATCGCTAGTGTCTTTGGAAATTTTACGCCTTAATAGACATAGTTCTTTTTACCTTTATCATTGTTGTAATCAGCCTCAGTTCAGTTCAGTTGCTCAGTCGTGTCCAACTCTCTGCGACCCCGTGAATCGCAGCACGACAGGCCTTCCTGTCCATCACCAACTCCCGGAGTTCACTCAGATTCATGTCCATCGAGTCAGTGATGCCATCTAGCCATCTCATCCTCTGTCGTCCCTTTCTCCTCCTGCCCCCAATCCCTCCCAGCATCAGAGTCTTTTCCCATGAGTCAGCTCTTCTGAGGTGGCCAAAGTACTGGAGTTTCAGCTTTAGCATCAGTACTTCCAAAGAAATCCCAGGGCTGATCTCCTTCAGAATAGACTGATTGGATCTCCTTGCAGTCCAAGGGACTCTCAAGGGTCTTCTCCAACACCACAGTTCAAAAGCATCAATTCTTTGGCACTCAGCCTTCTTCCCAGTCCAACTCTCACATCCATACATGACCACTGGGAAAACCATAGCCTTGACTAGATGGACCGTTGTTGGCAAAGGAATGTCTCTGCTTTTCAATATGCTATCTAGGTTGGTCATAACTTTTCTTCCAAGGAGTAAACGTCTTTTAATTTCACGGCTGCAGTCACCATCTGCAGTGATTTTGGAGCCAAAAAAAATAAAGTCTGACACTGTTTCCACTGTTTCCCCATCTATTTCCCATGAAGTGATGGGACCAGATGCCATGATCTTCGTTTTCTGAATGTTGGGCTTTAAGCCAACTTTTTGACTCTCCACTTTCACTTTCATCAAGAGGCTTTTAGTTCCTCTTCACTTTCTGCCATAAGGGTGGTGTCATCTGCATAATCTGAGGCTATGGATATTTCTCCCAGCAATCTTGATTCCAGCTTCTGCTTCTTCCAGCCTAGCATTTCTCATGATGTACTCTGCATAGAAGTTAAATAAGCAGGGTGACAATATACAGCCTTGACGTATCCTTTTCCTATTTGGGACCAGCCTGTTGTTGTTCCATGTCCAGTTCTAACTGTTGCTTCCTGACCTGCGTACAGGTTTCTCAAGAGGCAGGTCAGGTGGTCTGGTATTCCCATCTCTTTCAGAATTTTCCACAGTTTACTGTGATCCACACAATCAAAGGCTTTGGCATAGTCAATAAAGCAGAAATAGATGTTTTTCTGGAACTCTGTTGCTTTTTCCATGATCCAGTGGATGTTGGCAATTTGATCTCTGGTTCCTCTGCCTTTTCTAAAACCAGCTTGAACATCAGGGAGTTCACGGTTCACGTATTGCTGAAGCCTGGCTTGGAGAATTTTGAGCATTACTTTACTCGCATGTGAGATGAGTGCAGTTGTGCAGTAGTTTGAGCATTCTTTGGCATTGCCTTTCTTTGGGACTGGAATGAAAACTGAACTTTTCCAGTCCTATGTAATCAGCCTAGTTTGTTTTAATTTGAAATAACTTGTCTAAATTTTCCTGTGATTAAAATGTAGTGCAATGCTGTAGGATCTTAAGAGAATCACAGAAATATGTTACTTACTGCTTACGGCATTTTCCCCCTGTCTTAGTGTGTTTGTTTGGTTAGGTCTTGGGAGTGGTCAAATAGTGAGTTTTATGTAGATAATTGCAGTGATTATATGTGTTTGGGAAACAGCAGAGGCATGTTATTGTAATCATAGTTATATCAGCTTTTAAAAAAATATGCAGTTGGTGAATTTGGCTTGAATTATGTTATTGAATTAAAATATATATTGACAATCTATATATAAAAAACTGTATTAACTAAGTATTATGTGAATACAGAGGACTTTTAGGCATAGACATTGCCATTGAGAAATTGATAGTTCTAATTAGGTGGTGGTTTAGTCGCTATGTCGTGTCAGGCTCTTGTGACCCTGTGGACTCTAGCCTGCCAGACTCCTCTGTTCACGGGATTCTCCAGGCGAGAATACTGGAATGGGTTGCCATTTCCTTCTGCAGGGGATCTTCCTGACCCAGGGATCAAACCTGGGTCTCCTGCCTTTCATGCAGATTCTTTGCCAACTGAGCTGTGAGGGAAGATGACAGGTCTAGTTAGGGGAGTATGTAGAAGAGTGGTAAACTTGAAGGGATCATAGCTGATGCCAGGGTGTTTGACAAGCACAAGGTGAGTGCCAACATCACATGCCAGCAGAGTTTGAAAGGTAAATTTTGTGTGCTTTGTGGCAGCAGAAGCTTTGTATTTGACATCTGACCTGTGTATGAAGAGGCTAGATCTTAAGAGTTTGAGGTATTAGGGGCATGCTTGTCTATAGAGAAAAGATACAGTAACAGAAAAAGGAAAATATTAGGTTACATCAGATTGGTTCAGATCATTTCAGTCTATGAGGAACAAACCCTCTGTGATGCAGCTTTTCATGTTTTTATTTTTTGATTAGATTGTGCAGTGAATCTTTCAGTAACAGAAACTGGGCGGTGTAGACAAGATGGTTTAGGAAGATGAACAGTTGGTGCCATTAATGCATGTTCACTGAGTAGTTTTGTGGAAAAAAGAGGTAGATTATTAATATCTGGGCTTGGTGATTTAAAAAAATTTATTGTCATTTATAAAACTTTTCAAAGCTGAATGTCAACTTGTTCTTCTGACCAGTCCTTTGAAAATCTAATGTCTCTCCCCACCCAGAAGTTTGGCACATTTGGAGGTATTTTGACGTTTTTCTGTCCTTCCACCTTAGAATTTAAATGGAAATAGTCCATTTTGGTTTTCATTTCCAATACAAATTCATTGTACCCTTGAAACGTATAGCAGAACTAAAGTGCCCCTACTTCCTATCAAATATCAAGCCTGTGATACTGATACAACAGACATTCGGCAGTAGTTTCAAAGTTTCTTTCATGTGTTAGGGCAACATGCTGTGCATTCAGTTTATACATTATTGTTCAGTTCAGCCTGGCATCTTAGAAAAACAGCTACTTATGTCTTCTATCTCCTGTCCTAACTGCTTAGGGAAGTTCCTGAATGCTTATGGCTTTTAAATGACATTTTAAAAAAAGAAAACTGATTGACTGAATGGTTTTTCAGTTTTTGGTGGGCACACCATGTGGCATGCAGGATCTTAGTTCCCTTACCAGGGATTAATCCCATACCTCCTGCACTGGAAGTGCAGTCTTAACCACTGGACCAGCAGTGGGTGGTGGCTGTTCAGTTGCTAAGTCATGTCTGACTCTTAGCAACCTTCAGAATTAACATCATGAACGAGAAGCAGGTAGACACCATGTACTGCTAGATGTTATATTTCAAGAACATATCACCTATGTAATATTCCAACCAGGGAAGATTAACCTGGTTCTAACCATGAGGAAATATCAGACAAATCCAAATGAGGAACATTCTGGGAGAGAGTTGGTCTTCCTTGGTGTCTCAGACTGGAAAGAAATCTGCCTGCAATGCAGAAGAAGCAGGACACCTGGGTTTGATCCCTGAGTCAGGAAGATCCCCTGGAGAAAGGAATGGCAACCCATCCAGTATTCATGCCTGGAGAATCCTCATGGACAAAGGAACCTGGTGGGCTACAGTCCATGGGGTTGCAAAGAATTGGACACAACTGAGCGACTAACACTTTTCACTTTTACATGTCATGAGAGTCTTCATGAGGGAATGAAGACCCAAAGAAACCATTAAACCTGTGTATTTTTACACCGAGTTTGGTGCAGAGTCGTGGGAAGATATGTATGGTAAAGGGTATGAGATAAGTATGTATAATAAACCAGGGGAAAACGTGCAAGTCCTATTTGTTTAGGTTCTTCTGAGTCTTCTTATCTTTGAAGATAAGGGTGCTCCCTTCCTCCCAGTATAGGAAGGGCATTTCTCACTGGAGGGTTTGATGACTTGTTTCAGGGGACAAGGGCAAGGAGTATGGGGCTGTGGCTGGGGGTGATAGAGATCAGAAAGAGAACTTCCTGCTTATGCTGTATGCTCAGTCTCCTTCAGCTTAACTTAGTCAGTATGCCAGGGTGCTGTATCTTGTGGTAGCATGTCCTAAACCCCATCATAATTCTTTAAGTTACATGACATAATTGAAAAAAATCCTCTATGTTATTCAAAATATGAAAAAAATGAACTTGAAAAACCTAGCTCTTGTTTCTTCTTTACGTCTAATTCATGCCATTTCCCTGTCATTTAGTTTTTTGGTTGCTGTTTTCTAATTTCTTTAACTATAAAATAGTAATAACAATAGAGGCCGCAAAAGATAGTCGTGAGATTTGTAAATCATTTTGATAAAAATTGTCTCTAGAGTGCACTTCTGATTTTTTATTGTAAAAAAAATACTGGGTTATACAAAATATTAATATGGAAATAATTCATATTATTATCTGAAGTAATTGTCTTGATATGAAAAGCTGCTTTAGTATCAAAGGGAGTTATAGTATACAATTATACATATTACTACAGGTATTTTAATCACACCGTCAGGGTATTAGAAATATTAATAAGTCAGAATTAAAATAGAAAGCCTAAGCAGTCAGATTTTTGGAAAATTAATGACTGAACAGTACATAATATATATGGTGTATAGTCAGTGCTTTAAATCCTTACTTTAAAGAATTACATTATACACAGATGTGTTTTATAAATAATTCAGACTAATTTAGATGTATATATAATGAAAAGTCATTAAAGGGTCTCTTTCATCAAAGATTACCTTTGTCAGTGATTTGGTATACAAATTATCATTTTCCAGCTCAAGGCATATACCTTAATGTTTTAAGGTACTTACTGGTGGTATTCAGTACATTTTATGTGCCAGTTTTTTTTAAATCAAGAAAGGAGAGCACAGAGGAACAGCCTTTATGTTCATCATTCTAAATTGTTCTGCTACCATTTTTTTTAAGGAATAAAACAAAATTAAAGTCTCTACTATATACTCAGAATAATAGAAATATAAATATTCTATGCATTTAAAAAATTCACAGAAGTTACATTACTCTATTTATATCTTATTTCAACTTGTTTTTTCCATTTGATAGCTATTTGTAGTTGATGTATCCAGAGTTTGTTCATTCTAAGTATTTAAATAATACATATTTTAAAAATGCTTATTTTAAAGATGAAATATTTAGGTTTGTGCATTGGGAAAACTCAGATTAACTGCCTTCTGAAAAAATAAGTTCCTGAGATTTCCTTTTAGCAAACTTTTGAAACACAGATAACATGACTTCCTGTCTCTCAGTTTCCTGTATCCATGACAACCTGTGTTTTACACACTGAGTGTGGAGGAACTAATGTGAAGAGTGGTGTTTCCTGAGCAAATTGTGACTTAAAAAAAAAAAAAAAGGTGGAGGGGTGGAGGTCAACAGCGCCACAAAAGAAATGCAGCCTAGAAATGTCGTTCTTCAGATTTATAAAGAAAACCGTTGCTTGAATCAGCCGAGTGTTAATAATATGAATTTCCTGTTCTTGGTAAGATTATTTATTTAAATATGAACTTTTAGTTGAAACAAGATATAATTCAATTTGTAAAAATCTATAGTTTAAAGAGAGTTTAATTGTTCTGTACTGAATTTGTATTTTCGAAAATTATGTTGTTAAATTGATAGTAGACTTAAAGTTGATGAAGGGCATGTTTATATCCAAGATCTTTATCTCCGCATCATCATTTGTCAGTTTTGTTATAGTCAGTTTTAATATTTTAGGTTAACTTAGCAAACATTTTATTTTGCAGTTCATTTAATTTGATTATCATTTTGTTAAACAGTGAGTTAATGGCCTAGAGGTGCTAATAATTCTAGAACATATTTCAAACTTACTATTTTATGCTATCACTGTAGTATGATTTATGATATATAGTATTATGGCTAATCCTAATAAAATAAGGTATAGAATTTCTAGTACTATAAAGCTTTCAGTTAAAGAACTTTTTGATAATTTAAAGTTTTACCTTTTCTTTTTGTAGCCAATTTTGATATGAACAGAGAAACCAAGAACAGGGCTATGTGTGGAGTACGTTTTTCTCTGCCTTGTCTACGACTGTTTCTACTTGTTACCTGTTATCTTGTATTATTATTCCATAAAGAGATTCTTGGATGTTCGTCTGTTTGCCAGCTCTGCACTGGGAGACAAATTAACTGCCGTAACTTAGGCCTTTCAAGTATTCCTAAGAATTTCCCTGAAAGTACAGTTTTTCTGTATCTGACTGGAAATAATATATCTCATATAAATGAAAGTGAATTAACGGGACTTCATTCTCTTGTAGCGTTGCATTTAGATAATTCTAGCATTGTCTATGTATATCCAAAAGCTTTTGTTCATTTGAGGCATTTGTATTTTCTGTATCTGAATAATAATTTTATAAAACGCTTGGATCCTGGAATATTTGAGGGACTTTCCAATCTTCGTAATTTATATTTACAGTCTAATCAAGTATCTTTTGTTCCAAGAGGAGTGTTTCGTGATCTGGTTTCAGTTCAGTACTTAAATCTGCAAAGAAATCGCCTCACTGTCCTCGGGAGTGGTACCTTTGTTGGTATGATTGCTCTTCGGATACTTGATTTGTCAAACAATAAAATTTTGAGAATATCAGACTCAGGCTTTCAGCACCTTGGAAACCTGGATTGTTTGTATCTAGAAGGTAATAATTTAACAAAAGTACCATCAAATACTTTTGAAGTACTTAAGAGTCTTAAAAGACTTTCTTTGTCTCATAACCATATTGAAACAATACAGCCCTTTGCATTTAAAGGGCTTGTCAATTTGGAGTATCTCCTTCTGAAAAATTCAAGAATTAAAAATGTTACTAAGGATGGATTTAGTGGAATTAGTAACCTTAAACATTTGATTTTAAGTCATAATGATTTAGAAAATTTAAATTCTGACACATTTAGCTTGTTAAAAAATTTAATTTACCTTAGGTTAGATAGAAACAGAATAATCAGCATTGATAAGAATACATTTGAAAACATGGGAGCATCTTTGAAGATTCTTAACCTGTCATTTAATAATCTTACAGACTTACATCCAAGGGTCCTTAAGCCATTGTCTTCACTGATTCATCTTCAGGCAGATTCTAATCCTTGGGAATGTAGCTGCAGACTATTGAGTCTTCGTGACTGGTTAGCATCTTCAGCCATTACTCTAAACATCTTTTGTCAGAATCCCCCATCCATGCGCGGCAGAGCACTGCATTATGTTAAATGGACTGACTTTACAAATTGTGTTACATCTTCTGCAAACGTATCCAGAACTTGGGCTATAACATCTCTTCATATTTACCACAAGACCACTACGTTAATGATGGCCTGGCATAAAATAACCACAAATGGGAAACGTTCGGAAAACACTGAGAGCGTTACTTTCGGGGAACGAATTCGTACGTCACCTGCCAGTAGATTTTTTCAAGAGAATACTTTTGGTAACCCATTACAGACCACTGCGATGTTACCTGTGCAAATACAGCGTACTTCTCCTGTTAACTTGAACTTGGAAAAAAACAGTGCTCTACCGATTGATGCTGCTTCAGTATCAGGGAAAACATCTCCGATTTGTACACAAGAAGTTGAAAAGCTGAATGAGGCTTTTGACATTTTGCTAGCTTTTTTTATTTTAGCCTGTGTTTTAATTGTTTTTTTGATCTACAAAGTTGTTCAATTTAAACAAAAACTAAAGGCACCAGAAAACTCAGGGGAAAATAGACTTGAATACTATAGCTTTTATCAGTCAGCAAGGTATAATGTAACAGCTTCAATTTGTAACACTTCCCCAAATTCTGTAGAAAGCCCTGGTTTGGAGCAGATTCAACTTCATAAACAAATTGTTCCTGAAAGTGAGGCACAGGTCATTCTCTTTGAACATTCTGCCTTATAATTCAATTAAATAATGGGCTGTAAGAAAACCTCAGTGTCATGGACATGAATAAAACTGAAACATCCTTATAGAATTATAGACTTTATTTGGGTATATAATGATTTTTGTGAGCTTAGTATTAATAAATACAGGTTTTTAATAATTTGTGAATACTGTATTCATTCCGTAAATATTATCTTTGATAGGCACTATATCAAGTAATAATAATAGCTAACATTTCTGTGTACCAAGCACTATGTTAAATACTTTACATATAACACTGAATCCTTAAAAAGCCTATAAGGTAATAATATCTGTGTTTTATAGATAGGGAAACCTAGGCAGAGTGAGGTAAGAAACTGTCCCAAATTCCAGAGTGCATGCTTTTAATTTTCTGCTGTCCTGCTGCCTGGGTGCTAGGGTTATAATTGTGAACAGCATGGACATGGTTCCTATTTTTGGTAGAGCTTGAAATGTTGAGGAGGACACATAGGGTTATTGTACAGTATGGTAAGTACTGCATTTGAAGGTACTGTTTTGTATAACATATATGGAGACGAGAGAAGGCTCTATAAGAAGAGGGACATTGAAACTGGCATGCAAAGAATAAGTAGACATTAGCCTAGAGAAGAGAGCTGAGTAGCAGGTAGAGATAACATTGTATCAGAAGGGTTGAAAAAATAGAATACTGCTTTCAGGAACTAAAATTCACTCCATCTGGAGTTGTGAATAGTATTGAGATCTGCAGCTAGAGAGAAAACTCAGATGATGAAGGGTATTGTAATTTCATATTTTTCCCTGGGGCAGCAGGGGGCCATGGAAGGATCTTAAGCAATGGTAAGAGTAGCAAATGCTATTGTTTGGTGACACATTCAGTGCTCTTTTAAACATTTAGCATTTGGCAAATACAAACTGAAAGTGCACTGTTTCTGGAAGTAACAAGACTAGATCCAGGATTAATCTAAATCATTGATCCAGGGGAGAGATGCTGGAGGCCTGGACCAGGGTATTGGCAGAGAGGATGGATGGATTCTAGATAGATGGATTCTAGGTGCCTTGGTGATTGGCTGAGGAGTAGCAGAGGAGGGAGAAATCGTAGGTTAGGTTTTTGGGAAACATTTGCCTTAAGATTATAGGCAATGTTCTAGAAAACTTCTGTTCATTTATAAACCACGTACAGAACGAAATAGACCTGTTTGAGTCACCACTTAGGTCAAGAAATAGAACATTCAAATAGAACATATACGTGGACTATTCTTAAACTTTAGGATTATAGAGATAGCCAAGTGTTTAAGCTTTAAGGTGGAGGGGACCCATATGTAATTAGGACATTTTTACTCCATTATCTTACCCACAGCACAACGAAAACAGCAAAGTTTGTCATGTCTGTTTTTAGGGGTTGTGAAAATGGCAGGGGAGGGGGGAAGGGGGAAAGCCTGAAAACCTTTTCCAAGGCTCTGAAAATCGGCTTTGATGTTAGGACTTCCTACCCACCAAGTTGACTGCGCATGTACTTCCCCCCATCCTGTTGCCCTTCTTGTTCTTCCCACTTTGCTTGTCTTCTGTTACTAGGCCAGACTGAAAAAGATATGCGTGGGCTTGTAATGTGTTGTGCTGCTCTGGACTAAGAGTAAAGAGAAAGGGGTAGGTGAAACCAAAGAGAAGGTGGTTCTCTTTACCAGTTAGACTTTGTTTATATGCATCACCCCCTGAATAATAATAATTTTTTTTTCTCCTTAGAAGGCCTGTCTCATTTCTCATTAAAACTTGTACTTTTCTTTTCTGTTACTGGACTTACTGATGAGGCCTTAGGTGGGTGGGGAGGGATATGAATCAGTTGTTTCATTATTATCTAGAGTGTTAATGATATCACAGTTAGGGAGCACTATTAACAGGATAATGGGCCCACTTTTTTCAGTATTACACCATCTCAAGTATAGTTTTTAAAGACATAATGGTGAGGTCATGTGTCCAACCCCATAATTATCAAATCTATTCAATTCTTTTATGTTACTTTGAAAAAAATTTAAAAAAAAGAAAAACACAAGAACCAGTTTATCAAGTGATTCCTGTAAGCACTGAAAACAAGTCTTGGTTAGGTTTTTTCACCCTAATGTCTTTTCCAAACGGTTCTATACCACTCATTGATCATCTCCTTTTTATGGAACTTTAGTGTATCTTCATTGAACAGTATTTCTTAAAGCATAGTCTTCCTGTTGAAAATCATGTAAAATGGCAGTTTCTTCCCATCCCACTGCACACAGATCATTGTAGCTATTTCTTACTGTCTTAGAACAGCTTGCTTTTTCCCGCCACCTCTCTGCACTCATTAAAAAAAGAGTTAATTGGAAGAATGGTTTATAATATGAGCTTCCCAGGTGGCACTAGGGGTAAAAAAAAAATCTGCCTACCAGTGTGGGAGATGCAAGAGACGTGGGTTTGATCACTGGGTTTGGAAGATCCCCTGGAGTAGGGAATATTCTTGCCTGGAAAATTCCATGGACAGAGGAGCCTGGAGGGCTACAGTCCACGGGGTCACATAGAGTCAGACACGACTGAGCATACACACATACAACGGGAGAATGGTTTATAATACGAAAGACTTTGTAAGGATAATTGTTGGGTATAAACTTTTATTTTTAAATAACTTAGTGAATTTCCCCATGAATTTTTTTATTCTATTTCCTTGCTAACATTTGTCAATGGTCACTTTTCATGTGACCATGAAGAGAATTAACTGTGTAGAAAGATGTTTGTTTCCATTTAAGTGACAGAAATATTTTCAGCCTAGGTCCTTGAAAATAGAGGAGAGGGTACCTGATTTTAGTGTAAATGGTGTGATAGGAATTCTGGAATAAGACCGACATACAAGGGCTTTTTCCTTTTTTTTATTTCAATAAACTGTTCTTTACTTAGACTTGTTAATATAAGCAGAAAAGTATACCTTAGAGAATATTTTATTTGGTTGTGGCTTAAAAATGTATTTATTTTCTTACATTACCCTAAGTTCATCCACCCTCTAACTTAGGATTTAATGTGAGTTCAAATATGATTAGGTACAGTGTACAAGTTGTGATCTAGTTAGAGCAGAGAAAATTTTAAAGTGACTAAAATTCTGGTTTCTTTCTAGAGCTTGCTACTATGAAGAACTTAAATCATCAACTTTAGGTTATAAAACTGTTCAGAACAGGTTATTTAAAATTTTGTGTTCTTGTAAATGTTGTGTTCCTGAATACCTGTTTTTCTCCAGGGCCCAAATGGATGAAGATGTGATGTTAAGTATGTAAATTTCTCACACTGAGAAGTTATTTAAGACACATGGTCTATGATGATGAATCAGTGCTCACTAGAAAATTACTAATAAAAGTTGGACAAATGAAAAGAAACTAGAGTCCTGTTCACATTTAATCTATTACTTATTGTTTGGGTAACCAGATGAATATTAGAATTTTTTTTGATTTGTGCCTTTGGGATTAAGAATTTTGCATTATCTTTCTAGGGGCGTTTTCTTTTCTGAACACCTGTTGTTGAGTGTGTAATGATACAAAAGGACAGAAATAGTTTTAAGCCACCATGATTTTTTTAAGTTGGGTGAAAAGCACAAGAAAGAAGGATTTTTTTTCTTTAGTATTGTGCATAGGTTTCAAAAGTAAGGAAAAAATCACTTTCCATGAAGTTTCTGCAATTCACATATTCTGCAGGTACTTTTATATACCTGGAAAGTAACCTTAAAATGTCATACCTCTAGGAAATACTAAGATTAAGAGCTGTAGTTTCACTCCTGTGCATTTGACTAAAAAAGTTTACTAAAAGTGAAATTGTTTTCAATGATCAGGTGATTTTTACCTACTGAGTAAAATTTTTCATGCTCTCACCTATTTATTTAATGTTTATATATATATACATATATATATTATGTATATACACACATATATACAAAACAAGCAGATGTTTAAAAAGGCCTGCTTCCTTTCTGTAGTGTAGGTTAACTCTCATCTGTGCAAATAAATTAATGTATCAACCAAATATGTACAATAAGAAAAAAGTGATAAGTAAAAGAGAAGATTCCTAATACTTCTTGCCCTTCAGTTTTAATTTTATTGTCTTTTTTCATCCTTGAGGTTAAACATTCCTTGCATTATCTAAGATGAATGTTTCAGACCTAGGTTTCAATACAGCGACTTTCTGTTCTGTTTTCTGCCTCATATCTGGTGTAGATGAATCAGTTGTAATATATTATCTACAGCTTAGTTACCCATACTTATAATTTAAAAAAGAAATAAGTAAAAATAATATTGTTTATAAAACAAAGGAGGGCAGTTTTTGAGCTTTGGGGATCATAAATTCCCATGATTATTTATTCTGTATTCCCATGATGCATAATGTTACCCTAAGGGACTCCAACATCTTCCTGGCCCAGGGATCAGACTCACGTCTCTTGTGTCTCCTGCATTGGCAGGCGGATGCTTCCCTGGTGGCTCAGATGGTAAAGAATCTGTCTTCAGTATGAGAGGCCTGGGTTCAGTCCTGGGTTGGGAAGGTCCCCTGGAGAAGGGAGTGGCTACTGATTCCAGTATTCTTGCCTGGAGAATTCCATGGACAGAGAAGCCTGGTGGGCTACAGTCCATGGGGTCGCAGCGTCGGACATGACTGAGTGACTTAACATTTTCACTTTTCACTCTCCACTTAGGAAGCCCAAGTTAATTGATATGCTGGTATAAATCCACCTGCTTTTAATACTCAGTAAGCCAGTCTACTGAAGTCTGCTCATGGGACTACACTAAGATAAAGTTTTGGCTTTAATACTCAGCTATCAGGGTTTTTTTGTTTGTAAACTCCTGAATGTTGTTTTTCTACTGTGCTGTAGAAAACCTCAGTTTCCATATCCATGAATACAGAAGACCTCATGTACTATATCACTTTAGAGTATAAGGGACTTGAGCATCCGTGGATATCCAAGCACAGTTGTATAGACTAGCATGGAGTTTGGCTAATTCCGTCAGGGGCACTAGACGGCTGTGTTCTAGCATGTGAACTGCCACTCGTGGTACACACTGGTTTCAGAAAATTTCTAAAAGTACATGGTCTCCCCTGGCTACTTTTTACTTTGCCACGTTATACCTGACACTAGATGCGAATGGATTGATGTGAGCAGACTGCTATTAGGAGATGATACACTGAGAATTCCAATAATGTGTTACTCATAAGTCCAGTGTGTAGCACATATAAAAGGAAAAACTGAGCTTTTTTCATAAACAAAAATAGTATAATACCTAATTCTCGGCTTCTTGTGTTTAAAGAAATAATGTATATAAGATTATCTAAGTATAATGACTTTTCTCCTTCTCTCTCTTGTGCCAGACCCGTTGCTGTTTGATTCCTGGTTTATAGCTCTCATTTGATTGTTTCCGTTTTAGATGTCCAATTACATTTTAAAGCATGTAATTCAGAAGGATTGTATATTACAGAAAACAAGATTCTTAATTTATAAAATACAGCATAGAGAGATAATTGTGTGAATAAAATGGAAAGCAAATGCCTAATATTCAAAACTTCATATAGAATACTGTATAAAATTTTTACTTTAAATACTTCGTTTTAAAGTGTTACATTTTACATATTTGGAGGGAACATTTTTGTAGTACTTCAAAAAGGAGAAAAAGACGTTATAACTTCATAGTACTTCTTTTCTTTAAATATCTGTTCTGTATGCCAGGAAAGTACAAGCCTCTTCTAGCTTTTTTGTTACCCCATTCTTCTGGGGTTCTTTTCCCAAACTGCTTAATGAATGTTGCATCTTTCTGAGTGATTTTTTTGAATTTGAATGCTCTGAAGATACATAACTTCTCCTTTTGAAGTGAAGTGAAGTCGCTCAGTCGTGTCCAACTCTTTGCGACCCCATGGGCTGTAGCCTACCAGGCTCCTCTGTCCATGGGATTTTCCAGGCAATAGTCCTGGAGTGGATTGCCATTTCCTTCTCCAGGGGATCTTCCCAACCCAGGGATTGAACCCAGGTCTCCCACATTGTAGACAGATGCTTTACCATCTGAGCCATGATCCCCAAATATGGGCTTCCCAGGTGGTGCTAGTGATAAAGAATCTGCCTGCCAATGCAAATGATGAGGATTTGATCCCTGGGTTGGGAAGATCCCCTGGAGGAGGGCATGACAAGCCACTTCAGTATTCTTGCCTGGAAATCCCATGGACAAAGGAGCCTGGCAGGCTGCAGTCCATGGGGTCACAAAGAATTGAACGTGACTGAGCACACTCACACATACAAATATTGCATAGAATCTTTTTCTTCAGTACTTCTCTTCTAGAATTGACCCTTTTCATTCAAAGCCAAATTACATACCTTTCTACTCTGGGCCATAGTCATTTTCCCTCTTGAAATCCAAGCTTCACTCCCTCTGGTACCTAATAGACACTCCAGAGTGAGTATGGTGTCCCTCTATCTACTGGAATTAACCCTCCCCTCCCCTGGTGGCTCAGAGTGTAAAGCATCTGCCTGCTATGTGGGAGACCTGGGTTCAATCCCTTGTTCGGGAAGATTCCTTGCAGGAGGAATTGGCAACCCACCTTGGTACTTTTGCCTGGAAAAACCCATGGACGGAGAAACCTGGTAGGCTACGGTACATGGGGTCGCAGAGAGTCAGACACGACTGAGCGACTTCACTTGCACTTTTCACTTCTGCCAGCTAGATCTCTGCCTCTTGTGTCCTTTTCTGTGCAGCATGGGTCACACTTTAGTGAAAAAAAACGACAGACTGACTGAGGTTGCCTCACTTCAGTTCTTCGCCCCTACAAGACAGACGTCTGTCCAAACTTGTCTTGGTAGATCTAGAAATTCATCTGCAGGCAGGGGAGGGAGGAAAGGGGTTGAATCCGATGGTCACTTGACTGACTTCTGTAAGCCTGAGTAAGCCATGGGCCAGGACAAGGCTTTCTTCTGACTGGAGTGTGCAGGCAGGGTAGAGGGTGGACCTGTGTCCTCTGGCCTGTGTCCAGTCTGCTTCTGGGAATATCCTTATCCCACCTTCTGTCAGATTTTGGCACTTCTTTTTGTCAATCATTCACTAATTCTATTTTTTGGCTTTCTGTAAACCTCAGGTTCCTAAACCTGTTAGATTTCTGTCAGAACTTTTCAAGCTTTATTCTGGTTCCAGCAGTGTCAGCTAAATAGTCTCTTCATTTATGAGAAAGGGCTGAAGTTACTGCTTTGGCAGTAACCATGCAGTCCAAAGTTTATCTTGTCCGTGTTGCAGTTTGATTATCATAATCTGCTCTCAGCTCATACCATATATGTGCATATCTGAATTGAGGCCTGATTATGTAGAATTGTGTTATTTTCTAATTATGGCAAAGATATGTCTTCCTACCCTCTCCTCAGAAATGTGTGCCCATGCTGGTAGCTCCAGCAGTGATCAGTATGATTTATTGTTGTTTTAGTGGCCAAGTCATGTCCAACTCCTTTTGTGACCCCCATGGACTGCAGCCCACCAGGCTCCTCTGTCCATGTGATCTTCCAGGCAGTAATACTGGAATGGGTTGTTGTTTCCTTCTCCAAGGGATCTTCCCGACCCAGAAATAGAACCCCAGTCTCCTGCATTGACAGACAGATTCTTTTCCACTGAGCCACCTGGTAAGCCCGTGTGTGTGCATGTGTGTGTGTGTGTGTGTGTGTGTGTGTGTGTGTGTGTGTATTCTATTTCAGATTCTTCTCCACTGTAGATTTTGACAAGATACTGAATATAGTTTCCTATGCTATACAGTAGGTCCTTCTTGATAGTCTATTTCATATATACTAATATATATCTCTTAATCCCAAATTCCTAATTTATCCTCCCCCACCTTCCCTCTTTGGTATCCATAAATTTGTTTTCTATGTCTTTGAGTCTATTTGTTTCAGAAATAAGTTACTTTGTATCATTTTTTTAGATTTCACATATTAAGTGATATCATACAATATTTGTCTTTCTCTGTTTAGCTTACTTCACTTAATATGATAATCTCTCAGTCCGTCCATGTTGCTGGAAATGGTATTTCATTCTTTTTTATGCCTGAGCAGTATCCCAATGGAAAATTCTGAAAGAGATGGGAATACCAGACCACCTGACCTGCCTCTTGAGAAATCTGTATGTAGGTCAGGAAGCAGCAGTTAGAACTGGACATGGAACAACAGATTGGTTCCAAATAGGAAAAGGAGTATGTCAAGGCTGTATATTGTCACCCTGCTTATTTAACTTCTATGCAGAGTACCTCATGAGAAATGCTGGACTGGAAAAACACAAGCTGGAATCAAGATTGCCGGGAGAAATATCAATAACCTCAGATATGCAGATGACACCACCTTTATGGCAGAAAGTGAAGAGGAACTCAAAAGCTCCTTGATGAAAGTGAAAGAAGAGAGTGAAAAAGTTGGCTTAAAGCTCAACATTCAGAAAACGAAGATCATGGCATCCGGTCCCATCACTTCATGGGAAATAGATGGGGAAACAGTCGAAACAGTGTCAGACTTTATTTTTTGGGGCTCCAAAATCACTCGAGATGGTGACTGCAGCCATGAAATTTAAAGACGCTTCCTCCTTGGAAGAAAAGTTATGACCAACCTAGATAGTATATTCAAAAGCAGAGACATTACTTTGCCAACAAAGGTCCGTCTAGTCAAGGCTGTGGTTTTTCTAGTGGTCATGTATGGATGCGAGAGTTGGACGATGAAGAAAGATGAGCACCGAAGAATTGATGCTTTTGAACTGTGGTATTGGAGAAGACTCTTGAGTCCCTTAGACTGCAGGGAGATCCAACCAGTCCATTCTGAAGGAGATCAGCCCTGGGATTTCTTTGGAAGGAATGATGCTAAAGCTGAAACTCCAGTACTTTGGCCACCTCATGCAAAGAGTTGACTCATTGGAAAAGACTGTGATGCTGGGAGGGATTGGGGGCAGGAGGAGAAGGGGACGAGAGAGGATGAGATGGCTGGATGGCATCACTGATTCGATGGATGTGAGTCTGAGTGAACTCCGGGAGTTGGTGATGGACAGGGAGGCCTGGAGTGCTGGGATTCATGGGGTCGCAAAGAGTCGGACATGACTGAGCGACCAAACTGAACTGAGTATCTCAATGTGTGTATATGTGTATGCGTGTATATAAACCTCATCTTTATCCATTCATCTGCAGATGGATATTTAGTTTCCTTATTTTGGCTGTTGTAAATTATGTTGCTTGGAACTTTGTGGAACTTGTATTTTTTTGAATTAGAGTTTTCATCTTTTCTGGGTTTATGCCCAGAGTGGGATTGCTGGATCACAGTGGTAACTCCATTTTCTGTTTTTTAAGGAACATTCATTCTGTTCTCCATGGTGGATGCACCAAGTTACATTCCCACCAACAGTGTAGGGGGGTTCCTTTTCCTCTACATCCTCTCCAGCATTTCTTATTTGTACACTTTTTGATGATGGCCATTCTGAATGGTATGAGGGGATACCTGATTGTAGTTTTGATTTGCATTTCTCTAATAATTAGCAGTGCTGAGCATCTTTTCATGTGCCTACTGGCTCCAATACCTTTTTCTAAGCTGTTTCTCACTGAACCACATAAGGCAGACTGTGTCTTTCTTTAGAGTGTTTTTTAGTTCTTTTTTTTCCCCACTTTATTATTTTTTTAAATTTGATTGTAACTGCTTTGTGCTGTATGCTAAATCGCTTCAGTTGTGTCTGATTCTTTGTGACCCCATGGGCTGTAGCCTGCCAGGCTCCTCTGTCCATGGAATTCTCCAGGCAAGAATACTGCATTGAGTTGCCATTGTCTTCTCCAAGGGATCTTCCCAACCCAGGGATTGAACCTACGTTTCTTGCATCTCTTGCACTAGTAGGCATGTTCTTTACCACTAGCGCCACCTGGGAAGCCCCTAACCCCTTACAATGTTGTGTTAGTCTCTGCTGTACACAGTGTGCAGCAGCTCTATGACCTAGAGGGGTGGCTGGGGGAGTGGAGAGAAGTCTTTTAGTTCTTATGTGAAGGATATATAGTGATATCAAAAATATATCTATTTCAATAAGCTGTTATATACACATTAAAATGTAAGAGTGATATCAACTTTTTATTATTTTGCCTATCTGTTGATTTAGTTCTCTAAAATCTGATCACACTTGAGAGTACAGACATACGATTTTGACTTTACAAAGGCAGGAACATTACCCAAACTGTGTTGACTTTGGGAACTACTTTACTGAATATTTAAAACTTAATTATGATTATTAATGCAGTATGAGAAACATAATATGTCCCATGCAGGAATGATACTATGAATTCTCTGGAGAAAAGAGTTAAATAATTTAAATTTTTTAATTATTTTAAAATTCAAATAGCATAATTTTGTGTACCGGTGGATGGTTATATACTTCTTTTTTAAAAGTCAAGCTTATTAAGGTATAGTTCACATAGAGTAAGACCTCTTATAAGCATACAGTTTTGACACCTCATGCGAAGAGTTGACTCATTGGAAAAGACTGTGATGCTGGGAGGGATTGGGGGCAGGAGGAGAAGGGGACGACCGAGGATGAGATGGCTGGATGGCATCACGGACTCGATGGACGTGAGTCTGAGTGAACTCCAGGAGATGGTGATGAACAGTGAGGCCTGGCGTCCTGTGATTCATGGGGTCGCAAAGAGTCGGACACGACTGAGCGACTGAACTGAACTGAACTGAACACAGTATGTAACAGTGCCACACTCAAGGCACAGGATGTAACCATCACCCCAAAAGTTCCCTGTGGTCCCTTTGCCTGGCAACCACTGATGATGTAATTTTGCCTTTCCAGAAAGCCACATACATAAATGAAGTCATGCGGTACATAGCCTTTCAAATCTGTTTTTCTTAGCATAGTGTTTTTTGAGATTTTTTCCAACTTGTTGCATGTATCTCTGTTTCCTTTTATGGCTGATTATTCTGTTGGATAAGTGACCCACAGTTTATCCATTTGTTAGTTGGTGGACATTTGGATCATTTGTAGTTTGGGGTTATGAATAAAGCTACTATAAGTATTCACATGCAGTTCTGAGAATACTTGTTTTGGTCTTGGGTAAATACCTAGGAATGAGATTGCTTACATGTATGGAATGTTTAACTTTATAAAAATTGCGAATGTTTTTTTCCAAAGTGGATGTTTATTCTTACTGGCACTGTATGAGAGGTCCTATTATTACTCACTCTTGCCAGCACTTGGTATTATCAGTCTTCATTGTTTTACTTTTTATTAAAATCTCATTACAGTTTTAATTTTTATTTCTTTGATGACCAATGAATGATATTGAGCATTTTTTCAAGTGCTCATATGCCAGTGGTATGTCTTACTTGGGGAAGTATCTATTCAAATTTTTGCCCTGTTTTTTAAATTTAATTATTTGTTTGAGTTTTCAGAGCCAGGCTCTTCATCAGATGTTTGTTTTACAGATATTTTTTCATAGTCTATGGCTTCAACATTTTATACCTTTATCTTTTTAATTATAACATTAACATAAGACTATAATAAAGTATGTTAAAGTATTTCTTTCCCATCTAATCTACCCACGTAAGTATTTAAGCATAGTGGTAATCTAGTGAAAGAAAATTTTAATGTGATATGCAAAGTACAATTTCTGCTTTAAGAAATATATTTTGAAAGTTTCATTTATACTTTCACACTAAAATTTATCTTCATGTTCAAGAGAATAGTTAGGGAGGAAAAAAAGCAATTGTCTGTTGAAATAATCCATTTCAACATGTTTTGCTCTTCTTGTATTCTAGTGTTATCCAGGATAAATTCTGTGGTATTATAAACATCTCAGTGGAGGGCCTACATGACGTCATGACCGAAGATCCTGAAACGGGAACTTACAAAGAGTAGGTGTATCATTTAATTAATTGCACTTGAACTTCGGTAATTAATTATGCCCTACATTATTTTTGTTTATCATAACCATATAAGCATCGTATGGCAGCTTTCAAATTTTGTCTTTATAATAAAGAAAACTTTTGTTATTTTGCTTGTAATATTGTTTCATCTTGAGATAAGCTAAATTTTTTTTATAGTGAAATTTTGAATTGGGGTTCTTTGGTCTAGTAGTCAGTCGTTTTATGTTTTGACATTAGGTTTTAAAAAAATATTGCAAGTGTAGTTTGTCATATAAATTCCCTTTTTAAGGTTTTTAAATTAATTTATTTTTAATTGAAGGATAATTGCTTTACAGTATTGTGTTGGTTTCTACATACATCAGCATGAATCAACCATAGGTATACGTGTGTCCTGTCCTTGAACCCCTCTCCCACCCCATCCCGCTAGGCATACCACCTTGAATACGCCTGATCTTGTCTTTCAGAATATTTTGAATATGTTGTTTTTTCGACTAACAGTGTTTCCTTGCCCTTCAGGCGAGTTATGGAGAAAAAGGGGAGTGGATTAGCATCCTATATTTGTATTTGACTGGTTGAAGCATCACTGGCACCTCTAAGATAGTAGAGGGTCACATGGTACTTGACTAGTTCCAAAAGAAATTTCAGTTGATCCTTGCACAGGGCAGATGGGGGTTTGGGGCTCCAACCCTCTTCACAGTTGAAACTCCAAATATAACTTTACAGTTGATCCTCTATGTCTGAATTTCTGTATCTGTCGATTCAACCAAGCCCAGATCGTGTAGTACTGTAATATGTGTAGCACTCTCATATGAGCTTATAGAAAAAAGTCTACACAATTCAAATCTGTGCTGTTCAAAGGTCAACTGTATCCTTCAGGAGCTTAGTTAAAATCATGTTATCAGGAATGCTGATAATCTCACATTTATCTGTTAATTTGAGTAAAATTTTTAATCATCATGTCCTTTCATAGTTAGTAGAATCATCACACCTTTCCTCTTAATACTGATATTAATAAAGGGAATATTTCATATAATGATAAGGAAGGCTTCATGAGATTCCAGACTGCTTGACTTCTCCTCAGTAATGTATTTAGCCTGTTTTCCTGGCTTGAGGTTGGCCATTCTAACAGGTGTGATATGATATGGTGGTTTGGGTTTCCATCTCTCTGGTGATCGATGATGTTGAGATCTTTCCTCTGTCTGTTGGCCATCTGTATGTCTAATTTGGAAAAATGTCTATGCAGATCCTCTGACTGCTTTTTAATCAGATTGTTTGATTTTTTGGTATTGAGTTGAATCAGTTGATGTATTTTGGACCTTAACCCCTTATCAGATGCAAGATTTGTAAATATTTTCTTTCACTAAGTTGCCTTTTCCTTCTGTTGGTGGTTTCCTCTGCTGTACAGAAGTTTTTGGTTTGATGTAGTCCCACATGTTTGTTTTTGTTGCCTTTGTTTTCAGAGCAGATACAAAAAATCATCACCAAGACCAGTGTGAAAGAGCTAACCACTGTGTTTTTCTTGTTGGAGTTTTATTGTTTCAGGTCTTAAGTTCAAGTCTTTGATTCATTTTGCATTAATTTTTTGTGTTGAGTTTATCTTTTAGTTTTATCTTTTTGCATGAGTATCTTTTTAGTTAATAGAGCTCTTACTTTATTAAACCAGGAAAATATATAAATGATGCTTATAATTTGCCTTCTACTTGTCTTTGTTTAGACTGGATTCCCTTTTTTTCCTTAAATAATAATTGGTTTTAGGCACATTGAGAAATGAGGTTGACAACCTTTTGCCAAATTTGGGAATAAGGAAGAAAGGAGACTCATAAGTTGTGGTTTTATAGTTAGAGAGTACAAAAAATATTGCCATCAAGGATGTAATTTTTTTAGAAACAGAAATAAAATGTAGGCTTTTATAAGCATTTTCCCCCCTCTTGATATATTGACTCACCAGACAGCTTTTCATAATGGAATAGAGAATATCGGAAGCAGCCTTGGTTCCTTGACTCTGACTTATCCCCTCTGTATTATCCTAACTTGTGTTGGTCTCAGTGACCTCCTTGACGCCTCTCTCCAGTTAATCCTTCTGATCCATTCTGCTCCACTTCTTAAAATTAGAAGCCCAGTTTTGTATAGCATGAAGTTGATGGGACACTGTTCTTTGCTGATCTTCAGTTTACATTAATTGGCCTTTTCTCTTCCTCTCTAAATTCGTTCCCCTTTCCCAAATGTGCCATTTCCTTTGACTTGTAACATTTCTTCTCCTTGGCAGTTCATGCCCTCAGCATTGCCCTGTGTAGCAAATACCTACTTCTAGATTCCTTTCCATAATCTCAGTAAAAAGTCATTGCTTCCTTCTCTGCTTCTTGGTGGCTCAGATGGTAAAGAATCTGCCTGCAGTGTAGGAAACCTGGGTTCGATCCCTGGGTTGGGAAGATTCTCTGGAGAAGGGCATGGCTACGCACACCAGTATTCTTGCCTGGGAAATCCCATGGACAGAGGAGCCTGGGGGGCTGCAGTTCATGGGGTCACAAAGAATCAGACAGGGCTAACAGGAGCGACTGACACTTTCACTTTCTGTTCCTTCATGGCACTTCGTCTATACTACGAACATACAACTGTTAGTTAGTTGGGTATATTCAGTTTAGTGGTCATAAGAGGATTTGAGGCAGTGAGTAAGAAAAGCACATGTTCTTTGTGACTGAAAACTATTAATATGGGACTGAAGGAATTTAAACAAGAAACCTTGAATGGAGAACATGCCATCCAGGTGTAAAACAGCCTTGACTTTACTACCTACCAGGACAAAGACAAGCATTTTCCTGTTATCCTGTAGAAAGGAAGTAGGTGTATCAGGAGAGGGAGACCGTTTCTTGCCCTGAATCCAGAAGTGAGTTTTTGATAAGATCCTTTTGTGATGCTGATATAAGGGACTGTAAAAGGATTTTCAGCGGCAAGTAAGAGAAACCCCTGAGTCAGCTGACTTTAACAATAAGAAAATCATTATCTTTCTGACCCAGAGGGATGGTACGGGGAGGGAGGTGGGAGGGGGGTTCAGGATGGGGAATACGTGTACACCCATGGCAGATTCATGTTGATGTATGGCAAAACCAATACAGTATTGTAAAGTAATTAGCCTCCAATTAAAATAAATAAATTTATATTTTAAAAAATAAATAAAAAGTCTTTATCTTTCAAAACAATTGCAGGTAAGAGAGAGTTTCTCAGGTGGCGCTAGTGGTAAAGAACCCACCTCCCAATGCAGGAGACCTAAGAGACGCAGGTTTGATCCCTAGGTTGGGAAGATCCCCTGTAGGAGGGCATGGCAAGCCACTCCAGTATTCATGACTGGAGAATCCCATGGACAGAGGAGTCTGGAAGGCTACGGTCCATAGGATCACAAAGAGTCTGACACAGCTGAAGTGGCTTAGCACACATGGATGTGAGTGGGAGGCTCTTGGATTAGCTATTCGTGACCGCACAGTACCTTAAAGACCCAGTTCTTCCTACCCCATCCCCTCAACACTTTAGCTTCATATGCAGGCTACTTACCCTCGTTGTCAAAAAGTAGTTCTAGACATTACAGTTCATGACACTGCCGGTGCCAGACGAGTAGTCACCTTTTTCCTCATGTCATTTTAACATCATAGGACACCGTTCTAGAAGTCATTTCATCAGATTCCCCTCCATGTCTAATTGGCTAGAATTTCTTAAACATACTCATGTTGAAAGCAGTCATTGACCAGGGGAATAGGATTTCCTTGATTGCTTACTGAGCCATTAGCGTTGGGGCTCAGATCAGCTTTTTCTGAAGCATACGGTGGACATGAAACAGGAGGATAACTGACAAGTTCAGGGCTCTGTTGGAAAGGAGGACAGTTATACAGGCACCTAAGTGTCCACTGCAGAGACCAATGGAATAGCATCAGTTCTAGTTTTCTTTCTCCCTAAAAAGTGGGTTTCTATAGATTAAATAAAAGTTGTACCTTTAAGCCAGAAATAATAATTTCATATTGCATGCTAATACTGTTGGTTGTGTTTGGCTGGTTGGTTTCTTGTTGGGAAAGATTCTGAGTTAGCCAGCTAGAGTGCCTGGATGTATTTAGTGAATGAGTATAGAAAGTGAGGGGTGCCTGCCTATGCTTATATGTTAATTGTCCCTATTTTAAGCTCTTGTTATTGTAATTTTATTACAATTACTTTTATTGCACTCACAGCCCACATCGTTTAGCTTAGTAAAATTCTATTAACTTTCACCTTGCTTTTTGTGTAAAACATGATTCCCTATCTTTAATCATTTGACTTTTACTTGAAGATTTTTCTGCAGAAGAAAATTTCAGCTTTGGTCTTTTCAATTTTTTTTTTCACTTTCCACCTTTCAGAGACCCAAATGAATGCAATTTTCAGAATTGCAAAGTACAAATATCCTGCCCTCTGACAAAAATGTATATATTTATATCCAGAGTATACTTTGTTATTAATAAATCTTTAGGAAGGGGAGACGGAGAAGGCAATGGCAACCCACTCCAGTACTCTTGCCTGGAAAATCCCATGGACAGAGGAGCCTGGTAGGCTGCAGTCCATGGGGTCGCAAAGAGTCGGACACAACTGAGTGGCTTCACTTTCACTTTTTACTTTCATGCATTGGAGAAGGAAATGGCAACCCACTCCAGTATTCTTGCCTGGAGAATCCCAGGGATGGCGTAGCCTGGTGGGTTGCCATCTATGGGATCTCACAGAGTCGGACATGACTGAAGCGACTTAGCAGCACTTAGCAGCAGGGAAGGGAGAACAGAGAGCTTTTCACTGTACAAGTAAGTTAGCAGATTTTTGAAATGTAGTGAAAAAATTTTGATACAGTATAAAACTTGGTTCCATGGAGATCCAGATTCATCACGATTAAAATTAAAGTCTGCTGCAGACTTCAGAGAGCTAATGTGAAGGAGCTCCATCTTATTATTCAGTTCTAATACAAACTAGAATCGAAACTTTTCCTAGACTTTTCACTTTATTAAATACCTTTTGAGTTGAGATAATGTCATAATTTTCCAACTTTGTGCTCGAGTTATTTGGCCAAGTAGTTGACCATTGAACAATGCAGGGGTTAGGGGCATCCACCCTCCGTGAATGTGAAAACCCAAGGAAATCTTAGTTAGCCATCACCGACAGTCGTCTGGTTCCATGTCCTCAGATTCAACCAACCATGGATTGTGTAATGCTGTAGTATTTTTTTAATTAATTGCTTTTGGCTGTGCTAGGTCTTTATGGTGCATGCAGGCTTCCTCTAGTAGTGAGAGGGGCTACTCTTCATTGCTGTGTGTGGGCTGCTCATTGCGGGGGCTTCTCTTGCTGAGGAGCGTGGGCTCTTGCATGCCTGGGCTTCAGTAGTTGCAGCTTGCGGTCTCTAGAGCACGGGTTCAGTTGTGGGGTATGGCCTTAGTTGCTCTGCGGCATGTGGGATCTTTCCGGATCAGGGATCGAACCTATGTCCCCTGCATTTGCAGGCAGATTCCTAATCACTGGACTGCCAGGGAAGTCCCCGATAGTATTTATTATAGGAAAAAAAATCCATGTATAATTGGACTCCTGCAGTTCAAACTCGTGTTGTTGAAGAGTCAGCTGTACATCATGGTGGACAAAAGCATTGCAGCTCCAAAAGACTAAAGCCATGAAGTGAGTTAGAGATTGGGCTCTTGCTAGTTTTCAGGGTTTCCAATTTCCAGTTTCAGGTTCTTAGTATTTGATTCTATCAGGTGGACTGACTGGGTCAGAGACAGTTGTTTCAAAAATGAATTTTTTAATGACCGAGGATAAGAAGAAAAGGACATTCACGTGCCCTACAAGAGTGAGTCTGATCAAGTTTCTGGTTTCAGCACTTGTCCCTAACCCTGAATCGAAGGTTATTTATATAGCTAAGTCGAGAAATGCCCTTCACGTATACTTGCTACAAAACATAACAGAAAGCAAGCATTCTTTGCCACAGTTTTTTATTGGTTAAGAACTTAATGACTCTGATAAATTACTGAAGTCTGTTCTAAATTAGGAACAGTAAAGTTCATTCTTTTAACTTGATTCACTAGAGAGTATTCATTTTGTCTCCCTGGAACCAGTGTTGAATAGGAAGCTATTTTATCTCTGCTAATGTAAAGAGCAGTGATGCAGATAATCAAAATAAAATGGTCTGTAACTGCCCTGCAGTGCTATCAGGGACAAGTTCTTCATAGCATAGTAATGTCATTTGGAGCACAAAGTAGATTGTTACATAATTAATAGTGTTTTAAAGATGTTGCTGTTTAAATTATTGTTACTATTATGATGTTTCATACTATTATGACATGATGTTTCTAGATTATACAATAATCTAGACATATGAAGATTAATGGTAAAAGAAAAAGTATTAATTTTAATTTTAAGTGTTTCTAAGTATCATTTTTAGAAAGATTATAAAAGGTACACCTTGCTTTTGTCAAGTGGTTTATGGTTCAAAAGTTTCCTATAAATAAATGTCTTATGATTTATTACCTAAATATTCAAGCAAAATGCTCAATGCAAAAGGTATGTTATAGACCTTTTTTTATTTATTTAAAACTTTTTTTAAAAAATTGCAGCTGTATGTTAATGTCTCATCTTGAAGAACCAAAAGTAACAGAAGATGAAGAACCACCCACAGAACAGGATAAGAGGAAAAAGATGGTAAGTTACAAAAGTAGCTTCTAAAATCTGGGAAAATCATATATCATCATTATATTCTGGAGATTTGAAGATACTTGGTGGTCCATTCTTCCATCTATCAATCCATCTGTCGTCCATCCATCTATCCATCCCTTGTTGCAGAATCAATATAAAATAACTGATTTTGAAGGTTTGGGTGTACTTCTAAAACAGATAAATTGTATTCCCAGTGCAGGAAGTTGAGTTTAACTCTTGATCTGAAATAACTGTTTCTTGTCTTAGCAGAGGACTTACTCCTTTACTTATAAGAACCATGTGACACTCAAACCTTACTTAAATTGTAATGCTCATTCTTCTGCTTTGAGATTTATTAACATTTCCTTTTTCCCTGTTAGTTCATGGATCTTGTAATGAATTGTTTTTTGAAATATAAATCTTTATAAGAATGCCTTTAAATTAATGGCTAGATTGTTTTGAAAACCATAACTCTTACCATAAGAATCTGATAAGAAAAGAGTTATTTATAATCATAAATTTGTAAATACTTTGACACATGAATATAAAATAGGTACATAAATAAATTTTTTCTCCTTTTTCTCTTGGAATCTGCTCTAGTCTCCTGACCTTACCAGATATTAACTTCATTGTGTCTTCTGTCCTCATTTGCAATTGAGAACACCACCACTATCTACCTCAAAGGTAGAATAGATAAATTAATATATAAAATGATCATGAGATAATGCTGAGCACCTAATAGTTAATGTTGGGTATCATTATTTTAGTCTACTTGTGATATTCACCTCCTGAATTATCCCACATTAATCCTCAAGGGTTTCATCCTCAGTGTATAGCTGATACTGTACTGTTCTGACAGCTTTCTTTGAAACTGTGTTTGAGTTTAATCCATTTTATTTTGTTTTTATGCTAGGTGTCATCTCCTTAGTACTAGTGTAGAAGAAAGGGCAATATTCAAGAATTTGTAAAATCTGAATGCTGGTCCTGTTTGTGATGTTAAATTATGACCTTGAGCAAGTCACACCATCTCTTGAGAACTATTTTCTCTTCTGAGAAATGAGGGGAAAATTGGATTAGCAAATTCCAAGGGCAGTGAGCTAAAAAATTATTTGTGTGGGTTTTTTTTTTTTTTTTTTTTTAGCTCTTAATACTGTTCCTTTCCTTCCCCAATGTATAGAATCCCAGTGAAGTTTTCAGTTGTGAGTGTACCTCTGGAAATAATTCTCCTGTGAAATGAGACTGCTAAGTGGTATCCTAAATACATGAATAATGTATTTTCTGCGTTTAGAATGATGACAGCCTTTTGGTATAACATAATACTTTATCTTTCCTCTGGCTTTTTTAAACTTGACTATATCATTGATGTTGTGGAAAAATATGATAGCATTTTTCTTAAAAAGACTCTGTACTTGTAAACGAATGATAGGTATCCTGGTTCCTTTTAGTCATCAGCTTTTTGTATACTTTAATAACATGCTTAGTCTGGTTGGATCTACTTTTTGCGTATTGATCTGCTCAGATCTGTTTTTTATTACATATAGAGTGCTTCATAACATCATAGGGTAGTCATTTCAATTCTAACTATTTTGAATGTATGTGAAATACTATCTCAAAGGGTAGTATAAGAACATAGTTTTAGAAATAATCCTTAAAGGTTTTTGATTCAGTTTTGTTATATCCTAAATTTTATTTGAGAGCTCATTATTTTATCATTATTGTTTTATTTTAGGTAGTATTGATTTATAGAACAA
The DNA here is from genome assembly GCF_016772045.2 of Ovis aries. Lineage (NCBI taxonomy): Eukaryota > Metazoa > Chordata > Mammalia > Artiodactyla > Bovidae > Ovis > Ovis aries. Next base: position 16,968,804 of record NC_056069.1, on the reverse strand, counting down.
CTTTTATTTTTTAAAGTGATTTTATTTGAAATTAGTCTTCACAGTAGCTATTGGATGTAGATGTACATTGTCATTTCTGTTAAGATTTCTCGTGCCTTAGATTTAAAGCTTAGTCTTATGCTGTTAATATCAGCATTTATGATCATTGTGGGGATTTTGTATCTTAGCCTTGAATAAATATAAGTATGAATACAGGGCTAATTTTTCAATAACTTTTCAGTAACAAAATTAGTTTCAGTGTAGCTTCAAGGTTACAAAAATAAAATATGTATTTTTTCCCATAATTATATCATCTTTCTTGTACTGTGATGTTTTTAACATTAGAAATTTTTTGAGAACTAACTAGATGTATCTTGGTTGTAATTTCAAAGGGTAGTATTTGCTGGTAGATGGTCATGAATTACTGTTCAAAAGAAAAACCAGTCTAGCATCAAAGATTACCTTCATTTTAAAATGGAGTTTTTTATTTACTCAGAAGGAAACGTGTAGCTGCTTGATTCCAAGGTTACGTAATTGAATGTTTGATTTGCTGTCACTGTTGCCTTAAAGTGGTCCCTAAAATGTGGTGTCTTCATTTCAGTAGCTGCTTTGATAGAGCAAAGCAATGGTGATTGTAATTCAGAAAGATGGATAATTAGTATTATATCAAATGTGACAAATGATTTTCCATAAGTTTATGAAGATTCTCTATATTTCATCTTAAATAAGGATGAAATTTCCGTTCAGAAAAGCTATTAAGCATTCCAGCCTTTTGATTATTTGCTTTTTTAATCCAGCTCCCTCTGTACTTTCTGTTTTGGGGGAACTCATTCTGAGAAGATTGAACGTGGCTCAAGCGGCATTTCATTTCTAAGTTTCCTCTCTGTCCTGTCTGCTTCCGTAGTAGGACAGTGGTTTCATGATCTCTCTTCTATAAAGAATTTAGCTAACACACTAATGTTTTAAGTTGTTTGTAATTTCTTTTTTGTGAAATGCGACATACAAGCCACTTATAAGTTGAAACTTCTCAAATTGAAGTTTTGAGCATATTAATGCTTTCTGGCAACCTTATGGTACCTAAGAAAGCATTGTTAATGTAACATTTGATACAGTAAGTAGAGCTGTTTTGATCATTCTTTCCTGTTAAATATTTCTCAGTTTAAGCCCTAGAAATATTTTTATAATGTTTCTATAAAAATAATCTAGTTTTATGTATACTTAATAGATACTTTAATTGTTAATGAGGTATAAATAAGTTGAACATTATTAAAACTGTGCTAACATCTCACTTACTCGTGGTAGCACAAATAAAGCTCTGTCCAAGCATCATTCATATGTCTTCTGCTTTTGCTGTAGCCCAGCTAAGCAAATTGATGGCATGTTAGGTCTTGTTGCATCTTACTTGATAAGTTCATGACCAAATCCTAGGTCTTATGGTGAATATAGTAAATCTGAGCACACCTTGCGTACTGCCTTTGAGTGAGTATTGTCTACTTTGCTACTACTGCTGGTTCCGGGAGGGACAGAGGTGCTGTGTTCTGGGAATGGAATTTGTTTGAAAATCACAGCCTACAGGTAGCTGATATTTCTCCTTCTGAGAACAGACTGCCTCTTCCTCCACCTTTGCCTCTGCCTCCCACCCTCTTCTTCCTCTCCCTTCAACTTTCTTCCTCTCATCAGCTCTCCCTGAAAACTTGTTTGCCTACCTATGAAATATAGCAGTTTTCGTCAGACTTTTACTTACATGTATGGGATATACTGTTGGAGGGAAGGTTACCCTTTTCAGTTCCACAATGTTATTTTGTAAACCTTTAGTCCAAATATAACCTCAGTTAGGTGCTCTGTGGTGATGGTTTGTTGTGGGATGTTGTAAACTCTCCCTGAATTATTCTGATCACTGAGAACCATTAGGATCTTCCTTTTGGCTATCCCATTTGCCTCTAGAAAAACTCAACAGAACTAGTATAAAGACAGAATTATATTTGATTGTAACTATTTTGGTACTATCTTCTTCTTAATTAAATGTCAGTGCCCTGAATTGTGGGCTTCCTGGCTAGCTCAGCTGGTAAAGAATCCACCTGCAATGCAGGAGACCCTGGTTCGATTCCTGGGTTGGGAAGATCCCCTGGAGAAGGGATAGGCTACCCACTCCAGTATTCTTGGGCTTCCCTGGTGGCTCAGATGGTAAAGAATCTGCCTGCAATGCAGGAGACCCTGGTTTGATTCCTGGGTTGGGAAGATCCCCTGGAGGAGGGCATGGCAATGCACTCCGGTATTCTTGCCTGGAAAATTCCATGGACAGAGGAGCCTGGCAGGCTACAGTCCATGGGGTTGTAAAGAGTTAGACACGACTGAGCAATGAAACACAAGCAGAGCATCTTGAAATGCATGGTAAAAAGACATTTTTATTTTAGAAATAATATGAGATTAGTTCATTATCTTGTTATTCGTGGTTTTTAAACTGCTTTTGTGAATCCTTACCCTATCACATTTGGTAATTGAGGTAGCATACAATTGCTGAAAATGCTCTTTACTATTCAGCTTGCATGAAATGGCGCACTGGTTATGAACTTGGAGCTTTCTGCCTTTTCTCAACATGCCCAGTTTCATTTTCCCCTTTACTTCTCGTGCTACATCTCAACTTTATCTTCACTTGAAACTGATCCCATCCAAAATCCTGAACTCTGACATTTCTCTCTCATCACAACCTTTTCTTCTTCCTTACTAACTATTCCTTTTCTCCTGACAAATCTGCTTTGTCCCTTTATCTGAAACCTCATAATTCATTCTTGTTTTTGCAATCACTTTCCCAGCTTTTGGGCTTTCCTGGTGGCTTAGTGGTAAAGAATTCACCTGCCAATGCAAGAAGTGTGGGGTTCGATCCCTGGATCAGGAAGATCCTCTGAAAAGGGAAGTGGCAACCCGAGTATTCTTGCTTGGGAAGTCCCATGGACAGAGGAGCCTGGTGGGCTGCGATCCATGGGATCGTGGAATTGGACGCAGCTTAGCGACTGAACGTATATATGTATGTACCCAGCTTTTAACCTAGATTTCCTTGTTTTTCTGTAGTTTTTAAAGACACATTGTATAGAGAAGGAAAGAGATAAGGATGATGGCAAACTTGTCATTGGAAACAGTATAAGCGACCCAGTGGCAGTGCAGCATTTCTAAAGTAATAAAAGAAAAAAAGCATTTCTCTTATTCTCACATTACTAAAATAATCTTTTTTTTTTTTTTTTTGGCTGTGCCATGCTGCATGTAGAATCTTAATTACCTGACTAGGGATCAAACCCATGCCTCCTGTATTGGGAGCATGGAGTCTTAACCACTTGACTGCCATTTTTACTACTGAAAATAAAAATTGTTTTATTGAATCTCTACTTAATTTGTAAGTGTTGGTCACTCAGTCGTGTCCAACTCTCTGTGACTCCATAGACTGTAGCCTGCCAGGCTCCTCTGTCCATAGAATTCTTGTGAAGTCTTTTTGAAATTTTATTTTGATGACAATGGAAGATATCCTGTCTTCTGATTTTTCTTTATTCAACAAGATCTCTTTTGTATAGTTCTTCTGTGTATTCTTACCATCTCATCTTAATATCTTCTACTTCTGTTAGGTCCATACCATTTCTGTCCGTTATTGAGCCCATCTTTGCACGAAATGTTCCCTTGGTACCTCTGATTTTCTTGAAGAGATCTCTAGTCGTTCCCATTTTATTGTTTTCCTGTATTTCTTTGCATTGTTTACTTAGGAAGGCTTTCTTATCTCTCCTTGCTATTCTTTGAAACTCTGCATTCAGATGGGTATATCTTTCTTTTTCTCTTTTGCCTTTCCCTTCTCTTTTTCTCAGCTATTTATAAGGCCTCCTCAGATAACCATTTTGCTCTTTTGCATTTCTTTTTCTTGGGAATGGTTTTGATCACTGCCGTCTGTACAGTGTTACGAACCTCTGTCCATATATCTTCAGGCATCATGTCTATCAGATCTAATCCCTGAAATCTATTTGTCACTTCTACTGTATAATCATAAGGGATTTGATTTAGGTCATACCTGTATGGCCTAAATAGTGGCCTAAAATAGTGTTTTTCCCTACTTCCTTCAATTTAAATCTAAATTTTGCAATAAAGAGTTCATTATTAGAGCCACAGTCAGCTCCTGCTCTTATTTTTGCTGACTGTATAGAGCTTTTCCAGCAAAGATATAATCAATCTGATTTCAGTAGTTAGACAACTATCTCTCTATACCTCCACACAATGGCAATAAAGTAGCATCTTCAAAATGAACTATTTTTCTTTTGCATTTGTTTTTTATATTTGACTGGTATACTGCTGTTAATATATCCTTATCTTGATTTTTCGGTGATGCTAAGATGTAACCAAAACTGTCCTAGGACACATAACTTTACCTAAGGCCAGCTATATAAAAATACTAAGTATTTCAAAGTTGGATTGAACAAAACTTTTTTAACCAGTGAGAGCTCAAAGTCAATGTTAAATTTATCCCAAATCTTGAAATACGCTATTGCAGTGGTTAATTCAACTCTCACAGACTGTAGAGTTGCATGTGACATTAAAAATTCCAAGAGGATAGGAAATAATGACTTGAAATAATCCAACTGAGATGTAATAAAATCACAAATTGATAACCAGACATCCTCCTGAGATAGCAGTTTTTCCCTTGATGAAGCTAAAATGTTAATCAAAAAGTAGTCTGAGATCCAGAGGTTAAGATCTTTCACAGTAGGCTACATAATAGTAATCAAAAGACACTGCAAAAGACAATTCTATGGAAAATGCCCTTGGAAGTAAATGAAATGATGCTTCTAAGTTTTTGTTTTTAGTTAAGATTTCAGATTAATTGCCTGCTGACATCAGTATTGTTCTTGAGTATTAAAAAACTCATTTGTATTGAGTTTTTTAATTTTAATGAGGCAGCCTCATTATTCATTATTTACTTGCAAAGAGTCTGATATGACTGAGTGACTGAACAACAACAAATTGAATTGTTGCTAAAAACCTTAGGAAAAGTTCAGTAATTTGCCACTCTTCACTGGGAAACTTGGCGATTTGGTATTGACTCAGAGAAGGCAATGGCACCCCCACTCCAGTACTGCCTGGAAAATCCCATGGGCGGAGGAGCCTGGTAGGCTGCAGTCCATGGGGTCGCTAAGAGTCGGACACGGCTGAGCGACTTCACTTTCACTTTTCACTTTCATGCATTGGAGAAGGAAATGGCAACCCACTCCAGTGTTCTTGCCTGGAGAATCCCAGGGACAGAGGAGCCTGGTGGGCTTCTGTCTATGGGGTCGCACAGAGTCAGACATGACTGAAGTGACTTAGCAGTAGCAGTGTATATAAAGAAGATACAAGAGACATGGGTTTGATCCCTAGGTTGGGAAGATCCCCTGGAGGAGGAAATAGCAACCCACTCCGATATTCTTGCCTGGATAACCTCATGAACACAGGAGCCTGGCAGACTGTAGTCCTTGGGGTTACACAGAGTCGGACATAACTGAGCACACACACCCCCATGCAAATAAAGTCTTCATATTCTAGATGAAGCATATGGCCTAGTTTAGGAGCACTTAAGTAACATTCCAGGGAACTTTAGACTGTCTTCTTGATGGTTTTTCCTACTTTATTCCTCTACTGCTTCTTTTTCTCAATAAATTATCAGTAATGCTAGTTGTGTTTTTATAAGGAGCCTATCTTTTGAAGAAAGGGGAATTTAGGAAACCTTTTCAAAGAATTGTTCTACATCAGGAAGTTCCTATTTTGAAGACTTTTTTTTTTTAATTACGAAAGTAACCTATACTAATTTAAAAGTCATGAAATCTTTGTCTGATGTGGAATACCCTTTTCCAAGGCAACATTTATAATAATACCAAGATATTCCTTCCCTTTTCATTGTGTGAACATTTGTACTGGTGGTGCTAAAACCATATGGGGTACGCTGTTATACCGTATGGTATAACTGCTGGCCCTTCAGCATTGATAAGGTCAGTGGCAGCTAACTATACAACTATACTAGTAGTCGTTATATTCTCCACTACCATACTCTGAGTTTTTGTTTTTTATAGCCAGTTTCATTTTAGAGTGTTTTTGATGACACAGTACAAATTATTAAGTTTCCTAAATCTCCACTCTTGAGTGTACATCTTTTAAATATTTTCTGTCAAAATGGTAATGTCCACTGACAGTGGTTGGTCTTGAGGAAAACTACTTTCTGATTGAGTTTTGAGCTGAATTAAACCTTGTTCACGAATGCCACTTGAATGTGGATGTAGAAGAGCATTTGAAAGATAAAGATGATTATTCACACTTGAGTATTTGGCATGCATTTTCTTGAAAGCAAGCACATCACTTCAAGGAAAACAACTAACAATTTAAATTTGTATGCCCAGTGGTAGTATATGAATTATCCTGTACCCTGGGCATTATGATAATTAGAAAGCAATGCTTTTTTGTTTAATGTATTTTCTCTAATTATGAGTGAGGCCTACGAATGAATGACTTGTTTATATATTTTTTTTTTATTAGAAAGTATATTTGGTTATTTTTCCCTTTGGTTTTAAATAAGAATGACAGATTGTTTCCCAGGAATGGTCATAATAATATTTCCCATTCCACATGCTATTCTTAAAATGTGACTTTGACATTCTTCCTCCTTAAAAGGATACATCTGTATTTCCTTTTGTTGAAACTGGTCAGGCTTGCCGATGCTTTATGACTGCTCAATCTAGATCATTAGGTATAGATTCTACTTTATTCTCCAGGAACACTTATGCCTGGACCAGAGCTGCCATGCTGTAAGGGAACCCTAGCATCCACAAGGAGAACATAGGTCTTATTTTCCCCAACTGAAGTCACAGGTAACAACCAGCATTAATTGCTAGGCACATAATCGAGGGACTCTTCAGATGGTCCCAGCTGCGAAGATGACTTGAGTCACTTCTGGCCTTCAAGTCTTCTCAAACGAACCCCCAGAGACTGTCCACCCTCAGTCCACTCTTAGGAATTCCAGATCCACTGACTCCATTAACAGTAGAAGAGCTGTTTTATGACACGTGGTTTGGAGTAGTTCATTAAGCCACCGTCAGAAAACTGAACAAACTCTTTATAGATTAAAGAAATCAGCCCTTAATTCTCACCTTTGTTTCCATTTATTCCTCTATCTGTCTGTCTGTCTGTCTAAAACTAGGAACCAGAGTTAGGCTTATTAGGTTGTTAAAGTGAGGGAGAATGCAACATGATGGGGAACACAGGGTGTGTCACAGTGAGCGAACCAAGGAAGAGTTTTATAGGGCTTCGAGAGCTAAAGTTTAGCCATAGAATGGTTTTGTCAAAGACTGGTCAGAATCTGCAAGCCAGTCGTTTTGCTGGGACAGTCATTGGTCTTGCCTGTGACAAGTTCATGCAGTTACCGTTTGACCAGACGTCAGTTTCCTTGACTTGGAGCACATGGATCTCAATGAGCTCTGTTAAAAGAGTTTGAGCTTAGAGTGCTTGTCTTGCACGCCATGATTTAGGATAGTTTTCCTGTTTGTAAGTCCTGGTACAGTTTTGCAAGTAGTGGTCTCTGCTTCAATTCTCAGATTCCCCCTTACAGCTGTTAGTGAGGCTTTATTTTTCCTTTTCACTCCCTTTGACTTGCTTTCTGAAAGATGAAGCTTTGTCTTCTGAGCACCTGTCGATCCAGATCTGCACTGCTGTTTGAGAGACCATCACCACGTGTTGTTTTCACCTCTTTAATTGTTAGCGATTTGTTAATTTTAACCTTTTTTTTTTTTAACTCTTCTTTTGTTGTGTTTTGTTTTATGGCAGGATTGGAATAGCTGCCCCCACTCTCAAGAAATAATTTCTCATGTTTTTAATGGGCTTACTCCATTTAAATCTTTAACTGGAAATTTTTTTTATAAGAGTGAATTGAGCATCAACTTTATATATGTATTTATACACACACACATACATATATGGCTTCTGTCACAAGATTAATCCATAGCCTACCCCTTCTTTACTATTTTGAAATGCTACCTTTATTAGGTACTACATGGCTAGACTTGCATGAAGTCTACATCCCTGCCTGTTTTACTTACTGTAACCTAACTGTATTTTGGAGAAGGCAGTGGCAACCCACCCCAGTACTCTTGCCTGGAAAATCCTATGGACAGAGGAGCCTGGTAGGCTGTGGTCCATGGGGTCTCTAAGAGTCGGGCATGACTGAAGCAACTTAGCAGCAACAGTGTATTTTAATAATCATCAATGATTTCTGAGGATATTTTACTTGAAAATTCATCATAATATAATTTTTAAGATAAACTGAACACTTACTAAAGAACTGTTAATTATCTCCGTCCAAAGTGAGAAAGAGGTACGGTTACTGGAAAACACCAAAAAAAGGACTGTTTGAAAGTCAGAGGCATAAGACTTCTGCTGTTTTGATGCTAAGAATTGCAGATTTATTTTCCTTTTAGACTATTTCTTAAATCTTTCTAATACATACATACATTCACGTTATATTCCAGCTAATTCTTTTGAGCAGTGCATTGAAAGTAATTGCTTCTTTGTTGTCTCACCCTGTGTGATGTGAATAAAGACATAGTTTTATCAATAGCTAAGGTGTGCTATTGTGATTCAGAATCAAATGAAGAAAATATGAGAAAGAACATGTCCATTTGTATTAATTGAAAATAATTAAAATGATTTAATTCTGTATAAAGGGATACAAATAAAATATCCTTTCTGATGAAAGAGGATTTGTTAACTAAAGAATTAGCAAATTAATTATTTCATAGGATTTCATTGTATCCTAGCTACTCGAATTCATTTTTACATAAACCACAGCAAAGTGAAATGATTTGAAACAGCTTTCATAATTTTATGCTTTTTTTAATTTCTAACATGTGACAGTGTATGAAGATCATATTAATAGCTCGTCTGATTTTTTTTTGGAACTGTCCCTTTGAAATAAATTACTTTAAAACAGATATAAAAGAAGAAAGCTTTTGTTATAGAAAATAGCCAAGTGTTATTTTTAACTGTCTTTTAACTTAAACTGGAGCTAACTTCTTTCCCACCCGCTTTCTTACTGAGCTGGAAGAAATGAAGAAACGGATGACTTTTTTAACCCTAGTCAAAATGGCTTTATGTCATCGTGTGAATTCAAACAATGGATCCTTGTTTAATAGTTGTTCCCAACTGAGTGCAACCCCTCCCTGCCGCACCCCCCCGCCCACCCCTCCCCCCACCAACCCCAGGACTTACAACATGTCTGAAAGACATTTCTGTTGTCACAAGTCCAGAGAAGTGCCATGGGTGTTTAGTGGGTAGGAGCCGATGTTGCTGCTAAACGTTTTGCGGTACTCAGGAGAAGTAGTTCTTCGTCTTATTTCACTGAACAGTGGGCCGCAGGAGGAATGTCACTCAGACATTTTTTAGGTGCCGACTGTGTATCAGAAAATAAGCTGGGTTGTAGAGGGCCTGGTATACTCTGTGCTAAGTGTGGTAGGCAGAATAGTCCCTTTCATCTGCAGGGACATCTGTGCCCTAGCCCCTGGAGCTATGAATATGTTGTGTCCTTCATGACCATGTTTTATTGCACAGCAAAGTGGAATTAAGGTTGCTAATTGGCTGATCACAAAGGAGATTATTCAGGTGGGTCAAGTGTAATCACAAGAGTCCGTAGAAGCAAAGAGGGAGGCAGGTGGAGAGGGTCAGAATGATGCAGGGTCAAAAAGACTCCATCTGCTGTTGCTTTAAAGATGGAGTGAGAAGGCTGCTAGAATAAAAGGCAAGCAGATTCTTACCTAAAACCTTCAGAAAGGAAAGCGGGCCTGCTGACACACCTGGATTTTAGCCCGGGGAGACTCTTCTGGCCTTCTCGCCTGTACGAGCAGAGATAGTAAGTTGTGGTTGTTACAGTAGCCGTGGAAATCTGGGGATTTGGGTTTTATTTGGTAGGAACAGGGAGGCATTAAAAAGTTGTCATCAAAAGAGTGACCTGGTCAGATTTGTATTGTAGAAGATTGTTGTACAACCATATCCTACTGTGAATTTGCTGACTCATATACTGTAACTGCATAATGACTGGAGGCCATGCAACTTCAGATACCAACTGACTTTTGTAAATTGGGGTTATAAACCCTAAATTCCACAAATACAGTCTCCACATTTTCATTGTTATATCCACATTTTGGGGGAAGAAGGCTTTATTATTAATAACTTTTTCTCTTTCCTTTGAACTAGTTATCTGTGTAGATCTTTGACTCATAATTCCTTAGCGTGCTTTACATTTGAATTTTATAGATGTTCATTTTTTTCTTTAAGAAAATGCCATTATGTAATGTGACTGTTAAACTGTAGCCTCTCTTCTTTTGTACGGTTTTTTTACCTTTGTATGTTTCCACAAACTCCAGGATTATTAACCATGAAGTATATCCATTAGTCCTTTTATCTTCCCTGACAGACTGCCACTTATGTGGCCCGCTGCACCAAAAATCCACATAGATTTTCTTTTAATTGAAAAACTAAAAGTAGATGTCATAGATGAATTTGTCTTTTATAAACAAAATTGTGTTCTACTCAAAAAAAAAAGGTAATGCACCCTGTCAGAATTTCTCTAAATAAAAGGGAATTTTTTACTTTGTCTTTTTTTTTAATTTGTTTTAAACCTCAATTTTTTTTTTAAGAGTTACTTCTTGGTTATTTTACAGAATACCTATATGTTCTCACTAAGTTTGGTTATAAAGCCAGTGTTTCTAATGAAATATCCTTTTCTCATTTTTTCATTGTAGACCAGATGTATATGTATTTAAAAAGAAATTCTATCATCTGGTGACTTTAAAATTTTTTTCTTAATAAAAGAAAAAGTAGAGCAGAACACTTTTGGCAAGAAAAGGTTCGAGGTTGTATTTAGCCATACAGTGGGGAAGAGGCTTCCAGTATTATACTTGGCAGGAGAGCTTGATAGCGAGCATTTTCCTACTCCACTCGTGTAGCTGCAGATTAACTGCTTCCGCCCACTGAATACTGATGCTATTCGATACACCACATCACCAGCTAGCTTTCTTGTGACCTGGGTAACCGAGACATATATCTTCTCTTTGTTGTCTCTCCTGGCACCCTCTTTACCTCTCCCCACCTTCTCTCTTTATCTTCTCTTTTATCACACATACACACAGTAGCTGTCTCACTCCAAAGAACAAATGGTGCAGCAGCTTTGTACCATTTAATATAAAAATTTTGCTACACCACGAATTTTCATGTTACCCTGCCCCACAGCACATTTTACATACAGGTATATATGTTGAGGGCTTCCCAGGTGGTGCTAGTGGTGAAGAATCCGCCTGCCAGTGCAGGAGACTTAAGAGACAGGGGTTCAATCCCTGGGTCAGGAAGATACCCAGGAGGGCACAGCAACCCACTCTTGTCTGGAGAATCCCATGGACAGAAGAGCCTGACTACAGACAGGGAAGCCTGGCTATGGGCTGTAGTCCATAGGGTTGCAAAGTCAGACATGACTGAAGTGACTTAGCACACACACACACACACACACACACACACGTATGTAGAATGGTGTGTGTATTAGTCGCTCAGTTGTGCCCGACTCTTGGCGACCCCATGGACTGCAATCCACCAGGTTCCTCTGTCCATGAGATTTTCCAGGCAAGGATTCTGGAGTGGGTTGCCATTTTCTTCTCCAGGGGATCTTCCCAACCCAGAGACCGAACCCAGGTCTCCTGCACTGCAGGCAGATTCTTTACCGACTGAGCTACAAGGCAAGCCCGTGTAGAATGGTACAGAATGGATTCTCAATAACCTTTCACTGAATTAGATGCTAGTGGTAGCAAATTTCTTTAAACATGTTAAGTCAGCAGTTAACATGAACCATTTTCTGGCGATTTGGGTGACCTGTGTTCAGGAAAGATCTGGCCTTTGATGTGGATGAATTCCTCCTGAAACTTTACTTGTTCCATTTCACTATGAATTTATTCCTTGAATATAAAACAAGAGTAATTTTCAGAGACTGGTACAAGCTCATTTATGGTCTTAAATCCATTGGGTATTGTAGATATTCTGCTTCTGGTTAGTCTTTTTATGGAAACGAAATAAATGTTGGTAGGCTAGATTTAAATAAACTCCACCATTAAAAGGTAATAGTGGGACAGGTATTTTGAAATGCTTGAATTGTGCTGTTTTCTAAAACCTAGTCGTAGTGCCCCATCTTTGTTAATCACAATGCTGTTGTTTTTTGAGTTTTCCATTTGACTTCCACAGATAACTCAGTCCTGGAGGCATGCTGTGTATTCCTTTGTTTTGTGCCAAGTCTGCTTACTAAAATAAAAACACAATGTAATTTAAATCGTGCATGATACCATCTCAAGTACTCCAGCAAATTTAGGTTAAACAGCCATAGAACAGTATTTCCCTTCCCAGAAATAAGTCATAAGATACTGCACATTCTCTAACATTTTGCTATACCAGCCAGTGGTCAGGTTGGACAGTTTTCATTGCCTTCATATTCAGTCATTTTTATAAATTATTAATGGTTTACAATTTGATGGATGATAATCCTACTTTTTGAAACAAATTAAAGACACTGACTGGCTCCTTATGCATACAGTAAGCAAAAGGAACTTAAAAATGTTTCACTGAAACTAAAGAATAAAAGAAACCCTGAAGAGTTCTAGAAATAGATGGTAGTAAATGGGAATTGTTTCATATGTTTTATTCAGTCTGTTACCTATATTCTTTTTATTTGAATGAATCTAAAAATACAAAGTTTTGGGTTTTTTTTTAGGTTTACTTGAGCTCTTAGGTGGCTTAGATGGTTCAGAATCTACCTGCAGTATGGGAACTTGCTTGCTTGCTAAGTCACTTCAGTTGTGTCCGACTCTTTGCGACCCTATGGACTGTAGCCCTCCAGGCCCCTTTGTCCATGGGATTTTCCAGAAAGAATACTGGAATGGGTTTCCTGCCCTCCTGCAGGGGATCTTCCCAATCCAGGATCTCCTACAGCTATTGCATTGCAATCAAATTCTTTACTGCTAAACTGCAATGCGGGAGACCTGGCTTCAATCCCTGGGTCAGGAAGAGCCCCTGGAAAAGGGAATGGCAGCCCACTCCATCCACTGTCCTTGTCTGGAGAATTACATGGATAGAGGACGTGGTCCATGGGGTTGCAAAGAGTCAGATGTGACTGAGTGACTAACACTTTCACTTTCTAAAATCTTAATCCTCAAAATTTTTCTTTAACAGGGTTTTTCACTTTTAGATGTACATCATAATCACCTGGAGAGCTTTTAAAAAAATCCTGGTGCCTGAAACCAGTTAAATCAGAATTTCTAAAAGAGTTAGACATCAGCATTTTAAAAGTTTCTCAGACTGTTCCCAGTGCTGCATAGCACATTGAACCACCGTTCTTTCAGGATTTTTGGTTATACTGCTGAAGATTCTCTTGCTTCCTAGGATTCTTCATTTTGAGTGAAGGGCCTAGCCTGTGCCTAGCACACGCCTTGTTTGTGGTTGGAGTTTAGTAATATAAATAGAATATTTTGATTCTATTTAATTGCTCTGATGGAGAACATTCCATACAAGACAGATGTAAAGAAAAAAGCAGAGGTTCTGTTCCTCAGAGCTGGGCTTGAAATAAATAGTTGGGTCATTGTTTAAGTTGTACATTTCTTTCAAACTTACTTTGCAAAAGATTTGATGTACCTTATAAGGAAAGGTATAATAGAATAAAACAAGTCTCCATCCCATTCTTTCTAGACATAGCAGTATAAGAGAGTTCCTTTACTTACAAGCTCAGCAGATAGAAATTGTAAACTAAATTCCTCAAGGAGCAACCATAAAATGATTAAAATAAAAATAAATTTAAAAATAGAATAAAGTAAAACTCTCAGGTGATGCCCTTGGAATTTGAGCTTTACACTGGGTGTAATTAGTGACTAAATTTGCATTGCCAAGCATCATTTATGAAGTAGGTTCTAGTTGGTATCTGCAGGCCTTATCTACAGGCCTCAAACTCTTTGTTAAGCCACAAAATGAGGAGAATTTATATCCTAAGAGATTTTAGAAATTTTAAATTATTTAGATATATTTTGGAGAAGGCGGTGGCACCCCACTCCAGCTCTCTTGTCTGGAAAATCCCATGGACAGAGGAGCCTGGTGGGCTGCAGTCCATGGGGTCGCTAAGAGTCAGACACGACTGAGTGACTTCACTTTCACTTTTTACTTACATGCACTGGAGAAGGAAATGGCAACCCACTCCAATGTTCTTGCCTGGAGAATCCCAGGGACGAGGGGAGTCTGGTGGGCTGCTGTCTATGGGGTCATACAGAGTCAGACACGACTGAAGTGACTTAGCAGCAGCAGATATATTTTAGAAATTGAGTTACCTTTTAGTGAAACAATCAAAGGTCAAAAGAGAAGATGATTTTAAACAAAGGATCAAACTAAAGAATTTTTAAAGGCCACATGGTTAAATACCTTGTTGTAGGCAAATTTTTCTTTTAAGATTTTTGTCCTATTGCATAGCCAGTGTGTTTATACATAATCTGTGAGATTTTATAAAAAGTATATTATTCTTTAAAAAGATCTTCTGTATTTTTCTCTAAGGTAGGAAACTTTTTCTCTTTAGCAAAATAGTATATGAAAAAATGTAACTCTGAATAATTTCTGAAACGTTATCATAAGGTGTATGGAGAAAAGTGAACAATGATCCAATATGCCATATAACCTAAGAAAAATAAAAGATTCAGCTTTACCGAATTCATGCTGGGTGAAACTAAAGATTAATGCAATGGAATGTTTTTTAGTTTTAAGGAATAAAAATCTTATGAAATATACATACATCTTGGTAAGTAGCACCACAGGAGCTAAAAATCTTGTACCAACTTTAGAGACGAAGCACCTTACGGGTCAGTTGTTGTTATATCAGAAAGCTATCATTACCAACCGAAGGACCTTTTTTTTTTTTGTTTTAACCAACAGAAAGACCTTTATACAGTTCAACCAGAACCATTCTGTTTTAGAGTAATAATTTCAATACCAGGGAATTGAACTACTTGCTTATTAAAGTCCAGTGAATGTACTTTTGAAGTGAGTCAGGTTATTAACACTTCATTTTTTGGCATTACCTTGGAGTCAGGAAATTCTAGCTAGTTATCTTCTGCTAATAACTGAAAAATGTTATAAGTTTCCTAATCTTATAACCATTTTAGTGGAAATATTTCTTAAATTATCATGTGCTCTCTTGAAGGGCAAGAATAGGGGTTAGGCATATGGAAGCAACAGAAAGAACAAAACCAAAAAATTGGAAGTCTGTAGTCTAGTGGCATCTACTGATGCCATTAGCTTGAGAAGAATCAGCTTTGGATGTGACTCGAAGACTAAGGTGGTCAGTTTTTGTCATTTTGAAAATGAACTTGCCAGTCTTACTGATTAGACATTCTGTGTATATAATGAACATTTTTGTCAACTAATTCAAGCTTCTACAGCAGTTTGTCCCCAAACCATATATCCACAGAGGAGGGTATTTTTTAGTCTAAATCTGTATTTTTAAATAACTTTTAATTAAAGTTTTGTTGGACATAGTTTCCCATGTTTTTGATTTTGTTGCCCATGTTTCTTGGTATCATACCCATGAAATCATTGCCAACACCAGGGGCATACAGATTTCCCCCTATATTATAGGCATTTTGCAGTTTGAGGTCTTATGTTTCAGTCTTTAATTTTGAGTCGACTTTTGTGTGTGGTATAAGGTAAAGGTTTTAGATATAGATATACAGTTTCCCAACACACTTTGTTGAAGAGACTATCCTTTCCCCACTATGTATTCTTGGCACCCTAATTGAAGATGAGTAGGTAGCTATATATATGTAGATTTATTTCTGATCTCTCTATTCATTTCCGTTGCTCTGTCTGTTCACCATAGTACTGGAAATCCTAGCTGGAGCAATTAAGCAAGAAAAAGAAAGGCATACAGATTGAAATGATAGAAGTAAAACTGTTCATACTTACAGATCACATGATCTTATATAGAGAAACCCCTGAAGACCCTGTTAAAAATAAAACTAGACCTAATAAATGAATTTAGTAAAGTTTCAGGATACAAAATCAATGTGCAGAAATTCAGTGTATTTTCTATATGCTAATGAAAAGGAAATTAAGAAAACTAAATTAAGAAATTTAGAAAAAAATTTAGAAATTAAGAAAAAAAATCAAGAAATTAAAGATTTACAGTAGCCTCAAAAAGTATAAAATACTTAGGCATAAACTTAACTAAAGAAATAAAAGACTTGTATGCCAAAAGCTATAAAATATTCACAAAAGAATTTAAAGACACAAATAGAAATCCATGTTTATGGATTGGAAGGCTTAATGTTGTTAAGAGGTCCATACTACCCGAAGCAATTTACAGATTCAGTACAATTGCTATCAAAATGTCAATGGCAGTTTTTATAGAAATGAAAAACACAATTCTAAAATTCATATAGAACCATAAAAGATCTTGAATAGCCAGCCAAGACAGTCTTGAAAAAGAACAAACCCGGAGGCATCACGTGCCCTGATTTCAAAATATATTACAAGGCCACAGTAATTAAAATGGTATGGTACTGGCATAATGACAATCTTTTTAGTTTGGAATAGGTTTAGGTTTGCAGAAAAGTAACAAAGATAGTACAGAGTATTCTCATGCACCCTTCACCCAGTTTTCCCCCAAGTTGAGAAACTGTACATTTATCAAAGCTGAGAGACCCACTTTGGTACATCACTACTAACTAAACTCCAGACTCTATTCAAATTTCACCAGGTTTCTGCTCATGCTCTTAGTTGCAGTATTCAGTCCAGAATACCACGTATTGCAGCTTGTCTGGTTCAGATTTTTAATAGTTTTCTGTTTCTTCTCATAGTTCCCAGTATTTCCATCTTGTCAGTTGAACCTCAATATTGAAGCCTTTGTTTTCCTTGTAGCGGGTTTTTATCTCCTCACATTTGTGCATCTCAGCAAAGGTAATCACACCTGTTAGAATATGTTTGGGAAAGAAGAATAAATAATTTGATTTTGTAAGATTCTTCTATGAATAATTTGTTTAAATTTGGGCATACAGGTGCCAAACTATTTTGATCATTCATCTTTAGAAGTTAACTCCTTGCCTCCCAGTGTATTCTTGGTCATTGAGGTTGCCAGATTAATGGTCTCTCTAGTTTATAAACTGTTACTGTTCATGTCCTCCAGTGATGACATCTTGTAAAACTACAACTTCACAGCCAGAATGTTGAAATTAATGAATCAAGATTTGGAACCCTTTTATAATTAAACCCGCTTCCCTCTTGGCCACGACCCCTCCTTTTGGTTGGTGTTACGAGTGATGGCCACTTTTAGTATTATGAGACTCAGAGTCTCATTTAAACCTTCTGTTTTAACTGTGTTTGTCTGATCCTGATCTGGCAGGAGAAGTAGATGTGCCACTTTGTTACTGCCAGGTAGGGGAAGAAGGCCGTGTTCCCCACAGAGCCTCCACTGATAGCTCCCGAGGTGAGAAAGGAGAGAGCTCAAGATCCCCGAGGGCTGCCTCACACATGGGAGAGGGTCGAGCCGCACAGTGTGAGTGGGCCAGCTTACTTGGCAGCGCTTGTCTGAAGTAGAGCAGCTGTCGTCAAAGTGTTTTTGCCTTGCTGTGTGGTCCCTTTGACATTCCCCTTTCCCAGTTTTGAACCAGTCCATTGTTCCGTGTGCGGTTCTAACTGTTGGTTCTTGACCTGCATACAAGTTTCTCAGGAAGCAGGTAAGGTGGTCTGGTATTCCCATCTCTTTCAGAGTTTTCCACAGTTTGTTGTCATCCACACGGTCAAAGGCTTTAGTGTAGTCAATGAAGCAGAAGTACATATTTTTCTGGAATTCTCTTGCTTTTTCTATCATCTAACGGATGTTGGCAATTCACTCTCTGGTTCCTCTGCCTTTTCTGAATCCAACTTGAACACCGGGACGTTCTCAGTACGCATACTGATGAAGGCTAGCTTGAAGAATTTTGAGCATTACTTTTGTTAACAGATGAAGTAACTGCAGTTGTGCGGCAGTTTGAACATTCCTTGGCATTGCATTCTTCGGTACTGGAATGAAAACTGACCTTTTCCAGTCCTGTGGCCACGGCTGAGTTTTCTTTTCTTTCGTTATTAGTCTGTTGAAAACGAAAGTGGAGATGTGATAAGCTAACTGCTTCCAGTGTCATATAGCAAATTGAAACCGCATTTAAACCAGACTCTTAAGATTTGCTTCAGTAATTGGAGTGACTTGTTGAACATCAGCTTGAAGCTCAGTTTCTTTTCACTCATATTGTAGCAGATGGCTTTAGCTAGAGATAACTCATGATATTTCAACAAAGTTCACACCCTCTTTAGTAAGAGGTCTATTTCCTAGTCATTAAAGTAATATTGAACATTATTACATGTTGCTTAGGAGAGCATGTATTTTTAAATGTTCAATTTCTGTACATTCTGTAGAGTGATATCTTCAGGCTTGTCAGTTCTTGCTGTTCTTTCTCCTACCCATTTTCCAGAAGAATGAGTATTGAAGTTATC
Source organism: Ovis aries (assembly GCF_016772045.2). Lineage (NCBI taxonomy): Eukaryota > Metazoa > Chordata > Mammalia > Artiodactyla > Bovidae > Ovis > Ovis aries. The sequence continues at coordinate 16,950,243 of NC_056069.1, read as the reverse complement.
CCTGCCATGAATTTACTCTCTAATTCTGGAATAGTCATATAAGGAATTCAGTTTCACGTTCGTGGCTCCTGTATCTCTGCCTCTCAGTTACATTTTCTATGTGTGGTCATTATTTTAAAGTCTACTTACAGTGCTCAAACAGCAGATCTGACTCAGCTACTTCATCTGCATAGAAGAGAATTGAGCCCCGGTAAGGAAGGAGAATTTCTCACACAGAAACTTTACTTAAAGCCTTGTACATGTTCAGCATTATTGATAATGAGAGCAATATGTAGCTTAAAGCAAAGATGTGTTATTTTCAGTTCTTGAATTTTAAGTAATGTAAATACTGACAGTACCAACGCTAACAGTGTCACAAGCTGAAAACTCATATACCTTTTAAGTTGGTACAAACCATAGGAAAAACACCTTGATAGTATGTATCAAAAGTCATAAAATTATGTATGTACTTTAGTAATTCTTCTAAAATTGTGACAGATATCCTCAAGAAATAATCTGAAATGTCGAGGAAAGGCTGTATACATAGTAACATGGAACATTATTCATGAAAGATCATTCAGCAAAATTATAGTTAAAATTGCAAAAAATATTTACATTTAAATTAGACTGATTACTTCAACACGCCTATAACAAAAAAAAGACAAATATATTTAGAATCCTTAAATGTATTAGAGTACAGTTTTTTGTGTGATAATTTTAAGTGCAAACAGCAATATTGATTGTGTATTTATATGTACATAGGTGCATGCCACAGGCCAAAGAGGCCAGAATGTTTTCTGTCTTGACTGTTATCATTAGGAAGTGGATGGATGGGTTCTTTTTAATTTAATTGTATTTCTTTTGTTTTTCAAATACTTCAGCAGGAGAGGAGGAACACATATTTGGGTTGTTAAAATCTAGTTTTACTAATTATTTTTCTTTCTCTTTTTAACCAGAAGAATATACACGTGTATAAGTAACATAGCAATCCAGGACAAGGCAGTGTCTCCTTTGTCAGTCCTGAGGGCCTCACTAAGCTGCCACAGTAAAGTCCCTGCTCTTCCTGTGAGGCACCCTGGACAATCATGTTAAAACTGTTTAAATGCTCTTTGGCACATTCTGTTTCTTTTAGCATACTTTCCACCAGGTTTTGATTCTTTACATGGATGAGCTGTTGAGAAATTGGGCTAATCAGACGACTGTGCTCAGAGGCCCAGGGCACTGAGGTTAGACTCACTGAATGAAATTTTCTTTGTCAGCCCTTTCTGCGGGGAAGCTGCGTTCGAGTCCATTGGAAGAAGGGTGGCAGAGGCACTTTAGATGCTGTGAAAGGAATTACAAAGAATTGTGTTGCTCACGGGGAAAAGGGCCTTGTTTTGCCTCTGTGACGCAGTGTGGCTCCTCTCTGTCCCACAGCTGGCCCTGAAGGACCCCGTGCACACCGTGTCCCTGCAGCAGTTCGTCTACGAGAAGCTCAAGGCCCAGCAGGAGCTGCTGGGAGAGCAGGGCTTCCAGTCCCTCATGGAGACGGTGGACACCGAGGTCGTCACCCAGCTGCAGGAGTTTCTGCAGGGCTTCTGAGGGTGTGAGCCGTGGCTGGGAGGCCAGCGCGCCGCCTTGTGTGCAAGCCTGCTGGGACGATGGCGAGAGCCCTTGTGTAAGAAGCAAGGAGATGCAAAGACCACGCCTTTTTTTACTACAAAAATTCAGTGAATAAATGTAATTCCTACATAACTAAAATTACAAACCTATTCCTCAAAAGAATTTAATTTTATATTTATGAGGGGCCCTGTGTTTACTAGAGATAGATTTGACAACAATAGCTGCTTAGTTTCCTGTTAAGAGAAGAAACTGTTTGTTACCTTTTAATCATGTGCTCTTAACACTTGAGAAGAAGAAGGTTTAATGTCTGAGATGTTTTACAGCAAACAAAATTAGTTAAATTTGGCTGCCTTATCCCTTTTTTAAGCTAATGAGACTACAAGTTTGAAAAGTGACAATGCTGTTCAGGTGATGCAATTAAAGAAACGTGTGTACCAGGCAGAAATGTACAAATAGTAACAGATATACATTACTGAGATGGTCTTACCAGGGGAGTTGCTTTCAACTGACATAGAAGATATGTTTTATCAGACAGATGGTTTTATTTTCATTCTAGTAATTTGATATGGGAATTAGTAAGGATTTTTTTTTCCGTGTGTTATTTTCACTAATTACATTTAGACTTTAAATGCACATTGTAAGGCCCACAGACGTGAACCTGTGGCACTGCAGTGCCGGGTGGGAGACATCTGGTCGTGGTTTGGTCCTGGTTCCTTTGTTACTCCTGGAGGCCAGGAGCCCTGTGAACACTGAGAGGAACTAACAGCCCACAGACCCCGCTCTGCCGTGACGTGGCTGTGACAGGCTGTTCAGCACTTACCCATCTTGGGCTCCTCGGTGCAGGGGTGCCCGTGGGGGGCCTAGCAGCAGTCCCCTAGGGCACCAACACCGACGTGACGAGTCTTCCTTCCTTATTGCTCCTACACACAGTACCAAAAACGGGGAAAAGGAGAAAAAAAAAAGCCTTACTTTGTTCTACTTGCCATTGACTATAAAGAACCTTTAAAGCATTTTAAAGAAAATATTCAAAAGCAAGGTTGGAAAATGTCTGATCTTTCTATAGAAAGTTGGGTACAGTATGTAACTGCAGGAAACCCACTGCCCGTTTGTAAGTCGTGGAGCCCAAAATGTATGGAAATATTTGATGTTTTCAGCTAAAGAAAGAAAAATATGGTCCAAATTAAATTTTCCAAAGATACCTCACCTTTGATTTGCCTGATTATTTTCCCTGCCTCACAAAAAATGAGTTCATAAGAATGGCCCAGTGAATTTTGAAGAGAGGTTTTCTTTCATAGTCTGGTGTTGACTCTTCTTAGTAGGTGGCAGTCCTTCAGGTAGCAAATCCTAGTTACCCTTTCAGTTTCTCTTTTCACGTAAGGACCAGAACTTCTTTAATATGATGTTTCTTTTCTTTTTTAATTTTTATTTTATATCGGAGTGAAGTTGATTAGCAGTGTTTTGTTAGTTTCCAGTGTACAGTGAAGTGATTCAGTTACACATGTGCAACATTTTTCAAATTCTTTTCCCATTTAGGTTACTGCAGAGTGTTGAGCAGAGTTCCCTGTGCTAATACAGGAGGTCCTTTTTGGTTGTCTGTTTCCAATATATAGCAATGTGTACATGTTAGTCCTAAACTCCGAGTCTGCCCTTCCCGCCAACCGACCCTTCCTCCCTGGTAACTATAAGTCTGAGTCTGTTTCTTTTTCCTTTTTTAATTTTACTTTATTTTACTTTTACAATACTGTATTGGTTTTGCCATACATCAATATGAATCCGCCACGGGTGTACATGTGTTCCCAATCCTGAACCCCCCTCCCACCTCCCTCCCCATACCATCTCTCTGGGTCATCCCAGTGCACCAGCCCCAAGCATCCTGTATCCTGCATCGAACCTAGACTGGCGATTCGTTTCTTATCTGATATTATACATGTTTCAATGCCATTCTCCCAAATCATCCCACCCTCTCCCTCTCCCACAGAGTCCAAAAGACTGTTCTATACATCTATGTCTCTTTTACTGTCTCGCATACAGGGTTATCGTTACCATCTTTCTAAATTTGGTGTTTTTCTTTCTGGCTTACTTCACTCTGTATAATCGGCTCCAGTTTCATCCATCTCATCAGAACTGATTCAAATGAATTCTTTTTAATGGCTGAATAATACTCCATTGGGTATCATGTACCACAGCTTTCTTATCCATTCATCTGCTGATGGGCATCTAGGTTTCTGTTTTATAAGTAGGTTCATCTGTATCATTTTTTAAAGATTTGGCATGTAAGCAATATCATATGATATTTGTCTTTCTGTCTGGCTTACTTCACTAGTATGATAGTCTCCAGGTCCATATATATTGCTGCAGAAGGCATTATTTCACTCTTTTAAATGTCTGAGGACATACACAACCCCAGTCCTGTGGACTTCCTGCGATCAAATCCTACTGGCCTTCGAAGTCAGACTCTCTGGGGTATCCTTCTCCCGTTTCCAGACTCCTAGGCTTGGAAGCCTGATGTGGAGCTCAGAACTTTCTTTGTCTTTGGATGTAGGGTTATCTTTTTTGGTGGATTCCAACTTTTTTTTTTTTAATGTGGTTGTTCAGCAGTTAGTTGTACTTTTGGTGTTTCTGTAAGATAGGGTGAGCTCATGTCCTTCTATTCTGCCATCTTGCCTCCTCCCTCCTATGATATTTCTTTATCATTACTACTCAGTCCCCAGGACTGGCCTAAGAAGAATAATTTCTTTTGTTGATTTAATTATTTTCATTTGAAGCACTAGTCCCATTAATGTTTTCAAAAATGTACATACATACTCCCATGTTTCACTTACAGTAAGATACTCATCTTTCCAGTTCCTGACAGATTTCATTACAGTGTTATGGCAAATGTTACAGAAATAGCCGCCTTGCAAAAAAAGAAAAAAATATCTCGGGGAAAGAGTTTGGTTTGGTTCATTTTTTTAAACTCGATGTTTAAAATAGGCTCAGAAAAAAAGAAAAATCCTTGAATCTTTAACTTCTCAGTTAAGAGATAAAATGTAATTATTGATTTACAGAACTCTTTTCATTAATGTAGCTTCATATCAAATGTATTAAGTTTTGGGCAGACAACTCAGCCAGGCCTCAGGTTGAACTGCTGTTTCTAATATAAGGTAATGATCATTTCTATTCCATAAACGTACTCCTTTTCTATTTATTTTTTACTCCAGAGACTTCTCCCAGCCCTCTGACAAAGGTCCATGTGGCCAACAGTAAACGTTTTAGAGTTTTTGTTATAATTGGTTCCTGCTGCTGCTTTCTCCTACCAGTCACGTTGGAGAAGTCATATCATTAGATGTTAAAATATTCATATTTCAGATTCCCTTGAAAGATCTTCACCTTAGATCTTTATTTTCCCTATTCCTTTACTCAACTAATGTTTGTTGAGTTCCTGTTTTATACCATACTTCTTTGCTAAATTCTGGGTTTAGAACAGGCTACTTCCCTCATGGAGTTTTACAATCCAGTGAGAATACTCATGTGCCAATGTAATATGTGAAAATCATGGCTCTAATGGAAATGTGGGTTCAGGAGCAGTGGGCGTGCAGGAGAAGGAGGGCTTTCACAAAAGAGAATGATGTTGGCACTTTATTATTTTATATCCCTTAAAAAATTGTTCTCAAATAGCATTGTGTCATAAGGTTATTTAAAAGTAAATGGCTCTGTACTGGAATTGGGCTTCTCTCTGATTCCAGACTTAGAGCTATTTGACATATAAAATAAGTCATCAGTGAGATTTTGGAAATGTTAAGAGTTCTGTAGCCTCACAAGTAATTCCTAACTCAGTGAATTAAAACAAGGCTCACCTTGTTAGGGTAATAGTTTTCTGTTCTGTTTCTTCATATCTTATAAATCTCAAGTGAATAGAAATTTGAAAGTTGTTAGAGAGCTGATGAAGGGAAGACAAGAGACGCATGTCACAAAAAAACAGTATTTTCTTCCTCAACTTTAGGGGAAAAAAAGTTAACCTATAGAAGCTTGGAATGCATAGTATAGCAAACATTAGTATACCCTTCATCGGGATTCATCAGATTGTTCCATTTTGACACATTTACTCTCTCCATACATATACACCTACACAAATGGATAGTATATATGCTTTTGCTAAATCATTTGTAAGTTACAGATACTTCATCCTCAGTTACCTCTAAGACTGGTGTTTCTGTACACATCCTCTAATACTCCACTGTATACCTAAGGAAATTAATCCAGTAATATCAAATAGTTCGTATTTCAGTTTTCACAAATGCCCCCAAGGTATCTTTAATATCGTGCTTGATTTATGATCCGAACGTTTATACAGGCCATTTGCAACTGTCGTTTTTAAGTGTACAAGAGTCCTTTTTTTCGTGTTATTGGCTCTTTTGAAGAATCTGAGACAGCTGTTCTGTAGACTCTCCATCTGTCTGCAGGGTTCTAACCGTTTCCTGGTAATTGGATCCAGGGGAACATTTTCAGCAGTGAGACTGCCTCCGCCACATCCTCACCGCAGTGCCGTGTCTTCGCGGCGGTGTCCATCAGGACTTGCAGCGTCAGGCTGTGTCTGTCGCCGCTGCTGCTGTGGATAAGCTGGTGCGCACCAGGCCTCTCCATAGTGCTTCAAAGACCTTCCAGCACTAGAAATTTCCAGTGCTGCTTTTCGTTTTTGTGTTTTTGGGTTTTTTTAACCTTAAAATTCTTAACCTCTACTAGCCTATCTTTTCATTTACAGCAACTTCTGCAGTTTTATCTTAACCTGGATGAGTCAGTGACTAAGCTATGGAAAAGGTATATTGAACCTGGTGTACGTTTCATCAACCTTCCCAAGTGTCGTAATTACGCTCCCTTTTTATTATGGCACACATCAGCTAAGTGTCATCTCTTGTTCTTTCCTTCTCTCTTTCTCCCCTGCCCCCTTGTGTTTTTAAGAAATATGTAGATCTTTGTGAACACTTATGTAACCTTAATTCATATGCCACCTAAAAATGAAGAAATAAAGGTAAGCACTGCCTTTTCTTTTTTGTTTTTGGATTTGTAAACAGTTGGCAAATATGCAATCATATGCTTTTTTAAATACTTCATTATCGTATTTGGTCTGCGCTTAAAAGGCAGAACATGCCACACTTTAGAGCATTTTCTTTTAGTATGGCTTAGGATGAAAAGCAGTACTTTATCAGCTGACGAAATGGGGAAAGAAACAATAATTATTGCTAATATGTGAAGCTCTGATCTTGGTATCTCCATAGAAGCGTGACACCTGAAACAGCAGTTCAAAGTTAACTTTTTCCTCTTAAGAAGAAAATGCATTCTGTCCCTGACACATCCAGGTTAGTATAAAGAACCTGATGTGCCGTGACAGCCCTGTGCAGCTGTCTGAAGCTGAGCTTTCAAGCCGTTGAGGCAGATACTCTGGGAAAGGGCTTTGCTGCTGGTCTGAATTTCCGTGATTTTACTTCTGGGCAGTTGAACTCCTGGCCTAGGGGACTTCTTTTGGTCTAAAGCACTTAGATAAAATTCAGAACTGAGAGTCATTGACTATATTTTCTCTAGAATCCTTTCTTACTGAAACAAGTAGAGAGTTTCCAATTAGCCAAAGATCTTTAACAAGCAAGATTTTCTCCTTGTTCCAGTTAATGCCTGCATCCAGCTCATCTGGGCCTGTTGGAGTTTATTTAGCCAAGTGTGCTTTGAAGAACTGTCTAATCCAAGAAGGAATGGATTGATGTCTGGTCATCCAGCCCTTTTTCCCTTCAAAGTGAAACATTGATTTTCATGCCACTTTAATTTCCCAGTAGGGCAAAAATAGAATGCAAGTAACTGTTAGAATAGGTAGGAGTCTAGTGAGGCTTAAAGTACTGCTATCTGTCTGCCACTGTAAATCTGGAAATTAACCTTATGACCGGAAGTCTGCTGGTTGGGGGTTTTTATTGCAAGGAGTTAAAGCAGGCACACATTCTCCAGTGTTCTTGCCTGCAGAATCCCACGGACAAAGGAACCTGGTGGGCTATAGTCCAAAGGGTGGCAAAGAGTTGGACTGAGCACCTAAGCACACGAAGCAGAAAGGTCTGGAGATAAACTGTGGATAGACCTGCAAGTGAGCTTCTTCTTTTCCCCATAGCTCTGCCCTGAAGCAAGATCAGTATCTCATTTCTGAAGAGGCAGGGGTCTACACAGAGCTATTTGGGCTAGCCCCAAAGGTGCTTCCCCCCCCCCCCGCCCCTTTCTTTTTTAATGAACGTTGCAGCTTAAGTGACTTCCCTAGTAGCTCAGCTGGTAATGAATCTACCTGCAATGCAGGAGACCCTGGTTCAATCCTTCCTGGGTTGGGAAGATCTACTGGAGAAGGAAGAGGCTACCCACTTCAGTATTCTTCTTCTCTAGTGGCTCAGCTGGCAAAGAATCCGCCCGCAGTACGGGAGACCTAGGTTCAATCCTGTGTTGGAAAGATCCCTTGGAGGAGGGAAAGGCTACCCACTCAAGTATTCTGGCCTGGAGAATTCCGTGGACAGTATAGTCCATGGGCTTGCAAAGAGTTGAACACAACTTAAACAGTAACCTAGAAGATCAAAACTTGTTGATTGTCAGGGAAGTTGTAGCTCATAAACATGTAAACTGAGCTTAGAAGTGTATCGACAGCCAACCAGCCAGCAAAGGAAATTCTGTTGACAGTTCTGGAGGTAATCACACACTAATCATGAGTTCTGTTGGCCAAGGGAGGCAGCTCGGTTTTGTTTTTGGATTCCAGTGCACATATCTTGTGCTCTCTCTGGCAGCAAAATCAATACTGTGAAATGACCTTTCCTTCAGCCTGGTGCATTCTTCACTCACAGTGCGTTGAGATGTGCTGAACCATGTGAGCAGATCCAGTATTTTATTAAACTTACTAGATAAGCCTGCTTTGGTAGCTAATAGCATGGAGGTATAGAAATCCCAACTTACTGCAGAAAATTCCTTAGGGAATTGATTATTTTTATAACTTTCAAAGGGTTCCTTATAGATATATGTAAAGGAAGAAGGGAGGTGTTTTATTTTTTTGTTTGATGTTTGTTTTATTTTAATGTTTTTAGTTAAAGAATTTCAGAGCAGGAAGGGAATCAGAGAGAGGAGATCTATTCTGGGCATCTATTCTAACCTTACCATTTCACAGGTGAGGAAATGCACCCAGAAAGGTGAGGCCTGCAGCCTTGGGTTCCTAGCACCTCTTCCAATTTCAATTGTATTTCTTTTAAAAAAATGTTTATGGTGGCACTTCCTTGGTGGTCCAGTGGTTAAGACTCCACACTTCGGTGCAGGAGGCACGAGTTCCATCCCTTGGTGGGTAACTGAGATCCCTCATGCCTCATGGCAAAAATTTAAAAGAAAAAAAAATTTTTTTTTTTAATTAAAAAATAGTAGTGAAAATAAAATGTTAATGGCCTAGGTTTACAATTTGTGTTTTTACTGAGCTAAAGTGAAAGAAAGTAGTGAAGTCACGCAGTCATGTGCGACTCTTTGCAATCCCCTGGGTTGTAGCCCACCAGGCTTCTCTGTCCATGGGATTTTCCAGGCAAGAGTACTGGAGTGGGTTGCCACTGCCTTCTCCAGGGGATCTTCCAGACCCAGGGATTGAACCCAGGTCTCCTGCATTGCTGGCAGACGCTTTACCCTCTGAGCCACCAGGGGAGCCCTTTACTGAGCCAAGTCCACCTTCAGATAACACTGTTCGCGTGTAGTGTAGGTGCCTTGCAGCAGCGTGCCCAGCTCTCCCATCCCACCCTCAGGACGTTGCTGTCACCCTTCAGTCATCTGTGTGCTGTAATCACTCGGTACATTGTTACTTTAAACATTTACTTTTCAGATCAATTAAGAATTAAAAAAAAACACTAACTGCATTTATATCTTCTTCAGTAATCATCCTTTATTTATGTGGATCTAAATTTCTGACATAAAATTTTCCTAACCATCGCAACTTATCTCTGACCCTCTTAACATTTCTTTGCAGGGCAGGCCTATCGGGGATGAATTGTCTCAGTTTTTACTTGCTTAAGAAAGTCTTTATTCTTCACTTGTGGAGGACACTTTTGCTGAAAGTGGGATTCTAGGCTAGTATTTCTTCTTGCTTCCACAGTTTTTGAAACACAGTCCCCTGTTGTTGTTACCTATGATCTTCTATAGGTAAAATGGTTTTCCCCTCCTCCTCTGACTTTGGAGTTTTCTCCTTGGCTTTGCTCTTCTGATGATTAAATATGATATGCGTAGTTTTCAGTTTTCTGTTTATTTTTATTAGTATTTTTGACTTCTGGCATTCACTTTTGATTCTTTCTTAGAATTTCAGTCTCTCTGCTTATTCATCTGTTGATGCATGTTGTCTCTTTCATTAGAGCCCTTGACATACTAATGGTAGCTGCTTTAAATGCCCTGAGAATTCTAACATCTATATTATATACGAGAGACTTCCCTGGCAGGCCAATGGTTAAGACTACACTCTCAAGGCAGGGACCCAGCTTCCATCTCAGGTCAGGGAACTAAGATCCTGTATCCTACATGGCACAGCCATGAATAAATAGGTAGGTAGGTAGATAAAAATACAATATCTGTGAGTCTCATTCTGATGCTTGCCTGAGAGCTCTGATTTCCTGCTTGATCATAGATCTTGATCTGTCTGTTTTGCTTGCCTTTAGCATGCCTTTTAATTTTTTGTTGAAAGCTGGACATACATACTGTATTGAGTGATAGGAACTGAGATAAATGGTCTTCTAGTGTGAGTACGTATGCTAATCTGGCCAGGAGTTAGGCTGCGTTTAATGTTGGCTCTTGGTGCCAGAGATTTCACACTGTTCCAGGGGAGGGTCTTATTTTGTTTCCCCTCCTGACTTTGGGCTTCCCTGAGTACTTTGTCTCAGAGAGACCCTGTGTCTGGTAGCTCTTTAAGTGACTGTTTTTGTTTCACTGGAGCCCTGTTAGTGTGGTAGGTAGCAAAGTGTGTGGGAGGGGAGTGTTTCTGGTCTTAGGATTAAATCTCAAGTCTCTTAGTGGGCTTGAGTCTCTGGCCTGTGACCATCACGTGTTTCCTCTTGGATGGCCCTCTCGTCCCTCTGAGGTCAGACATGAAAGCTGGAAGGGGCTAGGTTGAGAGACATGTCCTTCTCCCATGGTTATAGGTCAAGGGCCTAGTAACTTCTTTTCCCTGGGGAGTAGTCCTCCGTGATAGAGAAATCTCTGGTCACATTTCACAAGCATGACCCTTCCCCTCCACCTGCCAGAGCCGTAAGTAATACTCAACAAAGTAAGGGCTTCCCCTAAGACTGTGGTCCCCAGATGTGATTCTTCCAGTTTATGGCTCTGGCACTTATGATCTAAGAAGGCATATCTTGGCTGAGTCCAAATTTACATTTTCTCTACATTTTGGGGAGACAGCCTTGCAAACTCAGTTCTCTGAGTCCAAGAAAAGCCATTGTTTTTTCAGTTTGTCCAGTTTTTTCCCATAAGGATGATAGTAACAACTTCCAAACCCTTCCTGTGTGGAGTTGAAACCGTCCAGTGTCCTCTCCATATAGCCTTCCATTGTGTAACCTAAAGGATGAACATTAGGAGAAGGAAAACTCAAAGGACTGACAATTTTGCTTCTGAAATTATTTAGAGATAGCAGTTTGAAACTCTGATAAGCGCAAAAATCTTTCAAGGAAATTACATGGTCAGTTGCTTTAAAAAAAATATTTTTTTCCTTATTATAAAAGTAACATGTATTCATAGTAAACAGCAGTGTGTGACTCTGTGGCGGCACTGTGCTGTTCAGCTGTAGCTGCAGAGCTGGGTTTCAGTGGACGATGCTGCCAGAAGAGGATTCAGAAATTAGGCCCAGATGATGGACAGTAAATTCTAAGATGACTGAAGAGGAAATAAAGGGAGGGGCAGGCAAAGGATAAGGTCAGTGGAAGGTTCGGTGGACTGTAGGTCCTAATGGTACTGGAACAGTGGTTGCAGGAGGGGTTGATAAGCGACTTGGAAGGACTGACAGGCAGAGGTGATGAGAGACGGAGATACTGAAGGAGGTGAGAGACGGAGATACTGAGGGAGGAGCAGTTTCGGTGATGACGAGGGTCAGTGTGGGACCATGGCAGAGAGTTCCAATTCTATTAGTCATGCCCCTGCTTCTGCCCTCTGTAGAGGTTATAGCCCTAAGGAAAAGGTTGGTTTGTTTTACGAAAGGGACAAGTAATAGTCTGGACAAATATGTCTGAAAAGCACCTAGCACAGTGCCTGGTGCCTAGTAGGCGCTTTACAAGTGAGTCGGTTCTCGTTGGGCTGTTCCTGTCACGGCTGAGCTGTGTCCTTGCTCTATAGCGTCCTTTTAAACTCCTCGTGTGGCTGTTTGGTGGGGGTGGCACACCAGGTCTTCGCTGTGGCACGCGGGCGTCTTCACTGTGGACCACGGCTCTAGAGCGCGCAGGTTAGTAGTTGAGACGCGCTGGCTTCTCTTGCTGCGGCGTGTAGGCTCTAGTTGCACCCCAGCTTACTTGCCCGGCAGCACGGGGGATCTTAAGTTTCCCAGCCAGGGACTGAACCCGTGTCCCCACTGGATCACCAGGGAAGTTCCTATTACATCATTTTAGGATTTTCTGAAACTGGACTAGGAAATGCTCATTGTGCTAAAATTCAGCATTGTAGTGAAGAGTGTTCTGGCAAGACTTCTGTGGTATGGTTTAAGTAACCTCTTGTAGTCAAAATCATTCTCTGGGACTACATCGCCAGTGCTTAAGTCATATTTTAATTATTATTTGATCTACTTTCATTTACCTTTTCAGAAATGTGTCCATTCTATAAAGTGAGAAATATGATTTGTCCCAACACCCTAAAGGATGGTGTATCAAGTTTCCTAGGGCTGCTGAAACAAACTGCCACAAACTGGGCAACTGAAAATAACAGAACGGTATTCCTTCATAACTCTGGGGGCTAGAAGTCCAAAACCGAGGGGCCAGGAGGGCTGCTCCCTTCTGTAGCCTGCGAGGGAGGATGCCTCCTGCCTCCCCCGCCGTCTGGCATTCACTGACTCTTCCGCCTTCTTGGCTTAGAGACGCAGCACTGCAGTCTCCAACCCTTGTCACATGGGCACCTTCTCCACCTGCCTCTTCCCTCTTCTGAGGACACCAGTTATCTCAACAAGCTCTATCTGCTGTGACCCCATTTCCAGATAAGGCCATAGTCTGAGGTGCTGGGAATTATTAACCCTCAACAATTCTTTCTGGGGGGACACAATTCAACCCCTAATAGATGGGTTTCGGAGAACCCATACTAACTGTTTCTCTGTTCACCTTGTCCCAGTGATAAGGTGTCTTACGCCTAAAACCCCAGTTCTGTGGATGTACCTGCTGCTCTAAAAAGAAGAGTGCGTGGAGGTTTGCCTTGGGTTAAGGGCTGAGTCTCTGCAGAAGCACCTTGCTGCTGCAGTGACGGGGAGCCTGAGTGATGTGCTGGACACCCCCCTCAGTAGTCATGGGCTCCCTGCAAGGCCATTGAACAACCCAGGCTCATTTACTAATCCTGCTTCCAAATCGTTACTTAAAAGTATAAGTAATTTATTGTCAAGTCTTAAATATGTTCCTTGGTTTCCATTTTATGTTTTGGTTAGATTAAATAGCAACCAGGAACCATACTTAGATGTCCATGCAAATTCCAAGGCGCTGCTCTTGCACAGCAGGACTGTGTTTTGCTGAGTCTAAGGAGAATGCAGAATCAATTGCAATAACCAGAGTCCACTCCGGCACCATTTAGATCAATTTAAAATGATAATGGAATTCTGGGTGCCTATAGCTGCACTAAACTTATGCTCCTTTCTCGATTTGGCCTCTGGAAAATACAACAACTGCGAGGACATTCAATTTAGCTGCTGTTGTGTGCGGGAAGAAGCGTGGACCTTGGAATCAGATCTGAATTTGACTCCGGGCTCCTGCTTTACTGAACTGCCCCTGCCCCCAACCCCATGGTAGGCAAAATAAATGGGCCCCAAAGATATCTGTACTCTAATCCCTGGAAACTGGGATAGTGAAAAGGACTCTGAGGTTTGATTAAGGTAGAGACTTTGGGGTGGGAGAGTGTCCTATTTCATTCAGAGGAGCTCAATCTAATTTCAGAAGTCCTTAAAAGCAGAGATTTCCCAGCACTACTTGAAGAGGAAGGGAAAAGGTCAGAGAGTTGTTGGATTTGAGGATAGAGGAAGGGACCATGAACCAAGGAATGCAGGTGGCCTCCAGAAGCTGCAAAGGAAAGAAAATAGATTCTGTCCTCACACCCCTGGAAGGACTACAGCCCTGCCAATGCTTTGATTTGGGGCTTCCTACCTCTAGAGCCAAAAGATAATAAACTTGTGTTGTAAGCTTCTAAGTTTGTGGTAACTTAAAACAGTAGTAGAGAAACGATACATGCACCACTGACCAGCTGTATGACTTTCTGAGTTTTGGGTTTCTCATCCAAAAAAAAAAAAAAATATATATATATATATATAAAATAATATTGATTTTGTGTAGTGTATGTGCAGACTTGCTGAGATGATGTATGCAAAATCCATCATTAATCATTTCATGACTTAGTGTCAGAAGTCCGTCCTGAGGAGTCAAACTATTTTCTCTCAGGTACTTAGCCTCCATTTTCGGCCCAGCTGCCATCAGGTGGGGCTTTCTTGGTTGGCTCAGCGGTAAAGAATCTGCCTGCAGTGCAGGAGACTTGCAAGAGATACGGGTTTGATCCGTGGGTTGATCCCCTGGGGAGGAATAGCAACCCACTCCAGTATTCTTGCTTGGGAAATCTCATGGACAGAGGATCCTGGTGGGCTACAGTCCATGAGGTCGCAGAGAGTCGGACACAACTTAGCAACTAAACAGCAACAACGAGCCATCAGGTGAATGGCTGCACGTGGCTCCGTGCTCCACGCCTTCTAGTCAGAAAGTGACGTGGGGACCAGCAGCATCAGCCTCAGACAGGGACCTTGTTCAGTGCAGTTCAGTTCAGTCGCTCAGTCGTGACCTTGTTAGGATCACTGAATCTTAGACCACACCCCAGGCTGACTGAGTCAGAATCTGTGTTTTTTGACTACATCACCAGATGATTCATATGCACTTTAAAATGGAAAAGGCTCTACTAGACTGGTGGTTCTCAAACATCACATACGCTGACAGAACAAGTCCCTGGGTCTAGCATTTAGGAGCATGGTGTTTCAATATTTGTGTTTTTAGTGTATTTTCTAAGTATTTCTAATGCAGAGGGCTATAATCACTGGAATAAATCCTTAGAGATACACTTTAATATATGAGATTCAAATCAGAATTGTAAAGTTTTCAATTAATGTCTTTTTTTCTAAGGAAAGCAACTATTCTAGGTAAGTGTTACTAAGTGCTGCATTTTTAAAAGATCCATAAAGGAATAAGCATCAAAGAACAGCAGAGATACTTTCTCACTAGTTCTTAACTGTTCTGGTTCCTGTTCAGGCTTTATCATATGTGCTTGATTAGACTTCATGAGATTCATCCAGCTTCATTTCACTTAGAAACAGTATTTCTTAGACAGCTCCTCAAGCATGGAAACTTGGCATTAAAAACCTTTGGCTGTTTTCTCTTTAGCAAGAAAGACTTACCACTTAGTAAATTGTCAGAAGACAGACAAGAGTTTATTGGAACGTTTTCTCCTCTGCACCCCTTCCTCCATAGACGGAAGCATAAAGAGAAGTTTTGGCAGTTGTACTTAGGGCAGCCTGGCCATGTTCCCATGACCTGGAGCACGGAGTTGCATTCCAAGAAACAAAGCTAGTGTGGCTTCCCAGCATACTCAGAGCAGAATGTCTGGAGAGAGATTCAGATTCAGGATTTCCAAGTGCAAACAGCTGGATGAGGGCTCTGCACAGGAGCCAAAATCGAGAATGGGGAGCTGAGCAAACCTGGGCAAGGGCAGCCAGTTAGGAGGCAGTGGTGAAGCTGCTGGGCAGCCACAAATGGCTTCAAGGAACCTCACGAGGATGTGAGGGCAGATGCTCTGGGCTGCCTTTTAGGACAGGGCGAAGACCAGCACTGTACCCTCAAAGCTTCCACCATGAAGAGCAGAATTAACTGGGAGATGGGCCCAACCAAGGCAGTGTCTGGAAAAAATTCACCATTGTAGCCTTTGAAGGCTCAGCTGCCTATATGTTTCCTAGGTTCTGGTAATGCAGGCCTGGGCAGGCCATCCTGGGGTCTCCACCTCACTGAACAGAAAACACTGTGGCAGCCTTTTAAATAATTTGTATTATAGTTGACTTACAATGCTGTGTTAGTTTCAGGTGTATAGCAAAGTGAATCAATTAGACATATGCATATATACACTCTTTTTAAGATTCTTTTCCCATATAGGCCATTACAGAGTGTTGAGTAGAGTTCCCCATGCTATACAGTAGGTCCTTACTGTCTTTTTATATATAGTGATGTGTTACATGTTAATACCAATCTCCTATTGCTCCCCCCATGTTTCTCCTTTGGAAGCCATAAGTTTGATTTCGACATCTATGAGTCAATTTCTATTTTGTAAACAAGTTCTGTTTTATAAACTGGTATCATTTAAAAAATTCTACATAGAAGTGGTATTATACGATATTTGTCTCTGACTTACTTAGTCGCTCAGTCGTGTCCGACCCTTTGCGACCCTACGAACTGCAGCATGCCAGGCCTCCCTGTCCATCACCAACTCCCGGAGTTCACTCAGACGTCCATCGAGTCAGTGATACCATCCAGCCAACTCATCCCCTGTTGTCCCCTTCTCCTCCTGCCCTCAATCTTTCCCAGCATCAGAGTCTTTTCTTAGCTTTATATGATAGCCTATAGATCCATCCATATTGCTGCAAATTACCTTATTTTGTTCTCTTTGTGGCTAATATTCCACATCGTCTTTATTCATTTCTTTATTGTAAATAGTCCTGCAGTGAACAGAGGGGTGCATGTGTCTCTTGAATTATGGTTTTCTCTGGGCGTATATGCCCAGGAGTAGGATTGCAGGGTCATATGGTAGCTCTATTTTTAGTTTTTTAGAGAACCTCCGTACTGTTCTCTGTAATGATTGTACCAGTTTACATTCCCATCAACAATGTAGAAGGGCTCCATTTTCTTCACACCCTCTCTAGCATTTATAGTTTATAGACTTTTTGATGATGGCCATTTTGACCTGTACAAGGTAATACCTCATTGGTGTTTAGATTTGCATTTCTCTAATGGTTAGCGGTGTTGAGCACAATCAGAACTGTGATTCCTTCGAACAGACAAGGAATTCTGTTCAGGTAGCCCTGCTGTCCCTTTGCAGTTGCCAGGTCTGCAAGATTCATGCAGATAACCTGCCTCTGGTGAGTGGAAGCAGATATTAGTATATGAAGAAAACCCCATGGTGAGAAGTAGCCTTCCTTGTCAAGGTCAGGGACTTCTCTCAGCAGAAGTCTGAGGGCACGGAACTCTGTTCTCTGGGCCAGAAAAACCAAGATTGAACAACTAAAAACTGCAAGGCCAAATTTCTGAAAAGCAGTTCTGCCAACATCCCAGGATCCAAGTCTCTTCTGAGATCACTGGGCCCTTCTTCCTGCTAAGCACCGCTAATGTCACCCCTCTAAAGCATGCAGGGACAGCCTGCAGGGGAGGTGCTGGGAGACGAGTAGCAGTTTAGTTGAATCATTTGAATGCTCTGCACATACCGTAGCAGCCCTGACCTCCAGAGCCTTGTCTTGTTCATTGAGCAACTATGCCCAGTACCTAGCATATGCCAGGAATGGTCCTCAGGTGCTTCACGTCTACTAACTTCTTTACTTTTCATGATACGGACCCCCTCCACAGAGAAGACATTGTGTTCAGACGGTTGAGTGGCTTGCTCAGGGTCACACAGCAAGCAGGTGACAGATCAAAGCTTTGAAGCCGGGCTTTCAGCTCCAGGGTCTATGCAGAGGAGGATAAATCAGGATCAGCATGCTTCCTGCCCTGTTATCTCTGCAGAGGACAAACACCCCAGGATAAATGTCATCAAAACAAGGCGGGAGGAAATCAGGAGTGGCTGGAACCAGGCAGTACACTCCCTCCCGGGCGGGTGGGGCTTTGCGTGTTATAGAGCACTTGGGTGTGGGGAGTGGAGCTGTGCAATAGGAAGCCTTTTTTGGTGGCTGTACTTGTGATGGAGGGTGAAGCTGTGAAGCTTGCTGTCCTTTACTCATCACCAGCCCCCTAAGATCACAAAGACCCCCAGATCAGTCACAAGGTGAGGCACAGGGTGAGACCTGTGTACTCTGGGCAGGAGTGGAGGAAATTAAACAGCGGACCAAAGGAGCTGCCCAGCCGGGTGCCAGTCTCCCCCCTCCGGCCCCGAGGAGGAAGGAGAAGTGGGACTTCCTGGAGAGCAGGGGTCGAAGGTCTGGGAGGGGCACTTGGCCTATTTCTCATCTTCCTGCAAGGTCAGACCCTGAAGAAGTCTCCTGAGAGGCTCTGGTGATTCTGGCAGCAAGGCTGGTGTCCGCCTCTCGTGGAAGGTGGGGTGAGGCTGGGGGTGGCTGAACTGCTCGTCCTGTAACTGACTCTGACGGTCCTCCGGCTGCCGCTGCGGCCCCATGGCAACCAGAGTGAAACCTTCTGGTGATTTAGAGGTTAACCAGAGGGAGCGGATTAAACTGGACAGTCAGTCTTGACAACAAAATACCGGCATTTAAATATTTACTCGAGGGACTATATTTTCAAATGTCCTTCGTTGTGGTTCAGTCACTAAGTCGTGTCCAGCTCTTCGTGACCCCACGGACTGCAGCACACCAGGCTTCCCTGTCCCTCACTGTCTCCCGGAGTTTGCTAAAATTCATGTCCATTAAGTTGGTGATATTATCTAACCATCTCATCCTCTGCCTCCCAGCACCTCTTCTCCTTTTGCCTTCAATCTTTTGCAGCATCAGGGTCTTTTCCACTGAGTCGGCTCTTCACATCAGGAGATGGATTGAGGTATTGGAGCTTCAGCATCAGTCCTACCAATGAATATTCATTGATTGGTTGATTTCCTTTAGGACTGACTGGTTTGATTTCCTTGCGGTCCAAGGGATTCCTCAGCACCACATTTTGAAAATATCAATTATTTGGCGCTCAGCTTTCTTTATGGTCCAATTCTCACATCCATACATGATTACTGGGAAAACCATAGCTTTGACTATACTGACTTTTGAAACAAAGTAATATCTCATTTTTAATACTCTGTTTAGGTTTGTCATAGCTTTTCTTCCAAGGAGCAAGCGTTTTAATTTCATAGCTACAGTCACCATCAGCAGTGGTTTTGGAGCCTAAGAAAATAAAATCTGTTACTGCTTTTCCTTTTCCCTTATCTATTTGCCATGAAGTAATGGGATTGGATGCCAAGATCTTAGGTTTTTGACTGTTCAGTTTCAAGCCAGCTTTTCCACTATCTTCTTTCACCCTCATCAAGAGAATGTTTGGTTCGTCTTCATTTTCTGCCATTAGTGTGGTGTCATCTGCATATCTGAGACTGTTGATTTCTCTAGGCGGTCTTGATTCCAGCTGGAGCTTCATCCAGCCGGGCGTTTTGCATGATGTACTCCTTATATAAGTTAAATACACAGGGTGACAATGTGCAGCCTTGACATATTCCCTTGCCAATTTTGAACCAGTCTGTTGTTCATATCCAGTTTTTACTATTGCTTCTTGACCTGCATATAGGTTTTTCAGGAGGCAGGTAAGGAGGTCAGGTTCTCCCATCTCTTTAAGAATTTTCCACAGTTTTTTGTCATCCACATGGCCAAAGGCTTTAGCGTAGTCAATGAAGCAGAAGTACATGTTTTCCTGGAATTCCCTTGTTTTTTCTATGATCCAACAGATGCTGGCGATTTAATCTCTGGTTCCTCTGCCTTTCCTACTTTGGACATCTGGAAGTTCTCAGTTCACGTACTTTTGAAGCTTAGATTGGAGCATTCTGAGCATTACTTTGCTAGCATGTGAAATAAGTACAATTGTGTGGTAGTTTGAAATTCTTTGGCATTGCCCTTCTTTGGGATTAGAATGAAAACTGACCTTCCAGTCCTGTGGCCACTGCTGAGTTTTCCAAATTTGCTGGCATATTGCATGCAGCACTTTAACAGCATCATCTTTTAGGATTTGAAGTAGCTCAACTGGAATTCCTTCACCTCCACTAGCTTTGTTTGTACCAATGCTTCCTAAGATCCACTTGACTTCACACTCCAGGATGTCTGGCTCTAGGTGAGTGACCACACCATTGTACTTATTCAGGTCATTAAGACCTTTTTTGTATAGTTCTTCTGTGTATTCTTGCCACCTCTTCTTAATCTCTTTTGCTTCTGTTAGGTCCGTACCATTTCTGTCCTTTCTTGTGCCCATCTTTGCATGAAATATTCCCTTGGTATCTCTAATTTTCTTGAAGAGATCTCTAGTCTTTCCCATTCTATTATTTTCCTCTATTTCTTTGCATTGATCACTTAGGAAGGCTTTCTTATCTCTCCTTGCTAGTCTCTGGAACTCTGCATTCCATTGGGAATATCTTGTCCTTTTTCCTTTTCCTTTTGCTTCTCTTCTTTTCTCAGCTATTTGTAAGTCCTCGTGAGATAACCACTTTCTTTCTTGCAGTTCTTTTTCTTTGGGATGATTTTGGTCACTGCCTCCTGTACAATGTCATGAACCTCCATCCATAGTTCTTTGGGCACTGTGTCTACCAGATCTAATCCCTTCAATCTATTTGTCACTTCTACTGTGTAATCATAAGGGATTTGATTTAGGCCATACCTGAATAGTCCAGTGGTTTTCCTTACTTTCTTCAATTTAAGTCTGTATTTTGCAATAAGGAGTTCATGATCTGAGCCACAGTCAGCTCCCAGTCTAATTTTTGCTGACTATATAGAGCTTCTCCATCTTTGGCTGCAAAGAACATAATCAGTCTGATTTTGGTATTGACCATCTGGTGATGTCCATGGGTAGAGTTGTCTCTTTCGTTGTTAAAAGAGAGCATTTGCTATGACCAGTGTGTTCTCTTGGAAAAACTCGGTTAGCCTTTGCCCTGCTTCATGTTGTACTTCAAGGCCAAACTTCCTTGGTATTTTAGGCATCTCTTTCCTTCCTACTTTTACGTTGCAGTTCCCTGTGACATCTTTTTTGGTGTTAGTTCTAGATGGCCTTGTAGATTTTTATAGAACCTTTCAACTTCAGCTTCTTCAGCATTAGTGGTTGGGGCATAGACTTGAATTACTGTGATGTTGGATGGTTTGCCTTGGAAATGAACCAAGATCATTCTATCCGTTTTGATCTTACACCCAAGTTCTGCATTTTGGGCTCTTTTGCTGACTCTGAGGGCTACTCCATTTCTTCTAAGGGATTCTTGCCAACAGTAGGAGATATAATGGTGATCTGAATTAAATTCGCCCCTTCTGGTCCGCTTTAATTCACTGATTTTTAAAATGTTGATGCTCACTCTTGCCATCTCCTGCTTGACCACGTCCAATTTACCTTGATTCATGAACTTAATATTCCAGGTTCCTATGCAATATTGTTCTTTACATCATTGGTCTTTACTTTCACCACCAGGCGCATCCACAGCTAGGCATCATTTCTGCTTTGGCTCAACCTCTTCATTTTTTTCTGGAACTATTTCTCTGCTCTTCCCCAGTAGCATATTGGACACCTACTGACCTAAAGGGCTCATCTTCTGGTGTCGTCTCTTTTTGTCTTTTCATACTTTCCATGCGATTCTCAAGGCAAGCATACTGAAGTGGTTTGCCATTCCCTTCTCCAGTGGACCACATTCTGTCAGAACTCTCCACCAGGACCCATCCATCTTGGGTGACCCTGCACGGCATGGCTCATAGCTTCATTGAGCTACACAAGGCTGTGATCCATGTGATCATTTTGGTTAGCTTTCTGTGATTATGGTTTTCTTTCTGGAGGCCAAGATGACAGTTCTTACTTCTTCTGTCTGACCCCTAGTGGATGAGGATAAGAGGCTTGTGCAAGCCTCCTGATGGGAGGGGCTGGCTGTGGGGAAAACTGGGTCTTGCTCAGTTGAGCAGGCCTTGCTCAGTAAATCTTTAATCCAGTTGTCTGCTGATAGATGGAGCTGACTCCCTCCCTGTTATTTGTTTGGCCTGAGACGACCCAATCGTGGAGTCTGCAGTCTACAGGGCTACTGATGACCTCCAGAAAGGACTTATGCCAACACGTGTCTCCCAGGACTGCTGCTGCCAGTGCCCCTGTCCCTGTGGCAGGCCACTTCCAACCCACACTTTCTCCACAGGAGACCCTCATATGCTCACAGGCTTAGTCTCTTGTGGGGTCACTCCTTTCACCTGGGTCCAGACCTATATTAGAGTTTAAGAGAAGAGAGAGTCTTTCTTAGGCCTCATACCAAGGTATCAAGAATAAAATAGTATAACAGTAAAGAAAAATCTTGCCATTGTCACTTGTGATTAAACTTCTCTGAGGGAGTTTTCAGTTTGGAATGGAAGTGCTTTGTGCACAAGTCTGACATTTCTGTATCCCACGCTCTTACATTATCCTAATACCATTTAGAACAGTTAATGTAGCAGTTAAGAATGAAGGCTCTGGCACCCAACTGCTTGGGTTTGAAATACGACTTTGCCTCCTTCTAGTTGTATGACGTTGGGCAAATTACTTAACTTCCCTGTGCCTTTGTTGCCTAAATGTGTGTAAAAATAGTGCCTTTTTATCCCCAAAAGTTGCTTAAAGGTTAGATAAGGTAATGCCTGTAAAGCACTTTTAGGGCAGTGCCTGATATATTTTAAAATGCTTCATTGTTGGCTGTTACAACAATTGTCATTATTATATTTTAATAGCTAAATATCTAAAAGATTATTCTACTCTATGGATAAAGAAACTGAGTTCAAATGTGGGTGGTTGTGGCCAGAGATAATTGGAAAGATATGAGCCAGGTGGGGGACTCTGGGCATAGTAGGCGGGAGAGGAGGTGGAGGAAGAGGCGCCGGCATGTGGAGTCAGGAGAACGTGTGGTGGGGTCAGGGGACAGCAACAAGACCACTCTACTAGCGATGATGATTTCAGTTGGAGGACCGTGGGCAAGAGAGGCTGGGCTGGCCATGGTGAAGATCATGGGGCAGAAAACGTCTGGAGGGTCTCCTGTAGCTGGCTTTCTCTCTTGGCTGCCTGCCTGAGGTCTCTCTGAATCCAAGGAGGATGTCTGTTTTCCATGTAGGGCTGGGGAAAGAGCTGCTGTGTCTTTGAGAGTCCATACCCGCACTCTTTCCAGTGAGGCAGAGCCTTTGGTTAAGGTTCCTGTGTGCTGGGCAGGTTCCTGGGATAGCGTGTCTCCATGTCCAAGGTGCATCCCACCTCCCTGGCAGAGAGAACTTTATTTCAGTCTCAGCTTCCGTTTCTGCATGAGTTGTGACTCCATTGTTGTGTGGATGGAACCCACTTCAGACTGGCTTAGAAAAGATGGGAATTTATTGGCTGCCTTAGTTGACATTGTGGGAATATGTTGGTTTCAGGTGCTGTCTGATCCAGTGTTGTGACGACCCAGTTTCTGGCTGTTTCTTGGCTCTGCTTTGCATAGTGTTGGCTTCCTGGGCAACTCCAGGTACTTGTCATCTTCCTTATGGAAATTCCAGCAGAAAAAGTGCTTTCTCCCCTGCTGCCCCAGCAGAGGTCTTTTTGTATCTGACTGGTTCTTGTTGGGCCACTGACTTAATTCTGAACCAATCACCGGGGCAAAAAGAACTTGCTGCCCTGATGGCGTGGCAAACCTGTGTCCTGCGCCTGCGTTTGGAACCAGAAACAGAATTGCCAGGATGAGGACTGAACACAGGGAGGAAACTCCCAGGAGAAGGGCTAAAACGAAACACAAACAAAAGTAGCTTCTCTGCACTGAGCCAAAGAATGACTGGTAAACGTGGGATTTGTGTGTCTGGAATATAGATCCAAGTGGCATTTAGTCTGTCGTCCTGGAGAGCAATGTCTGCAGCTGTTCTTTTCCTATTTGCTGTCGGATTCCTTGGACTTTGCCATGTGGGCCCTGTTCTCACTGCTGTTTGCTTATCTTGAAGCCTGACCACTTGTGGTTATCTACCCTGCTGCTGCTGCTGCTGCTGCTGCTAAGTTGCTTCAGTCGTGTCTGACTCTGTGCAACCCCATAGATGGCAGTCCACCAGGCTCCCCTGTCCCTGGGATTCTCCAGGCAAGAACACTGGAGTGGGTTGCCATTTCCTTCTCCAATGCCTGAAAGTGAAAAGTGAAAGTGAAGTTGCTCAGTCGTGTCTGACCCTCAGCGACCCCATGGACTGCAGCCTTCCAGGCTCCTCCGTCCATGGGATTTTCCAGCCAAGAGTACTGGAGTGGGGTGCCATTGCCTTCTCCGGGTTATCTACCCTAGAACACAATATTCAAGCTCTGTCTTTCTAGTTGGAATTATATGACACGCGCTCTTGTCTCTTGCCCTGTGATCTTGAAGTCTGTCTCTCTCTCGTTCTGCTGCAGTCTGAACAGAAAGCTGCTCTCCAGTGGGGGAGCCAGCATGGCGTCACCTCTCATCCAGACTTGTCCACTGCCTCAGGATGCCGCTCGCGATGTTCCCTCACTTCGCCCACCTGGACCTGTGTTAGCTGATAAGCTCCTGGGCTGCGTGACTAAGCTCCATGATGAAGGGGCCCCTTGTCATTTAATTCTTAAATCCTCTTACATAGGCTGTTTGACATTTCTGGGTAGGACTAAGGCTGCCAAGATATAAATGCAGTGAATAGTTAAAAATGTAAGCAGAGGCCTCGCAAACGACAGGCTTTCAGTGCCAGGCAGGGTGTCTGGACTTGTGTCCTGTTGACAATGAGGAGCCATTGACTGTTCCTGAGTAGAGAGAGACAGCCCCTCCTCATGACTGCTGCTCACCAAGCACATAGTAAATGTCAGGCCTGGCACATGTGTCCTTTACACGTGTGATCTTACTTCACAGCCAAGGTAATTCAGCAAGAGGAGACGTCTCTTTTCATATGGCACCTACTCACCTGAAATTACACCTTGTTCTTGGCAAGAATCCCTGAAAGCACGAAGGACGTACAAGAAAACCAACCATCGCCCTGACTCAACGCGCCGAGTGACATGTTCCCTTCTCATCCTGTAACATGTAAGCGGGGCAGGATTCATCCTTCTCACTGTTTGTCTGGACAGCTGACGAAGACGGCACACAAGGGTTAAAATAACAGTGGAAAGGAGATGACGCACTTCCCTCCCAGCCAGTGCTTCCCTCCTCTTGACCTCTCTCCAGAGTGGAGATATCTGTGCTCCCATCTTCCCATTCCTTCCTCCAGCCCCCACTCTCCACCATTGATTTCCCTGTTAATTCCACACCCCTTAGTCCTGATCTCCACTTGCTCACCCCCCTTCTTCGTGGCCCTTTCTGCCACAGAGTGGCCTCTTGGCCTTGTTGACTCTGTCCCCCAGCTCTGTCATCTGCATCACTTTCTCTGTGTCTTTCCATGCATATCTGCTGGCCTTTGTTGATTGACTTCGCCCCTTGTCTTTTAAAGTCATATCCTCTTGTCTGTTTTGCCAGATTTACTCCCCAGTGGAAGCGCATTTCCCCTGCCGCTTATCTAGCATTGTCCAACTTTCATTTCTGTCAAATTCAGCCCCTAGCTGCCTGCTAGCATTCTCCATCTTATTTCTCCTTTGTGATATCCTGCGTTCAGACTCCAGCTCCACCGCGCCCTGGCTCTGTGGTCCTGCAGCATTGCTTTACCTCTCTGCACCTCTGTGTCCCCATCTGTTAAAGGGGGGTGCTGTTATTATTTCCCCAGTAGGATTCCTGTAAAGATTAAATGAACTATTCAGTACGTGAAAAGGGTTCAGAACATTACCTGCGCAAATCAGTCCTTGGATGAGTATTAGCTCTTACTGTTGTTTCGGTGCTAGTGTCACGATGTTCTGATGTGTTGGTTCACAAGGGTTCCTCAAGAACAGCAGACATGGAGCTGCCTCCATGCAGGAGGGACACAGGTGAGTTTGAGGGTGACCAGGATGAAGGACGGTGTGTGTGGTCCTTTGCCAGCTTTGGTGTTCTCGTGAACTCACTTTTGCAAACTTGGGAGGAAAGTCGCCTGTTCTTCAAAGGGGAGAAGAGACCGTGCTTGCATACCAGTTAAGTAATAAAATGAAAAATCAAGTAGTTTGGGTAAATACTGACTTGGTAGGATTGGTACTCCATCTGTTTTGTTCTCTTCTGATGCCCCAACAAGATTCCTAAACACAGTTTGGATTTTGAAAACATCTGGAATCAGCCAAGCACATTTCTGAAGCTGTTGAGTGCTGACATTGTAATCGTATTTCTTGCTGCTCAGCTTGCCTGCCTGGAGTGTGTCATCCTCCAAAGATGAGGCCAGTGACAGGCTCCTTCAGACAGCGTCCTGCCTCAGGGGGACTGAGGGTCCTTACGAGTGTCTTGTGTGTGTGTGCATGCACTTTATCTGTGCTTCTGATTCTAAATGTAACAATGTTCTTTGTTGAAACATTGCAAAATAAAAAGATAAAGCAGCAGCAACTCATAATCCATTCACCCAGAAATAACCACTCTTAAGGTTGTGATGTGTATGTGTGAAGGATTTTGTGTATACACACACGCCTTTTACTATATGTGGCTTTTAAAAAAACAAAACTAGGATTGTTTGCATATACATTGAGAATACTGGCATTTTTGATAGCATTATATCCTATTTTGTTATCATTTTTTTAAAAAAATATAATATTTGAAAACTGCCTTAATATTTGGTGGGTAGGTGTTCTGTCGGTTCAGGTCCTCCACGATGCCAGGAGAAGATTAACTGCACAAGGAAGATGTAGGGAGAAATCTCTGTGAAGGACAAAGGGAGAGGGAGCAGGAATGGGCAGGTGGGGTGGCGAGAGGAGACGAGGAGGAGGGGTTGGCCAGGAGGAGAATCATGGTCCTGGAAAGGCTTGTGCAGGCTGGTGAGGGTCAGCCCCTGGAAGAGGGTGCCCTTCACACAGTTCTCATGTTGGGGAAGAATGGCCCGACTAACGCCTCCATCTGTCAGTGGTGGGGCGGGCAGCAGGGAGAAGGAATGACCTCGACATGAACACAGTGTGGAGCCAAAGGGGTGGCAGCAGAAAGCCTCCGGTCAACAGTCCCTCGTGGAAGATTCTGTTGAAGGAGATCTGAATGGCACTGCTTCCTGGTCACCACAGGCATACCCTAAATTCTTTAATTAACCCTTTATTGTTAGCTATTTTAACCATTATCATTTTTTGTCATTATACATTAAGAAGCAATAAATATTCCTTGACATAAATCTTGGTGTTCTTCATTGATAATTTCTTTAGGGTAAATTAATATGTGGACTTCTGGTTGAACATGATGCATTGAAAGTAAGTTTTCTTGGGCTACCTCTTAAACTCAGTTTTGATTTGAAGAAATCAACAGTCAAAATCGACAAACTTAGTTCTAGAGAGAGCCATGGATGAGATCATTATAAAAAATTTAGAAGATAGAAAAATAGTAAGATGAACGTTCACAGATTAATCAAAGAGAAGAATACTGAAACCCAAGGTGCCTGAAGAGGAGGAGGCCAGTAAGTTGTAAAAACCTTGAAGGGCTTAGGAATTGGAGGTATCACGTGTCTTAGAAGAGTGAGAAGACTGAGAGCAGGATTGCACAGACATCTGCACAAGAAGGCAGGCCTCCTGATGACCTCCACTGCCCAGGAGGCCTCCTGTGATCTCTAAGGGGCTGCAGACCTCGGGATGTTAACCGGAGAGGGCTGAGCGTAGGTGTAAAACAGAGCTTATGTGCAAGTCTGCAGACTAACCCTGACCCCCGCTCCATTCCATTTTCTGGGCTTCTGGTTTTCCATCTGTAAAAATGGTAATATGTTAATAACCTTACCTGTCAGTGTTGTTTTAAGGATAAAAACAAAACATGTAGAACAGTGTCTGGCACATAGTAGGTGTGTAGAAGTATCTCCTCTCACTGTCACTGCTATCAGCATATTTTGGGTTGGCCAAAAAATTCATTCCAGTTTTTCTGTAACACTGTATGAAAAATCTAAATGAACGTTTTCTCCAACCCAAAACAGACACAGAGCTTTCTCTTTTTTTCATTTATTCATGTACCAAATCTTATGCTGTTATCATTTCAGCTCCTAAGGCTTTGCATTCTCTCTCCTTTCCTTTACTTGAATGTAAATCAGTGGATTAACTTTTTAGCACACTGACCTCTCTCCAAGATACAGCCTTCCACTTTCAGAATGTATGTATCTCCTCATTGATACAAATATTCTGTGTCCTTAAAACACATGTCTTTAGTTTTCTTTTTATAATGTGTGCACATCTCTTCTTAATTTTGTTCCTGGACTCTTGTAGTTGATGGCAATGTGAATGGAAATTTTGATTTCAATATTTTTCAAACTAGTCAATACTGATATTTAAGAGGGCTATATGTAATTACTTTGCAACTTGCTTTGTAGCAAGTTTGCTTTACTATTAAGTAGAAATACTGAATTTTGTGTTAGTATTTTAAATAGATTTTCGGTAGATTCTCGATGTTTTACTGAACAGTGCATTAATTCAACAGTTGTATTTCAAGCTGGTACTATGACATGGAAACACTGTGATCAATGAGACCAAGACAGTTGCTTCCCCAGGGAGTTTATATTCTGATGGAGAAACATACCGCAACAGGTAATGATGATCGTAGAACTTGTTACCTAAAGCTCTCCGGAGTGTCTTGGCAGCGTATGCATGCTCAGTCATTCAGTTGAGTCCGGCTCTTGGTGACACCGTGGACTGTAGCACACAAGACTCCTCTGCTCTCCACTACTCCTGGAGTTTGCTCAGACTCATGTCCATTGAGCTGGTGATGCTATTTAATCATTCTCATGCTCTGCCACCCCATTCTCCTTTGAGCTTCAGCCTTTTCCGACCTCAGGGTCTTTTCTAGTGAGTCAGCTCTTCACATCAGGTGGCCAGAGTGTCAGAACTTCAACTTCAGCAGCAGTTCTTCCCATGGACTGTTGTTGTTCAGTCACTCAGTCGTGTCCCACTCTGCAACCCCGTGGACTGCAGCACGCCAGGCTTTCCTGTCCTTCACCATCTCCCAGAGATTTCTCAAACTCAAGTCCACTGAGTCGATGATATCATCCATCATCTCATCCTCTGTCATCGCCTTCTCATCCTGCCTTCAATCATTTCCAGCATCAGAATAT
Source organism: Ovis aries (assembly GCF_016772045.2). Lineage (NCBI taxonomy): Eukaryota > Metazoa > Chordata > Mammalia > Artiodactyla > Bovidae > Ovis > Ovis aries. The sequence goes on along the minus strand of NC_056069.1, from coordinate 16,921,448 downwards.
TTTCCAGTGAGTTGGCTCTTCACATCAGGTGGCCAAAATATTGGAGCTTCAGCTTCAGCATCAGTCCTTCCAATGAACATTCAGGGTTGATTTCCTTTGGGATTGACTAGGTTGATCTCCTTGCAGTCCAAGGGACTCTCAAGAGTCTTCTCCAGCACCACAGTTCAAAAGCATCAATTCTTTGGCACTCAGCCTACTTTATGGTCCAACTCTCACATCCTTACATGACTACTGGAATAACCATAGCTTCGACTAGACAGGCATTTGTCAGCAAAGTAATGCTTCTGCTTTTTAATATGCTGTCTAGGTATGTCATAGCTTTTCTTCCAAGGAGCAAGTGTCTTTTAGTTTAGTGGCTGAAGTCACCATCCACAATCATTTTGGAGCCTAAGAAAGTAAAATCTGTCACCATTTCCACTGATTCCCTATCTATTTGCCATGAAGTGATGGGACTGGATGCCATGATCTTAGTTGTTTTAATGTTAAGTTTCAAGCCAGCTTTCTCACTCTCCTCTTTCACTTTCATCAAGAGGCTCTTTAGTTCTACACTTTCTGTCGTTAGAGTGGTATCATCTGCATATCTGAAGTTGTTGATATTTTTCCCAGCAATCTTGATTCCAGCTTGTGATTTATCCAGCCTGGCATTTCACATGATGCACTCTGAATGTAAGTTAAATAAGAAGGGTGAGAGTATACAGCCTTGTCATATTCTTTTCTCAGTTTTGAACCAGTCAGTTGTTCTATGTCCAGTTCTAACTATAGCTTCTTGACCTGCATATGTTTCTCAGGAGAAAAGTAAGGTGGTGTTACAATCATTTCTTTAGGAATTTTCCAGTTTGTTTTGATCCACACAGTCAAAGGCTTTAGCATTGTAAATGAAGTGGAGGTAGATGTTGTTTGGAACTCCCTTGCTTTCTCCACGATCCAGTGAATGCTGGCAATTTGATCTCTGGTTCCTCTGCCTTTTCTAAACCCAGTTTGTACATCTCTAAGTTCTCAGTTCACGTACTGCTGAAACCTAGCTAGGAGGATTTTGAGCATTACCTTTCTCACATGTAAAAAGAACACAATTGTACAATAGTTTGAGCATTCTTTGGCATTCCCCTTCTTTGGGATTGGAATGAAAACTGACCTTTTCCAGTCCTGTGGCCACTGCTGAGTTTTGGGAATTTTCTGACATATTGAGTGCAGCACTTTCACAGCATCATCTTTTAGGATTTGAAATAGCTCACCTCCACTAGCTTTGTTCATAGTATTGCCTCCCAAGGCCCACTTGACTTCACACTCTGGGATGACCAGCTCTAGGTGAGTGATCACATCATCATGGTTATCCAGGTAATTAAAACCTTTTTTTGTATAGTTCTGTGTATTCTTCCACCCTTCTTAATCTCTTATGCTTCTGTTAGGTCCTTACTGTTTCTGTCTTTTATCATGCCCATCCTTGCATGAAATGTTGCCCTGGTATCTCCAGTTTTCTCAAAGAGATCTCTAGTCTTTCCCTTTCTGTTGTTTTCCTCTATTCCCTTTCTGTTGTTTTCCTCTATTTCTTGCATTGCTCACTTTAAGAAGCCCTTCTTATCTTCCCTTGCTATTCTCTGGAACTCTGTATTCAGCTGGGCATATCTTTTCCTTTCTCCCTTCCCTTTCACTTCTTTTCTCTGCTGTTGTCTAAAGCCTCCTGAGACAACCACTTTGCCTTCTTTCATTTGTTTTTCTTTGGGAGGATTTTGGTCACCACCTCCTATACAATGTTATAAACCTTGTCCATAGTTCTTCAAGCACTCTGTCTACCAGATCTAATCCTTTGAATCTATTCATTACCTCCAATGTATAATCATAAGCAATTTGATTTAAGTCATACATGAATGGCCTAGTGGTTTTCCTTGCATTTTTTCAATTTACGTCTGAATTTTGCAATAAGGAGCTCATGATCTGAGCCACAGTCAACTCTAGGTCTTCTTTTTACTGACTATACAGAGCTTCTCCATCTTTGGCTCCAAGGAACATAATCAGTCTGACTTTGGTATTGACCTCCTGTTGATGTCCATGTGTAGAGTTGTCTCTTATATTGTTGGAAGAGGGTGTTTTCTATGAGCAGCATGTTCTCTTGACAAAAGGCTGTTAGCCTTTGCTCTGCTTCATTTTGTTCTCCACGGCCAAACTTGCCTGGTATTCCAGGTATCTCTTGAATTCCTCCTTTTGCATTCCAATCCCCTATGATGAAAAGGACCTCATTTTTGGTGTTATTTCTAGAAGGTGTTGTAGATCTTCATAGAACCAGTCTACTTCAGCTTCTTTGGCATTACTGGTTGGGGCATAGACTTGGATTACTGTGATACTGGATGGTTTGCCTTGGAAATAAACTGAGATCATTGTGATGTTTCTGAGATTGCATCCAAGTACTGCGTTTAAGACTCTTACATTGACTATGAGAGTTACTCCATTTCTTCTAAGGGATTCTTGCCCAGAGTAGTAGATATAATGGTCATCTGAATTAAATTCACACATTCCCATCCATCTTAGTTCACTGATTCCTAAGATGTCGATGGTCAATCTTGACATCTCCTGCTTGACCACATGCAATTACCTTAATTCATGGACCTATAATATTTCAGGTTCAAATACAACGTTCTTTACAGCATCAAACTTTACTTTTACTACCAGACACATCCACAGCTGTGCATCGAGAAAGAAATCCCTGCTTTGGTCCAGCTGCTTCGTTCTTACTAGAGCTACTACTGATTGCCCTCTGCTCTTCCCCAGTAGCATGCTGGACAGCTTCCAGCCTGGGGGCCTCATCTACCAATGTTATATCTTTTTGCCTTTTCGTACTATCCCTGGGATTCTCCAGGCAAGAATACTGGAGTGGGTTGCCATGTCTTTCTCCAGTGGACCATGTTTTGTCAGATTTCTTCACTGTGATCTGTGTGTCTTGAACACAGTGTGGCTCATAGCTTCACTGAGTTACCCAAGCCCCTTCGCCATAACAAGGTTGTGATCCATGCAGGGGTTAGGATAGGTAAATCCAGCAAATATTGAGAATTCACCTGCATTGTGGGAGACCTGGGGTGGTCCCTGGGTTGGGAAGATCCCCTGGAGGAGGGCATGGCAACCCACTCCAGTATTCTTGCCTGGAGAATCTCCATGTATAGAGGAGCCTGGTGGGCTACAGTCCGTGGGGTCGCAGAATTGGACTCAACTGAGCAGCTGAGCACAGCACAGCACAGCACAATCAAATATTTTTGGATCGTAATTCTAATCTTGAACTCTTCAGGAGACTAGAAAAGAGAAAATGTTCAACAATTGACTTCATAAACTTAGTCTAATCTTGGGATCCAAGCTGGAAAAGTCAGTCAGAGACAAAAAGCCAACAACATATAATGTGTATATACTTATATCTGTAGGTGGAGCTTTCATGATCTAGTTTAGTTTATCTTGAAAATGCAAAGGCGGTTGATCTCTATACCATCCATTAATGTCATTCACCACATTGACAAAACTGGAGAGTAGGTGAGAGAGGAAATAAGTACATTAATTACATTAGAGCCATATCCTAAATACTTTTGATGTAAACAAAAGCAAATGGCCAAGCAGCACATGGTAAATCTCTTGGAGCAGTCTTCACAGGGGAAGCTCATGGAGACAGTGACAGTGAAGGGGTGTCTGTCCACTTTGACCATCTTGGTTGAGCCTGGAAATCTGGCAGGACCAGGTACTGGACTCCAGAGAGGAGCCCTTGGGCTGTGAGGCTTTTAAGTTCCATCACTAGGGGATCACTGGTTCTTTCTCTGATGTGTAGTGAGACGGAATGAGGTCCAAGCCTTTGGGACTGTTGGGCCTGCTTGTGGCAGGATTAGCCATTTCAGCTCCGTCCTGGCGAGATGGGGAACTGGAGTCTAAATCTTTGCTTAACCAGAAATATATTGCTTCAAGGGGTGGGCCTGAACCAGTTCCAAGCAGAAGGGCAACTCCATTTCTGGAAGGTCACCCTTCAAAGGATTGGTCTTGAAAAGTAAACCTTTGACTCTCAATATTTTAAGCATAAAACAGAAAAATCATAAAACTTGAGGAAGTTAGATGTTACTTTTATAGTCCTTATTATGTCAAATATTATATACAGTATACAATTAAGTACAGGCTTGAATATGCCACATCTTATATTCTTTGTAAGTGATTCAGTGAGATTTCTAAGTATTGAAACATATAGATTTTGCTTTTAAGCTTTCATTAAATGGCCTTTTTCTGGAAAGCAGTTTCTATGGAAACACTTAAAAATACTTGGAGACTCACTTTGCACAAACGAGCGAAAATTGTGACTGTTTAACAAAGGCTCTGAAGCCAGAAGCAGGGGTCTGGGTCAGACAGGATGGCTGGATTAGAACTCTGAGATGGAGATGAGATGAAGATGTGCCCCATGGATTAAAGGTACTGAGAAATTTCTAACGAAGAGCTGGGTTCAGCTGATAGGAAAACTCACTCTTTGTGGTTCAATGTATATAGTAATCAGAGGGAGGGTTCAGTCATTCTCAACAAATATTTTTTACTTCTCTATAAAGGGATGAGTTGAAACCATTTTATGCATTCTTATAAACAGTTATAGGAACTGGAATGACCTCAAATAATTATCAGAGGCACAATTCTGGGTTTAGTTTGGCCATAGTTTATCAAACGCCTTGAAAGTGAAAGTAGCTCAGTCATGTTCAACTCTTTGCGACCCCATTGACTGTATAATCCCTGGAATTCTCCAGGCCAGAATACTGGAGTGGGTAGCCTTTCTCCCAACCCAGGGATCAAATCCAGGTCTCCCGCACTGCAGGTGGATTCTTTACCATCTATCATAAATGCCATTTGATAAGGCATTTATCAAATGCCTTAAAATGTTCCAAACCTTGAACATGACAGTCATGAATCAGTGATAGTCCTAAGTAATACAGATAGGTGTGCAAGCACTGATGTCTCCAGATGTTTGTAGAGTTAGGGTAAACTAATAGTGCAGTTCCAGATAAGCCCCCGAAAGGTAGAAAGGCTCTTTCTTATTCATGAAAAAGTTCGAAGTAGGATTCCAGGCTAACAGAGGACTCTCTTCCATGAAATAATTCAGGGCTCCAACCTCCTTCCATCTGTGGCCCCCTCACTCCCTAGAGCCTTGTCATTATTTTGCATCTAGTGGGCAGAAGGTAAAAGGGAAGAAGTGAAACATGCCACTGTTTAAAAGCCCTGGGGGACTTTCCTGATGGTACAGTGGTAAGACTCTGCTCTTCCACTGCAGGGGCCCCAGGTTCAAGTCCTGATTGAGGAGCTAAGATCCTACATGTGGTATGACCATTAAAAAATAAAAAAGCCTTGGCCTAGAGAGGGCAAATCACCTCCGTATACTTTCTGTGCTGTGCTGTGTTCAGTCAGCCAGTCGTGTCCAACTCTGTGACTCAATGGACTGTCGCCTGCCAGGCTCCTCTGTCCATGGGGATTCTCCAGGCAAGAGTACTGGAGTGGGTTGCCATGCCCTCCTCCAGGGGATCTTCCCAACCCAGGGATCAAACCCAGGTCTCCCACATTGCAGGCAGATTCTTTACTTAATCGCCAGGGAAGCCCAAGAATATTGGAGTGAGTAGCCTATCCCTTCTCCAGGGGGTCTGCCTGACCTAGGAATCAAACCGAGGCCACCTGCATTGCAGGCGGATTCTTTACCACCTGAGCCACCAGGGAGCCCACATATCCTTTCTACTGGCTCTAACTCTGTCTTAGCGGCCACATGTCATTGCACAGGAGACTGGGAAGTAGAGTTCTAGTTTGTGCTCAGGAAGAGAAGGACAAAGATTTGGTGGCTGGCTAGCAGTCTCTGCTCTATTGTTTATCATTTCATTGGGAAGAGTGAAAAAACCTAAATAAATGAACAATGGTTCTCCAACTCAGTAAATAAATTATGAGACGTCAATATAACTACATGGCATCTGAGCTTCCCTATCTATTGAGATTGAAATGAAATTGGCTCAAGCTCTGTATCTGACAGCCTGTGGAAAATTCAATATCCTCTCTAGGATTTGATGAGTTTTCAGGGGCTAAGTTCTTACAGGCATTTTCAGTGCTGAGTTCTGGCTCTGTCAACCTCAGTTTTCATCTCCCAGACTGCAAGGCAGCCCAGATATATCACGCGTCCTCTTTTCTTGGTTAATCCTCAGCCCACTCTAGGGAGCCATCTGGATGAGCAGCAGCCTGTACTAAAGGTTGGAGTGGGTGTTACTGATATTTAGCATCATTGTAGACTCCTGAAAAGTCCCATTCCTCTGGGACCCTATGGTATTACTGAAAAAGAAGATTTAGTTTCAGGACCAGGGACCAGGCTTGATCACTCAAGAGCTTTTGTGTAGCAGAGTTTTATTAAAGTATGACAAGGGACAGAGAAAGCTTCTGACATAGACATCAGAAGTGGGGCAAAGAGTTGCCCCCCTTTCTGGTGTTAGCAAGGGAGTTATATACTTTTTAATTGCTTATTACAATAAATCAAAAGAATGTCTCAAGGTTGCATAGATCTTACTAGCCCCACTCCCACAATTTACATTTTAAAATAACAGGTCTAGAATTTAACAGTAGAAAGATCTTACCAGACCCACTCCCATAATATACATTGTAAGATATCAGGATTAGTCAGAAGGTTTTCAGGAAGGACAAACTGTCCTCAAGCAGGATACATTGTTGTTATATAATCCAGGAACCAGAGATCAAATTGCCAACTTCCCCTGGATAATTGAAAAGCTAGAGAGTTCCAGAAAACATCTATTTCTGCTTTGTTGACTATGCCAAAGCCTTTGACTGAGTGGATCACAAGAAACTGTGGAAAATTCTGAAAGAGATGGGAATACCAGACCACCTGACCTGCCTCTTGAGAAATCTGTATGCAGCTCAGGAAGCAATAGTTAGAACTGGACATGGAACAACAGACTGGTTCCAAATAGGGAAGGGAGTATGTCAAGGCTGTATATTGTCACCCTGCTTATTTAATTTCTTTTTTTTTTCCATAATTTAAGATTATTGTATTTCCTTACAAGAGGAACGTTTTAACAAATTTTACAGGTGTCAATCAACCCTTGTTCAAAATTGGGCACACATCAAATCTAGCATTATGGGAGTTTTATTTGGAAGTGAACTTTTAACTATTAATACAAATGCCAAGAGATACTACACAAAACATCCACAGGAATTTTTTTCATCTTTTTTTTTTTAATTGTTCACAAACATTTCCTACATAATCCAACATACAACAGAGAAATGGTACATCTTTTTCTTTCAATTTGCATACAATGGAAAAACAAGTATATATATATATATATATATATTTTACAAAGTTTAACTAATAGACACTACCAAGCTGACAGTTTAAGTCTATATGTGAGAAATCATCTAATAAAAAATAATCAGAATTTATTTACCATCAGTCACTTCCATAACCAAGTATTATTCTGATTGATAAAACTTGTCATTAAGCTTCTGGTATAAACTTATACCACTATTCCATCGGTTGTGTTGCTCCCCACCTTGGTTCTTCAGAATCACGAACAGAAAATTGTTGCAAAGTAGGGGCAAGCATTTGCAAAAACAAACAAAAATCCCCAGCTTATTATAAGCATGGATGTGTGGTGGAATTTCCTCCCAAGCAATGGACTTCAAATCATTAAGAATCACCAGAACTGAGTATTGTCAAGATATTTTGCCTAAGTCCAAGAAGAGATGCCATTTATTTATATCCAACAGAGGACTGAAAATTAAACTTAGTGTTCCGTTCGGGGGTAGGTTGGAGGGAATTCAGCCATTTGAAAAATGACCATCTTAAAAAAAATGACCACCAAAAATCGGTTCACTAAATTTATTTTAAAAATCATAAAACGTTTCTTACAAAAGAGCGTTACATTCTGCACACTGCTCTGAATAGATGCCAGGGACATATGGACTACTGTTACTGTTCCTCCCTGTCCCACCACCCCAAATGTTACAGTGACCACAAAGCAAAGTGTTCACAATAATTACATGGGGGGACTTCTTTAAACCACCAACAATGAACAAAAATTAAAGTTCACTCTCTGCTGCTGTTTCAAAATCTCAATGTTAGTTTTTGCACACCCTCCCCCACCCCCACCCTGTTTGTAAGGAACTAAAACATTACATCTGGTGAACAGCAAAGATTTCACTACACCTCAAATGCAGAACACCTATGAAGCAGAGGAATGTTGGCTTTTTAAACAGAAGCAGATAAAAAAAAAAAGATGCAGGACTCCTTCAGTTCTTCACTAGTCTTAGAAAAACTTTCCAGAATACTGCTTCACACTATAAAAAAGAAAAAATATCTTGCATTAGAATCCTTCAACATCTGCATACTGCTTCACACTGTTCTGCAGCAAATACTGTGCATTCTGTATCTGGTCCTGTGTTCCTGTAATGGTAATGATCTGATCTTCGGATCCTTCTAAACGCTCATCAATTTTGATCGAAGCTCCTGACTCATGACGGATTTGTTTAATCCGCTGACCACCTTTGCCAATAATAGATCCAGCCAAATCTTTGGGAATAGTTACTTGTGTAGTAATAATAGGTCCACCAAGATCACCATATGAGCCACGGCCCCCTGCATAGGAATAATCATATCCAGAGCCACCCTGTGGTTCATAAGCCATCTGCCACTCTGATGGGCTCCATGTATCTATTGCAGAATCCCAGGTTTCATCAGCACTGAAACCAACCATGCCATCATAACGGTCTCCAGGTCTTCCTCTTCTGTCATAGGCCATTAGATCTCCTCCTCTAGGTGGTGGTGGTGGTGGAAGAGGAAGATTCCGAGCTCTACTACCTCCCGGCCACCTCGTCCGGGAGGGGGTGGAGGAGGTCCTCGACGAGGGCTCATATCATCATAATCTCTTCTGGAGGGAGGCATGGGACGCCCACCCCGACCAGGCAGCATTCTGTCAAAACCACCTCTTCCCCGCATGGGAAATCCCACAGGACGTCCATGGCGGTCATCAAACATCATTGTAAAACCACCATAATCATAGGTTTCATCATAAAAATTGGGATCATAAGGCTGAGCGCGTCCTTTGATGGGAGACTCTGATATAAGATCAAGGATGATCTTTATGCACTCTACAACCCTATCAGGTTTTCCTCCGATAAGAACGACTCTGTCAGTAGATTGAGGACAACATTCCTGGAAAAGCTTGATTGTTGTCTGAGTGTTCTCTTGAAGTTCTTTGATTTTAGCACCTTTGACTCCAATAATTCCTCCTGCCAGACTCTGATGAATCAACAGTCTCAACTCGCAGTCAAAGTCGCTTCCTTTATAGTGTTGGTAATTTAAGCATTCCACAGCATCAGATTCGAGCGGGAGCTGGCTGGTTGCAGTGGGTGATGGCAACTGCAGGCCCTCTTCCAAGGTAGGGATGATTTTCTTCAGAATTTCTCCAATCATTTCAATATCAGCACTGATACTCAATATGCGCTCGGGGCCACTGCTGTCTGGGACTGAAACACTGGCATTGTAGTCTGTACGGAGAGCCTTAATATTCTTGCCTCCTTTTCCAATCACTGCCCCAGCATTCTTGCTCTGAAGCAGAATGCGTAATTCAACCATCTCATCAGTGTTTCTAGATCTTTTAAAAGCTTGTTCCTCTTCCATATCTTCAGCAGGGCGTTTACCAAATTCGCCATTGGTTTCGGTGTTGGGAAAGGTTTCCTCTGGCTGTTCAGTTTCCATTTTCTTGTATTCAAGGGACACACCAATCAGTTATTAAATATATCCTTCCAGGGCAGAACTGAAGTGTTCTGGGCGGGACCAACTGACACCCTAGTGCTGTAGTAGCCCGGCAAGGGTACCGTCCCTATGCCGCCGCGCCTCCTCAGCCGGTCACAGCTAGACAGAGAACAAGCGTAGGCCCCCTGCTTATTTAATTTCTATGCAGAGTACATCATGAGAAACGCAGGACTGGATGAAGCACAAGCTGGAATCAAGATTGCTGGGAGAAATATCAATAACCTCAGATATGCAGATGACACCACCCTTATGGCAGAAAGTGAAAAAGAACTAAAGAGCCTCTTGATGAAAGTGAAAGAGGAGAGTGAAAAACTTGGCTTAAAGCTCAACATTCAGAAAACAAAGATCATCGGTCCCATCACTTCATGGCAAACAGTGGAAACAGTGTCAGACTTTATTTTTTGGGCTCCAAAATCACTGCAGATGGTGATTGCAGCCATGAAATTAAAAGATGCTTGTTCCCTGGAAGGAAATTATGACCAACCTAGACAGCATATTAAAAAGCAGAGACATTACTTTGCCAACAAAGTCTGTCTAGTCAAGGCTATGGTTTTTCCAGTAATCATGTATGGATGTGAGAGTTGGACTATAAAGAAAGCTGAGCACCGAAGAATTGATGCTTTTGAACTGTGGTGTTGGAGAAGACTCTTGAGAGTCCCTTGGACTGCAAGGTGATCAGTCCTGGGTGTTCACTGGAAGGACTGATGTTGAAGCTGAAACTCCAGTACCTTGGCCACATGATGTGAAGAACTGACTTATTTGAAAAGACACTGATGCTGGGAAAGATTGAAGGTGGGAGGAGAAGGGGACGCCAGAGGATGAGATGATTGGATGGCATCACTGACTCAATGGGCATGAGTTTGGGTAAACTCCAGGAGTTGGTGATGGACAGGGAGGCCTGGCATGCTGCAGTCCATAGGGTTGCAAAGAGTCAGATACAGCTAAGCTGAACTGAATCCTTACTAAGGAATGTAGAAAAAAAGTGTCTTTTCTTCCTCCTTGAGAATTCCAGACCCCTATCTCCTCTTTGAGAGCCCCAGACCCCTTCTCCTCCTCGTGGACCCTGGATTTCTTATCGCGCTGCTTAGGAATTGACTGTCTCATTACTCTGCTTCTCTCCCCCTTCATGGCTTTAGCCTCTGTTTGTAGATCCAAGCATTCACAAAATATTTGTCTCCTCTGTTTACGCTCCTCAGTAACACAGAAGGATCGGGATGATTAGATTTGACTTTCTAGGTCTCCAACCAGTCTCCAAATGGAATGGCACAGTGTGTAATTTTCTCTACTGATAGAAATCATGTAACCTCACATACTTAGAAGTAAAAGCAGCCACTGTCACCTTCGTCTTTGTGTATTTTTTCATTCTGCTGCTCACATATAATTCCATGTAGCCATTACAGCTGATGCTATATTATGAAGTGAAAAAAAAACAAGCTATTGAATTGTATCCCAATAGGGTATCCAAAATACACAACGATACATAGAAAAAAGATCTGGTGATATGCACCATAAAGTTAACAGTGAGTGGTTATTGTAGATATTTATTTTCTTTTATATTTATATTGTATTATATTTATATATTTTTCTGTATCATTAAAGATATCTGCAGTGAACATGTTTTACTATTATAAACAGAAAAAGAAAGATTATTTTTCAAGACAATTCTATTGCCTAAACTAAGCAAAACCAAGAAAGCAGATATTTTACCAAATTCTGCCTTCACAGAGTCTATTTTTCTCTGGTTCAGATTTGTTGACCTCTTTCCTACAGGTTCGGAAGCAGGAATAATCCTGCTGTCCCAAAGAATGGGAACAGTAGGGGAAACTTCGGGAACCTGGGGGAGCCAGGCTGGCTTTTGAACCCTGGATTTTGTTATTTAAGCATGTGTCCTGAGATGGCCTACCCTGCAGTGCACTTGATCTTCTTTATTTGCCTGTTCCTCTTATTTCAGATCGCACATAGTCAATTTCTTTCTTTCTTTCTTTGGTCTGAAGTTTTGTGAGAAGATTTTATTTTGTTTTGGTGAGTTTTAAAAAAAAATTATTTACTTTTTAATTGAAGGTTAATTGCTTTATAGAATTTTGTTGTTTTCTGTCAAACCTCAACATGAATCAGTCATAGGTGTACGTATGTCCCACTCCCTTTTGAACCTCCCTCTCATCTCCCTCCCCATCCCACACCTCTAGGTTGATACAGAGCCCCTGTTTGAGTTCCCTGAGACATACAGCAAATTCCCATTGGCTATCTATTTTACATATGGTAATTTAAGTTTCCATGTTACTCCCTCCATACATCTCACCCTCTCCGTTCCTCTTCCCGTGTCCATAAATCTGTTCTCTATGTCTGTTTTTCCATTGCTGCCCTGCAAATAAATTCTTCAGTACCATCTTTCTAGATTCCATATATATGTGTTAGTATATGATATTTAGCTTTCTTTTTCTGACTTACTTCACTCTGTGTTATAGGCTCTAGGTTCATCCACCTCATTAGAACTGACTCAAATGTGTCCCTTTTTATGGCTGAGTAATTGGAGAAGACTCTTGAGAGTCCCTTGGACTTCAAGGAGATCCAACCAGTCCATTCTGAAGGAGATCAACCCTGGGATTTCTTTGGAAGGAATGATGCTAAAGCTGAAACTCCAGTACTTTGGCCACCTCATGCGAAGAGTTGACTCATTGGAAAAGACTGTGATGCTGGGAGGGATTGGGGGCAGGAGGAGAAGGGAACGACAGAGGATGAGATGGCTGGATGGCGTCACTGACTCGGTGGACATGAATCTGGGTGAACTCCGGGAGATGATGATGGACAGGGAGGCCTGACGTGCTGCGATTCATGGGGTTGCAAAGAGTTGGACACGACTGAGCGATTGAACTGAACTGAACTGAATATCCCATTGTGTATATGGAACCACAACTTCCTTATCCCTTCATCTGTCGATGGACATCTAGGTTGCTTCCATGTTCTAGCTATTGTAAATAGTGCTGCAATGAACCTTGGGGTACATAGTCTATTCTTTACTATTACCATTTTTTAAATTTTTTGGCTGTGTGGCATATGGGGCCTTAGATTCCTGAGCAGCTATTGAACCTGATACCCCTGCATTGGAACAGTGAAGTCAACCACTGGACCACCAGGGGAGTCCCCCCATGTGGTCTGTTCTTAAGGTTTACAGAAGATGGAGGGTAACCTAGTTAGTCCACAAGGGCCTATTAGGGCTTCAGTTCAGTTCAGTTGCTCAGTCGTGTCTGACTCTTTGTGACCCCATGGACTGCAGCATGCCAGGCCTCCCTGTCCATCACCAATACCCAGAGTTTACCCAAACTCATGTCCATTGAGTCGGTGATGCCATCCAACCATCTCATCCTCTGTTGTCCCTTTCTCCTCCTGCCCTCAATCTTTCCCAGCATCAGAGTTTTTTTGAATGATTCAGCTCTTCGCATCAAGTGGCCAAAGTACTGGAGTTTCAGCTTCAACAACAGTCCTTCCAGTGAACACCCTTTAGGATAGACTGGTTGAATTTCCTTGCAGTCCCAGGGACTCTCAAGAGTCTTCCCCAATACCACAATTCAAAAGCATCAATTCTTTGCTTCTCAGCTTTCTTTTTAGTCCAACTCTCACATCCATACATGACTACTGGAAAAACCATAGCCTTGACTAGACGGACTTTTATTGGCAAAGTAATGTCTCTGCTTTTTAATATGCTGTCTAGGTTGGTCATAATTTCCTTCCAGGGAGTAAGCATCTTTTAATTTCATGGCTGCAGTCACCATCTGCAGTGATTTTGGAGCCCCCCCCCCAAAATAAAGTCTGCCACTGTTTCTCCGTCTATTTGCCATGAAGTGATGGGACCAGATACCATGATCTTACTTTTCTGAATGTTGAGCTTTAAGCCAAGTTTTTCACTCTTCTCTTTCACTTTCATCAAGAGGCTCTTCAGTTTTTCTTCACCTTCTGCCATAAGGGTGGTGTCATCTGGATATCTGAGGTTATTGATATTTCTCCCAGCAATCTTGATTCCAGCTTGTGCTTCATCCAGTCCAGCATTTCTCATGATGTACTCTGCATAGAAGTTAAATAAGCAGGGTGACAATATACAGCCTTGACGTACTCCTTTTCCTATTTGGAACCAGTGTGTTGTTCCATGTCCAGTTCTAACTATTGCTTCCTGAGCTGCACACAGATTTCTCAAGAGGCAGGTCAGGTGGTCTGGTATTCCCATCTCTTTCAGAATTTTCCACAGTTTATTGTGATCCACACAGTCAAAGGCTTTGGCATAGTCAATAAAGCAGAAACAGATGTTTTTCTGGAACTCTCTTGCTTTTTCAATGATCCAGTGGATGTTGGCCATTTGATCTCTTGTTCCTCTGCCTTTTCTAAATCCAGCTTGAACATCTGGAAGTTCATGGTTCACCTATTGCTGAAGCCTGGCTTGGAGAATTTTGAACATTACTTTGCTAGCGTGTGAGATGAGTGCAATTGTGCGGTAGTTTGAGCTTTCTTTGTCATTGCCTTTCTTTGGGATTGGAATGAAAAGTGACCTTTTTCAGTCCCGTGGCCACTGCTGAGTTTTCCAAATTTTGGTATATTGAGTGCAGCCCTTTCACAGCATCCTCTTTAAGGATTTGAAATAGCTCAACTGGAATTCTATCACCTCCACTAGCTTCCAAGGTGAAGGATAAAGTTTGGAGTATTCTGAGCTATTCTTAGATAGGATGCTCCTGGCAATTTTTATGTGAGCCTTCCTTTCCTCTTATGAAATTACAAACTTCTGGCTGGAGAGTTGAAAGTATTTTTTGTCACCTTAACAGAAAACAATCTTCCAAATTTATCCCTTCCATAGTTAAGAGTATGAATTTTGGAGCTAGATTATTTGGACTTAAGTCCCAACTCTATCACTTGCTGGATGAGTGACCTTGTTGTTGTCCAGTCATGTCCAACTCTTTGTGTCCTAATGGACTGCATCCTGCCAGGGTTTCTTCTCCTTCACTGTCTCCCAGAGTTTGCCCAAACTCATGTCCATTGAATTGGTGATGCCATCCAACCGTCTCATGCTCTGTCATCCCCTTCTCCTCCAGCCCTTAACTGTTCTCAGCATCAGGGTCTTTTCCAATGAGTCAGATCTTCACATCAGGTGATCAAAGTTTTGGAATTTCAGCTTCAGGAGCAGTCCTTCCAATGAATATTCAGGGTTGATTTCTTTTAGGATTGACTGGTTTGATCTCCTTGCAGTCCAAGGGACTCTCAAGAGTCTTCTCCAGCACCACAGTTTGAAAGCATCAATTCCTTGGAGTCCAGCCTTCTTCATGGTCCAACTCTCACATGTGGACTTGACTACTGGAGAAACCATATCTTTGACTATATGGACCTGTGTTGGCAAATTAATGTCTCTGCTTTTTAATATACTGTCTAGGTTTGTCATAACTTTTCTTCCAAGGAGCAAGCGTCTTTTAATTTCATGGCTGCAGTCACCATCCACAGTGACTTTTGGAGCCCAAGAAGATAAAGTCTGTCACTGTTTATTTGCCATGAAGTGATGGGACTGGCTGCCATGATCTTAGTTTCTCGAAACTAATTTATTTGCCATGAAGGGATGGGACTGGATGCCATGATCTTAGTTTTTTGCATGCGAGTTTTAAGCCAGCTTTTTCACTTTCTGCTTTCACCTTCAAGAGACTCTTCAATTCCTCTTTGGTTTCTGCCATTAGGCATCTGAGGTTATTGATATTCCTCCTGGGAATCTTGATTCCAGTTTGTGCTTCATCCAGCCCAGCATTTCACATGATGTACTGTGCATATAAGTTAAATAAGCAGGGTGAGAATATACAACCTCGATGTACTCCTTTCCCAATTTTGAACTAGTCATTTGTTCCATGTCTGATTCTAACTGTTGCTTCTTGACCTGCATACAGGTTTCTCAGGAGGCAAGTAAGCTGGTCTGGTATTCCCAACTCTTTAAGAATTTTCCACAGTTTGTTGTGATCCACATAGTCAAAGGCTTTAGCAAAGTCAGTGAAGCAGAAGTATGACCTTGGGAAATTATTAACCTCTCTTGCCTCAGTTTCTTCATCTGTAAAATGAGTGTGGAATATTTTCTATATCCTACAGTGGCTGGAAAGATCAAATGAGTTAGTGCTCATCAATAGTGCCTAACAGGGCATAAACACCATATAAGTGTAATTTTGATAAAGAACTATGAATGGTGATTTCCAGGTGGCACTATTGGTAAAGAATCTGCCTGCCAGTGTAGAAGATACAAGAGACACAGGTTCGATCCCTGGGTTGGGAAGATCTCCTGGAGGAGGGCATGGCATCCCACTCCATATTCTTGCCTGGAGAATCCCATGCACAGAGGAGCCTGATGGGCTACAGTCCATGGAGTTGCAAAGAGTCGGACATGACTGAGCACAGACACACGGTCCTAACTCAGTGAGGTCAGAAGGCTGGTCCCCTGCCTACTTCTCTTCTCAGGAGTCTCTGGACACTGGTAAACTGAATGAAATGCTGTATCCATGTACTATATCAAGTTCCCAGAGATAGGAGATTTCCCAGTTTCAGGAGCTGTTACAGCCCAGAGGCCCTTAGAGTTGCAGTTCGGCCCCTTTATTTTGTACGTGGGGAAATGGAGACCCAGGGGCTGTCAGTCATTTGCTCAGCTCCACACATCTAGTTGATGGCATGGCCACCCCCAGGGCATCCACTCCAAATGTATTTTTATATTAAGTTCAAATTACTTTCCCCCCTCCATAAGTACTTAATGTAGGTAAGCAAGCATGTAGTTTGGTGAGAATTCATGAATAAGTCTCTTTCTGAATAGGTAGATTTCATTAATTAGCATGCTTTCTCATTACAAATTATCTAATCATTATCCTTTTTGGAAACATTCAATGCCAAACAGAAATTGCAGCTCGGAGAATGTCAGTATGTTGTTAGAGAATTTAGGCTTGGGCCAGGGTCTTTCTTCTCCCTTTAATCTTCTCACTTCCCTCTTTCCATTCCTGCGGAATGCTGCCAAATAGCACCCCTACTTTTAATAGCGTGAAGTTAAAAATGATCCACTGCCTTAACACATCTGGCTGTCTTTTTCGCTGTCTTTGAGCATTATCTTTTTTTCTTGTCGATATGTACATAGTTTCAATAGTTATAGCTGTAGTACTCATAAAACTTTGAAGTAAGCTTTTCTCATCTAATATTATTTATAAATATTTTATATATGCACACATTTCCCATAAATATCTATTCTTTTTTGCCACTTTATTTTTTAATTGAAAGATAATTACTTTGCAGAATTTTGTTGTTTTCTGTCAAGCATCAACAAAAATCAGCCATTGATATACCCATGTTCTTTCCCTCCCATCTCTCTTTCCATCCCACCCCTCTAGGTTGATGCAGAGCCCCTGTTTGAGTTCCCTGAGTCAAACAGCACATTCCCATTGGCTATCTATTTTACATATGATATTGTAAGTTTCCATGTTACTCTCTCTGCTCTTAATGGATACCTAATACATTATGATCAAACTAATCATAAAGTTAAAAAATAATTTCCCTATCATTGACATTTGAATTATTTCCATTTTAATGTATTGAATGTGGTACTTTAATATACACTTTTTTTTTCCTGTTGATTTATTGCCAAAGGACATAGTCTCAGGATTCTAGTTATATGGTCAAATATATAAATATTATTATAGCCAAACAGTTACATTGCTGGATATTTTTTCTGGCGATAATGCCATCAGCAGTGTATGAGTGTACCATTTTCACCATACTCTCATCAACAGGGAGTAGCTAACAGCTTGTACTCACAAACACATGTGCTTGTGCCGGGAAAATGTTCACTGAAGTGATGACAAACCGTCGCTGAGTGTTATAGGGAATGAACTTGATAGTTGCCCTGACTGGATAATTTCCCGTTTCATTTCATACCCAGTTAGTATCCGTAACAGTGCCGTGTATAGTGGGTATCCAATAACTTATTGATCTAATTTTGTGTCCTGTAAGATGCTGACCTATGGTAGTCATGCTACCCACACCCCATGGTGCCTACAGTAGAAAAGAGCAAAGTGAAAGAGAAGGAGAGGTGGGAAAAAGTGGAAGAAACACTACCCGATTTCTCAGGAGGGAAAACGGAGCCTCTCCCCAAAATGCAGGGCTCCCCTTGTCCCTGGTGCCCTGGGCATCACACCTAGACGTGAATCTGCCCCTCCTCCCACCCCCGCCCCCGGCATCTCTTCTTCCTCAGCTTCCCCCCCCCCCCCACTCCATCTTCCCCAGGGAGGACTTGTGCTTGCTTCCTTCACTTGTTTGCTCAGGTGTTCAGAACCATCCTCAGCCAATGGGGATGCAGTGATTAGACGTGTGTGAGCCCTGCCTTCCCAGAATTTGAAGTCTGAGAGAGAGAGAGAGAGAGAGAGAGAGAGAGAGGCATTTTTAAAAGGCAGAATGGGATAAATGTCATAAGATTACTTCAAGGTCGGCTGGGAGGTTTCTTCTGGCCAATCTGAGAAGATTTTATAGAGGTGGCTTCGAGACTGGGTGGTGAGGAACGGCAAGGATTGAGACAGTGGATCTGATGACGCCCCCAGCTTCTCAGGATCCTCGGTGCCCTCCAGATTTTTACTGCTCCAGTCAACGACACGGGTGAATGTGCGGAATGTGCCAGGGGGCATGCCAGAGGTTCAGAAACGTGCCTGGTGTATTCCCTTCTCAGTTTAGAAAATGGTTTTGATTCTTTTTTAGTGGGGTGAAACAAATTTTTTGAAAAGTAAATATGCTTGAGCTGGGTGAGGCAAGACAGGGGCCACTAGTGTGGTGCCCAGGTATGTGGAGGGAAGGCAGCTGGAGGGGGGCTGCCCTGGGGGTTGGAGACTGTCAGGAAGTTCTGCCAGAAGGTCTGAGATCTCCCAGATGCCCGTATCTGAAGTAATCTTAAGACATTTATCCCATTCTGCCTTTTAAAAATGCCTCTCTCCTCTTAGACTTCAAATTCCTTCAGACTGGTCCACTCCTGTGCCTTATTGATCACTGCTTGGGTTTTATTCACTACTGACTCTGCTGGACTGGTTGTGAAATGTTTCACTTATTATCCCTGGGAGGAGGGACGCTGGGATTTCTTGTAATCTATGGAGAATGCAGGTGTGATCTGTAAGGTTAGGTGACCAGGGCTGTACTGCCAACCCTAGAGCCTTGTGTCACAAAAGAATCCGTGGTTTTAATTCTAAGTATATGAGAACCGAATCATGTATATCTTCTCTTTAGTTGCTATTGTCTTCTCTGCCTATTCCTCCTCCGTGCCAACTCAAGCCTCCTCAGCTGTTTCCTTTTCTTTAATTGCAGAGCTCTGTTAACCTATGTACATTATAGTCGATCTTTTCCTCGTTCTCCCCAGATTTACTAGGCAGGGGTGACATTACAGATTTAAAGGGGTGTCATCCGAAGTGATGTGTTGGAGGAAGAAGCTCAAAGCCCTGAAACTTATAAATGTTTCTAAATGCACGGTTCATTTCAGTGTCTCAGAATACTAGAACTGCTGTATCATGATGACACAGTATGGACAGACCCTTTTATCTGCTGCTTTTTCCAGTTCTAATTATTGTGCTGATAAAGTTGACACTTACCCTCCCCACCCCCAAAGAGACAAAAACACATCCTTGAGGATAGAGCCCACTTGCACCCAAATGAACTGTCTGCCTTACTGAGGCGCTCCTTAGAATGCTGTGTCTGGAGCTTTTGCATTAGGGTTTAGCCAAGGCCTCTCCCATTTGCAGTCGTGGAGTGCTGGTTGTGAGAGCAGCCTGCCTTTCAGAGGATGGGGTTGGAGTGAGGTCAGGCGGCTAGTTAGAGGGTTTGTGGGGCCTCTAGAATCTTTCCTACGTCTAGTCTATTGATCTATCCCTCCTTGTGGGGAAATGGTGGTCTATTTCCTATTAGACCTATTTAGTCTATTAGTCTAGATAGGCCCACTAGTCTATTTCCCATTGGGTGGTCTATGAGCTGAGTCAGAATCCAGTGGTCCTGAGTAATGGGATTTATTCAGAGTAAACTAAAAATGGACATACTATACCCCTTATACCTACCATAGAACCCGAGCCCACACCCTCACCAAAGCACTAGAGTTGGGGGTGGCTTTGGCACACAGAGAATGGACTTTCATGTTACATGTTATCCTTTCCTAGGGCTTGGGGCTCATCAAAGAGCTCCTAAAAAAAAAAAAAAAAAGACTTCATTTTTGGGAATATAACTAACCCAACACTATAGTAACTCTGTGTTCCTGGGAATCTTTTTAAAGAACTCTACAGGCTAATTATTGACTTCTGATTCTTAAGCATGGATGTACTTCACAGATCATTCTGATCTGCCCAGAGTCCTTGTACATTTTCAGCCAAGTATTAACTATTTGAATAAATCAGGACAGACTTGTGTACATTGGGGTACGAGATAAATCCTGAAATCTCAGTGGTGTAATACAGCAGTGAATACTCACTTGTATAAAGTTTGACCTGGATTGTGTGGCCCTCCTAAATCTTGTCGCTACACTATTTGATGGATTCCAAGGTTTCTGCTGAAAGGGAAAAGAGGATTGAGGAGGCGCATTAGCTTTTACTGTTTCAGCCCAGAATGGCATAGTCCATTAATTAGAACTGGGCACATGGCCCAGTGGCACTGCAGGCAAGTGAGGGAATGTGAGGAAACAGGAACATGGGGCATCTGGTCAGCTCCAGCCAGCTCCCTCTGCCACATCATTCTTACCCTCACACGCTTGTAGCTTGGACCGTAAAAGTAGGTCGTCTTGCTCTAAAAGCTTCTCAGATTTTGTGAGTAGCAGGGACTGTCTTGAATGAAGTCCAATTCCCGGTTTTCCTAGAACAGCAGGGGATCTCGATTTCCCCATGAATCGTACTGACTGACACACTCGGTACCCCCTGGCACACCCTTGGCTGGAGGGTCACTGCCAAGGTGTGTCATTTGCCTCGGCTCCCACCCCTCCAGGGTATGTTTACAGGTGGGAACTTTATAACACATGCTCACAACTCACTCCATCCTGGTACCCAGGCCTGCTTGCAGCCTGACTTTGCAGTTCCTCTAAGATGTGAAGTCCATTCCCCTCCCCTTGAGCCATGGCTGGTGCTGGGACTTGCTTTCAACCAGAGAATGTGGCAGCAGTGACAGGTACGCTGTGGCTCCCTGAACAAGCTCAGGTCCATCTGCTGGGTGATGGCCCTATTGTCTCCTTCACCTCAGGCAGCATTCTGCCAACCCCCAGAAGCAGAGCTGCCCAGCTGATGGCATCTGACACACGAGGAGCTCCCGGAGCCCAGCCTCCACTGCCAACTGTGGGAGTGTGACCCTCAGGATGGTTTGCATCCAAGCAATGGCTGACTGACACACCAGGGGTCAGTGTGCTCACAATGTGTATGTATATGCCAGGTGTGTTGTTTGCAAACTAAAAATTTAATTACATATTACTTTAAAAGGATGAAATATGAATTGGAAAATGAAGAAAAATTATTTCTATGAAAACTAAATGCTTTGTAAAGACTTGATAAAACAAGTACCTTTAAAAAAATTTCAAGTAAGATGTGGTGAGACATCTATAAAAAATGGAAAGTCATGAAGAACATGATAGATTTTACCCACCAATTGTTTCACATATGTGTATATATATAATTTTTAAAACATTTTTAGTCCATATTGATGAACTGAGTCTGGACATCATGTATCATTAGATTTTGAGGGGAAGGGTAAGGTTACTGAACAAAGATGGCTCACTATAATTTGTTGGCTTAAAGAAGATGGAGTTTTATTTGCTTGTTTTTTTCTGTGTAGTAATCTGAGGTGGAAATTCTAGGTCAGAGAGAAGTTGGTCTGTGCAGTCATTCAAGCATCCAAAATGTTCATCATTTTGTTCTGCTGACCCCCAAGGCCTCCTTGTTATCTAAATGGAAAAATGCATGTGCCAGGGTCCAGCCCCGGTGGATCCAGGGAATTCGGAGTGGGGACGGTGTTGGCGAGGAAAATTTATTTATTTATTAATATAAGATTAGATTAGGAAGAAATAGTGTAGTAGGAAAATTAAGTGGAGAAAGAAGGCTGAATAACTAGGCTTACGGGGAAGGCCAACAAAGTTCCAGACAACGAGCTTGCACCATCTACGCTGGGCCACCGGCGCCCACTTGAATATTGGGGGTGCCCCGCCTTGGGCTCCCCCTCGCATGGATCTTAAAAGCCAGGACAAGTAAGTAGACATGGTGAGCCGCCCCGCTCCAGATGGGAATTCAGCCTGAAATTAGAGTAAAGAGGAGACACGGGAGAAACCAGTCCAGGGATTGGCCCCCTCCCCTATTGGCTAGAAAGGCCTTTTATACCTTGTTTTGTACACAGAGATCAATGGGTAATACAAAATTATGCAGTGTTAGCAGTCCAGACTCTTATCAAAACCAGGCTTTTCTCTCTGCATACCTAATTGTATACACAAGTCTTAGGTGATTTACATCATCTTCTGGCCAAAAAGGGCCAATTAACATTTTACAGCCTTTTTTCTGATAAGGGTTTGTCAACCAGAAGACTTATTTGTGTTGATCTTCCCAAAGTCTGGTGCCACTCTCAGAAAGCACTAAATAAAGTTACATTCTTACATAGCAAGGACACAAGAGGAGTGCAGTGATATATAACAAAAGAAGTAATTAACTCAAAAGTCTAGTGTTGCTAACATCAAAACTACTATATATCTTTTTCCATATCCCGTTTACATTGATTAACATCCTCCCAGGTGCCTAAAAGATAAAGAATATGGAGGCCTGGCAGCAGTCATTGAGTCAACAGTGAAACCCCTCTACCAATATAATTTTTAACTCTTTAGAAAAGGCTCTGTATCTTTAAGATGGTTTTAAGCTTTGTGCCTCTCGCAGTTGGGGGGCTGTAAGCAGTTCACAAGCTGTAAGAGGTCAGGGGGAACTTGTTAGGCAAGCTAGAGAGTTATCAGAGGGTGTTTAACTGAAACATCCCTTTCAAATGCAGAAGACTAAAGCCCTGATTTGACTTTTTCCAGAGAATATTAGAAGAGTGGAAAAGCAGGCAGATTCTTATTTTTTTTTGGGGGGGTGGATGCTCAGGAAATTCCAGGGGGAAAACCTGAGGTCTGATTAGCCTTGCCATCAGAGCTCTGCTGCATGACCTTGTCACAGGTGGAATTCCTCACGCTGGCTCCCAGCAAAGCATGTCATTGGTTTTGGACTCAGAAGAGGACAGAGGGTATGAAGAGGCATAACCCGTATCCAAGGGCATCAGTCACAAGACGCACCCTCGCTTCTACCAACTCTGCATTGACAAAAACTCAGTCACATGACCATGTCTGGCTATAAGAGAGACCAGGAAATGTATGGTTTGGGGGCAAAAACATGCTGAGTTGAAATCCTTTTATCCTCTAAAATGAGAGGATGTATTTGGGTCCAGAGGTGGTGGTTTGCAGCAGAGTGATGTGTTGTAAACATGTTTCTTGCAAGAAGGGCGATGGGAAGCTTGAATTAATGGACCTGTATCCAGTGGGAAGACCATGGTGGATTGATCTGTAATTCTGTATTTTAAACTAAAATAACACATTTATGATAACAATGTATCTTTTCATGACTTACCTCAATTTCTTCAAATTAATTTTCCAGTTATAATGGTCCTGCTTATGATTGGAGATAAGGACATTTTATCCTTTTTGTCTCTTGGTTCTGCAGTATCTCTTTTGTTTGCATTTTTTGGTGGGGTCAAGAATATGTCAGACTAGCTGAGTGTCTACATGTCATTTTGAAGTGATATCCAGTTTTAAAGTTGCTGTTGTTTAGTTTCTCAGTCGTGTCTTTCTCTTTGCAACCCCTTGGACTGTGACCCACCAGGCTCCTCTGTCCATGGGATTTCCCAGGCAAGAATACTGGAGTAGGTTGCCTAAAGTAGCCGTTTGTTTTTAAAGGAAAATTCAGAGTTAGCTCAGTGCTTGAGATGTGGCCCACTGACTAAGAGAAGCCAAGAAAAAGAGGACTGTCTCAACGCACTGACTCCCTAGTCAGTACTGAAGGGAAGGCTAACATGAAAGGTGGCGAGAGGGTGCTTCCCACACCCAGGTTTGCGTCCACATGATGCCTGCTCCACGGGTACAAATGGCTCCTTTTATCTTGGGAACCGAGGACCAAGAGCTTCACTGGCCACTCAGTGAACTGTTGGAAGGCCCTGTGACAGCTGCTCTCCATGAATGATCCTTCTGCACCCAGAGGAGCCATGCCGAAGATGGGAAGAAATGGATGCTGGCCCTCGATTGAGCACATGTCATGTGAAACTCCCGCAGTTGGGCACTGGCTCCCCTAACCCTGTCCCTGAGCCCAGGGGACCCGGGTCCCAGCTGCTCCCAATTCAGGTGAGACCCTCCACCTCTTCTCCTCGCGTCTGATACTTCTCATGAATCCTTAGCCTCATCACTCACCTCCCAGCTCTTTTCCTCAATTCACCCTGGTGGGCCTGACTCTGGAAAAGGGTTTTAAAATAAAGGAACATTTTCTAACTTGAGAGGGAGTCTTATTTTTCTCCATTTGGCTTAAAAGTGATAATGTCAAAGAGTCTACGTTGATATGTAGCAACAGGATATTAGACATTTTCCGAGCCCACAGTGTGTGAGAGAGTGGGGTTCTGGTGAGTCATCTTCCAGAATCTGTCCCATATCTGCTCAGTACCCATCACACGGGGCTGATCTGGGAGATATTGTTTATTAAATGCAGGCTTCTTCTTTTTTCTCTATTAGATAAGGAAAAACATGTAGGACACTGCTGCAGGAAGCCAGGAATTAAATTTGCCAGGAAGCCAGGAATTAAAATTTGTTCCCTCCCAAGTGTAGAGACACTGATAGCTGCTCTTTCTGAATACCTACTGTGTGCCAGACACTGAGCTAAGGGTTTTCCATGTATCATCCCATTCAATCTCTGCAAGAGTACTGTGATCATTGTTGGCAGCTTACAGACATAAGGGACGTAAGTGTCAGGAGAAGTTCCTTTCCTCAGGTATCCAGCTATCAAGTCATGGAGCTGATGTTCAAGTCCAGTTTTCCTCTTCATCACAACACAGGATGAAGGGCACGCACAGCAGTACTTATTCCAGAAAAAATAAAGGGTGAACTGCATTATTCAGCATTCCCAGAAAAGAAGTCTGGCTGTCTGGCTCATTTTGTGGGGAGTGGTTGATAAGACTATGAAAAAAAAAGGCAGATTATATTCTCTGATACTGTAGGTGTGACTACTGCCCCTGTGCTGAGAATAAGTAGCACCCCACCGCCCCCACCCCTGAATTTTGTAGTACGGGTCTAAGCGCACACTCGTCTCCCCCAGCCCTAGTTTGTTTGTGGTCCTTGGCATCTTGGCTCTGGTCAGAGACTTCTCCATAAAAGGTTCTGCCGGGGCACTGGCTTCCTCTGGCACAGGATGCCCGGGGCCAGTTTCATCAGCCTGTTCTCTAGCTTGAAACCCACTGAGAATGTGTCACTTCCGAATTTCCCTGTAACCTTGGGATTTAGGAATGGCAGTTGTTTTTTCCTGTTCTTTCTGAAAATCTCTGTTTTGAATTAGACAGGAAAAGGCTATTTAGGTGCTCACAAGATTTATTAAAAGCACTGTCTGGGTTTGGTAAATGATTGCGAGTGATCACAGTCCCCTTTCACTCTGGACCTCACAGTTACAAGGGCATCAGGATTGGGGTGCAAAGGTGAGGGCTGAGACGGGCCGGAGAAGAAAGACATGCGACCCCTGGGAGCCCCACTGTTGCGCTCTGCAGCGTCCTGCTCCCGCCTCCGAGGCGCTGTGAAGTTGCTGCCTCTCTCCTCTGTCTTCCCTGGGTCTGCGACTCCTTGAGAGTGTATGTGACATTTACCAGGTGATCAACAAATGTTTATTTAATAAATGAGCGCGTGAATGAGACTTTGTTTTCTAATTCAGGCTAAATGAATATTTCCAAACCCCCTTTAACGCCCTCTCTAGAACCGATAGATTGGGGGGCAAGGCATTTGGTTTGATATTTATATGCCCAGAGCTCTACTTTACTGTCATGCTCTAACAAGGTTTTCATTATTTTTAAAAGAGCTCCCAGGAGTTTCTGTTGAGCAGTCAGGGTTGAAAATTGCCACTCTACATATACTTAGAGGAATTACTACCTCATGGCTGATGGAGCATGTGGGTGAATTACGTTTTACAAAGTCTGAACCTTGTGGGAAAAATTTGTTGGCTTCCAAACACTTACCTAAAGACAAGAGCCAAAGAGACAAGGACATTGTCTGGAAGCGCAGGTGCTCAGCTCTGCTCTGATTCAGTAACTGTTCCGCTATAGGATGTCTCAGCAGACACTTAACTGATGCCCTAAGTGGATTCTCCTGAGAGCCTCAGCATCTTTCCTCCATTAGCTTCCCCTCGCAGTGTTCTAGTCTAAGAGCAATGGCTTATCTGACAAGCCTGAAAATGTGTTAAATAGACAGACACAGCTTCCTGGTGGAAACACTGAGCTGAGGGCACCGGGGGGGAGGAATAAATAGATAAGTCTCTCTTGCTCTGAAATTGGAGATTTGAATTGTGTTAAGATGCTAGGATACATGTGCAAGTAGCCAATGGAGTGAGGGCTATGGTTGCTTTTCTCAGGTTGTTATAATAAGGTTTTTTGTCTTCACTGGTTTCTGACTCCATGTGCCCCTGTGATGGAGTTTATACCTAAGACAGCTTAGGTCAGCTTCCTTTTTGCTGTGTGCTGGGGGCAGGGTGGAAAGAAAAAGCAGGAAGTGGACAGACAGCTATATTCTTTTGCCTTTAGAACTCTGTGTTCCTCATGTATCTGTATCTAGCCCACCATTTCTTCTTTCTTTAATGATTTAAAAAAATGAATTTGGCCTCATGTGTTTACCCTGTGTCCTTTTAGTGAAAAAGAAGGGTGTATACAGATGTCACTGCCCTGGAGTTCCTGGAAGCAGGCTCATTATGTGCTTTTCCAGGGGAATTTGCAGAGAAATGGACCTTTATAGATGCTCACAAGCATTCCCTACGTGAGTTTGGCTGTTATTTTTACATACAGAAATTTAGATTAATTGGTATCAGGCACTGTAAAGATTCTAAGATTTTGCCCTCTTGCAGTTTAATGAATTAGCTGGCCACAGTTGTGTGGCTGCCAGCAGAGGCTGGAAATTCTTGCTGCTGCTGCTAAGTTGCTTCAGTCATGTCCGACTCTGTGTGACCCCATAGACGGCAGCCCACCAGGCTCCCCCATCCCTGGGATCCTCCAGGCAAGAATTCTGGAGTGGGTTGCCATTTCCTCCTCCAATGCAAGAAAGTGAAAGTGAAGTTGCTCAGTCGTGTCTGACTCATAGCGACCCCATGGACTGCAGCCTACCAGGCTCCTCCGTCCATGGGATTTCCCAGGCATGAGTACTGGAGTGGGGTGCCATTGCCTTCTCCAAGAAATTCCTGAGTGAGAAACAATGAACTTGAGTACTCACAGCATTAGTGGTGGCCAGAATATCAGCGATTTCTTGTACACTTTCTCCAAGCCTCAGTCCTCATCATGCGATGCAAACAGGACCAGGTGACATGTGCACATATAGGAGAGGACCTCGGAGCCTAAGGAACTCACATCTTTCACTGAGGGCAGTAAGCATGCTAATCTTGTGCGCCAAAGGGCCACACACTCTCTGTCTCCCAAGGCTGTTCCCTAAACAAAAATCCTTGAAAAGGTATTCTAGAACAAAGGCAGTCTGTGCCTCTGTTTGCAAGACACACCAGCCACCCCTAGAGAACTGCCTCCTAGGAGTGAGTCAGGACCAAGAGGAGGCACTCACGGAGGTGCAGATAAAGCTGGATGCTGAGGGAGACAGTGGACTTCATAAATTTCCCTACATCCCATCTTGAGTTTAGTAGGTGAGTACCTCCATGTATCAGTGAGCATTTGCTATGTAACAAACACCCAGAGCGTAATAGTTCGAAACAACAACCATTTTATTTAGCTGGTCCTGTTGTCTTCACACACTGGCAGTCACAGAGTTCCAGGAGTCACGGGAGACAGTGAGCCCCGCGTACTCGCACTTTCCAAGCTGCGGCATTGCGTTTGCTAGCATCCCATCAGCTTCTGTGGCTGCTTTCACAACCATCCATGCTCCAGAGCTGCGCTCGGTCCCTTCCAGGTCTCAGCTCCTTAGGGAGGCCACCCTGTGGTCTCTCTGCACCCCTATCACTTCTACCCCCGACCCAACTTCATTTCATCATATTCTTTCCTGGATCCTGAAATTAATTACTTACTGATTCTCACACACACACACACACACACACACATTTTTTGCCTGTGCTGGGTCTTTGTGGCTGTGCACAGGCAAGTGGGGGACACTCTCTGGTTACGGTGTGTTGGCTTCTCTTATTGCAGAGCGTGGTGCGTGGCTCAGTAGCTGCAGTACACAGGCTTGGTTGCCCAGGGGCATGTGGAATCTTCCTGGATGAGGGATCGAATCTGTGTCCTCTGCATTGGCAGACAGACTCCCAACCACTGAACTACCAGGCAAGTCCAACTTATTCATATATTAAAATAAAGAGGTACAGTAAATATATATGTATATAAATAAACAACAACAAAGTTTTCTCCAACCGCAAAGCAAGCTCTCGAGGATAATAGCATATCTCCAGCACCAAGAAGAGCCTGGAGAGAGCTGATGTCAATAAAAACCTGTCAGCGAATGACCTTCCAGGACCATGGATTTGGGCATCTTTATAGCAAGCTCCAGGAGTTGGTGATGGACAGGGAAGCCTGGTGTGCTATAGCTCGTGGGGTTGCAAATAGTTGGACATGACTGAGCGACTGAAATGAACTGAACTGAACTGATGGGAATGGAGAGGCAGAGCCAGGAAGATATGCCAGACACCTCATGGTGGTTGTGATGGGAAAGGCAGACACACAAAGCCAGGGGACTCCGTCATCAGATCTTTACCTGCCAGATGGCAGAGACTTCCAAACAGTGATCATGTCTCTTCCTTCAGTTGAAGAAGATTCTATTGGTTAGGATTCAACTTATTATTATGAAATTTACTGGCATTTTAAGGAAGGCAACCCTTTTTTTTTTCCTGAGGGGAAGAGCACTCTACATTTTTAGGATTTGGAGGCTTAGGAAAAATAGCTAAGGATTTGTGTTCCTTTCTCTTTACACTGTTGCTTAGCCTTTATATAAATCATCCCCAACCTTGCTTTAAGTCCCAGGGAGGGTTGATAATGAGGCTGTTTTCCTCTTCTTTATTCCCACTTTTGTCTTTGCTTTATTTATTTTTTTTTATTTTAAATTGGAGGATAATTGCTTTACAATGCTGTATTGATTTCTGCTGTACAACAACAGGGATCAGCTGTAAATATACATTCCTCTCCCTATTCTCCCCCTGTGGGTCATTACAATTTGCTTTATTTTGTTTCACAGTTGTGGACATTAGGGAGACCTGGATATGTTCGTCAGGGCTTAACCACGTCTTCATGTGTTCATACTTCACTTCTGGAACCAAAATCAGTACTAAAGAAGCAGAACCAGTAGGAGCTCTATAACTATATATTATGTGTCTGTAAAACTGTATCTCTATCTATGTCTGTGTGTGTATGTATCTACCTGTCCATCTACCTACTTATTTAATATGAGGAATTGCCTTCTGTAATTGGGGCTGGCAAAGCAAGTCTGCAGTCCATAGGGCAGGATCCAGGATTGCAAGATCACAAGTGGAATTCACAGAATGAAATGCTTCTCTTTGGGAGAAAGTGTCAGCTCTGCCTTGGAGGTCTTTTGGTTCATTGCTCAGGCCCACACATTCTTCAGGATCATCTCTCTTACCAGAGGCAATCGATTAGAGACTTCAACTGCATCTTCAAAATACCTTCACAAACAGGTGCTCAGGGCTGGTGCATTGGGATGACCCTGAGGGATGGGATGGGGAGGGAGGTGGGAGGGGGTTCAGGATGGGAAACACATGTACACCCATGATTCATGTCAATGTATGGCACAAACCACTATACTATTGTAAAGTAATTAGCCTCCAATTAAAATAAATAAATTTAAAAAATTAAAAAAAAAACCTATCTGGGAAAAAACAAAAACAAAAAACCTTCACAGCAACACCTAGATTAATGTTTGATTGAATAACTGGGACTGTAGTCCTGCCACATCGACACATTAGAAAAGCTGTTACACAGAGCCTGGAATGAGGTGTAGGGTAGAAAAGGAGCCTGAGCATGTTCTCACAAGGTCTGAACATATTCCTTGGTCCTACCTTAGGGACTGAGGAAGAGTAAGCTAATTCAGTAAACTAACAAGTTTCTAATCTAATAATCTGCAAATAGAATAACAGTCTATGCTAATTGCGACTCACATGAAAAATACTAAAGTCTGTTGGTGAGACTCTGAGAAGCACTGAGCTTAAAAGGACCAGGGATTGGGAGCTGGCAGGCTGCAGACAGCCTTGGGGGCTCTGGATGGGTGACCTGTCTCTCTTTTGCAGGGACTTGTCCTCAAGGCTTGAAGATACCATACTGCCTTCCCTTCCTCTCGTGTTCTTCACCCATGCTGTGCTGTGCTTAGTGGCTCAGTTGTGTCCAACTCCTTGCGATCCCATGAATTGTAGCCCTCCTGGCGCCTCTGTCCATGGGGATTCTCCAGGCAAGAATACTGGAGTGGGTTACCATGCCCTCCCCCAGGGGATCTTCCCAACCCAGGGTTCAAACCCAGGTCTCCTGCATTGTAGGTGAATTCTTCACTGAGCCACCCGGGAAGCCTCTTCACCCATAAGTAATTATTATTCCCAACAACAGTTTAGCTTAAGCTTTGTACACTGCAAAATTCTGCATCTTCATGTACATATATATTCACACACGCACACATGTGTGATGCTCCACGCATGTACATGTGCATTTACACACCAAGAATTCCTGCAGTTCAGACAAAAGCAAAATTTGAAATGGGATGTTAACGTCAGTCATCTTAATACTGGGGTGACTTCGTGTTGTTTTTGTTGGGTGCCATTCAACTCTGGGTCAGAGGTGGGGTGTGTGTACTGAGATTCCTTTCTCAGATAAGGAACACCTCCTGGGGCCTGGGAAGCTCCTATGCCCCTTCTCCTGACCCCTCCAAATGCTCTAACTTCTTCCAATGCTAAAATTTTATTAACAACAGAAAAAAATCTTCCTTTTATTCAATATTAGAAAAAAGTTTATGAAAAACACTCAGATAAGGAAGTAAGCAAGATGTTTGCACCAAAAGGTCAATGGCAGATTAATTCAGCTCTTTTTCAGATTTTGATGAAATGGGAAAGCCTTTGTGGAGGCTCAGTGGGCAGGAGGAGCCCCACTTCTTAGAGAGATGAGAGTTGAAAGATAGCAGAAAATTGAATAGGGGCTCTGCTGCCTGGCAGTTTGGTGGAGAGCTGGTCCAACTCTCCACCAAAGGTATGACACAGACATTTCAAGAAGTTCTGCTGACTCTTACTTTTTAAAAATCCCCTTTCAGAAAATAATAATTATAGTAATGTTTGGTCAGTCAAAAGTCCCTGTTACATTATCATGAATTTGTATCAGCTTTCTTCAAGTTTCAGAAGGGAAGTTGATTGTGAACTCAGCTCTTTCTTCTTGGTCTGAAGCTCCCAGAAGTAAGTATATATTCATGCTGGTTACAGGACGTTTTGGCAGAGCCATCCCAGGATTTCCTCAGGGCACAGGAAGAGAGTTAAAGTTCTACAAAGGTAACCTTAGAGCAAAATAAGCAGGAAGCTGGGCCACCGGGCCTCCCAGAGGTGGATTGTAACACGGGTTAATGGAGGAGAGTCCACTCTTCTGAGCATCCTCTGAGACAGCCCCGGGGAAGCAACGTTGAGCATGAAACACTGTATCCACGTGTGGTCGAGTTTTTAGGTGAAAGCCCTTTGGAAGATCATGGGGAAATATTTTTTCTAAATCAGATATGAAAACACTTAAAATTTTAAGACATTTATGTGCTGAAGCCATTACACAGGGCTTCAGTTCTTGACTGAAAATAAAGCTCAGGAGAGCGCCTAGAGTGGGAAAGAGTGGTGGTGAGCTGGAAGTGGGGCCGCTGACTTGGCCTTTATTAGGGTTTATGCACAACAGTTGTTCCACTTTCCGGAGGTCACTTGTGCTGAAGTGCTACATAGGAGCTTAATTAATATTTCAATTTATTTAAACTACTGTTTATCAGGAGTGGAATATGTGTAATGCCAAATCTACTGTTGACCTATGGGACTGGCCTCTGACCCCAGAAGGGGACAAGGGGGATTGTTGCTTCAGAATGAAATCTTCCCTGGTCTCTCTGGGTTGTGACATCTGTCTCCCTTCCCACACTATCCTGCCTGCAGAGGGCAAGAGCCGCTGTGCTCACTCACAGAGGAGCAGCTGCCCTTCCTGCTTTCTGGAGGAAGACTTTCAGGCCTTGAGAGTGGAAGTCCACAGAGGGAGTGGTCAGGGGATCGCCTACTATTTAATTCCTTTTGACTAACAAAAGTGTATGGAGAGAGGACTTCTCACCTCCAAGTGGCCCTGGTGACTCAGTCCCTGAATTTCTTTACTTTGTAAAAACTCTTGGTGTCATGGGTCTTTTCAGATTGTGGTCCCATTGAAAGGTTCAGAGATCAACCCACGTGCTCACCCTCATGTTTGACTGTGTCTGGATGGGTTTGCCCTCCTGCCCTGCTGGTTCCAGTACTGTGAGAGAGGACAGCAGAGTCCTCAACCCCCTAGGGGAGGCTTCATTGATACTTTTTTCCCCAGGTGGCCCTCACACCTAGAAATGCCCAACTACTGTGGCTGGATCCCTTGGGAGTAGAAAAGTATCATATGGATTCCAGAAGGTTGTTCTCGTGGGCTTCTCACCTTGCCTAGTAATTAAAACTAGAATCATGGACTCATAGAAATTTCAGTCTTGAAGAACCCTAGAGACCGTCTAGGCCAAGTCCTTCCTACACCGAGGAGGGGATGAAGAGGTAAAGCGATGCATTAACCATCTGCCCAGCCAGAGGAGGGCAGAGCAAGAACCAGAGCCTGGGTTTCATCTCCTTAATTCCAGGTTCTCATCATTATCCAACCCACTCTGCAGTATATATTAACATCAATATGTTCTCTTTCCACTGTTATCACTGTGTGTCTCCCAGCATTTTAAAGACACATTTGTTCTCATTTCTTATTCTTCCCAAAGCCTGTGACACTCACATGTTGAAGGCCATTGCAGACATTTGCTTCCCATCTGGGGTGACAGGAGCAGATGCCCCCACATCCGCTGCCCTGAGCCTATGGACTGCTAAGCCGTGGGATTACTCTTGGTGAGTCCATTGACCCTGCTCCTTGAGGGTTAACTGGAGGGCCTGAAAACAGTAATGATGAGCACAGAAAAGACAATCCAGGGAAGCAAGCAGTGGGCCTCCAGGGTTCAATATCCTCACAGGAGGGAAGTCAGAGAGCCTCTGTTCTCTGTTTTTTGAGATCGCATCCACCATTACTATATCCTCTTACTCAAGATGCCAGAGGTTTGACCAGATGATGTTGACAGAGCATATCCAACTCTTCAGTGATAGATCTAGCCTATATAGTATTCCTTTTTTAAAAATTGAAGTATAGTTGATTTACTATGTTGTGTTACTTTCAGGTATACAGTGAAGTGATCCAAAGGTGGGGCTAAAATGCTAAACAAGCTTTGTCTTCTTCCTGAAGTGACTGCAGCAAATTCCCAGTGTAGCTGTTGAAAGGTAACTGCATTCTGACCTGCAAAGGCTATAAGGTAGGCTGTCATTGACTTTATGCTAGAAACTGACATGGAAAATAAGACAATAGGGGACAGGTCAACAAAGGAACCAGTGGCCCCAATGAGCTACTATAAAAAGAGTGAACTCAGGACTGAGGTAAGAGCTATCACTGGTCCAAGTCAGCTCACATGTTTTTTACTGCTGTTGTTAAACAAACACTTTTGGCTGTGTGTGAGGGTCAGGTCCCCAGTGTTGGGTTGAAACTGTACAAAATCAATGAAAGCAAAGATTTCCCTATCAGTCTGGAGATCTCAGAGATCAGGATTGAGTGGAACATCCAGGAAGAGTAACTACCCCCATCTGCACCCCAGGAAGAGAAGGAGCAATTTTTCTGATTTCAAGAAGAGAGAAGCAACAAAGATTTGCTCAAGGATATAATTAGCTGACAAGAGTTTTGAGAGAGCCAACTTCCCTTTCAACAGATTTCGTGCTCCTGAATTTGGAAGATGTAGAAGAAAGTCAAGATCATTTGAAAAGGACTAATTATAACAATTTCACCTTTGAATTGACACTAAGTAGGAGGCAGAGGTGGAAACACCCTTATCACTTCAATATTTTCCAGTCTATATGATGAAGAAGAGGGAATGGACATATTTTTAGCATTTAGCATATTGACAACCACTGGTTTTTAAATGAGCACAGATTGCAAAGCCCACTGGGCTCATGATGTCTGAGACAAGAGCTTTTCAAGCCTTCTAAACCAGCTTTGGCTTTTCTTTGTGATCACCCTATGTAAAACCGTCAAGGAAATGAAGCTTCCCACTCTAATTTTGGTGTTCTGATCCCTCTAACATTCTGTGAGTCTTAGGTCACCTCAGTCCATTCATCTTTCCTCACTGTCCCCAGGTCTCCAAAGAGGTGGCCTCCAGGAGCCAACCCTCCCCTCACAGCTCCCCTGTAGGCCCTTCTGTTTCCCACTCCAAACCCACTATGGGCACAAACTTGCTGATGCCTCTGTTCCATTCTCTTGGGCTCTTGAAATCCTGCATCACCTCTGATGAGTTGCTGTGTTACACCTTCCTGGAGCATGGCTCCGAGTTAACAAAGGGCTTGTGGAAACACACAGGTGAAAAGTTTCTGCCCCATAAAGGTTTGGTGGGGGGTGCTTTAGGGACTTCTCCAAATAATCGTCCTCATCCTTTACCAGCATTGGGCTTCCAATCCAGACAATGACTCACACACCCAAGGCACGAGGACCCACAGTCAGCACTGCCTTATATTACATTGACATAATAGGGGAGGCTAAAAACATTTGCGTGCTGGCCTTTCCATTCAGCAATTTTGTGGTAAACGATTGGATGAAGTTCTGCTGGAAATAGACACTCATTGAATACTTTCTGCACAGACTCTGTGAACTCCGTTTGATGGTGTTTTATTATACCTCCAGCTCTTCTCCTCCTAAAAAGAAATCCCATCTTTTATTTTTTGGCCTCTGCGCTCTCTCCACAATACAGAAGAGGAACGGATGTGAACCCCAGTGAGCTGAATTGAAGGAATCTCCTTTCTTTCATGTTTTCCTAGAAGAGTCTGAATGGAGATGTTTTTAAGGAAACTATTATAAGATGCTTGAATAAAACTTGAAAATAGTTATAGAATGCAAAGGATCCCAAATGCCATTAGTCAGTGTGTGTGATATGTGATAGGAAGCAAAGCTTTTGACTAGAAGTCAGGAGGCTTAGCTTCTTCAAGGCCCAAATTACCTGGTACTTAGCTGTGTGATCTTAGGAAAGTTACTTAACCTCCCTGTGCCTCAGGTTACTCAGATGCTAACCCCACCTTAACACCTTCTTTAATTTCCTTAATACTTCCGCGAAAAGATGTTCTAATCCCTGGACTCTGTGAATGCCACCCTGTATGGTAAAGGGTGAATGTTAACGTATAGAATCAAAGATGTGGTTAAACTAAGGATACTAGAGTGGAGAAATTATCTTGGATAATCAGGGTGAGCCCTAAATCGATCACATGTATCCTCATAAGAGGGAAATAGATGGAGATTTTATTCCACAGACAGAAGAGGAAAGGGTGATGGGACCACGGAGCCTGTGGCTGGAATGAGACAGCGCGAGGCAAGGAGTGCTGACTGCCTCCAGAAGGTGGAAGAAGCAGGAGCTGATCCTCTCATAGACCCCCAGAGGAGGTGTGGCCTTGCCAGCAGACCCCTCAGTTCTGACCCAATGAAACTGACTTTGGACTCCAGGCCCCCAGGGACTGCAAGAATGAATTTCACTTATTTCCCCTCCAGGACCCACTGCAGCCTTTCTTTTGCTTTGGTCTTTCGTTCACCCTGGCCTTCCATTTTGGCCCGTGTCCATCTTGCTAACCTTGGTTCCTGACAGTCCAGGGTAGCAGCAGAGGTGGGAGAAGAGAAGAGGCTGGCAGCTTGGGTGACACCATCAGGAGCTGGCGTTTTTGTCTTCATGTCTGGTGGCTGTTCCAAGTGGACTCTTCTCCTTATTTCGTTCTGTCTGTTCCGAGGCCTCCACATGCCCGCCTGCCTCCGCTCATCCCCAGGCCGGCAGTCTTGCCGCTGCCCTTTCTCCTGGCAAGGGCAGTGCTCGCAGTGTGGGTGGCTGCCCCTCCTGCTCAGCCCGAGGCCCCTGGCGGTGGTTCCAGTCGTTCTGCCGTTCTTGGCAGCCATCCGAGAGCATCTAAGAGGGCCTCCCTTGGAGTGACCGTGTCCAGTGCTCAACCCGGTGCTCAGGTGTCTGCCCACTGCCCGACACACCCTCATCCTCGGCTCTGCCCCCCAAGCGGCCCCCCCCCCAGAGGACACATGTCAGACTCTCCAAGTGGTCTTGCTGTGGCCCCTTTCCTTAGCCTTAGAAGCAAGAGACCCCTGAAGAGGTATCTTGACATAGCACACCAATAGGGCTGTCATAAATATTTCCCCTGTTTCCAGCCCTCTTCTTCTTGTGTGAAAGAAGCCTGGGTGTGAGATATGAGAAGCGTTTGGGGCCAGTCACAAGAAGGAACTCTGGTAACCTTGAATGTAAATCCCACACCCGATGGCCTCATGTCCGCTTTAGAATGCAGCATTCTTTAGTTCTGGTGCTTCAGCTGAAACTTCTATTTCACGTTTTGCATCTCTGTTTACCTGAGGGTCCAAGTAGTGGGGGTGTTACTGTCTGTTCATTTGTTCTGAATTTTTGGAACGATAACACTTCTTGGAAGCTCATCTTAGTTATATGACCAGACTTCTGGTCGGGATTTGCACCCAGTCCTTGTTCCCAGGATGTGCTCAGCACATTATTGAAATTCAATAAATGGCAAATAATGTCAACTCATAAAACAAGAGCATCTACCAAAGATCAGAGGGCTGCTGGGTGCTCTGGGGGTCTACAGAATGTTTCAGGGAGGAACCCCTGGGATTCTGCTGGGAGCTGGAGTGGAGCTGACTGCTTCTTGCCTGAGGGAAGAGCTGTTGGCTTATGCCCGCTGTCTAGTAGGTGAGATGCTTCTCATTACCTGCGAACGAGTTGGGCAGAGCTGACTTCTTTGCATGTTTCAAAAGCACTGTGAAGGTGTTGACGGGGTCTTTGTGCTTGGCCTCTTCAACTGACTAAACACTGAGCACAGCACCAAGGTTGCTGCTGCTAAGTCGCTTCAGTCGTGTCCGACTCTGTGCGGCACCACAGTTAATTCAGCTCAATAGGTGATAGAACATGTGATTGGTTAGTGATGAGACAGACTTACTGTTCATCGCTTTGTGCTCAAATGGCAGGATAGTAAGGGAAAAAGTATATTTGTTAACTGGTAAACAACACATTTATGCATTTATAATAGTAATGTTTCTTAGGAGAAGAAATGAGAAACTGCAAATATTTTTTAGAGACAGATTTTATTCTGATGTGGAGCCAGGAAGATGACACTTAGCCTGTGTATGTTCAGGCGGGTTGGCTCTTCTCTTGCTCTCTGCTCATCTCCTGTTGAACCAGTGCCTGCTTCACTCATATCTTACTCACCAGACTCACCTTCCTGTGTATCTATGTATTTGCCTCAGGCCCCAGCTGGTGATTGTTCTCATCAAAGGGGCAGTGAGTGGCATTCCCCTTTGCTGGTTTCCCCGGTGACTAATGAGCCCACCTGACATAAATCCCCTCTATTGCTGGCAGTCTTGCCTTCCCCTGACCCCCAACTGGGAGTGAAGAGTGCCCCAAGTCTTGCCCTCTATCCCTCTCCATCAGCCATCTGCAGGCTGTGGGGTGTTGCTTCAAGACCTTGCTTCAGGCACATAAGCTGCTCCATCCATTAAGCCATTGTCTCTGTTGCTGACATTGTGCTCTCTCTTAGGTCTTGAAGCCCAGCAAACGCAGACCTTATAGGCCTGTAGGTGCAAACCTCTTGTTGCTTAGTTGCTCAGTCATGTCTGACTCTTTTGCAACCCTATGGACTATAACCCGGCAGGCTCCCCTGTCTATGGGATTTCCCAGGCAAGAATATTGGAACGGGTTGCCATTTCCTTCTCCAGGGGCATCTTCCCAACTGAAGAACCGAACCTGAGTCTCCTGCATTGGCAGGGGGATTCTTTACCACTGAGCCACCAGGGAAGCCCCCAACAGCCTCCATCACCAAGTTAAGCCATTCTGACCCTAAAGGAACAGCTGTTACTCACTTGCCTCTGTTGGCTATTGCTGCATAACAAGCTGCCCCAAGTTTAGCTTAAAACAATAAGCATTTCCTATTGCTTATGGTCTGTGCATCGGCTGGTAACCTTCTGGGCGTAGCTTGGCTGACTCACGTGACCTTGATTAGCTTTGGGCTGAGTGTGCAGCCCCGCTGATGTTAGCTGGGCTTTCACAGGCTTTGTTGGAATACCTGGTGACTCCTCCACGTTGTCTCATCCTCTCGCAGACTAGTCCAGTTTATTCTCATGGTCACGGAGGGATGCAGAAGAAAAGAGTGGTAATATGTAAGGCCTCCTGGGGGCCAGGCTTGGAATGAGGGCACCATCCTGTCTGCTGTGTTCTGTTAGTCAAAGTGCAGGTTTCAGATTGTGATGGGAAGAGCCATAAATTACATTGCAGGGAGCATGGAGACTCAGAAAGCATTAATTATGCCATTGGTATAATCAGCCTACTGTACTCCACAGGTAGAAAGCTGCCCAGAGCTGCCACGCTGTTTTACAGGGTGCATAGAAGCCTTCTAATCCCAAATGTAACTGTAACTAGAATCCTACCACAATGCCCCCATTCTGGCTTATGTCTGTCCTTAGTTCCTACTGCTATCGTGGGGTGGTCACTGTTGTGAATTGCTTATAAGCATGATGCCTCGAAGTCCATAGTTGCTGATTGATTGATTGATTTTTAAATTTTTATTTATTTATATGTTTTGGCCACACCATAAGCGGCATGTGGGATCTTAGATTGACCCCACAGTAGCCTCCAGGGATTGAACCCATACCACCCACATTAAAGCGTGGAGTCTTAACCACTAGATTGCCTGGAAGTCCCAGTAGTTGCTAATTTGAAGAATTAGCTGAAAATGGAAGCCCTCACACAGCAATCATTTCACCCCTTTGGAGGTAGCGTGGTTACGTTTGGAGTCATAAGGACCGAGCTCAAATCTCTGTGAAGTATTCCTGGAAGTGTAACTTTGAGTAAGCTGCATAGACTTTGTGAGCTTCAATTTTCCATATGTAAATGGGGAGCATATCCTTTCCATATGTAAAATGGGAATATTGAGTAAATTAAGCACCATCGTATCTTCTAGAAGCAGCCAGCACAGTGCCCAGGCTATACAGTAAGTCCTTGCTGTTTATCTATTTTATATATTTCACTGTGTGGTGTTAATCCCGAATTCCTGATTTATCCCTCCCCACTTTTCCCCTTTGGTAACAAACATAGTTTGTTTTCTATGTCTGTGTGTCCCTTTCTGTTTTGGAAATTTGTTCATTTATATTTTTTCTTAGGCTCTGCATGTAAATGATATCATGTGATATTTTGTCTTTTTCTGACCTCACTTAGTATGATAAACTCTAGGTCCATCCATGTAGCTGCAAATGGCATTATTTCATTCTTTTTTATGACTGAGTAGTATCCCACTGGATGTTTGTCCCACGTCTTCATTCTCCACTCCTCTGCAGATGGACATTCATGCTGCTTCCATGTCTTGGCTATGGTAAATTATGCTACACTGAACATGGAGATGTTTAATAGTCCTTGCTACATTGGTATAAAATTATTATTTTTTGTGTCTCCCACTCTAGGCTGTGAGCTGTGTCCTTGGCATTTGGTAGGTCCCAGTGAATGATTACTAATTTGAAATTTAACTAATAGGAGTCTGGCGTTGTTCTGCTTTTCCTGACTTAATTTTTAAAGATTTTGTATAATTTGACTGCTTATGGTAAACCTGACTTCACAGAGATGTTTTAATGACACATGCAAGTATATGTGATTAATATCCTCTGATTTTGCTATTTTGTGGGTAAATTATCATTCGAGAAATTAGGTGCTCTTTTATTCTAAGACACAAGGAGGACTCCTTGTATTGTATTACTATTCAGGACTTTGGAGCATCAGAAAGAACTATGAGAAAAACTCAGGTCTTCCCAAAGAATTTAGTTATGTCTGGAAGATAATAAGAACACAGTGACAAATTGTGGGTATGGAGAAATATCACATGCACATAATAGGTGTTCGATAAAGACTAGCAGGTTATTTCTAATTCTGAAATGACTACAATCTTTTTGGTGGTAAGAGTCTTCTGTTTCATTCAAAGAGAAAATGAGGTTTTACTGGTTTTGAGGCTCATGGAAAAACTTCAGAAAATTTTCAGAGAATTACTTTAGCATCTCAGAGTCATCCATCATGGAACAGTCTCTCTCACTTCTTAGAGGGAGACTGCTTGTGAAATTTTTATAGACTCTCATCTCTAAAGCATTCAAAGTACTGAACTACACATACCAAGGCCATGATTTTATTATATATTTTAAATGTGTATTTGTCTCAAAAACAAGTCAGTGACCAATATTTTGTACAATTTCATGTTTAGGACCAGGAGCAAATTTCCCTATAGGACTTCACTAATACCTGGGGTTAAGCCATAAGGCCAAGTTCTGACTGGTGCTTAGTGAGAGGCTGAAAAAGTAGGTCCTAGGTTGCAGTGTTGCAGAGGCTGGAAGGAGAAGGGTATTCAGAGACTGAAAAAGTAAGCTGGATGGGTAACTTTGGAACTTGGGACACTGCAGACAAAAGCATTCATTTATGTTTGTGTTCCACATTTATTAAGTTTTTTTTTTTTAATGTTAGGGCCTATACACTAGGCAGTAGGGATATAGAAAAATAGAAAAAGAAAATTTCTGTCTCTCCTCACAGTATTTGCAGCCTAGTGGGGGAGACAGAGATAGAAATAAAAGGTTGAGAAGCTTTGGACAACCATAGAGTAACTTGAAAACCTGATGTTGGAAAATGTTTGTTGTTCAGTCACTCAGTCGTGTCCAATTCTTTGCGACCCCATGTTGCCGGGGTCCAGCCCCTGCAGGATCCAGGGAAACCCAAAGGAGAAATGGTGTTGGTGAATGAATGAATGAATGAATGAATGAGAGACGAATAGAGGAGAGAAAGAGGCTGATATTCCTTGGTTTACATAGAAAGCCAATAAAACTCCGAGACAAGGAGTTTGCCCTGTTCACGGAGGCCACAGGTGCCCTCCTGGTCTCCTGAGGGAGTGAAGACGCAGAACGTCTTCCTGTTCAGGTCTTGGAAATCCGGGCAGATAACTGAATGCAGGGAGCCTCTATGCTCCAAGGGATCAGCCTGAAAGAGAAAGTAAGAGAGAGAAAGAAAGATAGAAAAAAAGAAAAAACACGGGGTGACCAAGCTTCTTCGGGGAGCGAGGCTCAATTACTTCATTTTTCAAAAGGTACTTTTATACCTTGCCTTATACATAGAGGGAAATGAAAGATGCAAGGTCATACAGAGTCAGCCCAAACATTCCAGCAGTTTGTCCTTATCGAAACCACGATTTTTTTCTGCATACCTTTCCCACAAATGATGTTGTGTGCATTATCTTCTGGCCTTGGAGGCCTGTGAACATTTTATGACCCTCTTTTGATAAAGGCTGCTCAACTAGAAAACTTATTTTCCCTCAAAGTGTTTTTTCTTTATATTTCTAATCTATGTCAGCCTCAGAAAATGCTAAACAGAGTTACATTTTTCACAGAGCAAAGACGCAGTGAGTTATAAGAAAGAACCAATTGGCTCAAAGGTCTGATGTGGTTAATTTCAAGGCTATACTTGTTTTGCTTACATTCCAACTATATTAACTAATGTACTCCCAGGTGCACAGT
Source organism: Ovis aries (assembly GCF_016772045.2). Lineage (NCBI taxonomy): Eukaryota > Metazoa > Chordata > Mammalia > Artiodactyla > Bovidae > Ovis > Ovis aries. Next base: position 16,879,540 of record NC_056069.1, on the reverse strand, counting down.
GGATAAGAGATAAGGAAACTTAGCAACAAGCATTGGCCCTACAATGAAATCCTACACCAGCACTACTCTAATACCTTTAACTCTTTGAAAGGCTCTATGTTTTAGGCTTTCTGTGCCTCTCACAGCTGGGAGGCTGTGAACAATCATATGCTTTGCTGCAAAAGTCTGGATAGACCTGCCAAGCAAGCTAGAATGCTAACAGAGGGGGTTTGATTTGAAATATTCCTCTCATGTCCAGGAGACTTATTAGCTATAGCCCTAAGTTGATTTTCTCCAGAGAAAGGTGGTCAGGGTTAGCCCCCTTTAAAAGTCAGAGGGGTTGGTGAAAGTCATGAAATAGTAAAATAGACAGATTCTGGTTTTGAGGTAGATGCTCGAGAAAGCCTAGGGAGCCCCTTGAGTCCTGAAGCCTTGCTTAACAGTTCTCTTCCACATGACCTTGTCATGGGTGGGATCTCCCGTGGTGGCTCCAGGCACCATATACTGCAGCACACCAGGCTTCGCTGCCCGTCACCAATTCCTGGAGTTTGCTCAGACTCATGTCCATTGAGTCAGTGATGCCATCCAACCATCTCATCCTCTGTCGTCCACCTCTCCTCCTGCCTTCAATCTTTCTCAGCATCAGGGTCTTTTCCAATGAGTTGGCTCTTTGTATCTGGTGGCCAAAGTATTGGAACTTCAGCTTCAGCATCTGTCCTTCCAGTGAATATTCAGGGTTGGGAATGATTGCCTCAAGGTTATTTTCTTGTGGAGAAAAAGATGCCAGACAGGAGCTTTAGAACTGCTCCTCTGAACAACTTAAGGGGGAGGCCTGAGGAAGCCAGTCAGCAGCCTTGTCCCCAAGAGCAAATCCTGGGTTTCTCAGGTTTGTTACCTCCATCCCAACCTCTCCCCACACCAGGAGGAGCATTGTAAAGTGGGGGGCAGGGTGTTAGGTCCCAGGACCTTAATCAGGTTCCGTTTTCATAGGTGGGGGCTTCCCCAGTGGCTCAGCAGGTAAAGAATCTGTCTGCAATGCAGGAGACATAGGAAAGCTCAGTCCCTGGGTTGGGCAGATCCCTTAGAGGAGTAAATGACCACCCACTCCAGTATTTCTGCCTGGGGAATCCCGTGGGCAGAGGAGCCTGGTGGGCTACAGTCCATGGGGTCACAAAGACTCGGAGACGACTGAGCACTTCACATCACAGGCAGAGCTTTCCTTTAGCTGCAGAGAAGCCGAACTCTTCCCGCTCTCCAGGACAGAGCCTGTTGTTCCTTCTCCCTCAGGATAATCTCCAACAGTTTCTGTCCTCTCTGCATGGCTGGGCATGGTGCTCGGTTGGGTCTGGAGATGTTCCTGGTCTGGAAGAGTCTAGTGGGTGACTTGACCAGCTCTACCGTAGGCCCTTAGCAGAAATCCCCTCTCTCTTCTTCTTTTCCCAGGAAAGCATTTCCCTGAGTTTTATCACCAGTGTGATAGAACCTAGTAACTGAGACGAGGGAAAGAGGCCTAGCGGCTATGAAGCCCTCTGGTACCTTCTGCCTGTAATATTCCAGCTATACACCACTCAGCCTAGTTTACCAGGAGCCCATGCTGAGCTTCCAGCCAAAGCCACAGGAGAAGGCACCTGAGACTTCAGGAACGCTGAATTCCAAACAAAAACCAAGCTACCATACCTCAAAAGTTAGGATCAAAGTGTGAGAAAGAGGGTGGAAAACATCTCTTCCACTGACTGGAATTTGAACAATTTAGGGATGGTTACCATGGCTGCTACCCTAAAAAACCATAGCTCAGTGAAACAGTGGTCAAAAGGACTTGTTTTGGAATAGATAGCTCACAATTGCACCTTGAGTCCATTTGTAACAGCTCTAGATAAGCAGTTTCAGGGCTACCGTAAGCCTCATGTGCTCAGACCCAGGGGTGTGTCTTTTCTGCCCACACCACACAACTTCCTCCCATGGCCGAGACTCGCATGGGACGTTTCCTCCTTCGGGACACCCTCAGCTCCTTTGCTCCAAGTTTTGCGGGCTGGCTTCTCAACAGCTCTAGGAAAAGTGAAATCGAAAGCGAAAGTTGTTCAGTTGTGTTTGATGCTTTGCGACCCCATGGACTGTAGCTGCCAGGCTCCTCTGTCCATGGAATTCTCCAGGCCAGAATACTGGAGTGGGTAGCCTTTCCCTTCTCCAGCAGATCTTCCCAACCCAGGGATCGAACCCTGGTCTCCCTCATTGCAGGCGGATTCTTGACCGTCTGAGCCACCAGGGAAGCTCTCCACAGCTCTCCTGTCATCTAAATCCCACACCTCTAACCAGTTTAGTGCCCGCTCTTGAGGCAGCAGTGCAGTGGCACCTTCTTGTAAGAGCATATCCTGTTCTTGATGTGCTTGCATCTGTCTGGCTCTGTGGATCTGAAGCCTGGCTTCACGTGGGAACTATGTGTGTTTCTAATGTCAAACACTGCCGGCCGAGTCCCATTCCGGACAAGCGGGATCAGCCTCTCAGGCTGGGGCCCAGGGATGGTGAGGCCCAGCAAGGGCCCAGAACTGCTGGTCTCAGCCCTCCCTCCTGCCCCATCTGATTATAAACTTGTGGAGGCATAGGCATCGGCAGTGATATGATGGCATCTTCTATTTCTTTCAGTTCTAAACTTTTAATTTTGTACTGGGGTATAGCCAGTGAACAAACAATGCTGTGGTCGTTTCAGCTGAACAGCAAAGGGACTCAGCCATACATATATATGTATGCATTCTCCCCCCAGTTCCCCTCCCTTCCAGGCTGCCACGTAACATTGAGCAGAGTTCCCTGTGCTACACAGGACGTCCTTAGATCTCTACTGTAAATATAACAGTGTGTACGTGTCCCTCTCAAGCTGCCGAAGTATTCCTTCCCCTCTGGCCCCTGCAAGCTCGTTCTCGAAGCCTGTGCATCTGTTTCTGTTTTGTACATTAGTTCGTCTGAATCATATGTCGTACTTCTCCTCTGTCTAGCTAACGTCACTCAGTATGACACTTTCTTCTTTGACTCTTCCCGGTCAACATCGCTGAGCGTGTGTGACGGACTCTGACTTCTGTGAAGGCTCTGTGGGCCTGGCTGACCCTTCCGGGGCCTTCTCAGCTCTCAGTCTGACATCTGAGGGGTGGTGTGGAGAAAGCTGGGTGCATTCCCCGTCTCTGCCGAGATGGGACAGCATGCCCAGACCTTGCCCTGTTATCTTCAGGAGCAGAGCACTGCTGCAGACCAGTTGAGGGAGATAAAAAGGATAAACTGGTGAAAGAGGGGCCTAGGTGCTGCCAGACCCAGCTGGCATTTGAGTTTGATGGTGAGAGATTTAAGCTGGGTCTGGAGAAAGAAGCCCATGCAGCAAATCTCTATTGACTGAGAACAAACAATGAATATTTTCCACTGAGGTAGGAAACAAGTTCATTAAAGCTCGGTTGGATTAGCTAGGCTGTCTGCTGCTCAGAGAACTCAGCCAGACCCTGGAAATCTAGCCAAGGGTGCTGGGCCAGCTTTCTAATCTGTGATTTCAGAGCAGCCATTTAGATGTACTTTTACTGTGATCCTGCTGTGGAGGAGGTTTGTGCTTTTGAGAGAGAAGCATCATCTTAATCATGAGTGGAGTTCTGAAAAAGACACTGAAGTTGAAGACGTGGATTTGAGCTTGACCTTGTTTGGGGTTGACTGACTTGCCTCTCAGAGGCTCAGTTTCCTCATCTGTAAGTTGGGTTGTGATATACCCTCTACTGAGACTTCCCTGGTGGCTTAGACTGTAAAGAATCTGCCTTCAATGCAGGAGACCTGGGTTCGATCCCTGGATTGGGAAGATCCCCTGGAGAAGGAGATGGCAAACCACTGTAGCATTCTTGCCTGGAGAATTCCATGGACAGAGGAGCTTGGTGGGCTAGAGTCCATGGGGTCGCAGCTATCCCTGACCTCCCCCCATGCCCACCCCTTGCCTCCTTCTCCCTCACCTTCTGGCTTGAGATCTGTACACGAGCCTAGAGAATAAAATTGGAGATACTTGGGACTTCCTTGGTGGTTCAGTGGTTGGGAATCCACCTCCCAAAGCAGGAGATGCAGGCTCAATTCTTGGTTGAGAAACTAAGATCCCACATGCTGAGAGGCAACTGAGCCCACACACTGTTGAGCCTGCACACTAAGACCTGTTGCAGCCAAATAAATAGAATATTAATTTTAAAAACCCATTAAAAACATTGGAGATTCTTTACACTGTTTTTATGCAACCTAGTTCTCACTTGAGAGAGGGGCGTAAAAGGTGCTTTCTTTTTTGCTTGAATGTTTAGAGTTTCACCAGTTGGTGGTGGTAGACTGTCTGGAATCAGTAATAATAGGTACCACTGAAATAAATTATAGGTAAAGGTTGGAGCACAAACTTTAAGCATGGAAGGTCCCAAGACAAGTGTACCAGAAACAAAGAGAGCAAGATGGATTCCCCCCTCAGCCTACCACCCTCAGTGGGAGGCCATATTTGCTCACAAGATCTTTGGGGCTGACTCTAAAATTCTAAGTGTGAATAAGTGCCTAGAGCAGTGTCTTCCCAGGCAAGTGCTGACTAGGATTTTTGCCAGCTCCAAGGAAACAAACATCTTAGTGTCATGAATCAAGTCAAAGTTCCCTCTGGGATTACCCTTAGGCTTTTCAACAGGAACCCAGTGGCTGTCAGTTTTGTGCATATTTGAACACAGAGCCCCACTAGGCCTCAGCCTAGACCAGTTCAGTCAGAATTTCAGAGTCTGGGACATACTTTGCTATTTCCATAGCTTTCAGTCCTTCCAATGAATATTCGGGGTTGCTTTCCTTTAGGATTGACTGGTTTGATCTCCTTGCTGTCCAAGGGACTCTCAAGAGTCTACTCCAGCACCACAGTTCAAAGGCATCGGTTCTTCAATGCTCAGCCATTTTCATTGTCCAGCTCTCACATCCATACCTGACTCCCAGAAATGCCATAGCTTTGACTATACAGACCATAGTAGGCAGAGTAGTGTCTCTGCCTTTTAATATGCTGTCTAGGTTGGTCATGGCTTTTCTTCCAATGAGCAAGCGTCTTTCAATTTCATGGCTTCAGTCACTGTCCACGGTGGTTTTGGAGCTCAAGAAAATGAAGGCTATCACTCTTTCCACTGTTTCCCCATCTATTGACCATGAAGTGATGGGACCAGGTGCCATGACCTTAGGTTTTTGAATGTTGAGTTTTAAGTTTTCACTCTTCCTCTTTCACCTTCATTAAGAGGCTTTTTAGTTCCTGTTTGCTTTCTGCCATGAGGGTGGTGTCATCTGCATATCTGAGCTTATTGATATTTCTCCTGGCAATCTTTATTTCAGCTTGTGCTTCATCCAGTCCAGCATTACACACGATGTACTATGATGATGGAAGCTGAGAAGTCCCAGAGCTGCCCTGGTGTCTGCAAGCCGGAGGCCCAGGGAAGCTGATGGTGTGATTCCTCTCCAAACCTGGATGCCGGAGAATGGGAGGCGCCAACAGCATCAGTCCCAGTCTGGGTCCGAAGGCCTGCAGACTGATGTGTGACCAGAGGCATCTGGGTCTCCTTGGAGTAGGACACTACCTCCCTGGGCAGGAAATCCACTTGGGTAAACTTCAACAGGTCTAGCTTACACAGTCTTCTTGTGTTAATGGTCCCAAGTCTCCTGAGTCTTGGCTTCCAGCTTCATTGGGAATGATCACGGATTTTGAGGATACAGATGCATGTATTTAGATCAGAGGAGGCTCTAGACAGATTCCATACTTTGTAGCAGAGCCTCTGTCTCTCGCTGTTTGCAATCCAGGTCAGAGTCATCCTGCAGAGAAGGCAATGGCACCCCACTCCACTACTCTTGCCTGGAGAATCCCAGGGACAGAGGAGCCTGGTAGGCTGCGGTCCATGGGGTCGCTAAGAGTCGGGCATGACTGAGCGACGTCACTTTCACTTTTCACTTTCATGCTTTGGAGAAGGAAATGGCAACCCACTCCAGTGTTCTTGCCTGGAGAATCCCACGACTGGCTGCTGTCTATGGGGTCACACAGAGTCGGACACGACTGAAGCGACTTAGCAGCAGCAGCAGCAGAGTCATCCTGAACTGGTTCTTTCTTCTGCTGCATATCAGCCTCTGTTTCTCCTCTTCCTTCGTTTTCCAATCGTCCCCTAGCTGTGCTCAGAGCTGCTTTTTGTGCTGGACTTCAGCTTTTCACTCGCTTTTGTTAGACATCTGTTTCCGAGTTCTCCACACCAAGTCCTTCCTCTCCTGGTCCTCTGAAGACAGACGCTCCTCACCCGTCAACCACTCACAGGCACCTCCTGCCCACTTTTCTTCACCTTGTCCTTCAGCAGCACCACTTCCTGGCAGGTCCTGAGGAGACTGGGCTCCTGTCGGAGTGAATGGAACTCCACAACGTCCAAAAACTGAAGCCCTGGTGGGTCCTGAGGGGACCCAGCTCCCATTAGTGTGGACTTGATAACCCCCCACCCTCGCCCGTGTTCCAGAAGCCAAAGCAGGTTCTGGAGATGGGACTCCCATCAGCCGTAAAGACATCATTTCTTAAAGTTTGCTTGTGGTGTAGAATCTGAGAACATGTCAATGAGTTTTTTTCTCTGTAACTCAAAATTGATTGGTCCATCTTGTACCTTGAATGGTTCTTTTATCCATACATGATTTTGTAGCATCATGCATGGATCATTTGGAAAATATTGGGTCACTTAGTTACACAGCTCTTCCAAGTGTTGACATATATTGTTATACAATATTTTTAAAAACACTGTTGTTTATGTCACTGTCCATCTCCTCAGAAAAGTCTTTATACATTTGAAATTTGTCAAGGTCATAGTAGCGGGTAGAAGTTTCCCAAAATTCCAATGTTTGCTTGAGAGGCCAATTTTCTTTCTTTCTTCCTTTTTTTTTTTCTTTTGACTGCACCACACAGCATTCAGGATCTTAGTCCCCAGACCTAGGATGGAATCTGTGCCCTGTGCAGTGCAAGTGTGGAGTCTTAATCCCTGGACCCCGAGGGAAGATCCTCAAATGTTTATTGTTAATAACAAACACTGTCGGTTTTCCTTGGAGTGACAGGCTTACTGGATTTGTTGTTGAGAAATGCCCACCAACCAGTTTCTCTCCCAGTCATTCTTTTAAGTAAAGGTGGTGTTCCTGAAGAAAGCAGCTAGTTCAGCTTGAAACTCAATCATACAAGTACTTTTCCTTGAGGCAAACTTAGGATAGAAGTTCTTAATGTGCCCTATTTTGATACAAAGCTTATTAAAAAGATGGGTTGAGATTTAATAAAATTGCTGTTTTTAACTGATTCATCAAGGAGATTATTAAGTGGAACTGACACTGTTAAAAAAAACAAAATGGAGTGCATGCTGGTGAAGAATAAAACACCCATTAGTCACACAGAGTCAGACGCGACTGATGTGACTTAGCAGCAGCAGCAGCAGCAGTACAGTTTGGTGCCCCTGCCTTGGTTTGTGTTAAAATGCCATCAGTTTTACTCATCATTGCTTTTGCAAACATCAAAAATAACAAAAAAGGCAAATTATATCTTAGTATGATCATGAAAGGCGTTTCCCTGGTGGCTCAGTGGTAAAGAATCTGCCTGCAATGCAGGAGACTGCTTGCAATACAGCAGGTGTGGGTTCTATCTATGGGTCAGGAAGATCCCCTCGAGGAGGGCATAGCAACCCACTTCACTATTCTTGGCTAGGAAATCCTGTAGATAGAGGAATCTGGAGGGGTATGGTTCTTGGGGTCACACAAAGTCAAACATGACTTAGCCACTAAACCACCATCACCAACGCTGCCATTATCACGAAAACAATGCCAAACTTATGGACCATCTGACAGGGCCTCAGGGACCCAGGCCCAGTGTGTCTGGACCACGCTTTGAGAACCCTCAGTTTAGAGTGTTTGCCCTCCCTCAAGTGATATGAAGAAGTCTTGTAATCATGGTTCTCTCTCAAGCATTTTAATGCTGAATACAGGGGAGGGACCGAGTTGTCAACACATCTAGAAAAATCAGGATCCTTCAGTGCTTAAGGACAACAGGCCTTGAGATGCTAGGTGTTCCCAAAGAGAGGGTAGGAAAGATCTCCCAGAACCCGTATCTCAGATAAAAGTGAAGGTTATTAGGGCCAGCTGATTTCTTGATTTCTCTGGGTAACTTTCTTTTTCTTCTTTCCTGCTGTGGACAGTTATGATGATGTTCTACATGTGGGAAAGGGATTTTTGTCTTTCCTTTTTGTCTCCATTTCCTTCATATGAGCAAGGTTCAGAATAACCTGGTTTTCATCACTAATTACTAGAGAAATGAAAATCAAAACTACAACGAGATATCACCTCCCACTGGTCAGAATGGCTATCATCAAAATATCCACAAACAATAAATGCTGGAGAGAGTGTGGAGAGAAGGGAACCCTCCTACACCGTGGTGGGAACGTAAATTGGTACAGCCACTATGGAGAACAGCATAGAGGTTCCTTAATTGGCTATACCCCAATACAAAAGAAAAACTTCAAAAAACATGAATAACCTGTTTTTGAGTTATGAGTGAGACTTCTTAACTGAGAACCATGACATTAAGAAAATCTCCAAACTTCTTGTCTTCTTTTTTTTGTTTGGTTTTCTGTAGTTCCCAAAGGATCAGAATGTTTCAAGGATTCTGACACTGGCTAAAATAATGAACAGTGTGCATCAGTCTATTCAGCTTCTGAAGATTCGTGTCAGAGTTCAGAGGAAGGAGCATCCCTGGAGACTGGGGTAATATCTGGAGGAGGTGACCTTATGATAAATGAAGGAAGGGTGGATGGGGAGGGTAGAGCCTGGATATGAGAATAGTTGGAGGGGAGGTGGCCTTGCTCAGAAACTTTATCTACTGACCCTGTAGCCAGTGTTAGGCTGACGAGGAATTGTTAACCATCACATTGTCTTCACAAGGCCTTGTGTTTAGGACAGCTGGGTCCTGATGCTTCTGAGGTTATAGAAAAGGAAGAGAAACGGTTCTGCCATGTAGTAGATGCTGAGGTCCCTTACCTCCCTTCCAAGATTTCTATACCAACTCTGACACTTACCAGGTCTGTGACCCTGGGTAACTTTCTCAACGTGCTGCGTGCATGCTCAGTCGCTGCAGTCATGCCTGACTCTCTTTAACTCCATGGACTAATATAGCCCACCAGGTTCCTCTGTCCCTGGGATTCTCCAGGTAACAATACTGGAGTGGGTTGTCATGCCCTCCTCAGGGGATCTTCTCCACCCAGGGATCCAACCTTCATCCCCTGCATTACAGGTGGATTCTTAAGCACTGAGCTACTGGGGAAGCCCTTTTATACCACAGTTTTGTCTATAAAATGGGAGTTATGCTGGCTTTTCAAGGTGATGAGGACTAAATGGGTTAGTTCTCATGGAAAGTGCAGGTTTAGAAACAATACTGGCCCAGAGTAAGTGATCAAAAAAATATAAACTCATTAATTTCACTTCATTGAATCTTCTCTTAATCAAAGAGATAGAAGTGATTACCTCTTTTAAGGCATGATTTCACAAAGATAAAATCATGAATCTCTGCAAATATGAAAGGAATATACATCAAAGATCTTATTTAGCTCATTAATTAATGAAAGGGTCATCAAGATGTTAAAATTATTAGTTCAGAGGGCATTTGAGAAGCCAAGTATTCTGTAGATAATGCTAGGATAAGATGCAAAATTGAGTGCTGTCCACCAGAGCCCAAACTCATAATCTTTGTGGTTATATCTTACACTGGATAGAAATTATCTGCTTCCCGTAGGGGAGGGAAAGTTTTTCTTGACATTCTTCTAAGACACTCTAGTCCCTGGCTGGTTCTGAAAAATTAAACTGACAGTGTGCAGGGGAAAAGCATACACATTTAACTAAATTTTTACGTGCACAGGCGATTCCTCACAAGAGGATGCAGACCCAAAAAAAGTGACCAAAACAGGAAGCTTTTATTTAAGTTTATTTATTTTTAATTGGAGGATAATTGCTTCACAATAGTGTGTTGGTTTCTGCCATACATCAACATGAATTAGCCATCGGTATACACGTGTCCCTTCCCTCTTGAACCCATCTCCCATCCCATCCCACCCCTCTAGGTTGTCACAGAGCGCCGGTTTGAGCTCCCTGCATCATACAGCAAATTCCCACTGGCTATTTTACACATTGGTAATGTAAACGTTTCCCTCCTCCTCTCTCAATTGGCCCCACCCTCTCCTTCCCCCACTGTGTCCACAAGTCTGCAGAACAGGAAGTTTTTATATACATTTTAGACAAAGAAACAATAAATCTGTGAAGAATTGACAATGCTGTGGAATGTGGGCAAGAGGCAGTAATGGTGAAGAAGTAACTAGGAAGGTAAGAGTGGGTTCAACAATGTTTGTACAGATTTCTTGCCCCTAACTTTGCCTCTAGTGATAAGAATGGCTTCCTTCCTCCTGGTTCAGGGAGGTACCTTCACATGGGAGTTTTATGACCTGTTTAAGTGAGGAAAGGGAAGTTCAGAGTGAACTTCCTGTTTCTGCTGTTTTCTCAGACTCGTTCAACTTGAGATATTCATTATGCTAAGGTGCCATATTTGGGGGCGGTCTATGCTGAACCCCATCAGTTCCTACTGGACAAAAGTTTTCCAGTTAAAGTCTGCTCCTTCAGAGTAGAAAATACCCTCAACAATGGTAAGGCCAACACAGAACTGCGCTGGAAGTACACCCATAGCCCCCTTTGCCTATTTAGAAATTTTGGGTAAATTTTCTGATAACTCCAAGCCATGTATAGGGAAATCATATCTCAAAGAAGCTAAATAACTTATGTACAGTTATACAGCTAGAAATGGCAGAGCAAGAATTCAAATACACATTGTCCATGTTCTTTTCATTACTTCTGTTTGTTACCTCCCCCAAACACCATTCTTTCTTGACAGAGATAGCTAGAGTGCTCCATATAAGGAATTCCTCGTCTTCTCTGAAGTGAGTGGGAGCAGGGAAGAGTTAAAAAAGGAACAAAAGTTCAGAATTCCCAGGGCCCAGTGGACAATTTGTCCACTATTAGCAAAAGTATATTTCCTGTCTTCCCCTCTGCTTTTTAAAATTACCATTAAATGAGATGCATTTAAGGGTACCATGTAGGTCCAGGTATATACAAAATCATTTATAGGCTCTGATGTTACTCTGGATTGGAAGTAAATAAATTTGATACTAATTTAAAAATTCAATATAAATTCTTCTTAAATTCAATCTACTCCAGTATTCTTGACTAGGAAATCCCACAGACAGAGAAGCCTGGCAGGCTACAGTCCTTAGGTCACAAAGAGTTGGACACAAATGAGCAACTGAGTACTCACTCTCTAACACAATTACTTTCAAATGGGAGTGAAAAAATTTTAATTTTATGTAGAAATGAAAGATTTTCATAAGTACCCCTTTCGTGGGTTGTTATTGCAAGAATAAAATGTAACTCCTTAAGATAAGTTTGAAGTGGAGGCAGCTGGTGACTTCATATTCCCTTTAAACCTTGTTAAAATCTGTCAAAACATGATATAAGGCAAAGATGCATGATGTAGTTGAACCAGAGTAGGTTTATTTATAAAGAGAAACTTAAGCCAAATGCAGCAGTAAACTATAGAACAAATTACATTTATTGGTTTTTAAAAATAAGGAAAACCAGGCAGAATTAAAAAAAAAATCTAATGAGCCAGTGTAAACTAGATTTGAATAGTCTTGGTGTGGAAAACTTGTCGTCTTAGTAATTGGCATCAGAAAATATCTTAGGGGGGTGTCATCTTAGGAAAACCTTTGTAAGTGGCTTGGTGGCTCAGATGGTAAAGCGTCTGCCTACAATGCGGGAGACCCAGGTTCAATCCCTGGGTCGAGAAGATCTCCTAGAGAAGGAAATGGCAACCCACTCCAGTATTCTTGCCTGGAGGATCCCATGGACAGAGAAGCATGTTAGGCTACAGTCCATGGGATTGCAAAGAGTCAGACACAACTGAGCGACTTCACTTCACTTCAGTAAGGAAGGTTTGCCTGGAGGCATGGACCAGAAGAAGTAGGACCTTCACAGGACACCCAGCTTGGTGTTGGTGTGCAGGGAGGCTTGGAGCGTGTGGAAAAGGTGAACCCCGAGGTCTTCCCAGTGGAAAAGTGAGCAAGCCTTTTTAAGAACAAGGATTTTTAGTATTCACTTTAAAATCATGTCTTAGCTTCACCACATTGCTAACACTTCTAAACTCCTGCAACCTCAGGGTACATGTGCCTAAGATAGGTGAGTGGCGTTTGGGTTTTATTTTGGTTTGGTGGAGGCAATGTCAAAGTTGCTAGAGAATTCAAGAGAAAATGATTAATTTCCAAGAAAACAGCCATGAAAATGACTCATAAGAGGTGGCAAGTCTAAAGGGAACAGAACTTGAGGGCTGGTAGTGACCTGCTAGCAGCCCTCTGGCAGGGGGTGGTGTGGGAGAGGAGACCTGGATAGGTGTTTTAAATACCAAAGGACAGGATAATATCTCTGGCATGTGAATTATACAGTGCATAAAACAAAGCCAGAATATTAGAATATTCTCTGGACCAAAACCCCAAGTTCTTGACTTCCCTCACCTGCAGTGCATCAAGGACTGGGCTAATGAAGGTTAAAAAGCCTCAGCCCTGACCTGAGTGGGCTGCAATCAAGGGTTGTTCCTCGTATTTGATGCTCTAAAGGATGGTCCTGTGGGCTGAATGATTACAGCTGGTGTGGCTCTGGGCTTCTCTTTCTGGTAATAGGTAACAAGGAACACCTGGGGACTGTCCTAAATGCAAGAGAGGAAGCTTCTAGCCCCGTGAGCCCGCAGGCTGAGGGAGGGAGTGCCTGTAACTGGAGACAGGGGTTGGTGGTGACTCAACAACCCCCCAGACTTCCACCCACAACCTCTGAAGGAATCCGGGAGAAATCCCAGGGTCACAGTGCGAGTTCCCCTGGATCAAGGTCTCGCCCTTCTTCAACCAGCCTCTAATCTGGTTGCAAAGTCAGCTTTCTTCCACTCAAATGAAATTCTTTTTCTAACTCTCAATATGAACCGCTCTTTTCTCCTCTGAGAATTGCGGTTGTAAACCTGTGATTACCTTGGAGGAGCAAGCTCCCTGCAATTTGTAAAGGTGGTTTCTCAGCAGAGGTGGCGTTTTTTAACGTGGTTGTGCCGTGATGGGAAGCAAGGTGTTTTACAAGGAACTTCTTAGTAAAGTTGGACGTGAATGCTTTCCTACAGTCTCCACCGTGTCATCTCTCCTGAACGTCTTCATCCTGGACAGATTCCAGCGCCTTCTTAGCTGTGGCCCCGCTGCCCAGAGAGATGGAAGGAGAGCCACACACACCACCAAGGCTCTGGGGGCTGTTCCGTAATTCCCGGGACGTTCTAGCCACAGGAGCTGCTTGACGCCCACAGTTGCCTGAGCCAGAGGACCACCCTCATATTCCTGAAAGAAATCAAGGTTAGTATTTCTGAAATTTGCACCCCAGGGACTCATGAACACCTCACTGAGCCCCAAACTTCCCTTCACTTAGCTTCTGATTCTTTCCAGGCTTGGGGCCTGGCCGCCTCAGGCAGCAGAAGCTCCCCGACAGCCCCTCTGTCTGCAGCATGGAAGGTGCGTCTTCCTCCGGCCTTGGCCTCGCTCCTCGCCGCCTCCCTTGGAAGCAGGCCCAGCTGAGCTTTAATGGTTGAACCAGCTCCGTCCTGTTCTTTCTTCACCCTGCGTCAGGCCAGCGCTGTCTGTTAAACCAGGGAGCGCTCCGCCCTTCTCTCTTTCCTTTGGGAGTTTGTGTTAGGGGGTCAGGGCTGCCATAGCAGTGCGCTGCAGTGGCTCAGACAACAGGGCTTATTTTCTCACAGGTCCGGTGTCAGCAGGGCCCAGCTTCCTCTGGCACCAGGAAGGACCCCTCTAGGCCCCCCTTGCTTCTGGCAGCTCTTCTGCATATGGCAGTGTAACTCCGGTCTTCGTGTGATGTTCTCTGTGGCCAGAGTTCTCCATTTTAGGAGAATGCTGGCCTTTCTGCAGCAGGGGTTCTCCCTATTCCAGTAAGATCTCATCATAACTGATGACATCTGCCATGACCCATTTCCAAAGAAGGTTATGTTTTGAGGTCCTGGGTGTTAGGGCTTCAGCATATGAATTTGAGGGGAACACAAGCCAGCCTATAACAGACCTATATAGACAATTTTTTCCTGATATACCCTTTCCAGGTCCTTATGGGGTCCCCAGTAGTTAGAGATATGTGATAAGTCAATTAATTCTGGGAGCACCTAAAGTATCTGTTTTTCTGAACAAATTTGTCTTACTCCTGTCTCTGAGCAGGCTGCTTTCTTCCAGAGGCATCAATTGTTAGAGCAACGTTCAACCCAGGCCTGGCTGATGACTGTTCTTCATCAGGGTGCCTCCTCACTGGACAGGGGGAGAGGGGCTGAAGCCCTAAGAACCAAACCTGAGGGTGTGTTCCCTCATAGCACAGGCCTGACTTGTTACTTTGAAATATTCCTGTAACCCTGGAGGTTTTCCATAGTACCCCTGGGTATTAGGATTCTTCTTGCTGCTGTAGCAAATTCCTTTGTAACCAATAGCTTGAAACAGTAGACACTTGTTCTCTCATAGCTGGTGCAGAAACCCCAGTCAGTCTCACTGGACTAGAGTGAGGGGATGGGCAGGGCTGGGTCCTTCTCTTGGCCCTGGGGAAAAATCCATGTCCTTGACATGGCATTCCTGAGCTCACAACCCCTTCCTCACATCATTCTGATCTCTCTCTGTTGTGACAGCTCCTACTTCAGCATCAAACCTCCCTTTGCTTCCCTCTTATGAGGACCTATGATTATGTTCGGGGTGTACCACGTGATGCAGGAGATCTCCCCATCTCAGGATCCTTAATTTAATTTCACTTCCTCAATCCCTTTTGTCCCGTTTGTTATCTTCACACCTTCTGGGTGTGGACAGCTTTAGGATAGTCATTCAAGCTATCTTGCCCTGTTTAAACACAGGCACAGTGATGCTTCTCTTTTGAATTTGCCTGACTTGGCTTCTGAGAGCCTCACTGTTTTCTTAAGGAAACTCCTTTCTTCCTCCAACTTCATTTCCATGTCCTCTTTAACTGGGGCTTTTGCTCCCCCAACTGTTCTATTCAGACTACAGAATCCTAGTTCCTTGAATCTGTGGGCAAATCTGATGCCCCAGAGATGGCTTAGGCTTGGTAGAAGCCACTTAGAGTTTCTTTTATAATGTAACTGTTATGACAGTTTGAAGTCCAGCAAAAGGGAAAAAAATACCCATTAGTTTGCTGACTAGTGTTCAGTTCCCCCAGACTTCTCAGTAGAGATTTGCTAGTGCTTACCTGGCCTTCGTAGCCTTCCGTTCTGAATGGGGAAGAGCCTGCTATGTGTGGGCTGACGGAAGGACTACTAGGTGAGGTGGAGGAGAGGACTGAAGGCTAGTGAATTGTTCAGGCAATAGTGTTGACATTAGAAACGTAGCGTCGTGATGGCACCACTCTGTCCGTTTGTCCAGGGGCGCTTAGCTGGCTGGGTATAGACGACCAGAAGGCAGGCAGCAGCACTGATCTGGGTATGGTTGTGCCTGGGTGTGGGTGGGGCCGAAGGATGAAGGAAAAGAACAGTGGTGTGAGCTGGGAACAGTCCTACCCTGGCTCGGGAGAAAACTTTATTTAATGGATGTATTCGGCTGCATGATATTAAGTGCTTTATGTTTGAGTCTTACAGAACATTCTTGACAGAGTTTTTATCCTTATTTTAGACAGGGAGAAAGCAGGGTGCAGGGAAGTTGAATAATTTGCCCAAGGCTACAGAGCCTGTAAGTAGCAGTTCTGTGCAATGTCAGAATCCAGTGTCAGGAGCTCTACCCCTCACCCTCTCACTGTGCTGTGAGGTCAGGACTTAGGACAGAGGGCTGGGAGGAAGGGGGTGTCTCTGGGGACTATGTGTTTTTATAAAGTTAGGAGAATGGAAGGACCAGAAGCTTGGGGAGTGGAGATAACGGGGTGGAGTAAGCATTTGGTTTGAGACTTGGAGGAGGTCAGGGTTATGACAAAATCTAGAAGGTAGTTGTGGATGTGGGTGGCTGAAATAGAAATAAATTGACGGTCACTGACATTTGGGGTCAGCAAATCCTGAGGCCAGATGTTGGCTAGGACGTTACACAGCCCTGGGATTATCCAGAATGGAAGGACCGGAGGTGGAGGAGAGGGGAGCCAGATGCCAGGGTCTGACTAATGGGGAGAAATGACTGGGAGGTCAGGTGACAGTGGGGAGAAGATGGTATGAATTTCAGAGAAAGGCATTTTGTAAGTATATTCAGGAATGTCATTGATGAACTGGAGAAATGCAATACCACCAACTGATCGTGAAGTTACACGGAGCGTAGAAGGAGCAGTCTCTCAGGAGGCTGCAGTGAAACTGAAGTTTTAGTTTTAATTAATTTAAATGTAAATTTAAAACCTGATACTGATTCACTTGTTGGAAAACTTTTGGGTCCGTTTGAATCCACTTTTCCATTGTAAATTTTGGGAAACACAAATACAGACCAAATACCTCCAATGAAAATATAAGCATTCAAATGGAAATATGTTATAAAATACATTCTGAAGAGTTAATAAATGTAAAATATCTAGTTTTATTACCTTGATGATATTGTTGATATTTGGATATATTGGGATAAATTAAAGTTAATCTCACCCCCTTCTTTTTCTTTTTAATGTGGCTATGGAACATTTGAGCCTACAGATTATGGCTCACATTGTATTTTTGGGGGGCAGGCTGCTAGGACCAAGGAAGACACGGGCAGGAAATGCCTATCTTGAGGTCTGAAATGGAGCTCTCATGTCATCAAGAGGAATGAGAGCAGACACACGATTCTGAGGGGGACTCTGATGGCAGTGTTTCAAGCTCAGTGGAGCCAAGATATGATGGCAGGTGTGTGGCTGGAGTCAGGAAAGGTTATGGGAATTTTCTTTATTGGACACATTCACATGTACTATTTACCCATTTTCTAAGTAGAGACGTGTTTTAGGAAACTGCTTGAAAGGAAAATAAAGAAATGACTTAGGGATTTTGAGAAAGGAAGCCTCCAACTCATGAAGTGGGAGGAAGCAGAGGGTTTCAGGTGTGCACAGGTGGGTCCAAATCCTTTGTATCAATCTTGGAAGAGGAAAAGCTTCGAGGGACAGATAATGCTATCCAAGGTTAGAGAGAGTCCTTAGTGAGTCAGATAGTTACACCACTTGTGAAAACCTAGGCTATTTGGGATAAGAGTTAGAACTATCTCTTTAGCTCTAGAAAAGTTTTGCTAAGAATGGGAAGAGATTCTTGGACTTCTGCTAAGTGAAATGGTTCTTGCCATGGATAGTCTATACAGATAGCACAGATCTCAACTTGCATAAACAGTATTTCCCTCTGGATGGATAGCAGTGTTGATAAGACCTGTTGTCACATAACTAACATGATAAAGAGACTTGCCCCTCTTCTTCCCTCCCTATGCCCTGGGAGAGGCTGTCAGGAGGCAATGACAGTCCCCGAAAGCTCAAAGTTGGCTTACTTTTGGATTGTCATTTTCAAGAGATGAATACAAGGATAATCTAGGGTGAACTGGTGTTTTCCTTTGGGACTTAACTTTTTTGCTTTGGCCTTAATTTCCCCGCTTTCTTCTCCAGGTCAAACTTTATTCTTCCCCAAGGAAAGCTGTTAGGTATAGAAACCAGATAATCTGATTTACATGGCTATGCTAATTGTCAGGGTCTGCTAATAGCATGTAAGACTCTCCCCACTTCCTGTTTTTTAAGTCTTCTGGAACTCAGCAAGGGGCTCAAAATAGAGTGTCCCTTGTCTGTGGTGATCGGGGTCAGGGAGGATGTTTCTGGTCAGGCCGTCTGTTAGCCATGCTCATCAAGTCAGAACACCATGGGAATCCCTCCCCAACTGCTCCTTCAGATTCAAATGCCCCCTGGGATAGAGTGAAGGGCAGTGAAGCCTGGTGTGCTGCAGTCCATGGGGTCACAAGGAATCAGACACGACTTAGCAACTGAACAACAACATCAGGATAAGGGCTGTGAGGTCTGAGTCTCTTCCAGCCATGAATTTTTGTGGGTGAGTCAGCAGCTCCTGGCTGCCCCTTCTTTGGCACTTCATTATTTGGAATGATGGAAGATAGCCCCCGGCAAGATACCTGGCTCACTCTGCTTTGACATAAGACCAGCTGGCAATGGCTGGGATTCAATCAAAGCTTGGCTGGGATTCATGTCAATGTATGGCAAAACCAATACACAATTGTAAAGTAAAATAAAGTGTTTTTTAAAATTTTATATAAAAAAAAAAAGCTTAGCCTCTACGTTATCAGTCTTTCTCCTTAGTACATTTTTAGGCCATGAGTGAATTTCCCTTTATAGTCAAACAAAACTGAGAAAGAAGGATGGTTTCTAAAGCTCTGTTGATGGGCATATGTTGATTTTTGTTTTGCAGCCCTTCAGTGTATAGTAAAGTGAGTCATCAAAACAAGTAGAGGTACGAGTAGAGGGTGGCAGCAAGAGGACTATTTGTGTCTACCAAGGAGCTTGGGAACCTGCCTGAGATAAACCTCCACAGGGAAAAGGAACAGAAACTAATCACTGGGCTGGCAGACTGGAGGTGCAGCTATCATGGAAAACTGACTCTGGCATATAAATACTCATTCTGTATTTCTGTGCCAGGAGTCCAGACACAGCGAAGCGGTCTGAGGAAGCTCTGCTGTTCTTCCGGTTATTCTTTGATTTCCGAGGCGTTTGGCTGGATGGTTTCAAAGGAGGTGATCCTGTTATAAAAATTCTCCTAAGGAGGAGACTCTGTGGCTTCCCCTGTTAGTCCTTTCTCAGCCTGTCTGAGAGCTACGGGGACACCTTGCCTGAATTCTGCACATGCTATTTTCTAGTCGTTTCCTCCTGCTTTGGCTTCAGTGATGAACAGAAAGTTAGGTGGTAAAACAACACAAACAACACACAACAGAGTGTGGCCGGTGTTGGTATCTTACATAAACGCCTGGCCTTTCATACTAGTTCCCAGGCTCTTTGTTTAGCTGGGCAGGTAGCAGGTGGGACCCACACTCTCATGCTCTAGGTATCCCTCTGAAATTCTAGTCTCTTCCAGCAAATCTGCCTCATCACATAGCCCATTTCTGTTCATGATAGGTGCTGTTCTCTTTCAGAAAATCCCGTATTAACTAAATGAGCCCACTGGGATGGGCTTGCCCTTCCCTTTCCAGCTGAGCACAGTTATGATCAAGTTCTCCATGGGCAGTAATGTTTCCTCAGTCCACTCTGGAACCAGTTAATAGGAACAAAAGATGCTGTCGTATAGAATTCAATAGAAACGAGCTAAACAAACAGCCTCTGGGCAGAGAACTCCATTGATTCATCTTTATCAGTCATAAAGCGATGACTTGGGTATATAGGTAACAGATATGAGTGCATGTGTGCACAAAAATTACGTGCAAGCACATTTGTAGTGGCATTATTTGTGATAACACCAAAGTTTCTCAAACCTCCCTCGGCAATCTGATGTGGTGTGTTCACACAATGGAATGTTACACAGCAGAGACTGAACAAATTAAAGCCACAGGCCAGTGTGGGAGGGGAAAACTGCCTGGAGATGTGCCGAGGGATACAGAGCTACTCTGCCGGGGCTGCCTGTACAGGGGTGGTGTGGGGAGAGAGAATGGGAGGCTGTCCTGCCCAGCAAGTAGCCTGAAGACAGACCACACGGAAGCCTCTGTGCTGGGTATCAAGAGCAGGAGGTAACGCAGGACACCTGTAGGAGGGAGAGCAACAGAGATCCTTTCTCCCACCAGATGGTCTCCTATGGGGCATTCTGCTTTGCCGTGCCTCCATTCTGACAAAGAGGGTTCAAGGTGGTCTGTGTCTATCTTTCAGAGCCTTTATTGCCAAAATGCAATTAGAGAAGGAATGGCTCAGATGTGATATTCAGACTATCAGAATATTTATTTTAGAATCTTTGCTTTTGTGGGAACGTCTTAAATCATCCAAATGGGTCCCTGGAACCGGAGGCATCCAGTTAGAATGGCCTTTTCCATTTCCTGCCTCTCACCAGGAATGGATGAACCCATTACCTGATCAGAGATTAAAGAGTATGTTGTTAATGGTTTATGGCTGTGCATCCATCATCAGATGAATTATATGTTGATTTCTCAGGAAATTGGAAAATCAGAGTAATTTTTAATTTAGGATATAAGTTGGGTAGTTAGCTTCTACTCTCTATATATTGATAAATACTTGTATTAACTGATTTTTAGGAAGATAGATACATGTGTTAGGTAATGGAAAATTTCTACAAATGAGAAATTTTTTCGCTAGGAACACTTAGACCAAAAAAAAAAAAACAAAAACACAACACCAACCCTCTGAAGTTCTTTCATTACAGTGCCATCAAGGAGATAGGAATAGCCTAAAATAGCCAGAACTCAGATTTAAAATCACAAATTCAGCATTCAGTATTGTCAAAACGCTCAAATGCACAGGCCTGTCTAGACAAGGCGATTCAACATTAATTTTATCAAAAGTCGATTTATAGGCTTTGCCTGATTTGTGAGTAATCTTTGAGTTCAGAGAAATTGCTTAGTTGAAATTTCATTATGTATAAAGTTGTTTTGTTTATATTTGGTTCAGATCCTGAAACTGCAATTTGCCAGCTGTGGACTGAGAGGGGAAAAAATGTCTGACAGCTTTAAATGGGAAGACTAAGGGTTACCTTTCAAGACCAAACCAGGGTTTTTTAAATTTTGGCTCATTAAGCAAGGAAACTGTTGAAATTTATTCATTATGAAGGGGTGACACTTAACTGTGCCTCAATATTTATGATTATATTATTATTATTACAACATAGTACTGGGCAAAATTATGATGTAAAATTTGTTTCTAAATCTCTTTCTCCTGTGGTGTCTCTTTCCTTTTCTTACTTTCCTTGGGCCCCAGGCCCCACCCAGCATTGCTCTAGGCTTGCCTGAACTTGAACATGGGTGTTCTCTGTTCATTTGTTTGGTCTTTAATCCATTCATTCACCTATCTATCCATCTACCCAAAATATAGATTTATTTAATGCATACTATACTAATAGCATAGAATCCATCTTAAGAAATGAATAGTCAATTGTGAGCCTTCTAAGAGATGACATCCATCCTTTTGGGGTTTTAGCCATTCATTAGTAATTGGGAAAGCAATTCCAAATTGGTTGGTTGAAAAGAATACAAATGGCAAGCTGATGGGATACCTCTCAGTCAACACCCAGTGATCTTTGGACTTGATTGTGGCAAGAGATTTTCTTTTCCTGAAAAGAAGAATAAAAAGATTGTTTCATGTATTGTGCGAAGAAATGTAAGCTTGTACTATCGATGAAGCCATCACCTATCTCCTTGCCAAAATGGCCTTCCCAGGTACAGCTCGGTCAACTACTTAGAGTCAGTACCTTTACCTAGGGAGCTGCATGGTGGCCTATACTTTTGTAGATGGGTGTAGGTCTCTAGGCCTTTTCCTTCATCTCTCACCCATGAGTAAATTACAAGGAAGTGAATAGGAAAGAGTGACTTACAGTGAGTTATATAACCTTCCATATTCACAGCCACGGAGTGGGCCATTCTGAACGGACATGTAGCTCTCTGTTAGCCTTAGGTCTAGCTTCCGTCTAGTGATCATGCCACCAGTCACTCCAGCAGTTTCAGCAGGTGACTCCCAGTTGCTGCTTCTGATCCATACACTGCAGAAGAGTAAGATGATCCCAAAGGTACCACCCCTTCAAATAGAATAACTCCTCTCTTCGGTTAGGTATAGAAAGTGGAGGAGGGTTTGGAATTTCCTCTTTTTTTTTTTTTTTTTTGAAAGTAGCCTTTTTGTTTGTTTTTTAATCCTTTGTTATCTTACCTATGATAGAATCACTGGAAGAGGAAATATGGGAGGTTATATAAGTCATTGCTTTTTGAATCCTCATGTTGTGATGTGATTAATTCATATAGGAAGTATAGTCATCAAGTGGTTTATAGACCATCTCAAGTGGGACTCAAATATGAGGTGGTTTATTTTTCTCCTATCACTTTTTTAAAAACACCCCTTTTTGAATCACTTTTCTTTTGTATCCTTTAATAGCATCTTGGGAAGATTCAATGTTTTTAGTCATTTTCAGATATTGAAAAGTCCAGTCTTATCTGGTCTATGTTGAAACTTAAATGTCACATCCAATTTAGTGGCCCATAGCCAGCCAGGCCTCAGCTTGAGGTATTTGTATTAGCAGTGAAAGGGGTACCGTCTTTTTCTTCTTCCTCCCTTTTCTGCTTTTATCTCCTCCTGGGCTGGGCTGGACAAATGAGAGAGATTTCAGAAAAGAGGCAAAGTCTTTTGATTTCACTGCTGCTATTGTGGTCCTTCTCTGGGTGTCCACAGCTGCTGAGTGCCTGGTATCCACATGCTGCTTCCCTTTGAGGTAGGTGAGTGGGTCCTTTCGGGAGCATAGCTAGAGGCATCTTCAATGCAGAGTTCCCTGACCTGGGCCCAGAACGGGAGGGAAAAGCCAGAGCATTCAAAACAGACAGACATTGTACACCTCCAAAGATTCTAGTCTTTTGTCCTTGTGGATCAGTGGTTCTGCAAGCTGGCTGTGTATTAGAATCACCAGGGAAGCCTTTAAAAGACTGTTAGTGTTTGGGCCCAACCACAAAGATTCTGACTTGATTGGGCTCAGACATGAGTGCTTTTGAAGAGTTCTCCAGCTTATTTTAGTGTGTAGCCATGTTTGAGAACCACTGTATAGTGGGCATGGGGATGTTATGTTAGTTGCCCTCCCTAGTAAATGCCATGAGATGTGGCTGGTGGCTATCTCAAGAATGTGGGGTATATAAAATACCTGTGGCTTTGTGACCTTAGCTGAAGTGGTCATGATCAACAGGGAAATTGCATTCATTATCCTGTCATTTTTCTACATCTTCCTGGTTCTCTTGCTGTCTTGGCATCTTCTCCTTTAAAGAGAAGTTACATAGAAAAAGCTGTAGTTTGCCTTTTACTAATAAAGGTAGAGACTCTGAAAGGTAAATTCTTTGAAATGGTACCTCACCCCAGCAGCTTCTGGAGCTCTCTGGAGGGATCATCAGCTGATAACATAGTTCTACTTTTCCAACTAGATTAACAGAGAAACTCAAGAAACTGCGGACATGTTCATGTGATATTTTATTTCCTGTTGTTCCTTCACTCCTTTCTCTAACACATTTTACTGGCAACTTCAGTATGAAAATAGTATCTTTGTTACTGAGATTTTCATCAGTTTCTGCTACTGAAACTGAGTAGCATGAGGTTGTGCATGAATCCATTATCCTTTTGTCTTCTGAAACAATAATAATTATTTCCATAGCAACAAATTTTAGCATCAGAAACGGAGCTAATGACTTCAGGTGAGGAATAAAGAACAGGAGCCAGTGACCAGTGTACTTCTCCAAAAGCGGTGAAAGCCACCCTGGGGAACACGATTTAGTGATGAAGCAGAATCCTCCCTAAATAGAAATTTCAGGGTTTTTTCCCCATGACTCATCAGTGACTTTAAAAGTAGTTCCTATTGGCAATAAATTTACAGTTTTGGGTATGAATGCTACCAAAAAGGCAACAAATGACTTTCCAAAATTAAATGTATGTGGTTCAAGATGGGAACGAAGCATGAGAAGCAGAGGCTGTGTGGCGACTGTTGACGCTAGGCTGCGAAGCTGTGCCCTGCTTACAGGCAAGTGCATAGTGGCATCATTGGGGGAGAGCTTACACTTCCCTTCCTTGTCATCTTTCCTCCCAAGGGACAATTCTGGTGTCTCACAGCTCTAACTGTAGAGAATTGGGTCCATGTCTTTGGGTTACAAACAAGGCCCCAAAAGTGGAAAAACTGAATCTCAGTGGAACAAGTGCCTGACAAAGGCTCAAGGGATCTGAGGTGTATTTTTCAAATTTTCTTTCTTTTTCTGCCATTAATGAGTTTTGTGGTTTAGGGAAACTAACAACCTTATTAGGCTCTAATTGTAAGATAAGCCAGGCAGTCTCTACTTATGCTTCTTCACAGCTTGATTGCTGTATGAATTTCTGTCCTGTTCCTTGCCCATCACTCTCCATTATGCAGGAGAATCTTGATCCAGTTGATTTTTTGCTTTTCACCCTCTTCCCAATTGTTGGCTCTTTGGAGAGTCTCATTACCAGTTAGGAAGAACAGCTGAACAGATACATTTTAAATCTGGATTGTCTATGATTTGGTAGTAGAAATGACTAATTATTAATGAAAATAGATGCTTTACCTTCCATCGTATAGAATTTGTCAGTGCCCGTGGTCCCAAGTGAGGCTCTGTGACTCAATTCTGCTGCTAGGATGTAAGGGGAGTTGATGCATGTTGCTGTCAAGCCAAGGTGGACAGGAAGCAGAGCGCCGCCTCTGTGTTGTCCTCCTCCTTTGGTTTGCTGGATGTCTATGCCCAGAGCAACCTTGGAAGCCCACGTTGGAAACAGCTGAGCTTCTGTCAGCCTGGATTCCTGAATGACTGAGTGGAATAGGGCAGGATGCACACGAGGAAAATCCGTAGTTTTCTAGTTTTTAAAAAATTTTTATTTTACTTCGATTTTATTTATTTTTTAAAAATATATATTTAATTATTTTTGGCTGTGCTGGGTCTTTGTTGCTATGTGTGGACTCTTTCTAACTGCAGGGATGGGCTACTGTGTTGTGGTGCGTGGGCCTCCTTGTGGTGGCTTCTCTTGTTGAGGGGCACAGGCTCTAGGGACGCGGCCTTCAGTAGTTGCAGCTCATGGACTCTGTAGCCCGAGCTCAATGGTTGTGGCACACAGGCTTAGTTTATCTGAGGCATGTGGAATCTTCCCTGACCAGGGATCAACCCCATATCCCCTGCACTGGTAGGTGGGTTCTTATCCACTATACCACCAGGAAAGTCCTCTACTGTGTTAAGCTATGAATATTAAGGGTTTTATTTCTCACAATTCCTACTGTTACCCTGACCATTATAATTTGAAACATTATCATTCTTCCTCTCGACAACTCTTGAGATAAGCCTTTCTTTGCAAAGGTGAAATGTCACCGTGATGATCTGAAGAAATTGTCTAAGAGGGTTTACTAATAGAACACTTTATGACTGAAGGTTGGGGAGCAGTGATTCATTTTCTGGAGATATGCAGTTAGATTCCTTGAGATGGGTATAGGAATGTGGTGGTAGTTTAGGAAGTGAAAGACTTTAATTGCACCAGAAAGTACCTCCCATCCCCACTACCACCAGAGAAGGCAGAGCCTGAATTGTAACGCCACGTGGGTAACCATGGACACCAGAACTTGACGGACTCTGAATGAACTGCCAGAACCAGGGGCTCTCTCTGTTGTTTAGACTCTGGAAGATCTATGGGTTTTCTGTGTTAAAATTTTTGATCCTTTCTTATAAGGCATTGCTGACATCTGCTTGATCTTGTTCTTCTTGTCAACCTTGGCCACTTGGAGCTTGAACTGGGTTTAATTTGATTTAGAAAAAGAAAGAAATGTAGCATTTCATGTACTCTGGTGTCTTTGGTATCGGTTATAAATAGACTGATAATCCCCGTGGATGCTGTATAAAGGTAGATGTATAATGCATGGTATTCAATGGCAGAAAGCTGTAGTGTGCAAGGTAGCTTAAGTGTCTAAGCAAACACTGTCACTTTTGTTATGTGGATTAGTTGCAAATGTGAAAGTGAAAGTCACTCAGTTGTGTCCAACCCTTTGTGACCCCATGGACTATATATTCTTCAGGCCAGAATACTGGAGTGGGTAGCCGTTCCCTTCTCCAGGGGATCTTCCCAACCCAGGGATCAAACCCAGGTCTCCCGCATTGCAGGCAGATTCTTTACCAGCTGAGCCACAGTGGATTAGCTGAGAAAACATTAAAATCCATGTATATGATGCTTATGTTACTTTATCTCCAAATCATTAGCCCCATTTAGTATATGCTATAGATTGCAAACTCATTTTAACATCAGTTTAAGAAATCCATGGGGTTGCAAAGAGTCAGACATGACTGAGCGACTGAACTGAAGAAAAATAGTTAATAAAATAAATTGACTGATACTGTATGAGAACAAAGGTTGCACAATACTCACTAAATCTGACAGAAATACCTTTCAAAGCTACTCATATTCCTACTACCGTCTCAATTTGCCTAACTAGGCATCAACTGTACCTAGAAAATATTTTTTGCAAAAAAATTAGAAAAAATATTCATATTAGGTGTGAAATAGGAAAATAAACATTCTGAGACTCAGCTGTCTAAGTAGATAGTGTTGATGAAAAGAAAAGCTATTATGCTGGAAGAAGGAGGTATCAGGCTAATCAGTAGGGAAAAGTGTAAAGTTAGTGGATTTAGGGATCCTGGTATGAATGCTATGATCTTATATATGAAAAAATACTCAAGGAGAGAAAGCAGGTGTAATGGTTTGCTTTCTTTTAAGCCCAATAATGAAATGATTAAGAGTATACTGTGTATCTATGACTGATTCATGTTGATGTTTGACAGAAAGCAACAAAATTCTGTAAAGCAATTATCCTTCAATTAAAAAATAAATAAATTTTTAAAAAATATATTGTGCTCCCATAGAGCAGGGAATTTAGGTGAATATGCCTATAACGTTTGGCCTGGAAATGGCCCCCCTATTTTATATCAATGGATTTATACTGAGGAGGAAAACGACATTACAAGGCAGTCAGAAGTATTTAGAAGTGGTGATGCATGTAGTCTTTCTAGGTCCGTTTTGGAAAAAGATCTGGGGAGAAGGATTGGATGGGTTTGTAGATAGATGGAGGAGGTCATTCAGGGGAGAGAGTTTTGAGTTTTGTATTAAAGGATTAACTTTTGCTCAACATGCTTAGGAGAGCTATTGAGTGTTGCTGCCCTGTTGCTCCTTCCATTGATTCTTGTGTCACTGTGGGTCATAAATCACCTACCTGCATATCTACATGAGCTCCCTGCTTTGGCATGGAAAGAACAATGGCTACAAAGCTATTGGGCAGAAGCTTCCCCTTGGTGCTCTGTGGGAACTGACTTATGTTTCTAGCAATCTAGGCAGCTTGTTAATTTTACTGTCTCTCTTATTTTTACCATGGAGGTGGTGAGGATGTTAAAACAGGCAAAGATTACTTGTGTTGGTTTTCAAAGTGTGGAGATGCCAGCTTCTCACTAAGCAAGGATTTAACTTCTTAACTTTTGAGTCCCGTGGCACACAGTACAGTACCAGGCATGTAACATGCATTTTGACAACTCTGAATAGATGCATGTGTGGCTGAATTTACAAATGAAGCACAACTATACCCCAAAGACACTGCAGATTTGGGTCCAGACCCCTCAATAATGTGAGTGTGACAATAATGTGAGTCACATCACTTTTTTGGTTCCCCACTGCATATGAAAGTTACGTTTACACTGTTCTGTAGTCTATTAAGTATACAATAACATGATGCCTAAAAATGTTAAAAATAATTTATTGCTTTGTTGTTGTTCAGTCACTGTAAGTCACGTCCGACTCTTTGCGACCCCACGAACTGCAGCACACCAGTCTTCCCTGTCCTTCACTATATCCTGGAGTTTGCTCAAACTTACGTCCATTGAGTTGGTGATGCCATCCAGCCATCTCAGCTTCTGCCGGCCCCTTCTCCTCCAAAAAATGCTGATCATTCTCTGAGCCTTCAGTGAGGCATGGCCTCTTTCCTGGTGGAGGGTCTTGTTTCAGTGTTAATGGCAGTCCTCCTCGTCACTTCTTTATCCTGCCACTAACTTTTGAAAAAAATTGGGTCAGTTGTCCTTTAGATTTCTGCATTTTTCTGTTTGCTTCCTGTGGTGTCAATTAACTTGGACCTTTATCACTTGACTTCCTTAATTGATTATATTCAATTTCAACTTTTGCAGCAAGAATATTTCATACATTATGCTCTGTGATCCATGTTATAAAATGTCAGACAGTATATAATTCTGGATGCACTTATTCTTAGCAACGCCAAGATATATCACTAGGTTCAGGTGATGAGAGCTCAGTCCCTCGTATGTAAACTCCCCAACAACCTTTTGTGTAATATTTTAACCCCTGATTATTGTTGACTGATTCTTTGAGGGAATGAAAAGTAGTGATTTTCTAATTAGATTCTACCATCTTTTCCATGTTTATCGAATGGAAATTTTTGGGAAAAACCCACTTTTCCTTATCAAATTAGGCTGTTTGGTTACTGTTAAATATAGTTCATACAAGAAAAGAAGGATAAATGCTTATTTTTTCCTTTTGATAGTTTTCAGACCAAGGAATTGATGTCTTAAATATTCCTGATCATGTTCAGTAAGTTAGGTTTGGAGACTTCTATTTTATTCTCTCTCTTTCATGTCTGCTCACTCTGTAATATTGTGAACTCATGGGTGCAAGATAATTATAGGTGTACATACCTCAGACATTGTGGGTTTGCTTTTAGACCGCTGCAAGAAACCAAATATCAGAAGAAAGTGAATCGCGTGACATTTTTTCCTGGTGTGTATAAAGCCATGTTGATGCTATGCTGGAGTCTGGGTTTCCCAAGGGGCACTAGTGGTGATGAACCCTGCTGCCAGTGCAGGAGACACAAGAGATGCAGGTCGATCTCTGGGTCGGGAAGACCCCCTGGAGGAGGGCATGGCAGCCCGCTCCTGTGTTCTTGCCTGGAGAATCCTGTGGACAGAGGAGCCTGGTGGGCTACAGTCCATGGGGTTACAAAGAGGCAGATAGGACTGAAGGGGTTTAGCACACACGTGTGGTAGTCTAGTGTGTAATAGCATTGTGTCTAAAAGAGAAATGTATATACATTCATTAAAATGATTTTGCTGAAAGTCCTAAATATCATCTGGACCCTCAGTGAGTCATGGTGGAAGGTCTTGTCTCAGTGTTGATGACTGCTGACTGATCAGTGGTTGCTGAAGTTTGAGGTGACTGTGGCATTTTCTTAAGACAACACTGAAGTGTGCCTCATCAGCTGACTCTGCTTTCGTGGATGATTTCTCTGTAGCATGCAATGCTGTTGATAGCATTTTACCCACAGAAGAACTTTCAAAGTTGGAGTCAATCCTCTCAAATCCTTCCACTGCTTTATCAACTAAGTTTCTGCAGTATTCTAAATCTTTTGCTGTCCTGTCAATAATCTGCACAGCATCTTCACCAGGATAGCTTTCACCTCAGTAAGCCATTTTTGTTGCTCATCCATACAAAACAGCTTCTCATCCATTAAAGTTTTATCCTGAAATTGCAATAATGCAGTCACATCTTCAGGCTTCACTTCTAATTCTCTTACTGTTTCCACCACAGCTACAGAGATTTCCTCCACTGAAGTCTTGAACCCCTCAGACATCCATGAGAGCTGGAATTATATTCTTCCAAATTCCTGTTAATGTTGTATGTTGACCTCTTCTCATGAATTAAAGATATTCTTGATGGCATCTTAGTATGGTGACTCCTTTCCAGAAGCTTTTCAATTGACTTTGCTTAGATCCATCAGAGGAATCACTATCTATACCAGCTATAGCCTTGTGAAATATATTTCTCAAATAATAAGATTTGAACGTCTAAATCGGTCCATGATCTATGGGCTGCAGAATGTATGTTATGGTAGCAGGCTTGAAAAGCAATATTAAACTTGTTGTACATCTCCATCAGAGTTCTTGGGTGACCAGGCACATTGTCAATGAACAGTGATATTTTGAAAGGAAACTTTTTTTCCCCCCGAGTGACAGGTCTCAATGGTGGGCTTAAAATATTTAGTAAGCCGTGTTGTCAACAGATGGGCTGTCATCCAGGCTTTGTTGTTCCATTTAGAGCGTTCAGGCAGAGCAGATTTAGCACAATTCTTAAAGATCCTAGGATTTTCAGAATGGTAAATAAGCACTGGATTCAACTGAAAGTAACCAGCTGTATTTGTCTCTAGTAAGAGAGTCATCTTGTCCTTTGAAACCAAGCTTTGACTTCTCTTTAGCTATGAAAGTCCTGCATGGAATCTTCTAATATAATGCTGTTGCGTGCATGAGTGCTAAGTTGCTTCAGCCATGTCTGATTCTGTGTGACCCTATGGATTGTAGCCAGCCAGGCTCCTCTGTCCATGGGATTCTCCATGCAGGAATACTAGAGTGGGTTGCTGTGCCCTCCTCCAGGGGATCTTTCAGACCCAGGGATTGAACCTGTGTCTCTTACATCTACCTGCATTGGCAGGTTGGTTCTTTACCACTTGCACCACCTGGGAAGCTCTAGAAGGCTGTTAGATCTACACTGAAAATCTGTTTACTATAGCCACCTTTATTAACAATCTTAGCTGCTGCTGCTGCTGCTAAGTCACTTCAGTTGTGTCCGACCCTGTGCGACCCCATAGATGGCAGTCCACCAGGCTCTGCCATCCCTGGGATTCTCCAGGCAAGAACACTGGAGTGGGTTGCCATTTCCTTCTCCAATGTATGAAAGTGAAGTCGCTCAGTCATGCCCGACTCTTAGCAACCCCATGGACTGCGGCCCACCAGGCTCCTCCATCCATGGGATTTCCCAGGCAAGAGTACTGGAGTGGGGTGCCATTGCCTTCTCCGAATGATCTTAGCTAGATCTCCTGAATAACTTGCTGCAGCTTCTACATCATCAGTTGGTATTTCACCTGGCACTTTTATGTTACAGCTACAGCTTCTTTCCTTAAACCTCAGGAACCAACCTCTGCTAGCTTTAAACTTTCCTTCTGCAGCGTCCTTACCTCTCTCAGTATTCATAGAACTGGAGATATTTAAGGCTTTAACCTGAATTAGGCTTTGGTAAGGGACTATTGTGCCTGATTTGATTTTTCATCCAGACCACTAAAACTTTCTTCTTATTGGCAATAGGGCTGTTTTACTTTCTTATTGTTTGTGTGTTCGCTGGAGTAGCAGTTTGAATTTCCTTTGAGAATTCTTCCTTTGCATTTACAACTTGGCTAACTGGCACAGGAGGTCTAGCTTTCAGCTTGTCTCTGCATTCAGCATGCCTTCCTTGCTGTGCTTAATTATTTCTAAGATCTGTGGTTCATCTGAACAGTTAGAGACCACAATAGGGTTATTATGGAGAGGGAAATGGCAACCCACTCCAATACTCTTGCCTGGCAAATCCCATGGATGGAGGAGCCTGGTAGGCTGCAGTCCATGGGGTCCCAAAGAGACTGAACAACTTCACTTTCATTTTTCACTTTCATGCATTGGAGAAGGAAATGGCAACCCAGTCCAGTGTTCTTGCCTGGAGAATCCCAGGGACGGGGGAGCCTGGTGGGCTGCTGTCTATGGGGTCGCACAGGGTCGGACACGACTGAAGCGACTTAGCAGCAGCAGCAGAGGGTTATTATGTGGCCTAATTTCTACACTGTTGTGTCTCAGAGAACAGGGAGGCCTGAGGACAGGGCAAGAAACCAGGAACCGCCAGTTAGTGACACAGTCAGAACACAGAACATCCGTCCATTAAATGGCATGATTTGTGCATCTAAAACAGTTACAATAGTAATATTAAAGATCACAGGTCACCTAACAAAGGTAATAATGATGAAAAACTTTGAAATATTGTGAGCATTAACAAAGTGTGACAGACATGAAGTGAGGAAATGTTACTGAAAAAGAAGCACCAACAGACTTGCTCAATACAGGATTGCCACAGACCTTCAATTTGAGAAAAATATTCAATAATTGTGAATAAAGCAAAGTGCAATGAATTGAGGGAGAAAAATAGTATCTATCTTTTATGTGCTTCGAGAAGTACAAACCCTCTCTATGTCTAGATGTAAACTTGACATTGAAAAAGAAATTCTTAAGGTAAAATTATAAAATCAACTTTATTGTCTTGTAGTAGCCTCTGCATAAGCATCTGTGGGGCTATTTCACTTTGACATCTTGAATGAAATTTTTAGATAGAGTCCATAGCTGATCTGTTCATTGTTATGAACAGAAAGTCTTCTGGTCTCTTGAGCGTGAGTTTTATGTGAATGTTGGTGACATCTTTGTAATAGTCCCAAACTGGAAACAACCTCCATATCCATTAACAAGTGAAAGGAAAAAACAAATTGTAGCATATATATACGATGGGATAATATTCATCAATCAAAAGGAACAGACTATTGATGTAGACAACATGGATGGATCTCAAAATAAATATGTTAAGTAAAAGACACCAGACAATGAGTATATACCATATGATTCTATTTATATAAAACTCTATAAAATACAGACTAATCTTTAGTGACAGAAAGCAAAGTGGCAGCTGCCAGGGAGGAATGAGAAGGAGGGTTTCTATACAGGGATACAAAGACATTTTGGGGAGTGATTGACATGTCCACCATCTTGATTGAGGTGCTAGTTTCATGGGTGTGTACGGAGGTTAACTTTATTCAGTTATATGCTTAATATGTGCAATGTGTTGAACAATAATTATATCTCAGTAAATTCATTAACAGTAACACCAAAAGCCTTCAGTTCAGTGTCGGGGCCCCACTGCTGGAGTCTGAAGCCCTCAGCAGGCCTGGCGCGTGCGTCCCTTAGCCCTTAGACGTGTCTGCGCTGGGAGTATGGGGAGGCGGAAAGAGGGGTGCTGTGGTTTCCAAACGGGCTGGCCCACAAGTTTTCTAAGTGGAGGGGAGCGGCAGCCCTGCCAGGGAAACTTAGGTCCTGGTTTTCCTTAGACAGAGACTGGTGACAGAAACCAGTGTGCTCATCTGGAGAAGAGGGGTGAAGGGAACCTCACGGCACAGGTTTTACGGATGCCGTACTTCCCAGAGAAAGAGCCAGGACCACACCACACACACGCAATCCTGCAAAGACAATCAAAGATCAAAATGTAGTTTCATCAGAAATCAGTTCTCCAGTCTCTTTGGTTTGGGGTGGACGTGCTCGTTTGGTTTATGTAAGATTCAGCTGGGTTTTTCCTCTCCAGGTTTGTCAACATACAGCATGGTATAAGGTGGACCACAGGATGGTTTGACTTACATCATGAAATGATTCCAGTAAGTTTAGGGAGCATTCATCATCTTGTATAGATACAGAAGTAAATAAAAAATATTTAAAATATTTTTTCCTTGTGATGACAACTTAGGATTTACTCTTAACAACTTTTCTTATTGATCTAAGTGTTACATTTATCATAATATATTATATCACCAGTACTTATTTATCTTATAACTGGAAGTCTGCACATTTCGATTGCCCTCCTCCAAGTCTCTCTTTCCCAACTCTTTCTGGTGACCACAAACCTCTTTTTCTATGGGTTTGTTTCTGAAGTATAATTGACTTAGAGCACTACACTAGTTCCTGATACACAACAAAGTGATTTGATAGTTTCTTTTACTTCCCCTTTATTCTGCCTTTTCTTTCTCAGAAGAGTGCCTTCAGGTAATATTTGAACTGTTTATTTTAAAAAAAATAATTTCCAGTATCCAAACAAATTTGAGGACCAAATTTCTGACCTTTCTATTTATATGTTAAATACTAGATTTTTTGGGGGGGAGGCAATTTCAGTGACCAGATTTTCTTTTCATAGTCTTTGAGAGACATTGACAAGAAGTAGCATCCCAGTACTTTTTTTAGAGTTGAGAAACCATGTCCCATAGTGTTAACAGAGAATTGTGGACTTGAGTAAGAAGATTTTCTATTGTGACATGCTAATTTTAGATGGAGGTTTTCAATATTCTCAGGAAGAAAGCCTTAAAACTGCCTATCTGAAGTAAACAAGTGTGTAATTTATGGATTTGGGTCAGTTCAAAAATATATTTGTATATGATGGGAATAGCCTTTTTTGTGTGTGAATACTTAACTGGATTAATTAGTTTTAAAAGTATTTACTGAGTATCTGTTATCTCCCAAGTATTCTGGGTACAACAGTGATTAGGCTGCTGCCCCTTGGGTATTCTGATTTATTCGTGTGTTCTTGGATTTTTGGTTGGAGACAAGAGACTCTTTGCTTTGTGTTTTAAATTATATGGAATTAAGATAGCATATTTTCCCTAAGTGAGAAAGTTGAGAGAAGGATAGACCCTCAGATTTCAGAGTTGCACCCTTTCTCCAACCATGGCTGGCTGGGTCATTTTGCAGACTTCATTTTCTCAAAGCCCCTTTCTGCTGACAACCCTGTATGGGGAGCTCATAATTGTTTGCACAGTGTTCTGAAATCTTCAGAAGCAAGCTACAGTGAATATAAAATGACATTCAAGAGACAAAGGATTTAAGGCTAGTGTTGGTTTTTCTTTTCCTAATGCAGATATCTGTTATTTTTCTCAGTGAGGATCACCAGATAATGGAAGCTGCCAAATATTTATAGTAGAAATTTCTTGCTTTGTAACTTGGATCCTGTGTGGGAGGATTTCTGATTATTTATAATTATTTACTTTTAGCTGGTGACCTGGTTTTCTATTTTATGATCACTTATTTTATAGTTACACTGTTGGAAGCCTGAACAAATGTTGTTAAGGTTTCAGTGGTCTCACTTCTAGTTTCCTATACTCAGCAAAATAATCAGAGCAGTAGTACCATTTTCAGGAGTGAAGCCACTTAGGGAGGGCTCAGCATATGCCAATGAGGTGAATAACAATAACCATAAAACATAAGGCACACACAGGCTGGCAAGGTAATTGTGTGTGTGAGAGAGAGAGGGACAGAGATTAACATTTTAGTAGTTATCTTACTGAAATCTAATGGCTTGACTTCAGAATGTGTTTTGGAACTTTATATGTAATATTCTTAGTTTTATACCAGTAGTCTTGAGCTTCCCAGATGGCTCAAAATCCATCTGAGGTGGTAAAGAATCCACCTACCAGTGCAGGAGACGTGGGTTCAATCCCTCGGTTGGGGGACGATACCCTGGAGAAGGAGATGGAAACCCGCTCCAGTATTCTTGTCTGCGAAATCCCATGGACAGAGGAGCCAGGTGGGCTATAGTTCGTGGGGTCGCAGAGAGTCTGACATGACTGAATGACTGAGCCCACACCAGTGGTCCTGACAGCCACTTGGCCATTGTTAAAAATAGGGACCACAAGATTGTGATTTGTACTATTTTGAACATATTAAATTGCCTAAGCTCAAAACATTCTGACCTTCTGGCAGTTTGCTCTACAATATCAAAGATTCTCAAGCTGGAAGGCCAACTTTGGCCATAGACTGCTAATCAAGGAGGAGCCAGTCCGGTAAGGTAAATGAATGCGGTGGAATGTCTTAAGCGTAAAGGAAAATAACTAATATAAAAGATGAAAACCACCCAGGCCTTCTCAGGCTAGGATGCTCTTCTCACTTTTGGTAACGAAATGGGCTCAAAGAAACGTTTTCAGCAACACAGAACAGTAGCTCCAAGGTGACGTTGCTCATCCCCAGTGACCCAGGGCACTGCAAGCTTCTAGAAATTTCACCTCTGCAAATGAAAGGGAGATATGCTAGGGACATATTTCTCTCTTCCTCCTGATCAGGCATAACTGGGGTGCCATGCTGTGGTGGGTGCTGGTGTGAGTTTGCTGCCCTGGATTTCTGGGCACCTGGTCAGGTGGTGCTGGGGGCTGCCACAATAGGGGATCATTTCTGGTCACTTTGGAGGTACTTTCCTCCCAGGGTGCTTCATTCCTTAAATGTAAGTGTGATCACCTACATCACTGTTCTGCTTGAAGCCCCTGAATGGTTTCTCTTTGTGTTTACTGATTCCTGCTTTGGCCTACAGTCTTAGCTCTCCCCACATCACACTTCATGCTCCAGCCCCACCAAATTTACCCACGTGGATTTTTGTAACTGAGGCCAGATACATTACTGTCTGGACCTTAGAATATTTTGTTCTTCCTGCATTGGGATCACTTCCCCTCTCTTCCCTTCCCCACCCCACTCTCTCCTCCCCATCGCCCCCCGCCACCGCCACACATACGTTCGGCCATTGTAGACATCACTTCCTCAGGGAAATATTCTTGACCGCTCCCCCCCCAGGTCTGGGTTAGGAATTCTCTAATGCTTAAGAGAACCATGTCCTTCTCAGACTGTTGCTAAAGTTATTATCTTAAGATTTTCATGCTTGCCTTGCTCCCCGCCCTGACTTCCCCGATAAGCTCTGTGAGGGCAGGGATCTTGTATCCTGGTTGTATCCTCAGTGCCTGAGTCAATGACTAGCACATAGCTAGGTGTTCAGTTAATATGTGATTAAAAGCCACCTTACATAGGCTGAATTTCTGGGAGATTAAAACTCATCTAGTGAATTGGAACACGCATGAGGCGTCCTGTATCTGACCTGATCAGATATGTTTTCTTAAAAAAATATAAATTTGAGGTGCAATTGATAAAGCAGCTGGAAGTGATGGATTATTGTTTCTGATGAGATGACAAGATGCCCTGGGTTCCCAGAGCTGCCACCAGACCTGAACAGTGACAAACTTCGGTTCCAGTTTTTTGTGAGCCTTCTTCTTTCTCTTAGTGTTGGACATTTGGCCTCAGATTAACACTTTGGTGGCTGAGATGTTTTCTCATGCCTCCTGAATCTTTACCTGTCCTTATGCACCATGGATGTGAGGGGCTCTGACCCTCTGTGCCATCAAAAGTCTGAATATGATTTATAATTGGCTCTCCACGGGTGTCACACCTATGGGTTCAGCCAGCTGCAGATTGTGTAGCACTGGGGTATTTACTGCTGAACAAATTCTACACATAAGTGGACCCTCAAAGTTCAAACCTGTGTTGTTTAAAGGTCAAATGCACTATACTTCCAAAATAGGATATAACTAGGGTCTGTATGTTTGACTGTTCAAAAATAGTTTAAACAAATACTTTCATATCTATGCATTTATTTTTACCTTCATTTATTTAATGTCCATTTTTTACCTAGACTAACACTGTAAGTAACATTGACTAACACCTTGGTACCTTCATGCCTCTATCTCTAGGTGTCTGCCCTCAGCACTCAGGAATGTACTAGACTCCCAAAATTATTCCAAACTTTTAGTTTTTTTTAAATACAATATTATAGGGTTGGCCTTCTCCCTATCTTTTTTGTTTGTTAAATCCTTTGACAAATATTTATTCATTTTATCTTTAGCTGGTCCTTGATCTCTGAAAGATTTATTTTTTGAACTGCCACCCATACTCTATTCACATAAAACCCCTCTCCTCTATTTATCCCACAGGTGATCAACATTCCTTGACCTAACAGCTCTTCTTCCCCAGTGTGCTGCTGTTTGAGTCAGGAGTGTTCTTAAGAGCCACGTATGTGTGTGAATGCACGATGGTGCTGTGACTGATGAAAAAATGCCACAGACACTGTTTATCAATATGTCACTTCCTTAATTGTGAAGCGTCTAAAAATTTAGCTGTTTTATGGTAACTATAAAAATTAGACAAAGCAGGATGCTCCTGGACTGATACATGGGCTTTCTCATCACTGCGCTTTTCTACTTGCTACTGATTCCTCTTGCACAGAGGGAGGAACTGAGCTGTGCTGCCAGCTAACCAATCTATGTGCCAGCCTGCTAACCAGATTCAGGAACCAGTGCAAATCTACTTTAGACTTTCCCTGGATATTCACTGCAAAGGTAAATTCCCTAGGCTACCTGTTTCTAGCAAGACCAGGACCTCAGGCCTGCCTGTGATTTATTTCTGCAGACCAGTTGATTCTCCTTTTTATGTCACACCTACAAAGTCAATCTGAAAGCAAAATACTTCAACCTAGAAGCCAGAGGAAATATTGCAGGATGGTACAAGTTAGGTTTTGAGAACGCTCAAGGCCATGTTCTTGCAACTTGCATTCTCTGGAACATTTTTTTTTTTTCATCTGGAAGCCTTTTCTGCAGAATATCTTTATTGTTTTCAACTAGACCAGTAGTGTCCACTGCTGGTGGTAGAGGTAATCACTAGAGACTTCTAGAAATAAAAAGGAGACGATATTGGCCAAGGACAGCCATGAAACAGAAAGAAGTTGTATCCAGTGTATTTTGCCTGCCATAAATCAGTGTGAGTAAAAGAAGAGATAGTGCATAGAAAATGCCTAGTCTGGTGCTCCTAGAGACAATTATTTCATTATCATCATTATTGTTTACCCCCTCAACGGTAGCAGTGATAAACCATGGGCGGCAGAAGCATGTGACAATTATTGTTTCTGTTCCTGAAGAAGGCTGTCTGAGGCTCAGCATGGTTGGTTGTGTGCTTTTTACACTCCTGCTCCAATTGTGGTAGTTGATATGTGGG
The DNA here is from genome assembly GCF_016772045.2 of Ovis aries. NCBI lineage: Eukaryota > Metazoa > Chordata > Mammalia > Artiodactyla > Bovidae > Ovis > Ovis aries. The sequence continues at coordinate 16,841,291 of NC_056069.1, read as the reverse complement.
TAACCAACACGTACAGAACACTTATTACTGCTAAAGTGGTTCATATGGAGTCTTTATAGGCAAAGAGTGTTGGGATTTTGACTTACAGTTCATCCAAGTTACTGAACTTGAAATTTAATCCCTCAAGACTACTCTGTCTACTTTCCTTAAGTACCTGCCTTTAAAGGCATCTCTTGTTTTATTGGGCTTCACTTTATTGTACTTAAGAGGAATTTTTTTTTTTTTTTTTTTTTTACAAATTGAAGGTTTATAGCAACCTTGTATACAGTAAGTCTGTTGGTATTGTTTTTCCAACAGCATTTGATCACCTCGTGTCTGTTGCATTTGGTAATTCTTGCAGTATTTCAAACATTATAATTATCACTGTTATGTTTGTAATGATCTATGATCAGTGATCTTTATGATCATTGATGTTACTATTGTGATTATTTTGGCATTTTTAGCAATAAAGTATTTTTTAAGTGGAAAAAAAAAGAGTACTTGGAATTGATGCCCAGTTTTATTTTTGAAAGAATGGTACTGGTATTCTGTTTGCTCTAAGACCTGTGGCACGCACTGAGTCTTAGGCATCGTTTTTTCTTTGGCTGCCTAAAATCTTTTCCACCTTCCTAACAGCATTGTGTTAGGTTTGTTGCCTTGTCCTTCCAATCTGGTGCACTGACCTTCACTAGCCAAGAGCTAGGATTTGAGCCAGGTTAGACCAGTTGGACGAGAAGGCAATGGCACCCCACTCCAGTACTCTTGCCTAGAAAATCCCATGGATGGAGGAGCCTGGTAGGCTGCAGTCCATGGGGTCGCTAAGTAGGACACGACTGAGCAACTTCACTTTCACTTTTCACTTTCATGCATTGGAGAAGGAAATGGCAACCCACTCCAGTGTTCTTGCCTGGAGAATCCCAGGGACGGTGGAGCCTGATTGGCTGCTGTCTATGGGGCTGCACAGAGTCGGATACGACTGAAGTGACTTAGCAGACTTAGCAGCAGACCAGTTGGATGTTCCTTCCTGGAGTGTCCCTTCCCTTCCCTTCATTCTCCTTGAATCTTACTGGAATCCATGTATCCCGTTGGCAGATAGGTAGTTCCTGCTTAAAGGTAATTCCTGAACTCCTTCTTCTCAGCCTCTGGAGCAGTTGGGTTCTGGTTGGTGGTCACATCTATTAATAGTTCTCTAGTCTTCCCACTGGTTCCCATGCTCTTATGTTTATGCTGGAAAGCCCATTGTTTCTGTGGCCTGTAACCAAAGAAATCTAGCTGCTATCGGGACCTTCCCAGTAGCTACAGGTCTGTTACCCAGGCTGAACCCTCTTGTCTGCCTGGACTTAGTAGGAACAGGAGAAGACTGCACACTTCCTCAGGGACCCTAGGGCCCAGAAGTGAGAAGGGTGAAGTGAGGTCCCCTTCTCTTCACAGAAGCTAATTTTTGCTGGATTATAAACATGTGTGGCACTTCCCTGATAGCTCAGTTGGTAAAGAATCTGCCTGCAATGCAGGAGACCCCGGTTTGATTCCTGGGTTGGGAAGATCCCTTGGAGAAGGGATGGGCTACCCACTCCAGTATTCTTGGGCTTCCCTTGTGGCTCAGTTGGTAAAGAATCCACTTGCAAAGCAGGAGACCTGGGTTCGATCCCTGGGTTGGGAAGATCCCCTGGAGAAGGGAAAGGCTACCCGCTCCAGTATTCTGGTCTGGAGAGTACCACGAGCTGTATAGTCCATGGTGTTGCAAAGAATCAGGCATGACTGAGCGACTTTCACTCACTCAAACACGTGTAGTTATTCATTTGACGCTCCCCAGCAGCACAGGGGCTTGCACAGTGCAGGTGCTTGGCAAATGTTTACTGAATTAATCAAGTTGACGAGGGGCCAGAGTCCTGAGTTCTAGTCTGAACTCTGGCACTCTTAGCAGTGGGAGCTTTGCTTAATCCTGGCCTCACTTTCTGAATAAAATCAGAATCGCAGTGTCTGCCCCACCTCCTTCTTAGAGTGGTGAAGGGGGTGAACTGACGTGATGTGTGGGGAAGGATTTTGTGTACACTGAAGCAGTGAGAGAGCAGTTAGAAAGTAGACATAGGATTGAGTTTGACTCTGCCCAAGATCCACTCACTGTGGACAAGATTCTTGCTCCTTGGCCCTCAGTTTCCCAATTTATAAAAAGAGGGGTTTGAATCGTAAGATTAATTTTTTTATTTTAAAAATTTTATATTGAAGTATAGTTGATTAGCAGTGTTGTGTCCATGTATCTACTCTTTCAAATTCTCTTCCCATTTAGGTTGTTACAGAATATTGAGCAAGTTGCCTGTTCTGTTCAGTAGTGGGCCATAAGATTTTTAAGTTCCCTTTGCCTTCTAACTTTCTGTAACTCTGTGAATGGAACGTTAGAATTACTTGGTGTGGGGTGGCTAAGGTCACTCAGAAGTTTCATCTGCTGCTTCGCTTCGACTCTCATTTCTTCCATCATCGCTAATGGTCTCCTGTCTTAGGTCACATGTTTTCTGCCCTTGGATGTGCCCTGAGGTCAGAGTTACATTGTTTACAAGAAGAAATGCTTGTGCTCAATATAGAGTTAATCTTTTCTCACCCACATGCTTTCTCACTCTCTGCAATCCTGCCTCACTGGCATTCTGTCCTTGGAGGTATCACTCCCCTTTTCTGTTTCAGGACCTTGTGAAAAATTTCCCCTCCTCCCTGCCATATAATTCCTGCATATTCTTCAGGTCTTGAAAATCAGCTCCCCAGAAAAGGCTTCCATGATCTCCCAGGTCTGGTCAGACTCTTATTTAGGTACACTTGTGGCCCTCTGCTCTTGTCCTTTTTGGCACTTATCACACTTGTGATCAAAATAACTGACTTTATTTTTTAATGTTTTGTTGAGTGATGTATTTTAATATTTAATATTCATCAGCCCTGTTCTTTTTCTTTATTGTTTATTTTTGGCTGTGCTGGGTCTCTGTTGCTGCGTCGGCTTTTCTCTAGTTGCAGCGAGTAGGGGCCACTCTCTAGTTGAGGTTCCCAGGCTCAGAGCACAAGCTCAGAAGTTCTGTTGCACGGACTTAGTTGCTCCACTGCGTGTGGGATTGAACTGATGTCTCCTGCATTGGCAGACAGATTCTTTATCACTGAGCCACCAGGGAGGCCCAAATAACTAACTTTATAATTAGCTGTCAATGTAGGTTCCACTATATGGTAAGTTCCCTAAAGGCAGAGTGTGTGTCTGTTTGTTCATGGTTGTGCTGCATCACCTTTCAGAGTTCTGACACACTAATGCTGATGGTTATTGACGAGTGAGAGAATTGCCCAGAGACTTAGCTATTTTTGGAGAGGTAAGAGGCATGGAATAGAAATGTAAAGAATTGGAGTTGTCATGTTGGGAGCTAGGGGATATCTGCAAAAAGAAGTGACTGTTGCTAGTGGTAGTTGATCAAGTCCTACCTCTTCTCTCAATTTCATGTGGGAATTAATAAGTATGAGATGCCTTAATTTTAGCCTAAGATGTCAAATGGGATGTGTCTCAGTCATATGTTTTCACATTGCAGATCCAAAATCTAGTGACTTTAAATTAGAGTGCTTTGTTTGCTCATTGTTCTGTAGGTTGCTAACATGGACAATGTTCGTCGGGGGTGGCTCATCTCTGCTGCCCTGGGGGTTGGCTATGCTAACTCATGATTTTGAATCCAGCTGGCAGACTGGCTGGGGCCGGCTCGTCCCAGATGACTTCATTCATATGTCTGAGGTGTCAGCTGGGGCAGTTGGGATGGATGGGGAGGCTGGGACTCTCTTTCCACTGATGCCTCACTCCAGGAAGGCCATCATCCTTGAGAAGGCTCGCTCAGCTTATTCCTAAGATGTCAGTGTTCCAGAGGGTGACCGTGGAAGCTACAAGTGCACTGAAGCTTGGAAGTCACACAGGTCACTTATCCCTCCTTCTAATTGCCAAAGTAGACCACAGGGCCAACTCAGATTCAAGCAATTGGAAAATAGACTCCATTTCTTGCAAAAAAAAATTGGTGGTCATATTTGATCTATCACAGAAAGGCGTGGTGGAAGACACTGGGGTGGGGGGAAAGCATAAATTAATATTCCTATGTATAATCTCATGTTTTGAATGTAAGGCATAGAAAACCTTGAAAATCCTTTTTAGTTAAGTAAAAGATGAACAAGTGCTTAAGGATTACTAATGTAAAGTGATAACATACTGTCCTCTTGCTGGGGTTCTCATATGTCTTCACTGGGATCAGTATAAAGGGCCCATTTATTAGAAATGGATATATCATCTTGTCTAGGGGGTTCTTGAGGTAGGAGCTTTTTTGTCAGATGATTTAAAATCCAATAAACAGAACTTAAAAACAATATAGAAAAAAAGACTTTTTTGAAGGGAAGATGTTAAGGATCATTGAGACAGATTACAAGGTTCTTTTCTTTTTTCTTTAAACCAATAAGCATAGCATGTCTCAGTTACTCAACCATCACTATTTGGCTTCACTGCAAGTTATCTTTGCAATTGGAGTAATAGTTCAGATTTAAAACCAGTTGGCCATCTTCAGTGCGGGAGCAGGGATGTCCTAGAGTCTCACCAGGCATGTCTCTAACTAGGTGCTACTTGCCAATTATTGTTCTTTAAGCCAGTATTCTTTTCTAATATGTTATCCTTGTAGGAAGCCTTTATACTGCATCCACATTAACTGATACTGAGCGGCTTGTTGGCTTTAGTCATCTGCATAATGGCTTTCTAAGTATAATTTATTAGTAGCTAATTGAGTTATATCTGTTGTGAAAGTAAAATTGATATGGTCTTGCCACCTTTATGAATAGGCATGCCCATCATTCCACAGCCCATCATTCCAAAAGAAAACCCACACTGCACTCTGAGTCAAATCAAAAATAACAAATTTGTTCTGCCTCATTTTAGTCTCTAAGACAAAAGTCTTCCTGAGCATTTCCTGTAAGCTACTGAAGCCCTAACAAAGCAACTCTCTATGACTTTTGTAAAACTAATGTCTGAAGATAGATTATGACATATACAGATGTTAGGTGTGAGAAAATTACAATCTTCTCTTCATGAATAGACCAACTGTAAACTCATTAACCCTGGCAATGGAAGAAGTTAATACATTCTTAGTTTTTTGTTTGCTCAACCTGTTCTCTTGAAGTCTGTCTTCTTTGCAACTTACTTGCAAGCAAGTTTCTTCCTTCTTTGTATGCTTTGTTTCTGATTCTTCCTTTCACGTATATTAAGGTTTGCTTATAGCCCAGTGTGAACAGGGTGATCAGATTCCTACTGGATGAGTAGAAGATGGACAATTTGAGATTCTGAAGTTTGACCTAACCTTGAGGACGCTGATCATGGCTTGTTTTGACAAACTAAAGATAAAGCTGTTGGTCACTATGGCAAGATAAAGATTTGCTTTACCTACCTTTCTTCCTTGGTGACAACAAGGAGCAGAATTTGAAGGAATTCGATTGGAAAGAGATTTGAGAAAATAGTTACAATTTTGAAATTCATAAAATCTTTGTGAAGTCTTTGTTGCCTAAATCAGACTTGACCTTGTACTTATGCCAGATTCACATGGTGGTGTAGGTATAACAAAGCTAATAACATCATTTAACATTCTACCAGCCTAATGACTTCCATATTCTTCCAAGATAGTATGAGTTTCCAAAAGAGTCGTGAATGTGGGGCAGGGTGCCCTGGCTTTTGCATTTTCAAGGTACCATCGTTCCATTTCGTTTCTGTCCTAAGACTGAGATTTTGGCCAAGATTACCCAGAAAAATCCAGCTAAACACTGAATTTGTTAATGAACCCCACCTCTTTCCCGTGTGTTAGTTTTCATCATGAGATAATATGAAGTAGTTCCATGATAATTGATAGGGTCATCCAGTTAAATATGGCCGACTAAGCACATGTGTTTGTCATTGTTACTTGTGTTACTTTTCGCATTGCAGACAGATTCTTTACTGTCTGAGCCACCAGGGAAGCCCTTATTTTTGTGAACACATTTATTTTTGCTGCTTTCCACAATCTCATGTATTTATCTTTGCTACTTCCTATAATCTCATAAGAAGGAAAATAAAGAAATGAGCATAAAATCATAAGGACAAACGAGCAAAGAAGAAGACGATAGGTAAGCATAGTCAAAATTTTACAACTTTCAAGATATGGAAACAACCTAAGTGCATCAATGAATGAATGGATAAAGGAAATGTGGTATATACGTATACAGTGGATAGTACTCAGCCACGAGAAGAAGAAAAACCTGCTATCTCTGACAAAAGCATATGAACTTTGAGAAACAGAGGATAGAATGGTGATTGCCGGGAGTGTAGGTTGGAATGGGGTGGGGTTAGGGAGATTGTTGATCAAAGGGGTTTTAAGATAAATAAGCTCTGGGGATCTAATGTAGAGAATGGTGCCTATAGATAATAGTACTGTATTATATACTTCACACTTACTAAGAGAGTAGATCTTAAATCTTCTCACCACACACATACAGACAAAGTTATCTATGTGAGGTGATGGATGTATTCATTAACTTGATCATGGTAAGCATTTAACTATATATATAAAAATATATATACACACATCACATAATCACATTGTGGACCTTAAATATATGTAATTTTTATCAATCTTACCCCAATAAAGTTGGAAAAATAAAAATATAAAAAGATTCTATTAAAAAATTTTAGGTGTTTGGGAACGCATGTACACCCATGGTGGATTCATGTCAATGAATGGCAAAACCAATACAGTATTGTAAAATAAAGTAAAAATAAAAATTTAAAAAAAAATTAAAAATAAAAAATTTTATAACTGTGGCTATCGATTATTGCAGCCACTAACCAATGGGGCTATTTACATTTGAATTAAATTAAATAAAATTTTAAAAATTTAGGCATCTGATTTTATTAGGTAGTATTTCAAGTGTTTGGTAGCTCCATGTGGCTGTCCTTTTGGACAGATAGATACAGAACATTTCTATTGTAACAGAAAGTTCTATCTGATAGTGCTGTTGAAAAGATGGAAAGTAAACAAACAGAAACTAAGGCTTCTGTGCTCTGCTCAGTGCCTGTGTGAATACAGAGGGTTGAATGAGGTCTCCTCAAAATATATATCCATGTCCTAATTCCCAGAACCTGTGAATGTGATCTCATTGGAAAAAGACCTTTTGCAGATGTAATTAAGTTAAGGATCATGAGATGATCCTAGATTACTGGGTGGATCCTCAATCCAGTAATAAGCATCTTTATAAGACAGGAGAGGAGAAGGTGATATGAAAATGGAGGCAGAAATTGGTCTTTGGCTGCCGTGGACCAAGGAATTCCTGGAGCCACCAGAAGCTGGAAGAGGCAAGGACCTTCCCTGGCTTTTTCAGAGGGAGCCCTTCTGATTCCTTAGTGTTGGAGTTCTGGCTTCCAGAACTCTGAGGAAATAACATTTTTGTTGTTCTAAGTCACCAATTTTATGATGATTTTTTTACAGCAGACCTAGGGATTGGGGCTTCCCAGGTGGCTCAGAGGTAGAGAATCCACCTGCCAATGCAGGAGACACTGGTTCAATCCCTGGGTCGGGTAGATCCCCTGGAGGAGGAATTGGCAACCCGTTCCAGTATTCTTGCCTGGAAAATCATATGGACTGAGGAACCTAGTGGGCTATGAGTACATAGGGTCTCAAAGAGTTGGACACAACTGAGTGTGTGTGTGCACACACACAGAGAAAACTAACAGATAGAGGAAGTCAAGAAGACTAAATTTTGACTAAATGAGGAGTGTGAATCAGGAAATGTTCTGAATGAAAGAAACTGGCATAGCATGAGGGCAGGACTAAGGTGCCTTCCTGTGAAAGTCTAAGAGTAAGACTTTAATCCCAAAGGGGATTTATTAACAATGCAGCAGGATCTCACAACTCATAAGGGTATTTCTTAGAGAAGAGAGTTTTACATGGGGCAGACATCCCCCTGCCCTGACCTGGAACCAAGAGGATCGGCTCTATTTTGTCTCAGGAGGCAGAAAGGTAGTTGGGATTATCTTAGCTGTGGACTGAAGCACAAGTTGACCTCATCCCTTGAGCACTTGGCTTCCTGAATGTTTATTTCTTTCTCTAGATTCTTGAGAAGTTTTGCCACGTGCCCGATTCCTTCTTTGCTTCCGGCTTTGTTCTCCCCTGTCTACCTAGCCTCTTCACTCCTGAGAGATTTCTTCCCTTTTTCTGCAGTTGGGGTTCTACCACCAAGATGCACAGAAGAGATAGATTACCAGAATGATCTGAAGGAGCATTCCTCAGCATCTAGGGCTAATTTTGTGATATCATTAACTGTAGAGAGGATAGACTTTAGCTGTACCTGGCATGGGGTGCACAAATACAAGAATCTCTTTCTCTTTCCAAAAGGCAGATCCTCTTTGCTGGGCTTCTGGGCCCACTTTAGAGAGCCCCGCTGTGTGCTCCAGAAGGTAGTTAAACTCAAGTGCCAAGAGAGCCGCAAAGAAGAAGCAAGTCTAGAAAGTTTCCGAGAGTGAGAGAAAGTTTACCGACTGTTTGCTGGATGTGTGATATAAAATGTCATTTAACTGCCTGAGGGCTCAATATATAGTGAGGGTTGTTGTGAGGAATATAAAAAAATAAGTAAATAAAAGAGAAGGGGTGAGGTGATACTAGTTTAGTTCATGTATATTCTTTCTAAATTCCATTATGGGCCTGGGCAAGATAGAGAAACTCAGTTTGTAGGGGTGTTGGATTAAAGTTACACGTATATATATATCCATGTGTAGTTATCATTGGGCCCCAAATAGTTACAGAATGTCAAGACGAAAAACCATACAATTACTAGCCACTTGGAGTCTTTTCTCTAGGACCTGGAGAATAGAGAATATTCACAACATCTGGCTTCAAAAGTACATTTCACTTTCTGGTGCAACCAGAAATGCTGGCTCCTTTGGACATAGTGTAGTTTTGGTCCCTGGAGGTCTCTTACTGTGTTCTGAAAGTGCCGTTTGCATCTCATGAACTTGGAGCATCCAGAGGCACCGGTTAAACTGTTAAGGAATTTTAGCTCACCTTTGGTTCCTTCTAACCAACACAAATGGCAGGAGGTGAAGAAGAACTAAAGAGCCTCCTGATGAAGGTGAAAGAGGAGAGTGCAAAAGTTGGCTTAAAACTCAACATTCAGAAAACCAAGATCATGGCATCCAGTCCCATCACTTCATGGCAAATAGATGGGGAAACAATGAAAACGGTGACAGACTTTATTTTTTTGGGTTCCAAAATCACTACAGATGGTGACTGCAGGCATGAAATTAAAAGATGCTTGCTCCTTGGAAGAAAAGCTATGACCAACCTAGACAGCATATTATTGAAAAGCTGAGACATTACTTTGCCAACAAAGGTCTGTCGAGCCAAAGCTATGGTTTTTCCAGTAGTCATGTTTGGATGTGAGAGTTGGACTGTAAAGAAAGCTGAGCACCAAAGAACTGATGCTTTTGAACTGTGGTGTTGGAGAAGACTCTTGAGAGTCCCTTGGACTGCAAGGAAATCCAACCAGTCAATCTTAAAGGAGATCAGTCCTGAATACTCATTGGGAGGACTGATGCTGAAGCTGAAACTTCAATACTTTGGCCACCTGATGTGAAGAACTGACTTATTGGAAAAGACCCTGATGCTGATGGGAAAGATTGAAGGCGGGAGGAAAAGGGGATAACAGAGGATGAGATGGTTGGATGGTATCACTGACTCGATGGACATGAGTTTGAGCGAGCTCCAGAAGTTGGTGATGGACAGGGAAGCCTGCTGTGCTGCAGTCCATGGGGTCGCAAAGAGTCGGACACAACTGAGCGACTGAACTGAACCAACACAAATACTGGAAGAATCTGAATCTCTCATGTTATTTTAGTTTTTATCCTGATCTTGAAATTATTTATTTCTTTTGTTTTAGTTTTCTAAATTATATTTAAATATCTGCTACCTAATGCACATAAGCTACCTGGAATCAGTTAGAAGGCTTCCTTGAGAATTTTGAGATTTGGCTTTCACCACAGAGTTCTGATTTAACACATTGCCTTTCATTTCACAGAAAAACCCTTGTTAAATTTTGCTCTTGTAAGTTGAATATAGCAACCTAAGTTTTTTTCCCTTTCTTTGGGGAGAAGGTGCTTTGTTATAGAGTTGAAGGATTTCATTTTAATGTTGCACTCACTTCTTTAAAGCACTTGACATTTGAAAATATTTCCCCTATTATATTCTTCTAATTTCTGGCAGTGATTTGCAAAACAGTGATTTTTTGTTTTGGATGGAACACAATTTTCAAAGGTAATTAAAAGTAGTCTCCAGATAGGGAGACCACTGGAATATTAACAGATTATGCAACTTCCTTAAGTTTTGCAATGTTTAAAACAAACCCACATGTGTTCTATATGCAGATTTAACAACCTCTTGTATTTCCTTGGCCTGGGAATAGGGATGTTAGTGGTTAATGACTTTCATTATAACATTGAAAGAGAAGAGTCATTTTCATTAAACAGGCTAGGATCAATCTCTTCTATGAGAGTCTTTCTAGTCTTGTTTCTTAGTGTTCCACATTGCTCTCATAATTAGTTTCAAACTTAATCCTGTAAAATTTGGTGGGGAAAGAAAGAAAGACTTACGTGAACATTCACATTTGCGGCTGGATGAGTTTTAAGTTATTTAGCCCAAACCTTTGATGACATATTAAGACAGAGATACCCAAATGAAGCAGTTAGAAGGTTTTCAGTTATGTGATGGCTAAAGAATTACTCTAGTTTCACCCCCAGAGATAGAGCCATATCTGGGGGCTTGAGGTTTGTCCCTAAGAACGCATATCTACAGGTATGCATGAACTGTATTTATTCTGTTACATAAAAATGCTGCTATATAAAACAAGATACATAAAGGATTTTTACCAATTGGTAAGACGCATGCTTCTTAAAAAATAATGGCTTGATGGACATCAATATTTAAAATATAAAAGATATAGTTAATAAATATAGTGAACACATTCAGTTTTATTAGTAATTAACAAATGAAAATGAAAGCAAAGATGTCACTTTGCCTATTAGATTTGCAGAGATCAAACAGGTTGATAATACTGCCCATTAGTGAAAGCAAGGGGAACCAAATATTTATTACATGAGCAGGCTATGAGGAATAGCTTCCTAGAAGGCAAGGTACACATAAGTAAATCTTACAAAAAGTTTACAATAGTCTGATTCAGCAATCCCACATCTTGAGTAATCTCAAAGAAGTAATACGACAAGTCCAAGAATGTTAATGATGGCTTCAGAAACAACTAAAAGTTCTCTTAAGATATTAGTTAAATATATCATAGAGCACTTATACCATTAAACAGGCAGCCACTAAAACAAGGGATATATATTCTACCAGGAACTGATTCTCTCCGTAAGTCTCTCAAATTTCTGCAAGCTTTGAGAGCAGAGGTTCTGACTGCCTTTGTTCCAGATTAATTTTTCAAGCCCATTTGTATGGAGAATGGTCTTGGAAAAGAGATGTTTTCCTCCAGAGCAAAGACCAGACATGCTTGCTGAAAAGATTCAGATCCTTAAAGCTCAGGGTTATTTTTCTCGAAGTACAACCCAGGGTGTGGGCAGGGATCATCCGGCTCTCTTTGCAAAGCTTTACGGGAATTGGGCATTGGGAAACGAGTCTAAGGAAATACTGAAACTCTGGCTATTGCCATTTTTGTCAGTAACGGTCCATCCCTGACCCAGGAGTCTTGTGTCTTCTGCCTGTATTTATGAAACTGTACCATGTTAGATTATAGTGTAAAATGTCAGGGTCGCCACAGCTCTTGACCTTTTTTCTTAATTAAATTATCCCTGATTCATTTTTACTAGAGCTTTTAAAAAATTTGAAGTAATAAGTATACAGTGAGGGATAGAAAGATGAAAAAGTAGGAATTCTTACTAAAACTTCTTTCTGGAAATACATACTATTCTGGAACTTGTTTTGTCAGGAGTCTATGAAGAAAAAAATTCTTTAAAGGTGAAAATCACTCACAGTAGCTCTGGCTGTTTCTAAGCTAAAGTTGTCAAAATATCAAACTTTTATTGAGTACTGAGAAAATATTAGGACAGCTAGACTTTTTAATGGCTATTTATGATACCATACCTTCATTGTAAGCTTTCCAGGTGGCCCAGTGGTAAAGAATCTGCTTGCCAATGCAGGAGATGTGGGTTTGATCCCTGGGTAAGAATGATCGCCTGAAGAAAGGAAATTGTACCCACTCCAGTATTCAGGCAAATCCCATGGACAGAGGAGCCTGGTGGGCTACAGTCCTTGGGGTCACAGTTGGACACGACTTAGTGACTGAGCAAGAGCATGAGCCCCTTCACTGTGTGGGTTTAACCAAACTCCCACTGATAATGTGACTTTTGAACTAATACAAACAATCATATGGTAAATTTAAAACAAACTAAAAATAAAAACATTCACAAACTTCAGCTGAAGTGTTTTCAATCACAGCAATCAGTTGGGAACCATAGGATCATTTCGTAGTACTAGGTCAAAGTACTAGGTTTTTGAAGAATAAAACACAAAGCTATTAAGTAGCATGTTAAATAGTATGCATCATGTGTCCTGTTTTGAATATATGAACAAGGAAAAGTCTGAAGAGAAGTCATTAAAATGTTATCAGTGGTTAATTCTGGGTTGTGTGATTAACACTGACTTTTATTTTCTGTTCTTAATTGTTCATATTTCCTGATCTTTTTTGGGAACTGAGCATGCATCACTTTTATAACCAGAAGGTTAATAAAACAAATGAAGAGATGAGACAAAAAGGGCTAGGGTGAAAAATTGGGGTATAGACACAAGACATCAAAAGATATGAATGAAAAGTTTCATGTCAAAGACATTCAAATAAGGTGACAGTTTTTAATTAGAATGGTTTGCACCCTTAGCATTTCTTGAGTTCAGAGGGAAGAAATACTTTTCAATAAAAGGTCTTTGTAAAAACTAGGCTTTCATTTATTCTTTCTCTGTGCTTAAGATTTTCTGTCCTCCATTTATTATTAACCAGTTATATTTCCCGAGTAACTATTCTATGCCTCGTCCTGCTTCAGATACTTTATCAGATTCAATAGCAGGAACAGGGATAATATGCTTTACAGTTAAATATGAGGAATTTCAGTCATGGGTGGTTAATTGAGGGCTTTATTTCTCTTCTGTTTTATTGTGCTTTGGATCATTTTATTGCTCATTAGTCTGTTTTCTGGAGTGTGGATAAGTGAAAAGATACAGACACAAGATTAGTGTCATCAGTTCAGTTACATACTGATCAAATGAGGGTCTTGCAAAGAAATTACAGTGAGTCCCCTGACACATTAGCTGCTTGTTTTTGGCCAGAATGCATATGTGTTGATCAGATGGTTTATGGATTAACAGATAGAGTGGTTTAAATGGCATTTTCCCCTTAGCCAGCAGTTTACACGGAAACACTAAAGCGTGTGATGACAGAAATGAAGTGGTTTTCTGGTTAGCAGTCATCAGATTTAGAACCTTATTCTTAGCCTCTGTAGTAGAGAGCTAGTTTCTGCTAACATTCCTCTTTTTTTTCCCCCACTATAGCTTTTTTTTTTAAATTTAAAATTTTTACTTTATTTTACTTAACAATACTGTATTGGTTTTGCCATACATTGACATGAATTCACCACGGGTGTACATGCGTTCCCAAATAACATTCCTTTTTAAATCCTTCTTCCCATCAGTAAAAGTAACAGTCCTAATTTTCAGGGATGCCATCTTATATCTGCTGTTCATTTGGTACAGAGTCCTGTGTATGAATAGTGTTAATAAGTCTGGCTTCTTTCATAACGTTTCTGACCTAGTACCTGGAAAGAAGATAGGTTTTCAGCTCAGACAAATTCCTGGTAGGTCTAGAAGCATTTTAATTTATTTAAGGGGAGATGTTGATTTCATGTGGGGGGACAGTAGTTAATTTGCAAGTCTGTGGTGAGGCTTTAAATGCTGCCATTAAGCTTGACAGAGTAGTTGATGGCATTTGGTCACATTTTGTTCTCCCAGAAGCCTCTGGCTGACTTAAAAATAAATCATTACAGACAGACCATTAAACTTTATGAACTGTGAATGTGCTTAATAGTCCAGTATAATAAAATGCTCTAAGTTTCTCCATGGGCCATTGCTTTTACCTGAGGTTCTCTGCGCATTTCAAATACACTGACCATCTAAAAGATGATTATATGACTGCATGGTCAAGGCCTTTTAAAAACATTTGACTGTGTTTGACCTAATGATAAGGTGGGATTGAAACTTTGGTAGTATTTCTGAGTGTTAAATCTAATGAATTTTTGGTTCTGGTCCATGTCTAATTAAAACAACTTCTGACTGCATGAATGCTATCTATAGTCCTTGAAAATAATAAAAGGTTTTCTTTTTTTTTTTTAATTTACAGCATTAAAAAAAAACCAACTCTAGTGCAACTCTAGTTTTCCCTAAAAGAGAACAGTGACTGACCTGAATTGTTTCACCAATATACACACAGCTACATAAGTTCTCACTTTATAAAACCTCTGCAAAAAAAATGGAAGGGAATTCATCGTTAGTAACTGAATTTACACTGTGGTTCCAGTTCTTAAGCTGCTTGACAGTGATTTACAGACTTCATCTCTAAAATAAGAATGATGCCAGGATCATTGATTATTTCACATAAGGCAAAGCCACAAAAGCAAACTTATAATTACTGAACAAATATGAAAATGCACTGCTATTGTTTTTGCTGTTATTTGCATAGCACCTGCTAATTGCTTATAATACTCTGAGATCTATGGGTTGGGCATAGGCTGTCTGGCTATCAAATAATTTCACAAAAAACTTAGTATGATTTCTCTGTTCACTGCAAGTGGCATAGATGAAGAATCACTGGAACTTAAGAATTTGAAAATGTCAAAGAAGCAGCCTCGTTTTCTTTCTTTTTTCTCTCCATTTCTGTTTTCTTTGTCTTTTGTTTAAAAAAATCCCCCTTACCCACAAACCCTCTTTATCAAGACAGCATGTGGATGAATCATCATATAATGACCTTTAAAAACACAGCTGACCAAAGGCCACCAAAAACATATCTGTAGTCAAAAAATGTCGTCTACTAGGAGAGACGAAGCATGCACACATGGTTACCCGGGGTGTCTCACAAGGAGAGTTACAGACGGACAAAACCTTTTGGGAATTAGAGTTAGCCACAGGGTGGTCTTGGTAGGGATTGGTCAGAATTTGGAAAATAAGTGAGCTGTGGTCTTATCTTGAAATATATGATGTGAATGAAGGTCCATCTAGTAAAGGCTATGGTTTTTCCTGTGGTCATGTATGGATGTGAGAGTTGGACTGTGAAGAAGGCTGAGTGCCGAAGAATTGATGCTTTTGAACTGTGGTGTTGGAGAAGACTCTTGAGAGTCCCTTGGACTGCAAGGAGATCCAACCAGTCCATTCTGAAGGAGATCAGCCCTGGGATTTCTTTGGAAGGAATGATGCTAAAGCTGAAGCTCCAGTACTTTAGCCATCTCATGCGAAGAGTTGACTCATTGGAAAAGACTCTGACGCTGGGAGGGATTGGGGGCAGGAAGAGAAGGGGACAACCAAGGATGAGATGGCTGGATGGCATCACGGACCTGATGGATGTGAGTCTGAGTGAACTCCGGGAGTTGGTGATGGACAGGGAGGCCTGGCGTCCTGCGATTCATGGGGTCTCAAAGAGTCGGACACGACTGAGCGACTTAACTGAACTGAACTAAGCTGCTGCTAATACATTTGGGCTAAGATAGTTCATCTTGCATGCCACAATTTAGTATAATTTACCCATTTCATGAGTTGTGGTAGAAGTTTGCAAGCTGTGACTTTTGTTTCAACTCTTGGTTACCCTTTCATGAGCCTGAGCTGAAGGAGAGGTCATGATCTCTGGGACATGCTCAACCCAGAGTCCTATGCCTGCTGATCAGAGGGTTGTTCAGAGAATGTTGTCTACGGTTGAGTTAGTTAGTCCCTCATGTTTCTTTAGTTGCAGGATGAGTTGCTGAATTATCCAATATGACATTGACTGCATGGCAGCGTTTAAAACTCTGGAGACCATATTCTTCACGCTTGCAAAACAGGCAAAACTATAAGGATTCTCACTGAAATTCAAAGCATGCTCGTATGTTCCATAATCTATTTAGATACTCCCGTACATTGGATATCGATTGATTAGCTCTGCCAGGGTCTGAATAATTAATCGTACACCTGATGGTTTGTTAGGGCTAAGATTCTTGAGATTACCATGATTAAAAATGGAGCCTTCTACTAGCAATTTATAATATTGAGCCAGCAGAGATGCAAGAAAGAAACCAAGAGGATATGGCAGAAAGCCATGAAAAGCACTGCAAGATAATCAGCGGTTTCTGCCCCTGGAGAGGTTTGGTTTGGAAGGTATTAGATGAAAGCTGTATCTACCTTATGTAGTCTTCAGTTTTGGTACTAAAAAGCCCTGGGCATCGTCACTCAGTCACAGCTGACTTTTTGTGCGGGTATCAGGGGTACCTGTCCATTACTTCCTTGTAGTACTGTAGCCCAGGGTACATGGCACACACTTTTACTTAGCTGCTTCTGGGGTTTCTTCTAGGAGATTTAGTTTCTGATCTTAAGCTGATGGCAGGGGCTTTTAGGTGAATCTGAGGAGAAAACAGATACCCTTTCAGTTCAGTTCAGTTCATTTCAGTTGCTCAGTCGTATCCAACTCTTTGCGACCCCATGAATTGCAGCACGCCAGGCCTCCCTGTCCATCACCAACTCCTGGAGTTCACTCAGACTCATATCCATCGAGTCCGTGATGCCATCCAGCCATCTCATCCTCTGTCGTCCCTTTCTCCTCCTGCCCTCAATCCCTCCCAGCATCAAAGTCTTTTCCAATGAGTCAACTCTTTGCATGAGGTGGCCAAAGTATTGGAGTTTCAGCTTTAGCATCATTCCTTCCAAAGAAATCCCAGGACTGATCTCCTTCACAATGGACTGGTTGGATCTCCTTGCAGTCCAAGGGACTCTCAAGAGTCTTCTCCAACACCACAGTTCAAAAGCATCAATTCTTCGGCACTCAGCCTTCTTCACAGTCCAACTCTGACATCCATTTAGGATGATATAATTAAATGGTTCTGGTTAATGCATTATAATAACAGTATTAGAGTGGAGGAGAGTAGAATTCTATATTGAGCAAAAAGACATAATTGTTTTTGTAAGGTCTCAGTCATAGATTTTCCTAGATCTAGAACATGATATGGACTATGAAGATATTGACAAATCTCCAGGCCTTTAATATATCCCAAAAATATATCATAAATGTTACTAGTTGACATATATGCTTTAATATAGAGGCAAAAATATTTTGTACATGGTCATTGTATCATCTTTTATATGAACATAAATATACTTCTATGTTAAAACATATTATTGAAGCATATTTATATTAATTCATTTGACTTGTGTATAATTAATCTCGGAAGGCTGAACTGCTCTTTTGAATGACACTTTTAGAATAGAATTTCTTATCTAGAAACATAACCTGTCCCATTTGAGTAAATGTTGACGACTATGCAAAGAGACTGACCACTCAGTCTTAGAAGAAGAAACTAAACTTTTACCCAAACTGCTGCTTTGCATCTTTTTTAATTTGTAGGAATTTAATTAGATTCTTAAAAACTTCATAAGCATCGTTCACATCAATTTTTAAACACCATATTTATGTTAACTCATTTCACTTGGACATAATTAATCTTGGAAGGCTGAAGTGAATATGCTTAGGCTTTGTTGTTGTTCAGTTGCTCAGTCGTGTCTGGCTCTTTGTGACCCCATGGACTGCAGCATGGCCAGCTTCCCTGCCCTTCACTATCTCCTGGAGCTTGCTCAAACTCATGTCCATTGAGTCGGTAATGCCATCCAACCATCCCATCCTCTGTTATCCCCTTCTCCTCCCACCTTCAATCTTTCCCAGAATTAGGATCTTTTTCATTGAGTCAGTTCTTCCCATCAGGTGGCCAAAGTATTGGAGCTTCAGCATCAGTCCTGCCAATGAATATTCAGGACTGATTTCCTTTAGGATGGACTGGTTGGATCTCCTTGCAGTCCCAGGGACTCTCAAGAGTCTTCTCCAGCACCACAGCTCAAAAGCATCAGTTCTTTGGCGCTCAGCCTTCTTTACAGTCCTACTGTCACCTATGTATATAACTACTGGAAAAACCATAGCTTTGACTAGACGGACCTTTGTCAGCAAAGTAATGTCTCTGCTTTTGAACATGCTGTTTGTCATAGCCTTTCTTCCAAGGAGCAAGAGTCTTTTAATTTCATGGCTGCAGTCACCATCTGCAATGATTTGGAGCCCAAGAGAATAGTCTCTCACTGGTTCCTTTGTTTTCCCATCTATTTGCCATGAGTGATGGGATAAGATGCCATGATCTTTGTTTTTTGAATGTTGCATTTTAAGCCAGCTTCTTCACTCTCCTCTTTCACTTTCATCAAGAGACTTTTTAGTTCCTCTTTGCTTTCTGCCATAAGAGTGGTGTCATCTGCATACCTGAGGTTATTGATATTTCTCCTGGAAATCTTAATTCCAGTTTGAGCTTCATCCAGCCTGGCATTTCACATGATGTACTCTGCATATAAATATTCAGAGTTAAATAAGCAGGATGGCAATATACCCTTGATGTACTGCTTTCCCAATTTGGAACCAGTCCATTGTTCCATGTCCAGTTCTGTTTTTTTTTTCTTTCTTTCTTGATCTGCACACAGGTTTCTAAGGAGGCAAATAAAGTGGTCTGGTATTCCCAACTCTTTAAGAATTTTCCACGGTTTGTTGTGATCCACATTGTCTAAGGCTTTAATGCAGTTAATGAAACAGAATTAGATGTTTTTCTGAAATTCCCTTGATTTTTCTATGATCCAACGGATGTTGGCAATTTGATCTCTGGTTCCTATGCCTTTTTAAAATCCAGCTTGAACATCTGGAAGTTCTTGGTTCATGTACTGTTGAAGCCTAGCTTGAAGGATTTTGAGCATTACCTTACTAGCATGTGAAATGAGTGCAATTGTGCAATAGTTTGAACATTCTTTGGCATTGCCCTTCTTTGGGGTTGGAATGAAAACTAACCTTTTCCAGTCCTGTGGCCACTGTTAAGTTTTCCAAATTTGCAGGCACATTGAGTGCAGCACTTTCACAGCATCATCTTTTAGGATTTGAAATAGCTCAGCTGAAATTCCATCACCTCCACTAGCTTTGTTCATAGTGATGCTTCCTAAGGCCCACTTGACTTTGCATTCCAGGAGTGTTTAGCTCTAGGTGAGTGATCACACCATCATGGTTATCCAGGTCATTAAGACCTTTTTAGTACAGTTCTTCTGTGTATTCTTGCCACCTTTTCTTAATATATGCTGCTTCTGTTGGGTCCATACAATTTCTGTCCTTCATTGTACCCACCTTTGCATGAAATGTTCCCTTGGTATCTCTAATGTATAGGCTATTCTTGAGTAATATTTGTTTTGATTGAAAAATACCAAAAATTCATGTGCGGTTGATATTCTTGAGCAGAGAACCCATATCTTGATCCTAATGGTTTTAAAAGCTAACTTTTCATATCATTTCTTTCTTCCTTGGTTGCTATCCAAGTCCTAATGTTTGTTATTTCCTAAAGTGACAGTTTTAGCAGAATTTGAAGTTTTGTTCCTATAATAGCATGAAACCATTAAAGAAATAAGTTCAGTTTCATCTTGGCATTTATTTGCGATTGGGAGACTATTATTGGAAGGCAGGCTCACATCTGTCTAAGTTATCTTCTAATTAATTTGACATAAGCTTTCTGAGGCACTATTTTTCTACACCATTGGTCTCTCAATTTTTAAATTGTGCCTCTGTCAGCAAAATATTTTGAAAATGTCTTTCTGTAAAATGAGTGTATATCTTTTCAAATTGTGTATGTGTAATATTGTCATTCTGTTATATTAAAGATTAAGAAAGTCTTAATTTCTAATTTTGAAATGAAAAATAGAAATTTTATTCATTGAAGACATTTTCTGGGCTATATAGCCCCGTTTGGGAAACTACAGTCTTATATTTCTCCTTCTTAATAATTTCTCTGCCCTCATTTCTTCAGGATGCATCTCATGCCTAGATTTTAACACAGTGGAGCAATAACTCTCTGTTGAAGGGAGAATCTGAGGGGAGATGCCTGAGAAGCATAATTTGAAAGAAGTCATGTCCGTGATTCCAATGCAAGCCCCCTGGACTGCAGTTCTTACCACCTCAGCCATCCATATCATGACAGTTATAAATAATGCTGCTAAGAATATTGGGGTGCATGTATCATTCTGAATTAGTATTTTTGTTTGAAATAGGGATGAATTATTTTTTAAAAATTCCTAATGTATGCTTATTTTATTGATCACAGTCTCTGTAACCTAAGGAATATTTCTGAGAGAATGTTCTAACAATAGTCCCAAGAGGAAGCCCTGAAAACACAGTTCGGTGGCCTGATTCATTTGGGAAATAGTTCCTTCTTGTCCCTTGTTTTGGAAGTCACCAGGCAATAGAGATTATGAGACATCCTGCAGTAAACAACACTTTGAACTTCCTTTAACCTAGTGTTTCTTAAACTTCTTTGGCTTGGAACCCTTCATTTATATAAAATTTGTTAATTTAGTATAAAACTGGTGTTTGTTGAAATATACTTTGGGAAATGCTAGAGTAACATGTAATTTCTCTCTGTGCATGCGTGGTTGCTCAGTTGTGTCTGACTCTTTGTTACCCCATGGACTGTAGCCCAACAGGCTCCTCTGTGTATAGGATTTTCCAGGGAAGAATATTGGAGCCAGTTGCCATTTCCTCCTCCAGGGGAACTTCCCAACTCAGGGATCAAACCCATGTTTCTGTGTCTCCTGCACTGGCAGGCTGATGCTTTACCACTGAGTCACCTGGGAAGCCCATCTATCTATCTACACACACACACAGACACACAGAGACACACAGAGACACACAGAGAGACACACACAGAGACACACACAGAGACACACACACAGACACACACAGACACACACAGACACACAGACACACATACACACACATGACTCGGAGGAGCCAACATGGCTGGGACATGAATAGACAGCGTGCCATACCTTCTCCCAAGGTGAAAGGCAAGGACTCTTGTCAATGAAGACACAACAGAAAGGGAAAATGACACTGAAAAGAGAGAAAACCTTGAGCTCCCCCTAGAGGTACATGTCTAGTCATCACTATTGTGGCAAGAAACTTGAAAATACAATTCTTTTAGGCTTGCATATCATAGATACTAGTGGAAGTTTCCATTAATCTCTCATTTAAAAAGTAAACAGAGTAGTTATCCTTTAATAATAGTGCTTATTTGAATTCTGATGTTAATTTTTCAATGGCAGTATTTATACAATAGCTACTCCTACATGGGACTATGAACCAGTCAGCACCCGCATCATGTTTGGGCAGTCACATATGGTCAGTGCAGAAGACCAATCTGTAAATACTACATTTTGGCTAGATATGAGTTTTGCTAATGTGACTTTTATGACATATTCAGAGGCAAACACCTTATCTTCTTTCCCCAAAGTGAGCCACAGAAGGATTTTCCTATTTATTTACTTCTATTTGAGAAATGGCAGGCCCTTCTTTTAAATGTTATGACATTAAGAGATGCTTTCCTCTTAGTATTTCTGCAATACTTATAATTCCTTTGAGACCATTTTTGAACTGTGGCTGTTCTAAGTTTGTGCCTAAATGCTTTGTTCTCTACTTGGTGTGTTTGTGAGGAAGTTGGGCTGAACCTTAAGAGGTGGTCCCTTGTTGCGTCCCACCTTTCCCACGCTGTGGTTTAGAGAAGGTCCTGTAACTTCTCAGGGCCTCAGAGTTTTATATATTTATAATGAGATCCTGCAGTAGCCCAAGCTGAACTCAGGCTATCAGTCATGCTAATGGAAAGACAACTCCACATGGATAGCAAATCGAAGCACATTTATCCCCAGTTGTCTGGGGAGGGTGCCAAGAGTAGGCAAAGTCACAATATAATCATGGCACTTCTCCATAGAGATTGAATTTTCTCAGAGATTTAGGAGGAGGCAATATTATTTTTATATGAAAGCAAAGACAGTTTTGTTTGAGAGCAACTTAAAAAGACATGAATTTTTCAACACAAAACCTCTGAATTTTGAAGCTACCAATACCCCCCCAGGATATGCATTCAATTCTCTTTACAGTTAGGAGTTATTTCAAGAAAATGGCTTGAGAAGTTCTGACCTGGACCCACGGAGCTGAGGATAACACTGGTGGAGCCTGAGGACTGAGTTCTTGCATGATCACGCTGTCATCTTCTCAGGCTCCTTCTGGGTCAGGTGTCCAGGCTACCGGTCTCCCTGTACCCCAGGGGTGTGTGCGTGCTTTGTTGCTCCTCGCGTCTGACTCTTGCGACTGCATAGACTGTGGTCTGCCAGGCTCTTCTGTCCGTGGGATCCTCCAGGCAAGAATACTGGAGTGGGTTGCCATTTCCTGCTCCAGGGGATCTTCCTAACCCAGGAATCGAACTCGGGCCTCCTGCATTACAGACAGATTCTTTACCGACTGAGCTATGAGGGAAGCCCTACCCCAGAGGGTGGTCACATCTATTAAATGAATTACTATGTGCAGGCACTGTGCCAAGCCCTTTACACACTACTTCAGTTAATATTCTTGGGTCAAATTAATTAATTATAAAGTAATCATCCCATTTTACAGATGAGAAAACCAAAACAGAGATTTTAAGTTATTTGCCCCGTCAGCAAATGCGAGTCAGAAAAGGAAAACCTGATCTCTTTAGCCGTTTAGGGTGACATTTCCCCTCCGACGGCGTGGGAAGGCTGATGATACTGCCCCCTATAGTTGAAGAGGTGGGAGTGCAGGAAAAGGAGTGGAGCTGGAAACACCCCTACTGTTCGACACTGAATTTAACAGCCCAAACATTATAAGCCGTGGTATATCATGACCACATTATCAAGATTCCTTTTCAGAATCTAGGAGATTCCATTATATACAGTTTGACCCAAGTCTTATATTTCAAACAGGTTTATCACTTTGCCCATTTGTAGGGGAACATATTACTATAATGAATGCCAAGGTCAATATAGAGAAGGTGCCAGATAGATAAAGTGCCTAGAGGTTTTTAGATCTTTTATGATGCTAAGATTTAAAAATAGGGAATGAAGACTTATTAGTTCCATTTAAGAAGCATATATTAGACATATATAGGGGTAGCATCATATGATATCCCAGCTTTCTGCAGTGCTGACCCTACTGCAGTGGTTCTTCAAGAAGCAGACACCAAGATTGATATGTTAATGCATCATTTATTGACACAGTTCTCTTTGCTTAGCACTCTGACTGTTGGCCTGATGAGGGGAAATTGGGAGAAATTTTGCTTGCTTTAGAAGTCTTGGTTCCTAATCTGGCTGTCCCTTTGCCTCTGTTAACACTGTGTGTGGATCCAGGTTTGAAAATACTTGTTTTAGGAAGGGAACCCCAAATGAAAGGGCTTAATGTCATCTCATCTCCCAAATCCTACTTGTATGGGTGCAGTCAGATCCAGACACTGCTTAACAGAGTTCTAGGCAGGATATACAGTGAATGATCCATGCCTTATTCAAACTCTCAGTTAAGTCTCTTAGATTTCCAATAGCCTTTAGGAGACTAGAATGACCCAAACTGTAATTAATCCTAAATATGAGATACAAAGGCATATTTTTCCTTTAATTTTTCTCTCACCAGCAAAGCATTTTAAACTATAGCTACAGTTCTCAAATGTTTGTATTTTAATTGGCAAAGAGTAGAGAATATTGTGGATCATCAGCAGGCTGACATATTAGAATATTTTTGTGAGAACATTAAAAACATCTACAGTACCGCTTTTTCATTTATCCTATGTCAGCTATTGCTGAGTCATTCAGTATCATAATCAATAATACTTTACTATATAAAGGACTTTAACACAAATTATGTTCTGTGACATCTATCTACTATGATACTGGTATTAGCATCACCACTTTTTTATTTGAGGATATAGAAATCTAGAAAAGATAGGTGACTTGCCTAACATCATATAATAGTGGACATAGGGAGGAAAACCATATAGTTTCACAATGAGTTCAGGGTTTTGCCATTAAGCAGTTTGGTTTTCTGCTGTTTTATTTTCAGTTTGGGTTAGTAGGCATATTAGTTGCTACTTACGTTTGATTGTAGCATCTGGCTTGATGTTCTTGATGGCCTTCCAGTTGGCCATGGGCAGTCAAATAGCTATAATGCCAAACAGCTAATGTAAGTAAGTATGGTATTGGGTGTCAGAATAGATAGTGGTGAAAACTATAGCAGGTTGGAGAAAATACAATCTTTAAAAGAGAATGCCTTGTTTATCTCCACTGCATGTGCTGGGTTAGCATTGCCAAAACTCTGAAATTTTTAAAAATTATTAATTGACTCACTTTTTAATTAAATTATTTAATTTAAATGTATTTGACACAATACATTGTATAAATTTAAGGTGTACAGTGTTAATTTGATATATTTATATCACGTTATATATTTATATGATATGATTGCCACTGTAGCAATAATTAGCACAATCAAATTGCCAACATCTGTTGGATCATTGAAAAAGCAAGAGAGTTTCAGAAAAAGTATCTATTTCTGCTTTATTGACTATGCCAAAGCCTTTGACTATGTGGATCACAACAAACTGTGTAAAATTCTGAAAGAGATGGGAATACCAGACCACCTGACCTGCCTCTTGAAAAATCTGTATGTAGGTCAGGAAGCAACAGTTAGAACTGGACATGGAACAACAGACTGGTTCCAAATAGGGAAAGGAGTACGTCAAGGCTGTATACTGTCACCCTGCTTACTTAACTTATATGCAGAGTACATCATGAGAAACGCTGGGCTGGAGGAAGCACAAGCTGGAATCAAGATTGCTGGGAGAAATATCCATAGCCTCAGATATGCAGATGACACCACCCTTATGGCAAAAAGTGAAGAAGAACTAAAGAGCCTCTTGATAAAAGGGAAAGAGGAAAGTGAAAAAGTTGGCTTAAAACTCAACATTCAGAAAACTAAGATCATGGCATCTGATCCCATCACTTCATGGCAAATAGATGGGGAAACAGTGGCAGGCTTTATGTTTTTGGGCTCCAAGATCACGGCAGATGGTGACTACAGCCATGAAATTAAAAGCTGCTTACTCCTTGGAAAGAAAGTTATGACCAACCTAGACAGACTATTAAAAAGCAGAGACATTACTTTGCCAACAAAGTTCTGTCTAGTCAAGGCTATGGTTTTTCCAGTGGTCATGTATGGATGTGAGAGTTGGACTATAAACAAAGCTGAGCACCAAAGAATTGATGCTTTTAAACTGTGGTGTTGGAGAAGACTCTTGAAAGTCTCTTGGACTGCAAGGAAGTCCAGCCAGTCCATCCTAAAGGAAATCAGTCCTGAATATTCATTGGAAGGACTGGTGTTGAAGCTGAGATTTCAATACTTTGGCCACCTGGTGCAAAGAGCGGACTCATTTGAAAAGACCCCGATGCTGGGAAAGGTTGAAGGCGGGAGGAGAAGGGGATGACAGAGGATGAGATGGTTGGATAGCATCACCAACTCTATGGACGTGAGTTTGAGTAAGCTCTAGGAGTTGGTGATGGACAGGGAGGCCTGGCATCCTGCAGTCTATGGGGTCGCAAAGAGTCGAACAGGACTGAGTGACTGTACTGATCTTATCGTGTTACATGATTACCTTTTTTTTTTCGTGGTTGCAATACTTAAACTCTAATTTACCAAGTTTGATTATACTACAGTGTTGTTGGTTACACTGACTATGCGGTACATTAGATCTCTAGGACTGACTTACTACTCATTGAAAATTTGTACTCTTGAGCAATGTGTCCTGTCCTCCCAACCTCTATCCCTTGATAACTACGACTTTCTGTTTTTATGAATTTGGCTTCTTTTAAAGCCCATGTATAAATGATATCACAGTATTTGTTTTTCTCTGTCTGACTTATTTCACTTAGAGTGATGTCCGTATGGTCCATCCATGTTGTTGCAAAGGGCAGAATATCCTAATTTTTCATGCCAGAGTTATATTCCATTGTGTGTATCATATAATCCATTCATCTGTTGACAGGCATTTAGATTGTTTCCATATCTTGGCTGTTGTGAATAATTCTGCAATAAACATTGGAATCCATAGAGGTCTTGGATACTGTTTTCATTTCTTCAGATATTACCAGAGACAGAATTACTGGACCCAAATCTCTGAAATTTTAAGATGAGCCCCAAATCTCAATTTTATGTGAAATATCTCACTTTTAAGTGTTGACACATTAAAAAAAAATTTCTTTTTCTTTTAATCTCTGAGGCAAACAAAGGGGCTTCCCTGGTGGCTCAGATGGTAAAGAATCTGCCTGCAGTGCAGGAGACCCCAGTTTGATCCCTGGGTTGGGAAAATACCCTGGAGAAGGGAATGGCTACACACCCCATGGGAGAATTCCGTGGAAGAGGAGCCTGGCGGTCTACAGTCCATAGGGTCACAAGGAGATGGACATGACTGAGCAACTAACACTTCCACTTTTTCACAAGGCAAGCAAAGCATACCCCTCTAGTGAATTTAGCGCATAATTGTGTCATGGCCTTTTTTTTTTTTTTTTCTTTTGTTGTGCATGTGGAGAGGAGGAAGGGAGGGAAGGAAGGTTGGCATCATTGACTCAGACTGTAGATGCTCACTCTTCCTGAAGCCAAAAAGTCTGAGCAGAGCTGAGGAGATCCACTGGGTGTTTTCCAGGCTGCTTTCGTGTGAGCTATCTGGGGACTGCCTTCATTTTGCAGAACTGCCTGAAATGAGGGAGACTTTCTAACAGTTAGGGGTTGACCACCAAGGACTCACTCACTCTACGCTCCAGTACTTGGCTCTATGCGTTGTTTAATGCCTGTTCTGCTTTTCCTATACTTGCTTTATTCTTTGCCTCTCCTTGGGTAAATTTTTCTTTGAGTTGATGATGAAACTGAAGTCAGAACCATTTGCAAACTTCTCAGACAAAAAGCCTTTAGAAGAGGGAGAAGTTAATGTCTTAAAGTAAATTTCTTTCTGTTGTGTGACCTATGGATTTTATTTATCCTGTTTCCTGTTCCTGAAAACACAGAAAATTGAAAACTAATTTGACTGAATTTTCCTGGACTGAATCAGAGTTTTATTTCATGTTAGTTTAGAGTTTTTGAATTTTAACCGATCTGTCACAAAGTGACCGTGTCACTATTATGCCTCCTTGCAAAAGGAGCCATGATTCTGAGAACTTTTCTTTATTGTGCAACTCAGATCTGTGTATGTCTAACATTAATATAACTCCACTAAGTTTAACGTGTGCTGTGACCTAGAGGTTCTTTTATTTCAGTGTAATGGTTCAAACATTTTTGATCCTTGGAGGTGTGGTGGAAAGTCAGAAAGCTGATGCATAAAGAAGGTTCAGAAGGTCTACAATTAAAAACTGTTATTTACTGAGCACTCACTATTTCCTAAGAACCATCCTAAGTACTTGAAAGTACTTTTTTGTCATCTCGTTTAAGCCTTTAAATCATATGGAAAGTCTGTCTCACTATTTCTTTGGTATCAAAATGTTGATTTATTGATTTAAAAAAAATTGACAGTGTTATGATGTCAGTTTCATGTATGCAATCAAGTGATCTGACATTCAAATACATTATGAGATGATCGCCATGACAAGTCTGGTCACTGTCACCATACCGAATTATTTACACTGTTATTGACTGTATTCCTTTTGTCATATATTACAAACCTGTGACTTAATTAGAAGCTTGTATCTAGTAATCCTCTTCATCTGTTTTGCCTAATATCCCACCCTACTCCTGTCTGGAAACCACTAATTTGCTCGCTATGTCTGTTTCTGTTTTATTTGTTCTGTTTTAGATTTCACATACAAGAGAGATTATATGGCGTCTCTTCTCTGTCTGACTTATTTCGCTTAGCACGATACCCTCTGCATACATTCTTCCATGTTTTCACAAATTGCATAGTTTAATTCTTTTCTATGGCTGAGTGTTGTTATTGTTGTTTGGTCACTCGGTCATTTCCAACTCTTTGTGACCCCTTCGACTGCAGCATGCCAAGCTTCCCTGTCCTTCACCATCTCCCATAGCTTGCTCAAACTCATGTCCATTGAGTTGGTGATGCCATCCAAACATCTTGGTCTTTGTCACCCCCTTCTCCTCCTACCTTCACTCTTTCCCAGCATCAGGGTCTTTTCTAATGAATTAACTCTTTGCATCAGGTGGCCAAAGTATTGGAGTTCAGCTTCAACATCAGTCCTTCCAATGAATATTCAGGATTGATTTCCTTTAGGATTGCCTGGTTTGATCTCTTTGTAGTCCAAGGGACTCTCAAGAGTCTTCTCCAACACCACAGTTCAAAAGCATCAATTCTTCGGTGCTCAGCTTTCTTTATAGTCCAACTCTCACATCCATACATGACTACTGGAAAAACTGTAGATTTGACTACATGGACCTGTGTCAGCCAAGTAATGTCTTTGCCTTTTAGTATACTATCTAGGTTTGTAATAGCTTTTCTTCCAAGGAGCAAGCATCTTTTAATTTCTTGGCTGCAGTCACCATCTGCAGTAATTTTGGAGCCCAAGAAAGTAAAGCCTGTCACTGTTTCCATTGTTTCCCCATCTATCTGCCATGAAGTGGTGGGACTGGATGACATGATCTTAGTTTCATGAATGCTGAGTTTTAAGCCAAATTTTCCACTGCCCTCTTTCACCTTCATCAAGAGGTTCTTTAGATCCTCTTTGCTTTTTGCCATAAGGGTAGTGTCAGCTGCGTACCTGAAGTTATTGATATTTCTCCTGGCCATATCAATTGGCTGAATAGTGTTCCATTGTATGTGTGTACCACATATCTTATATTCATCCATCTATCAATGGACATATAGGCTGCTTCCATAATGAACCCTGGGGTGCATATATCTTTTCTAATTAGTGTTTTTGTTTTCGTTGGGTAAATACCCAGAAGTGGAATTGCTGAATTATATGGTAGTTCAATTTTAAAAATTTGAGGAACTTCCCTACTGTTTTTTGTAGTAGTTGTAGCAATTTATATTCCCACCAACAATGCACAAAGGTTCCCCTTTCTTCACATCTTTGCCATCAATTGTTGTTTCTTGTCTTTTTGATCATAACCATTCTGACAAGTGTGAAATGATCTCATTGTGGTTTTCATTTGTATTTCCCTGATGATCAGTGATGTTGCGCATCTTTTCATGTGCCTATTGGCCATCTGTGTATCTTCTTTGGAGAAATGTCTATCCAGAGCCTTTGAACATTTTTAATTGGATTAAAAAAAATTGAATTGTGTGACATCTTTATATAATTTAGGTATTAGCCCCTTATCAGATATCTTATTTGCAAATATCTTTTCCCATTCAATAGGTGACCTTTTCATTTCACTGATGACTTCCTTCGCTGTGCAACAGCTTTTTCTTTTAATGTGGTCCCATTTGTTTATTTTTGCTTTGGTTGCCCTTGCCTGAGGTGACGGATCCAAAAAAACTGTTGCTAAGACCAGCATCAAAGAGCTTACTGCCTATGTTTTCTTCTGGAAGTTTTGTGGTCTCAGGTCTTACATTTAAGTCTTTAATGTATTTTTATTTTTGTAGATAGTTTATAAAATGGTCTAGTTTTATTCTTTTGCATATAGCTGTCCAATTTTCGCAACACCATTTATTAAAGACTATCTTTTTCCCATTGTTTAGTCTTGCCTTCTTTGTTGAAGATTAATTGACCATATAAGCATGGGTTTATTTCTGTGCTTTTTATTATGTACCATTGATCTGTGTGTCTGTTTTTGTCCTAATGCACTACCATGTTATTTTGATTACTGAGGGGGGCTTGACTGGTGGCTCAGATGGTAAAGTATCTGCCTACAATGCCAGAGACCTGGGTTCAGTTCTTGGGTTAGGAAGATCCCCTGGAGAAGGCAATGGCACCCCGCTCTAGTACTCTTGCCTGGAAAATCCCATGGATGGAGGAGCCTGGTAGGCTACAGTCCATGGGGTTGCAAAGAGTCGGACACGACTGAGCGATGTAGGTTGTAATATAGTTTGAAATCAGGAAGTTGCAATGCCTCCAGTTTTGTTCTCCTTTCTCAGGATTGATTTGATTATTCAATGTCTTTTGTGATTCCATACAAATTTTAGGATTATTCTAGTTCTATGAAAAATGTCATTGGTATTTTGATAGGGATTCCATTGATCTATAGATGGCGTAGTGTACTGTGCCGTGCTTAGTCACTCATTTGTGTCCAACTCTTTGCGAGCCCATTTGGTAGTAGTCCCAGTTGAAAGATGAAAAAACTTTCTCAGAAAGGTTCAATGACTTGACCAAGGTCCTGTGGCCAGTTAGTGGAATTTAACTCAAACTCAGATTTTTTGATTCTTAAGTGCCATCATATTGTATAGTGTCATTTTGAAGAAAGGATTATACCCAGTGCTTCAGAAGCCATGCAACTAAGTCAAGCAAACTGAACCAATTAAAATAAGAAATGAAGTGTGTTTTATGTGATTAAGATGATATAAGACATTTAACAGACAAAGCAGGGGCACATTGTTCATAATTAGCAGGGCACTAAATGCCACATACTTCCTATAATAAGCAGAGAAATGAGTTCTGCAAATGCTGGCGAGGGCAACAACCTCGTCTTGTTTGACTAGTGATGTATGGCTTATAAGAGGTGAGAACATCATGCCTTCAGCAGTATCCGTGATGCTGATGTTGAATGACCGTTGGTGGAAGCAAGGTCAAGCTTTGTGTTAATGTGGAATATTGACTTGCGTCATGTTTTGCATGAATTCAATGCCTGCTTTGTGTTTCAGTATATGAATTCTCCTTGAAGTATTCAACCAGTTCACTCTTCACAAATACCGAGAATTTAGTATCTGTTGATATATATTTTGGTCTCCAATTAGTTTTTGCCATTAAGTAATCATTCTACAATGAAATTTACCATCTATAGACCTTCATTTAAATTCTAAAGTTTGATATCCTATTAGTCACTGCACAGTGGATTTGTGAAAAGTTAAGTCTAAATACCTCATTTTTGACAATCAACGTCTGCCACGATGTTCCATCTCTGTATATGGCTGACTAACAAGATAAGAGCTAAGATCTCTGGTTGAACCTCTTCCAAGTACTGATTGTGCTTCCAAGTACACACTTATGCCTGAATTGATGCCAAAACTGTTTGCCTCCAAACATGTAGAAGCCTGCTGAAATGAACATAACTGGAAAATTGGGAAGAATTGAACAATTATCTTAGTACTTTCCCCATTTGAATCAGCTTTATCTATCTTCACTGGTCATATATTTGCTATTAAATATTTTGCTATTAAAATACTCACAGATTTTAAAGTCTGTGGTGGGACAGCTTGTATATATGTTCTTAATTGGATGTGCTTAATTTCAAAAGATATTAATAAAGCTAAGTTGAAATAGATATTTTATGCCTGCTGATTTTTAAGTTTAGCTGATAGTTTTTGCATCATACAAGCATGCACAGTTAGCAAGATGAAGGGAACAAAGAGTTTGAAACTAATAACCTTGGAAGAAATTCCAGACTAAGTACTCTGGGCTTCCCTGATGGCTCAGACGGTAAAGGATCCACCTGCAATGCGGGAGACCTGGGTTCAATCTCTGGGTTGGGACGATCCCCAGGAGAGGGGAACGGCTACCCACTCCAGTATTCTCGCCTAGAGAATCCCATGGACAGAGGAGCCTGCTGGGCTAAAGTCCATGGGGTCTCAAAAAGTTGGACATGACTGAGCAACTTTCATTTCACTTCACATTTGGGATTGCCAGCAAGGCTCTTCTGTGATAAAATCACTGGATTATCATTTTAGACTTTGCCTTCATGTGAGTTATTAGTATAATTAATGTGAAAACTAGAGTCAGACATCCTAGAATGTGAAGTCAAGTGGGCCTTAGGAAGCATCACTATGAACAAAGCTAGTGGAGGTGATGAATTCCAGTTGAACCATTTCAAATCCTAAAAGATGTTGCTGTGAAAGTGGTGTACTCAATATTTCAGCAAATTTGGAAAACTCAGCAGTGGCCACAGGACTGGAAAAGGTCAGTTTTCATTCCAATCCCAAAGAAAGGCAATGCCAAAGAATGTTCAAACTACTGCACAATTGCACTCATCTCACATGCTAGTAAACTAGTGCTCAAAATTCTCCAAGCCAGGCTTCAGCAATACGTGAACCGTGAACTTCCCAGATGTTCAAGCTGGTTTTAGGAAATGCAGAGGAACCAGAGATCAAATTGCCAACGTCCACTGGATCATGGAAAAAGCAAGAGAGTTCCAGAAAAACATCTACTGCCTTATTGACTATGCCAAAGCTTTTGACTGTGTGAACCACAACAAACTGGAAAATTCTGAAAGAGATGGGAATACCAGACCACCTGATCTGCCTCTTGAGAAACCTGTATGCGCATCAGGAAGCAACAGTTAGAACTTGACATGGAACAACAGACAGGTTCCAAATAGGAAAAGCAGTATGTCAAGGCTGTATATTGTCACCCTGCTTAGTGAACTTCTATGCAGAGTACATCATGAGAAATGTTGGTCTGGATGAAGCACAAGCTGGAATCAAGATTGCTGGGAGAAATATCCATAACCTCAGATATTCAAGTGACACCACCCTTATGGCAGAAAGTGAAGAAGAACTAAAAAGCCTCTTGATGAAAGTGAAAGAAGAGAGTGAAAAAGTTGTTAAAGCTCAACATTCAGAAAACAAAGATCATAGAGTCTGGTCCTATCACTTCATGGGAAATAGATGGGGCAACAGTGGAAACAGTGGCTGACTTTGTTCTTTGGGGCTCCAAAGTCACTGCATATAGTGACAGCAGCCATAACATTAAAAGCCGCTTACTCCTTGGAAGTAAAGTTACGACCAACCTAGATAGCATATTAAAAAGCAGAGATATTACTTTGCCAACAAAGGTCCATCCAGTCAAGGCTATGGTTTTTACAGCAGTCATGTATGGATGTGAGAGTTGGACTATAAAGAAAGCTGAGTGCTGAAGGATTGATGCTTTTGAACTGTGGTGTTGAAGAAGACTCTTGAGAGTCCCTTGGACTCCAAGGAGATCCAACCAGTCCATCCTTAAAGGAAATCAGTCCTGAATATTCATTGGAAGGACTGATGTTGAAGCTGAAACTTCAATGCTTTGGCTACCTGATGTGAAGAACTGACTTATTAGAAAAGACCCTGATGCTGGGAAAGTTTGAAAGCTAG
The DNA here is from genome assembly GCF_016772045.2 of Ovis aries. Lineage (NCBI taxonomy): Eukaryota > Metazoa > Chordata > Mammalia > Artiodactyla > Bovidae > Ovis > Ovis aries. The sequence continues at coordinate 16,807,903 of NC_056069.1, read as the reverse complement.
AGGAGAAGGGGACGATAGAGGATGAGACGGTTGGATGGCATCACTGACTCTATGGACCTGAATTTGAGTAAGCTCCAGGAGTTGTTGATGGACAGGGAGGCCTGGCGTGCTGCAGTCCACAGGGTCACAGAGAGTCGGACATGACTGAGTAACTGAACTGAATGTGATAACTTATTTAAATTTGTGGTAAATATGTTAAATGTTACAGAAGGGTGAAGTTGATAGTAAACACTCCACTCCTTTTGAACATTCCTGTGTGGCATTTCTATGTGTTGACAGATTTTTCTTTTGTCCTTCAGAAATTGTCTATGACGATAGAAATATCTATTGGTAGTCACGGAGAGTTCCGTGTCCTTGCGACTATCTAAGGGTGAATTATGGCCAGAAAGTGTGTTTGGATCCCACAGACTTCTGGACAGTGCTGCACTCTTACTTCTTGGTAGACTTGTGTACCACCTAGTTAAAAATACAAAACTTAAAAAATCCTACCAGGCTAGTCTTAAACACCCAGTCAAATTTGAAAAGGTTTGTTTTCATGCATATTTGAGCAAAATTTGGATCCAATTTTCCAATAGTGTCTGTGTGACCTTGAGAAAGTTACCTAACTTTCCTATGCCCCAGTTTGTTTTAACTATAAAATGGGGATAATAGTAGTACCTATTTCCTAGATTGTGAGGATTAAGTAATATGTTATAAAGTAATCAGCATCATTTCTGACCCTTAGTAAGTGCTCAGTAAATACTAGGTGTTGTTATTATTGAGTCTGAGGGGGTATTTTAGCTTTGTTTACAATTTCTGAAAATTCAAATAGGAGATTATCTTCTATGAATATTAATGTGAGTGCTTTAAACCATCAGCTCTCAAGGGCCACTTTTTAAAAATCAAATTAGGCTAGTTCTTTCATGCCAATCAAATCTGAGAAAGCTGTTTTCATGTAAACCTATCAGTTTACTAATAAGTGGTATAAAATCTATATATCACATTTTACATATTTAAAAGCTGAGGAGAAATTAAACAGTATCTTCAGAAGACAAGAAGTAAACGAAAAATTTTAAAGTTAAAAAAGTTAAAAATAGTGAAATTCATGAACCTAGTTAATGAAAGTTTAAGGGATGCCAATGGCTGTTTTCAGACCTATGAAGTTGATTGGAAGATGCGAACATGAGAGAATAATCAGATTATTCACTGGAGAGAGATACGGAAGAAACTGGGTAGTGGATGTGACTGCAGATGAGGCTAGCAGGAGAGGCTGAAGCATCTCTGAGACACTGTCGGACATATTTGGGCATGTTTTTATGCACACAGACCACAAAACAGTTTCTTGCTGGCCATCTCCCCTTGCCTCTCAGATCCTCTCCACCCTCCTCTTGCCCTGTGCGGGCTGCGCTCACAGGCTGCTCCGTGGCAGGCAGTGGTAAGAGGCTGAAGACTGCAGAGTTCAGACGCTCATTTTCCTGGCTCCTCTCTGCCTGCACTTATTCGGTGACTGTGGTTGGTACAGCTGCTGCTGTTCTCTGAGATAGATCTTGTTTATTTCCTCAGGGTGGTTTCATAATTATTTCGTTTATTTATTCATTGCTTTATTGTCTGTTTGCCTCAATAAAATAAAAGTCCCAAGAAGGCAGGGACCATATTGATGTGTTCACTCCAGTATCTCCAGGCTGGCTCAGAGTAGGTGCTCAATAAGTGACTGTTGCATAAATGCATGGGAACACACAGATTCGGTACCAGTGTAACCAATGCTCTTTATCAGTAGTCTCCATTTTTAATCTGTCTGACATTGCTGACTACTTGTGGTCTCTCCAACTAGAATGTAAACTTTCAGAGAGCAGATATATGATGCTAAAAAAATATCTCCCACAGTGCTTAGGGTCACATGAAACAGATATTAAGCTTCCAAGAGATACCTATTGATAGGTTGACTAATAGCATATACTGTATTATTAGAATTATTAAATAAATATTTATTGAACCCCTACTGTGTGTCAGGTATTATTCTAGGCTTCCTGGATGTTTCAGTGAACAAAACAAAGATTCCTGTTCTCACAGGGGGAGAGTATATTTAAACAGATAATATATATAAACATAAAAATTAGTAAAATATGTACTGTGTTAGTAGGTAGGGAACTGTAAGGTAAGTACTGTGGAAAAATTAAAAAGCAGTAGAGCATGCTAAGGAAGATGGTGTGGGCAAGTTCTGGGACTGTGTGGGGAGCAGGTTGTGATCATCAATAGCATAATTAGGGAAGGTCTCATTGAGAAGATTTGAGCAAAGACACGAAGAAGGTGAAAGAGCTGGGCAAGCTAGTACCTTGGGAAGGGGTTTCCAAGCCCTGAGAACAGCCAGTACGATGCTCTAAAGCAGGCACGTGTTCAAGGGGCAGCACAGAGGCCTATTTGGCTGGAACAGAGTGAGTAAGGAGCAAGGTACTAGGAGATGAGGTCTGAGAAGTAACGGGAAGGGCCTGCAGGCCACCATTGTGAAGACCAGGGCTTTCCCTCTGAGGACCTGGGGAGCCGTTGCAGAGTTTTGAGCAGCAGTGTGACATGATCTGACTTCTGTGTTAGAAGCATTAATTGCTCTTTTGTTGTAAGTCAGGGGCTGTGGTAGAACCCAGAAGAGAGACATGGCAGCTCAGACAGGGTGATGGCAGCTGGTGAGGCATGCTCAAACTCGATGTGTTCTGAAGGTTTCTGTAGCTACTTTACAATCATGTTGAGCAACATGTTGGATCTCTGATCGGAAATAGAAGACGAGGAAACCATCTTTGGGGTAAATTTTTGTGGGTGGCAGCTGTGACTAGCTCCTGGAAATGGAATCAGAGTAACTCCTTGGGGAGGCTTGGAAAGAGTATCTGAAGAGGTATGTCCAAAAGTCAAGCCCACCTCTGGGCTCCTCTCACTAAATAAACTACTGGAAACTCTTTCTCTGAGCTGTTCTGCTTTTTGGGGATAAGACTGCCAATGAATGCTTGGGGGAGACAAGTTATGCTGTGCAAAATGATGATCTATTTTTCATTTTGGGGAAATACATGCAAGTTAATATGATACTTTCTAACTTAATGGGTGAATAGCATCTTCTTGGCTAATCTCAGTTCAGTTCAGTTGCTCAGTTGTTTTCGACTGTTTGTGACCCCATGAACTGCAGCACGCCAGGCCTGCCTGTCCATCACCAACTCCCGGAGTCCACCCAAACCCATGTCCATCAAGTCGATGATGCCATCCAACCATCTCATCCTCTGTCATCCCCTTCTCCTTCTGCCCTCAATCTTTCCCAGCATCAGGGTCTTTTCCAGTGAGTCAGCTCTTTGCATCAGGTGGCCAAAGTACTGGAGTTTCAGCTTCAGCATCAGTCCTGCTGCTGCTGTGAAGTCACTTCAGTCGTGTCCGACTCTGTGCAACCCCAGAGACGGCAGCCCACCAGGCTCCCCCGTCCCTGGGATTCTCCAGGCAAGAACACTGGAGTGGGTTGCCATTTCCTTCTCCAATGCATGAAAGTGAAAAGTGAAAGGGAAGTCACTCAGTCGTGTCTAACTCTTCGCGACCCCATGGACTGCAGCCCACCGGGCTCCTCTGTTCATGGGAGTTTCCAGGCAAGAGTACTGGAATGGGGTGCCATTGCCTTCTCCGAACATCAGTCCTAGGGTTCCTTAAATTTTAGCAGTTCAAAAAAAGATTTTTAAAAACTTTCATTTGAATATTCAAATTTGAAATTGCCTTTTTTTTTTTTTTGGTTTGTTTGTAGTTTAATGGAAATATAGGTAGTATTTTTCTTGGTCTATAGTATTTTTATATGGCATAATATGTTGACTTTATTAAAAATCCAAAAAAAGAAAAAAAATGAATGTTCGTCCCTTGGTGTAATACTGAAAAGCAAATGTTAGATTTGACGCGCTGGGTCAGTGGATGCTTTGTTTCTAAGGCTGAGTCGCATTAAAACATGGATCTGTAACAGAAATGGTGACCTCTCCCAATAACTTTTGTATCAAGAGGCAATGTGAAGATATTTTCCAGTGAGAATATTTGCCATGAAGAGGTGTAAGCTACCCTTGGGGACAAGGGATTCATTTTATAATGATTCCTTGAGGGTCTACCATGTGGCAGGTGCTGCTCTAGGCATGGGAGACACCTCAGTGAACAAAACAACTCCTGCTCGGTGGCCTGACATTCCAGGAAGGGAGACAGGAAAACATGTATATGTCAGATAGTTATTAATAGCTAAGTGTTCTGTGGAAATAAAGCATGTAAATAAACAGGATATACATCAGAGAGGGTACTTAAGGAAAGTCCCCATGAGGGGGCAATATTAAAGCAGAAGCTGGAATGCTGTAGAGCCAAGCTGGGCACATGGCTGGGGCGTGGGCCTCCCCCACCCCGAGACAGCCGAGGGCACAGTGCCAGGTGGGGTCTCACAGATCTCAGTGTTACACCCACGTCTGTCAGCCCCTGCATGTGGAATGACTCTCTGCTTTAGCCCACTGCTTCGGTCAGGGCTGCAGTGGGATATATCCTGCAGAGTGAGGTGGCTGTGGGCATGTTGATGTGGCCAGTGACTCAACAAGGCAGGCATTCTTGAACTTACATAAAATATTGGGACCCTTGGTAACTGCCTCTCCTCTGCTCAGTCTGTCTTGATGGTGCCTCTTTTAAATATTGATTTATTCAGCTGCACTGGGTCTCAGTTGCAGCTTGCAGTATCTCTTAGTTGCAGCCTGTGTGGTCTAGTTCCCTGACCAAGAATTGAACCCCAGATCCCCTGGATTGCTCAGAATCTTAGCCACTGGACCACCAAAGGAAGTCCTGATGGTGCCTGTCTTTTCCATTCATCTGTACTTTCCAGGCTCACAATGATCATTTTGCTAGGTCCTCAGCAATTCAAACCTAAATTGAAACTGAACACATTGATTTGCAATTTTCTGGCCTTCTAAGGATGGGGTTGTGAAGAATTTCATCCTGCTTTCCTAGTTTGTCTTCTGGAGCCACAAAGACAATGGCCTTTATTATTATTATCATTTTAACCCAGCAGTTCAGGTATTTGCAGACAGCTATTGTAATATAATTCCTTTTAGCATTTTGTTTTCCAGGCTGAATCTCTCAGCTCTCTCAATAGTTTATTTACAAGATGGTCTCCACCTTCCTTGTCTCTTTGTTGCCCATTTTATGCACATTTTTGAATGTTAAAAATCCTTTAAAAATGTCATGCTTAGAACTGAATATGCAGTCTGGATACGCTCTGCTAGTCTCAGGATAAAAAGACTAAAATCCCCTATCATCCGAGGACTATACTTCTGTGATCTGAACACTATACTTTTAATCACTGAAGTCAAACATGGCATCATTTTGTTTAGCATCTGTATCTTATTATTAATTCATGCATAGCCTGTAAGCAATCTAAGTCTCAACAGCGAGATGGAAGTAAGTTAAATATACAAAGCTGTATGTCTTTAGGCAAATTATATTTAACCTTTCAGAGTCCCGGTTTTCCTAATTATAAAATTATACGCATAATCTAATTTCTTACTTGGTTGTTGTAATAAGATTATACATGAAAGTGTGAGACTGTTAAGTGGCATTCAGCAATGTTACCTCCTTTCTATTTATACAACTCTTAATTTTACTTGCACTACTTAATCCATTTTTTAGGGTCAAACTCTCCTGTCAATTAATGTAGGAAAAGAAGAAAGATAAAAACCATCCCACCCTTTCAGGTTATGTATATATTGCCCAGTGAACCCCAGGTAGACCTGGCACATAGTAAGCCCTCAATAAATACATATTTGTTGAATGATTTTATGGGATTCGATTTCAGACAGGAAGGGTGAATTGCTGTTGGTTGGCTGGTGAGATGGATGGGTGAATGGTCTTTTAGTTTTTCTACTTGTAGAGTTGGTTAGGTCTGCTTTTTTTCTCATAATTATGAAGATTTGGCAAGATGGTATAATGGATGTCATTCAGTTCAGTTCAGTCACTCAGTCGTGTCCAACTCTTTGTGACCCCATGAACCACAGCACGCCAGGCCTCCCTGTCCATCACCAACTCCCGGAGTCCACCCAAACCCATGTCCATCAAGTCGACGATGCCATCCAACCATCTCTTCCTCTGTTGTCCCCTTCTCCTGCTGCCCCCATCCCTCCCAGCATCAGGGTCTTTTCCAATGGGTCAGCTCTTCGCATCAGGTGGCCAAAGTACTAGAGTTTCAGCTTCAGCATCAGTCCTTCCAATGAACAACCAGGACTGATCTCCTTTAGGGTGGACTGGTTGGATTTCCTTGCAGTCCAAGGGATTCTCAAGAGTCTTCTCCAACACCACAGTTCAAAAGCATCAATTCTTCAGTGCTCAGCTTCCTTTATAGTCCAACTCTCACATCCATACATGACCTTTGGAAAAACCATAGCCTTGACTAGATGGACCTTTGTTGGCAAAGTAATGTCTCTGCTTTTGAATATGCTGTCTAGGTTGGTCATAAATTTCCTTCCAAGGAGTAAGCGTCTTTTAATTTCATGGCTGCAGTCACCATCTGCATTGATTTTGGAGCCCAGAAAAATAAAGTCAGCAACTGTTTCCACTGTTTCCCCATCTATCTACCATGAAGTGATGGGACCGGATGCCATGATCTTCATTTTCTAAATATTGAGCTTTAAGCCAACTTTTTCACTCTCCTCTTTCACTTTCATCAAGAGGCTCCTTAGTTCTTCCTCACTTTCTGCCGTAAGGGTGGTATCATCTGCATTTCTGAGGTTATGGATATTTTTCCCGGCAATCTTGATTCCAGCTTGTGTTTCTTCCAGTCCAGCGTTTCTGATGATGTACCCTGCATATAAGTTAATTAAGCAGGGTGACAATATACAGCCTTGACACACTCCTTTTCCTATTTGGAACCAGTCTGTTGTTCCATGTCCAGTTCTAACTGTTGCTTCCTGACCTGCATACAGGTTTTTCAAGAGGCAGGTCAGGTGGTCTGGTATTCCCATCTCTTGAAGAATTTTCCACAGTTTAATGTGATCCCCACAGTCAGAGGCTTTAGCATAGTCAATAAAGCAGAAATAGATGTTTTTCTGGAACTCTCTTGCTTTTTCCATGATCCAGTGGATGTTGGCAATTTGATCTCTGGTTCCTCTGCCTTTCCTAAAACCAACTTGAACATCTGGAAGTTCATGGTTCATGTATTGCTGAAGCCTGGCTTGGAGAATTTTGAGCATTACTTTACTAGCGTGTGAGATGAGTGCAATTGTGTGGTAGTCTGAGCATTCTTTGGCATTGCCTTTCTTTGGGATTGGAATGAAAACTGACCTTTTCCAGTCCTGTGGCCACTGCTGACTTTTCCAAATTTGCTGTCATATTGAGTGCAACACTTTCACAGCATCATCTTTCAGGATTTGAAATAGCTCAACTGGAATTCCATCACCTCCACTGGCTTTGTTCGTAGTAATGCTTTCTTTTTTTTTTATTTTTGTTTTTACTTAATTTTACTTTACAATACTGTATTGGTTTTGCCACACATTGACATGAATCCACCACGGGTGTACATGTGTTCCCAAACATGAACCCCCCTCCTACCTCCCTCCCCATAACATCTCTCTGGATCATCCCTGTGCACCAGCCCCAAGCATCCTGTATCCTGCATCGGACATAGACTGGCGATTCATTTCTTACATGATAGTATACATGTTACAATGCCATTCTCACAAATCATCCCACCCTCTCCTTCAGAGTCCAAAAGTCCGCTCTACACATCTGTGTCTCTTTTGCTGTCTCACATACAAGGTTATCATTACCATCTTTCTAAATTCCATATATATGTGTTAGTATACTATATTGGTGTTTTTCTTTCTGGCTTACTTCACTCTGTATAATTGGCTCCAGTTTCATCCATCTCATTAGAACTGATTCAAATGTATTCTTTTTAATGGCTGAGTAATACTCCATTGTGTATATATACCACAGCGTTCTTATCCATTCATCTGCTGATGGACATTTAGGTTGTTTCTATGTCCTGGCTATTATAAACAGTGCTGCGATGAACATTGGGGTACATGTGTCTCTTTCAATTCTGGTTTCCTCGGTGTATATGCCCAGCAGTGGGATTGCTGGGTCATAAGGCAGTTCTATTTGCAATTTTTAAGGAATCTCCACAGTGGCTGTACTAGTTTGCATTCCCACCAACAGTGCAAGAGGGTTCCCTTTTCTCCACACCCTCTCCAGCATTTATTGCTTGTAGACTTTTGGATCACAGCCATTCTGACTGGTGTGAAGTGGTACCTCATTGTGGTTTTGATTTGCATTTCTCTGATAATGAGTGATGTTGAGCATCTTTTCATGTGTTTGTTAGCCATCTGTATGTCTTCTTTGGAGAAATGTCTATTTAGTTCTTTGGCCCATTTTTTGATTGGGTCGTTCATTTTTCTGGAATTGAGCTGCATAAGTTGCTTGTATATTTTGGAGATTAGTTGTTTGTCAGTTGCTTCATTTGCTATTATTTTTTCCCATTCAGAAGGCTGTCTTTTCACCTTGCTTATATTTTCCTTTGTTGTGCAGAAGCTTTTAACTTTAATTAGATCCCATTTGTTCATTTTTGCTTTTATTTCCAGTATTCTGGGAGGTGGATCATAGAGGATCCTGCTGTGATTTATGTCGGAGAGTGTTTGCCTATGTTCTCCTCTAGGAGTTTTATAGTTTCTAGTCTTATGTTTAGATCTTTAATCCATTTTGAGTTTATTTTTGTGTGTGGTGTTAGAAAGTGATGTAGTTTCATTCTTTTACAAGTGGTTGACCAGTTTTCCCAGCACCACTTGTTAAAGAGATTGTCTTTAATCCATTGTATATTCTTGCCTCCTTTGTCGAAGATAAGGTGTCCATATGTGTGTGGATTTATCTCTGGGCTTTCTATTTTGTTCCATTGATCTACATTTCTGTCTTTGTGCCAGTACCATTGTAGTGATGCTTTCTAAGGCCCACTTGACTTCACATTCCAAGATGTCTGGCTCTAGGTGAGTGATCACATCATCGTGATTATCTTGGTCATGAAGATCTTTTTTGTACAGTTCTTCTGTGTATTCTTGCCACCTCTTCTTAATATCTTCTGCTCCTGTTAGGTCCATACCATTTTTGTCCTTTATGGAGCCCATCTTTGCATGAAATATTCCCTTGGTATGTCTAATTTTCTTGAAGAGATCTCTCTCGATCTCTATAGATATCATTCTATTGTTTTCCTCTATTTCTTTGCATTAGTAAATGATAAATAAAAGGATTACCACTTGCAGGATTTTAATTCAGCCTGTCTGCTAGAGAGTCATTTATTGCCTTGGAATGCATAATTTGTTAAATGACACATAAGAAAGTTGAAAGAATTAATGTTCCTCTCCAAAGACCAATTTACTCCTTTTTTTCATTCAGGCTAAATATTTGTTCAGAGTTTTGGGTTCCTTATAAGAGAGACTGCTACTGCTAAGTCACTTCAGTCGTGTCCGACTCTATTTAACCCCATAGACGGCAGCCCACTAGGCTCCCCCGTCCCTGGGATTCTCCAGGCAAGAACACTGGAGTGGGTTGCCATTTCCTTCTCCAATGCATGAAAGTGAAAAGTGAAAGTGAAGTCACTCACGTGTCTGACTCTTCGCGACCCCATGGACTGCAGCCTACCAGGCTCCTCTGTCCATGGGATTTTCCAGGCTAGAATACTGGAGTGGGGTGCCATCGCCTAAATAACAATATAATCATCTCATCTTTTTTTTTTTAAATTTACTAATAGCACTGTAAGACCTGAGAAAGAAATATAATATTCAGGATGGGTCCTGGTACACTTAGAGGAATTCCTGCAGAGAATAGAAGCTTGCCAAATTGAATGTAAGAAATCACAGATGACATGTATAATTTTGGAAAATATATGAATTTGCATAGAACCTTGACAGATACATGGCAGCTAAACCTGACATACTTTTATAATCAAGAATGATAAGTGTGCCAGTGTGAATTTGAATCCTGATTCCTTGGAATACTGTAATTTTCCAGATTGGTGGTATGCAGTTTGTAACATAAGGTGGAGAGTTCTTCGTATCAGAATAAGGGATTCTTGTGTCTTTGTGTCTTTTCCTGTGTGGGTGTAGAATGCCTGTGTTGGATAATCTGAGTCTGTTCAGTTCACAAAGAGTCCAAAAAGGGAAGAATCTATGGGCATTTTCAGTTTTCTTAGACATGTCCAGATTATTTAACTATAGGGAAAAGTTACAGTTCAACTTAAAACACGAACTTCACAAAAACACTATCAAAATACTCAGCATTGAGAAGCCAACTGTTAAGAAATTCAAGCACACTAAAAAGGCATTTTTATTTTATTTTAAAAAATTTTTATTTTCACTTTATTTTACTTTACAATACTGTATTGGTTTTGCCATACATTGACATGAATCTGCCACGGGTGTACATGAGTTCCCAATCCTGAACCCCCTCCCACCTCCCACCCCATATCATCTCTCTGGATCATCCCTGTGCACCAGCCCCAAGCATCCTGTATCCTGCATCAAACATAGACTGGCACTTCGTTTCTTACATGATAGTATACATGTTTCAGTGCCGTTCTCCCAAATCATCCCACCCTCTCCCTCTCCCTCAGAGTCCAAAAGTCCGTTCTATACATGTGTCTCTTTTGCTGTCTCACATACAAGGTTATCATTACCATCTTTCTAAATTCCATATATATGTGTTAGTATACTGTATTGGTGTTTTTCTTTCTGGCTTACTTCACTCTGTATAATCGGCTCCCGTTTCATCCACCTCATTAGAACTGATTCAAATGTATTCTTTTTAATGGCTGAGTAATACTCCATTGTGTATATATACCACAGCGTTCTTATCCATTCATCTGCTGATGGACATCTAGGTTGTTTCCATGTCCTGGCTATTATAAATGGTGCTGTGATGAACATTGGGGTACATGTGTCTCTTTCAACTCTGGTTTCCTCAGTGTGTATGCCCAGCAGTGGGATTGCTGGGTCATAAGGCAGTTCTATTTGCAATTTTTCAAGGAATCTCCACACTGTTTTCCATAGTGCCTGCACTAGTTTGCATTCCCACCAACAGTGTAAGAGGATTCCCTTTTCTCCACACCCTCTCCAGCATTTATTGCTTGCAGACTTTTGGATCACAGAAAAAGGCATTTTTTAAAAAAAAATATAAAGCCTACATAATTCACTGAGAATGTCAGACTTGTGAGACTCATGGTGAATATACATGAAAGGCAATACTCTGAAATCCAAAGGGAGGCTTGATGCAAATTACAGTTGATATGGTTTATTTACCAATGTGGATACTTAGTGAATCAATTATGCCATGCTCATCCATTCAGCTGTTTCAAAGTTTTGCCTGTGTGCACTGAAGATCTCAACCATGAATTGCTGAAGTAGTAATCTGTGAAGCTTCACCATCAAATGGAGTTTTCTACAGGAAAGTTCAAATTACACTTTTATTGTCTTTTATTTTCATCAGACCTCAGTCTAGTGATAGCCTCGGGAAATAAGTGGGGTTTACCCAGACAATGCTTCTGGACCCAGAGATCCTTAGGAAATATTATTCTGACCATTTATTCCAATCCCCAAATAAGACATGTGGTCTAATGACTGAGGGTCATGTTGTTTATTTGGTTTTTGTGGAATAAAAGGGCCCTGGAAACACTGGCTGGAAATCATTAGCTTGGAGAAGTCAAGAGCGCTGGCTTTCTCCAATGTCTCAATGAGTGTGTGTTGCTGATCACACCAAGATAGGCCTGTGGGCACCCAAACAGTCTCTCCTACTCCCGTTGAGACATTTGTCGTCCTCCTGCTCTTCTTCCTCAGTCTGTGGGCCAGGCTACATGGATGAGGTGTCAGCAGGACAGAGCTAGTCCCACTCATCTTGGTTTATCCACCTGTTGAATCCTGGCCCACCAGCCACCTCCCTCTGACTGTTCCAGTTCCCTTATTGTCTCCAATGTACACCCTTCTTAATGAATATCTACTTGGACACCAGTTGGAAAGTATATATATTCAAGGCTCAAATCAAGGTTTGTCAATTCCAGTGTAATAACTGATGGGGGAAAAACACGATTGAAAGGGGAATGTTGAATAATGGAATTGCTAGGGTTCCCAGGTGGTAAAGACTCCCCCTGCCAATGCAGAAGATGTGGGTTCAGTCTCTGGGTTGGGAAGATCCTCTGGAGGAGGGCATGCCAACTTGCTTCAGTATTCTTGCCTGGAAAATTCTATGGACAGAGGAGCCTGGTGGGCTACAGTCTGTGGGGCCACAAAGAGTTGGACGCAACAGCATACATGATGGTAGGTTAGCAAAGGCTGTGCAGATAGGGGGAGAGAGAGGCATTGGTGTGCGCAGACACAGTTTCTTTCGGGACAGGCCTCGTATTGCAGTCAGACGTCAACTCTTTCAAGGGTGGTGGCAGCACTTGACTCATTTTAAATTACAGGCATCCCTGATTTTCATCTCCAAAGACACTTTCTCCAGTGTGCTTCAGGAAGGCCAGATGGCCTTGTCTTGGCTAATCAGTGGATCACAGGGCTCTGGAGAGCAAGCTGAGGCCTCTGGCTTTAGCTAATTAACACAAGCTTCAAGTCAGAGGCAAGAATTAAGCAATCAACTCATTTCTCTAATTCTTATACATTTTGAAATTGTGCCCATGATTAGCTTGGTCCGAAAAGCCTCAAAATAGGAAAGAAAAATCACTTGAGCTAAGTAGGAAATGATAGGAAAACTCTCACATGACCTTGGAAAGAGAATTTAAATGAAATACCTAATTAGGGCATGATAAAAACAGAGTAAAATCCATAGTACTTTTTTTTTATCGGGGAAATGTTGATTTCTGTTGTGGAGGTTGTGCAAGGTTTTAAGAGTTAGGTGAAATCTAGTGGCCTCTAAGTTGCAAGTTAACATTCAATACAATCTTGAGACAAATAAAGCTACCATCAAGCCGATCTTTTAAAGGATGCAAAGATGCTTGTTTTATTGTTGTTAGAATAGAGTGCTTCATAAAGACATTTCTCCTTTTTTTCAGTCCTTTTGTGTTTATTATTTCTATACACACAGCATCTAAGAGTGATTGACACGCAGGTGAATACTTAAAATATTTGGGAATTGTTTGAGAAAAATGAATGGCAGATTCAGAACACGACTCTGTGGTATTGTTGCTTTGGCGTTATTGCATGAGAAGCTATTGAACTGTTTATTAATTTGTTTGCTAAACGAATAATTGTCAACCTCCTATTTTGCACCTCTTTTATAGGTTCTGGAGATAGAACAGTGAATAAAAGACAAAAATTCTTGTCCTTTGGTAGCTGACTGGGTACTATGAATCTTTGAATTTGTGAAGATGATTGATACTGGCATGTCATTTCTTCTAATAGGCTTTATCTCTTTCAGTTGGATAGCAGTATGATGGTTAAACGCAACCCCACCCCCCTCCCCCCGCCAAAAACAAAACCCAAAGAACCCAACTGCTCTTTGGACTTACAATCCAAGCATGTACATCTTCCTCATTTTCCGTCTCCTTACTTTACCTCTGCTACCTTGCTTTATAGGGTAAAGTCTCTATTTCCTGGGTCAGTGTTCGTTTCAGTGAGGCCAGTGGGTAGAGAGCAGAGAGACGATGTAAACCTGTAGCCACAAGATCTGTCACCTCTGCTGGCCTGGAAAGTCAGTTGGTGAGAAAAAAATAAAGTTGCAATATCCAAAGTTCTCTCTGCTGTCTGTGCTCAAACTAATTTTTGTTTGCTGCAAATCCCCAGATCTCTCTTTTATCATGCAGCCTTTGTCCATAGCACAACTTTCTGACAGAATCCTCCCAGACTTTTTCCTAAAGTGGTAGAAGCGCTGCTGCTGCTGCTGCTAAGTCGCTTCAGTCGTGGCTGACTCTGTGTGACCCCATAGACGGCAGCCCACCAGGCTCCCCCGTCCCTGGGATTCTCCAGGCAAGAACACTGGAGTGGGTTGCCATTTCCTTCTCCAATGCATGAAAGTGAAAAGTGAAAGTGAAGTCGCTCAGTCGTGTCCGACTCTTTAGCGACCCCATGGACTGCAGCCTACCAGGCTCCTCCGTCCATGGGGTTTTCCAGGCAAGAGTACTGCAGTGGGGTGCCGTTGTAGAAGCTCTAGGCTTGTGCTATTCAGTGGATAACTACATGGGGCTATTGGACATTTGAAATGTGTTGAGTGCAACTGAGGAACAAAATTTTACATTTTATTTGATTTTAATTTAACACTGATAATTCAGAGTTGAACTACCTTAGAAATGTTTGGATCTACACAGTATCTTGGTGAATCTAGTTTTCCAACTGTTAATTTTATGAAATCTAAATACATATTAAGTATTCCAAAGAAAATTTCGTGTCCAAATTGGCACACAAGTCTTAAATAGAGACCAGATTTCAAAGACTTAGTACAAAAAACTGTAAATTATCTCATATATAATGTTAAAAATATTGAGTACATATTGAAATATTTTTATATATTGGATTAAATAACATAACTTAAAAATGAATGTCTCTTTTTTCACTTTTTAAGCAAGTCTACCAGAAAACTTGAACTGCATAAATGGTTTGCATTATATTTTTATAGATAGTGTTTTTATAGGCCAACTGTAGTTCCTCCTCTAATTACCATTTATCTGTTACCACTTCCAGAGGTGACAATGTAGTAGGCAAGTTGTGTGTGTGGGAAAGGTTGGTGTCAAAAATAGCTTTATTTACATAGTCTGGATGAACAGCAGAATGATGGTACCTTTAAAAGGAGTGAGTATACGAAGGGAAGGAGCTATTTGTGGGTAGAAACTGAACATCTTGAATTGGGCACATTAGTTTTGAAGTGCTCGTATCCATGAAGTCAAGTACAGATGGAAACCTAGAGCTGTGCTCTTTGATTCAGGAGTCACTTTGTTGTTCAGTAGCTCAGTCATGTCTGACTTTGGGACCCCATGGACTGTAGCACGCTAGACTGCCCTGTCCTTCACCGTCTCCTGGAGCTTGCTCAAATTCATGTCCATTGAGTCAGTGATGCATCCAACCATCTCATCCTCTGTTGTCCCCTTCCCCTCCTGCCTTTAATCTTTCCCAGCATTAGGGTCTTTTCCAATGAGTTAACTCTTCACATCAGTTGGCCAAAGTATTGTAGCTTTAGCATCAGTGCTTCTAGTGAATATTCAGGACTGATTTCCTTTAGGATTAACTGGTTTGATCTCCTTGCTGTCCAAGGGACTCTCAAGAGTCTTCCCCAATACCATAGTTCAAAAGCATCAATTCTTTAGCACTCAGCCTTCTTTATAGTCCAAATGTTGTATCCATACATGACTACTGGAAAAACCGTAGTTTTGACTAGACAGACCTTTGTTGGCAAAATGATGTCTCACACTGTCTGTTTGTCATAACTTTTCTTCCAAGGAGCAAGCGTTATTTGATTTCATGTCTGCAGTCATGGTCTGCAGTGATTTTTGAAGCCCAAGAAAAGAAAGTCTGTCACTGTTTCTGTTGTTTCCCCATCTATTTGCCTTGAAGTGATGGGACCAGATGCCATGATCTTAGTTTTTTGAATGCTGAGTTTTAAGCCAGCTTTTTCACTCTCCTCTTTTACCTTCATCAAGAGGCCCTTTGCTTCCTGCTGTTAAGGCGGTGTCATCTGCATATCTGAGGTTATTGGTATTTCTCCCCGCAATCTTGATTCCAGCTTGTGCTTTACCCAGCCTGGCATTTCCACTAGTCATCATATTTACATTTTAAAAAATATTTTATTTTTTAAATTTATTTTAATTAGAGGCTAATTACTTTACAATATTGTATTGGTTTTGCCATACATCAATATGAATCTGTCATGGGTATACACGTGTTCCCCATCTTGAACCCCCTTCCCACTTCCCTCCCCATACCATCCCTCTGGGTCATCCCAGTGCACCAGCCCCAAGCATCCTGTATCCTGCATTGAACCTGGACTGGCGATTTGTTTCATTTATGATATTATACATGTTTCAATGCCATTCTCCCAAATCATCCCACCCTCTCCCTCAGAGTCCAAAAGACTGTTCTATACATCTGTGTCTCTTTTGCTGTCTCTCATACAGGGTTATCGTTACCATCTTTCTAAATTCCATATATATGCATTAGTATACTGTATTGGTGTTTTTCTTTCTGACTTACTTCACTCTATATAATTGGCTCCAGTTTCATCCACCTCATTAGAACTGATTCAAATGTATTCTTTTCAATGGCTGAGTAATACTCCATTGTGTATATGTACCACAGCGTTCTTATCCATTCATCTGCTGATGGACATCTAGGTTGCTTCCATGTCCTGGCTATTATAAACAGTGCTGTGATGAACATTGGGGTACATGTGTCTCTTTCCATTCTGGTTTCCTTGGTGGGTATGCCCAGTAGTGGGATTACTGGGTCATAAGGCAGTTCTATTTGCAGTTTTTAAAGGAGTTGCCACACTGTTCTCCATGGTGGCTGTACTAGTTTGCATTCCCACCCGTATTTACATTTTAACTTATGTGCTCAACAGTCACATGTGACTAGTGATGACTGTGTTGGACTACGCAAATTAGAGCACTTCCATCATCAAAGAAAGCTCTGTTGGCCAGTTCTAGTTGGAGAGTCGGGGCTTGTTGTTGTTGGAGAGATTTGGGGTCACTGACATAGAGATGATAGTTGAAACTGGGGACTTGATAAAGTCACTGAAGTGGAGAGGGTGTAATGAGAGAGGAGAATTAGGCCCTATCGTAAGAAAACTCCCATTTTAACAGAATGAGCAGAATGAAAGAAGCGGAAAACACCATCTTAACTTTTCTTTTCTTGTTTTGTGCAATATGAAAAAGGGGATTTATTGTATTAATTGTGAAGCTCCTTATATATAATAGCTATTAAATACTGTAAGGGACAGCATATTCACCATATAGTTTGGTGAAAGACACATTGTATTATCAACAGTGACTTCTTGTGCCAAAGCAACATGTTTAGATTGGTATTGGATCATTTCTACAAAGGAATGAGTGAGATAGTTGGGGACTTAAAAGAAAAAATACTTTAAGTGGGTTCAGGTTTAGAGTTTAGATAATTAACATGTTCAATAGAATCTCTTTCAAATACAATTTGCTTTAATAAGCTTTTAGTAAGAACAGGGAAGAGTCAATTTATGGATTGGATTCAGAAACAAGCTTTTGTAGTGCAGGTGTTCTATTTTTTGGTTAAAGCAAGTGCCTTATTCTTTAGATGTAAGTAGGCAGAATCACTGACTTCTGTGGGAGTCTCAGAGCCTGGCTTGAATCTTGTCCAGACCAGGGCTACTCCCATTTCTCTAGAGATGGGATCTTTGGAAGATCTGGGGATGGCTGAAAATAGTGCTGATGTTTTCCTTAGATGTGTATATTCCCTTGAATTCATAGATTGGTTCATTAAGTTGGAGAAATATATGATTGAAAATGTAATATACTTCACCTTACTGTGAAGCACATAATTTAAGAGTAAAAATGATAAAATTTCAAATATTAGAAAACCTTCTAGTTTGACCACAGGATGTCTTTTGAAAGATCCTTGCCTGTGCAGCCCTTGGAAAATATCTCATTTGAGAGAGGATTTTATCAGGATGGTCTAACAGGATACATTAGATATAAAAGGAGACTTAGGTGAAACTATTCAGTGTGGATGTTTTGTATTTTTCATTTAATTGCCAGCATATGTCTCAGTTTAGTCGCTCAGTCATGTCTGCCTCTTTGCAACCCCAGGTGTGTGCAGCACACCAGGCTTTGTGGATTCTTTACCAGCTGAGCCATCGGGGAAGCCCAGCAAATGCCTATTGCATTCTTAAAAATATTTTTCTTTATACTGAGGTATAGCTGATTAATAAACAATGTTGTGTCTATCCCAGTTTTTACTGAGTATAGCTGATGTTGAGCTACTCTTTCTGAGAAGTAAATTAGACTTTTATTTGCAATTTTAAGACTACTTATTCTCAGAAATAATTTCAAAACAAAAATGAGATTGCTTTTCTCCCCTAGAACTGTGACTTCTTGTGGCCTTGTCCCTTCTCCCCTCCTGTTCTTCCAGCCCAGCAGCAACACATACGCATGTGCACAGGGGAGTCACCTTGTGTATACCTCTCTTGGGCACAGAGGTCATGAGTTTGACTCCCTTGCTAGACTTTGAGCCCCTGTTGGCTACAACGACTCCTTATTCATCTCTGTGTTGTAGTCATCTTCCAGAGAGCTGCAGTAGGCTCTCAATAATTTATTTGTTGATTCTCTACTTCAGTCCACAAAATATTTGAGGCAGCTAATAAGTAAATATTTATTGAATTGTGTTTTATGTTTCTAATTTTTGGTAAACAAAATATGCATCCAGTTACATTAGTTTGCTAGGACTACCACAGCAAAATACCACAGATGGAGTGGCTTAAACAACAGAAGCTTATTTTTTCATGGTACTGGAGATTAGAAGTCTGAGAGCAAGGTGTTAGCAGAATTGATTTGTTCTGAAGCCTCTCTTGTTGGCTTGCAGGTATCTGAATTCCTTCCAAGTCCTCATATGATCTTTCTTTGTGTGTGGATGCCCCTTGATTTTTAGATTTCCTCTTTGTCTAAGGACACTAGTTTGACCAAATTAGGGTATACAAGAAGAGCATTGTTTTAACTTAATCACTTCTCTAAAGGCCCTCTCCCCAAACACAGTTATAGTCTAAAGTCTTCGGGATTAGGACTTCAACATGCAAATTTAGGACGAGAGTTACAATTTAGCTAGGATATGGCATCCACGATATCATTTAGCATCAGGGTTTTATCTGATGAGGAATTGTTTCTGCCCACTGTCTTTTTCTACCTCAGAGAAGCAAATGGTTTGTTTCAGAGACCAAAGAAATAGACTATGTTTTATTACAAGATTAGAGAGATTGCACGCTAAGAAACAACTAGAATTAGTAGGTTGGCAGCTACTGGTGCCCACCCCTCAGAACAGGTTCCCAATGGAAAATAACCAAAAGGTTATTTTCTAGGATTTTTTTCAGTTGAGTAATGGTTTAGAGCAGACATATTTACCAGAAGGAACCTGTCACCTATAAAGTACAGTGTTTTTTATGGGTATACAAAAAATATATGTTGAAATTGGCTTCCTCCTATGAAATGTAGGGCTTGAGTAATTCAAAGAACAGCTTGTTTAATCTATTTTGAATATAAAATGTAAGCGTCAAAGTAGAGTTTGCTTGTTGGTAATTTTCTTCCCTGCATTGGTCATTAGCCAACATTATAATAATTTGTGTGTGTGTGTAGATATTTGTTTCCTTACATCTATTCAAAGTGACAATCTAAATGAGGCTGATAATTGTATGCACATACAATGAACATACTCGTTTTTCTTTGAAAAAGTTACCAAGTTTGATTAAAGCTCTTCAGCTCTGAGTTGGGTGTGTGGTCCATTTTGCTGACCTGAACCAAATTGGTAATGGTTTTCTTTGCCAAGACATTGTACCAGAGAGGCCAGTGGTTTCTTTCATCAATCATTTAATCTTAATTCCTGCATCTCCTTTTGAAAATGTAGTCTGTTGAGTAGACAGCAAATCATGTCTCCCATCCTGCTGAGTAGACAGTAAATCATGTCTCTCCCATCAGAGAAAATTGGGCCAGGGATAGACAAAATGGACCAGTCAGATTCTTCTTCCTGGAAATCTGGAATTGAACTCAGAGATTGTAGTCTCTGCTGTTGCCTGAATGAAGAAACTGAGAAAGTGTAGTGGGGGCAGGGACAGATAGGGACAGAGGAGAAAGGGGCAGAGTTGAAAGGCCATCAGGTTCCTTAGAGACAGAAACTTTCTTACTTCCTAGTTCCTCATGGTAGTTTTCTGAACGCTTGCTTTTACTTTCCTTCCTTGGGATTTATAGATATTCCTTCAGCTTGCCAATAATGCCATTTTTCTACTTAAGGTTACTTACCCTTTTTGATAGATTTTGTTAAGGTGATTATAGCAACAAGTGGTTTCATTAAGGAAGGGGGGGTGTATGTGTGCCCAGGCATGTGTGTTGCAGGAATATTGCTACTTATTGTTGAGTTCAGAGGTTTGATTTTTTCATTGTGGGCTCCCTTCTAAGATGTTTCAGTGATGACTAAAACCATTAATAGCAATTAAATAAACATAAATACATGGGTGGCTATTATATACTACCAACTGTGTGCTGGAATCACATTTCAAATGCATTGTGTTCCTCACTGTTGACAAAATCCTAGAGGTAGGCCTTTTGGAGATGGGGAAATGGAGGCTTACTGAAGTGAGAGGAAAGCCTCTTTTCTAACTACCCTCTTCCTGTTTAGCATGGCTCCTGATAATTTTGTCTCTTGGTATTCATAGCTTTACACAGTATCCTCCCATGCAGTCAGGACTGGTCTGTGCTGAAGTGATAGTGTGATTTTGAGATTAGGTCGTTAAGGGAATCGTAGGGTTGATCTTGTTCTCTTGGATTGCTTACTGTGGGGGAAGCTGGCCACCAAGTTTTGAGGGCACTCAAGCAGCTCTGGGGAGAGGCCAACATGTAGAGGAACCAAGGCCTCCCACCAAAAGCCAGCACCAACTTGTTAGCTATGTCACTTAGCCTCTTTGGAAATAGATCTTCCTTTTCCTGGAAAGCTTTCAGATGACTGTAGCCCCAGTCAATACCTGACTGCATTGTCATGAGGGACCCTGAGTCAGAGACGCCCAGTCAGGCTGCTCTTAAATTCTTAATGCTAGAAACTGTGAGGTACAATTAATGTTTAATGTTGTTTTAAGCCTCTAAGTTTTGTGGTAATTTGCTATACTGCAATAGGCAAATCACATAGTTTATCTGTTTGAAACCTCTTTGTGGGTAAAAAAAATCTTTGTGCTTCCTGTTTCACCTCATTCTTGGCTTATACCTGGTTCCTGCTTATCATGTGAATTAGTAAGCATAACTTGGGAAAATATAGCAGGGAACTCCAAGAGCTGAATAAGAGTGAGAGGTAGTCATGGTCAGTGACCAGTTACCATGTTCCTACTATGTAGCTGGTTACTATGTGAAAATAGGTGACAAAGCACCCTTTCATTTCTGAGAGTCCAAGGAAGATATTGAATGATAATTATTAAAAAAGATCTGTGCAGGTGGAAAACTGAGGAGGAATTTCTATCAAATTAGTTTATTGCTAAGTGAAAAGGAGGCTAATGCTTTGCCTTGTTTAAATAAAAGATTCTTTATTTGATTATAGAAAACCTTAGTGCAAGTAAACTTTTGACATAACAGAAAGGGGATGAGGGAGTCAGCTGACAGTTTGCTGAACAGCAGGTTCAAAGGTCATTCTCCTTTTGGTACAAATGTAAACTCTTCAGACAACAATGGACCTAGATCCTTTTCACCATTTATTAAAATAAATTATACACATTTCTTACACTATTAGACGAAAATTTAAGAATATGGAAGAACTTTCCAAATTTCGGCTCATATGATAGAGGGTTAAAATTCTTGTACTAAGAGAGCTTGTAAATCAGTAAGAGATATTCTGAACACTTTAATATCTTAAAAGCCAAGAAAGACCAATAGTACTTTAAAAGATAAAAAAGGGTTATTTCTGTTAAATAAAGTGTTATTTGAAAATCGTTTTACCAAGTATAATTATGGTTGTAGTAAGATAGTTTAGTACATTTAACTATGTTATAATGGAAATATTTATATTTAAATCACTCAGGTTTATTTTACTTATATGCATTTTATAAACAAATGCATGCCTGTCAACAGTTTGATTTTTCTCAAAAAGCAGTCATCTCATGCTGTTGATTCTAATTCTCTCAGGAAAGCATTTCACTTTTGCTGTGCTTTGTGTCAATTCCACCTAACTACAGCTATCAGTACTCGAGAAGCTGTTATCACCTGACGTCATCATAATAAAATTAAAGGTTCAACTCAGGGCTGTGTTGGGATTTCAGAGTGAATGTCAGACAAACCTGTTCTGATTTTGATTAATCTGTCTGACCTCTCAGGTTGCCGAGAAAAAAACGTGTCTATGTATAATGGACATTGAGAACTTAGGGGATTATAATTTGTATTGGGGGCTTTCCATGATTGAGACTGGTATGCCATTTGAAAATCTAAAATGATTCTTGTCAGGATAATTACCCAACAGATTCCTCATCGAGGCTGATTCATCAATAAGCAATGTCACACAATAGCCAAAATGATGGGAAGTGTTGTGTAACCGGCTCTAACACATCTCACTGGTTTCCGTTGTCCTGTTTTGTATTGATGATACACCCACATCAAAATCCTACTTAAAAAATGCTCTCAGTATTTCCAAATGTTTAAAGCAGAATTGAATTTTCTTCACTGCAGTAGGTTCCTCATTGTAATAGCAACTTTGTCTTGGAAGGCATCCACGTGAAGGTGGATGTCAGGCAAAGTGGTGAGAGAGGGTGGAAAACTTTCAAAAAGACAAGCCCCGGGAGGCTAGATGAGTTGGCTGAACTTGGACTTGAGTTGGCTGAGCCGGCTAAACCTGAATTTTGCACCTCCAAGGATCTGCATGGTCAGATTTCCCCCAGGGCTGACACGTGTCATCTGGAGCATTTAGGGAAACAGCTATCTGGAAACAAGGCCTTTTGAAATGTTTGGTTAATTGTTAGTGTTTGTGATCAATGGGCTGACGTCTATGGGGTCACACAGAGTCGAGCACATCTGAAGCGACTTAGCAGCAGTAGCAGCAGCAGCATGATCAACAGGAAAAGCAGTTCTGAGAAAGCAGAAAAGGGAGCATTAACTCCTGTGCCCTTCCTGAGGGCTCTGAATAGGGTTGGCATCTGCTGGGGCCCTCACCCACACAGGTGGTGCTGATGCAAGACAAGGAAATGAGACAGGCAGTGGTTCTGGGGACAGAATCCATCTGATACTGATAGCTTCTGTGCAGACAAAGATTTTATTCACATGGTTTCTGAATCTCAGGATGGAGAGGTGGATGGAGTTGCATATTCATTTCCATGGTGTTGCTTAGCGCTTCCCCTTTCCCTGTTTGAACCATCATTTCCTGCTCAATAGGAGGAGATCAAGGATTGTAGGAAGGGGCAGAGCCAGCCAGCTCTGATGCTCTCTTAGGGCCTTTAAGATCGCAGAAAACTGACTTTCTGACTTTGTCTAGCTTTCTCTCCTCCAGACCTGTCTATTTCCCTCATCTTTTCTTCACTTTCTTTAATATAAATTTTTTGTTTTCTACTCTACCTATGAAAGACTTAAAAAATTTAAACCTATAAATGCAACATAGGTCTTTAATACTTGAGGATGTTATAGATGATTGAAGTGTTTCCTCGCTTATCAGTGATATTACTATTTTTTTTTTTAATTTTGAAATGGGTGTTCTGAGGAATGGATGGTAGGGGTTAGATGATTCTGGTTTTATGGCCTCAGCAGCCTTTCAGGCAATGTGAACATAATGAATTCTAGAAAATAGTGAGTGCCAGAGGAGGGAAAAAATGCAGTGCTATGCAAGAACAAACAGAGAAGGCGATGGCACCCACTCCAGTGCTCTTGCCTGGAAAATCCCATGGACAGAGGAGCCTGGTAGGCTGCAGTCCATGGGGTCGCTAGGAGTTGGGCACAACTGAGCGACTTCACTTTCGCTTTTCACTTTCATGCATTGGAGAAGGAAATGGCAACCCACGCCAGTGTTCTCACCTGGAGAATCCCAGAGACAGTGGGCCCCCGTCTATGGGGTCTCACAGAGTTGGACCTGACTGAAGCTACTTAGCAGCAGCAGCAAGCAATAACAAAAGAAGGATGGGGCTGGGGATTTGGGTAGGCATCATGGAAGAGATGGGCAAGAACTTGGGTTTGTGAACAGAAACATGGGGGTGACCTTCTCTGGCTGGTTATCGTTAGCTATGGGGTGATTTCTTTTTATGGCAGAGAGGTAGAATAGAGAATATAAAGCCATAGCAAATGCCCTTTATTCCAGGATCCATACTATACAAAAGTCAAACAAACAATAAACAAACAGTACCCTTCCCTGCAGGCTTCCCAGGTGGCACTAGTTGGTAAAGAACCCACCTACCAATGAAAGAGACATAAGAGATGAAGTGGGTTCCATCCCTGGGTCAGAGAAGAACAGTGTAACCCTTTCCAGTATTCTTGCCAATGAAAGAGACATAAGAGATGAAGTGGGTTCCATCCCTGGGTCAGAGAAGAGCAGTGTAACCCTTTCCAGTATTCTTGCTAGAGTCCCATGGATAGAGGAGCCTGGCGGGATACAGTCCATGGGGTCACAGAGTCAAACACAACTGAAGCAAGCTAACACATACACACCACCCCCCACACCCCCTCCCTGCAAGAAACTCCTCAAAATTTCTTTTCTCCCTGTACCAATTAACCATGTAACTAATGTTCACGATGTGTTACCTTTAAGGCCTAATAAGATCCTACAGGGATCTCAGAAACAAAGGAAGATTAAAATATATTAAAACAGTTTGCCAGTGTAATGTAATCATATTCTGATTTACTGACTATTAGTCATGGCTGAATATGAGGTAGGTATTTGGATGGAAACCATCCCAAACATTCTTGATAAATTGACTTTTCTAAAATAGAGCATGAATGGACTCTAAATATGAGGAGCTTATACTTCAAAAGGTTGTGCCTCCTAAAGCCTGATTATAGGAAAAATTGTAAAAAGCAAAGGGATATTACTGCCTTTCTACTTCATTAAGTCATTCACTTAATATGCATTGGTCTATGCTAAATGCAAGGAAGTACAGAAGACAAGACAAAATCCTTCTTAGAAGGGAATTGAGGGAAAGCAGATAGGAAATTAAATATCTAGTTACAAATTATATTCTATCTCTAAAATTCAGTGAGAGCCAAGAGAAATGAGAAAACACGCGTAGTATTAAAGAGTGGGCTAAATTTGTGTGTGTTTTTTTTTTAAATTAAAATAAGTTGACTTGGTCATAAACCTTCCTGGTCTTCAAAACCAGTTAAGGGGTTGGCCTTCCTGGTTGCCAGTCCCCGGGGCTGGGGTTCCTGAAGTGAGGCTCAGGCTCCCTGCTCCATAGAGAGGACCTCTGAGTCTGAGATATCCTCTTCCTCTTGTGTGTTGCCTGCTGGAGGCGTGGGTCCTGACCGGGTTGTGTCTCTGTACCTCCCATCTATCTCAATGTGGTTTTTCCTTTATATACTTGATTGTAGGAGAGTTGTTCTGATAGTCTTCAGGTTGTTCTCAGAGAGTCATTCTGTATATAGCTGTAGTTTTGGTGTGTCCATGGGAGGAGATAAGCTCACGATCTTCGTACTCCATCATCTTGATGCTGCCTCCAGGTGAGGCTAACTTTGTTATTGTTTCTGCAGCTTTCAGTACAAAGGAATCCTGATAGTATTTATGATGGTGGTGGGTAAAGTTCAGCCACATATTGAATGATAATGTGTCCCCAGCTCACAATGAGAGTGTGTGAAGTCAGCCCACCTGTAGTGGAGGACTGGTTTGGAGTGCTGATTCTCTGAGGGTGACCCTTGTCCAGTCAGAGAGCAGGACAGATGAAATGCTTTGTACTGGTTCCTTCACTCCAGATTGTTTCTCTCCAGGCCCCCGTCTGCTGAGGGGACCACTGTTTATTGCCTATTGCTTTGTGCAGGGGACCTAGTCCTGGGTCTGGAGACTTTTCCATCAGTATAAACATTAGCTTTCACTTCTTCAGCCCTGAGTTCCCTTATTGTTTCTGGCATTCCTGGAGATGATTGTTTTTTTGCTTCCAAGCCCACTGTATAGTTTAAGTGATGTTCTTCATGTCAAGCATGTCTCTCTGTGTTTGCTGTAGAAGCGCTCACTCTTCCGTTTGAAATGGAAGTGCCGGTCTGCTGCTTTTGACACTGAGGTACTCACCAAAGGAAACTGGACTCTGACCTTTTGTTCTGACCATCTGCACAGAGTTTCTGCTAGATAATCAGCATCACAAGTTACGGTTTTATTTTCTATACTTTTCTTAAAGTGCCGAGGTATCAGGGGTTCCACACTAGTATGAGAGTCTAAACTGTGTTCATGCTGAGGTTAAGACATTTTGGGGGATGCCAGATTTTTTTTTTTTTTTTGATGTGAACCATTTTAAAGTCTTCATTGAATTTGTCACAATATAGCAGTCCATGGGGTAGCTAAGAGTTGGACACTACTGAGCAACTTCGCTTTCACTTTTTACTTTCTATGCATTGGAGAAGGAAATGACAGCCCACTCCAGTGTTCTTGCCTGGAGAATCCCAGGGATGGGGGAGCCTGGTGGGCTGCCGTCTATGGGGTCGCATAGAGTCGGACATGACTGAAGTGACTTAGTAGCAGCAGCTTCTGTTTTATGTTTTTTTTTTTTTTTTTTCCTGTGAGGCATGTGGAATTTTAGCTCCCTGACCAGAGGTCAAACCTGCACCCGTGCATTAGAAGTGAATGAAAGTCGCTCAGTTGTGTCCGACTCTGTGACCCCATGGACTATACAGTCCATAGAATTCTCCAGGCCAGAATACTGAAATGAGTAGCTGTTCCTTTCTCCAAAGGATCTTCCCAACCCAGGGATCGAACCCATGTCTCCCACGTTGCAGGTGGATTCTTTACCAGCCTGAGCTACTTTAGGGAAGAACCCTGCACTGGAAGGTGAAATCTTAACCACTGGATCACCAGGGAAGCCCCCGCCTCAACTCCTGTTCCCTAGCATGTCAAATTTAACTTTTAAGGGATGGGCTTGTCAGTAATCGGATTGCAGCAATGTCCGTCTCAAGGCAAGAGAGCAGAAGAGTTCGGGTTTGGGTCAAGGACAACAGGCCAGCGTGAGAATGGCTGGGCAGTTCTGAGCATCATTCATGTCTTCTTCCCTGGGTCTAAGTCAAACAAGCCTGGGAGGGAAATATGAAAACGCTGCTTGAGAGAAGTGGCTGTAAGATGTTAGGCTTACAAGGAAACCGAGTCTGGGGAGAGAGGTGACAATGCAGTTTGTGAGCGGGGAAGAAGGCCCCTGTCTGCTTTGGTGAAGAGCACAGCAGGACTGGGTCGTGAGGCAGGCTTCAGTGCACCAGCTCCCGCATCTTCCTGGCCGCCTCCGCGGCAGCCTCCACAGGGAACCGCACAGGCGTCGGCTTCCCACTGAGGCACTAGACGAAGGAAATGTAGAGCTGGAGAGACCTGCACAGCCACACACTCGCAGTCATTGAGATGACAGTGTAAGGTGTGAAGAAAAGGTGGATTGATCTGAGACTCCCTTGGCTTGGCTATGGGTAAGGACAGGCATAGAAGAGTGAAGACTGTGAACACCCCAGAAACTGTCAGAAGGTGATTGTCCTCACAAAGGAACAAAACTGACCTCTACTTGGTCAGTCTCCTTTAAATGAACTTTGCACTTATTTCCTGTTTTCCTCTCTTAAATTTACTTTCTAAATAGTTTGAACGGTGTGTTATTATCGTCCCTTCCAACCTGCTAAAATAAAGCATACCTATTATCTTAACACAGCCTGTTCCAATAACACTGTTCTCTAGTTAGCACAGCATCATAGAGATCTCTCATGAGGTATTGGTAGGGGCTGTTATGTAGGCAGAAACATGTATGAGATGAATTGAAGTTTCATTAAGGCAAATTCAGTGCGCATGAACCGTGCAAAGTACTTTTCAGTGGAAGAGATGGATGTTTAAGACAGAGTGTGTTTCTGACAAAATCATGCCTTATGTGAGAGTTTTATAAATGTTTACAAAATGCGGCAACATGTATTGAAAATGTACATAGAGAGTATTCTTTCTGTGTATAAAGATTCTAGAGGAAAAACTCATTTGGAAGAAAGGATAAGAACATGTGATGGAGGTTCAATAATGGTGATAATGGTGGTCCAGCTGGGGTAACCATTCATCCCTGGCACAGGCTGTGAGAGTCAGGCTGGAGGGGATCATGACTGTCCGTATTGAGGTCTGCTTCAGGAGTCTGGGAGCTTGTTCTCCCAGTGTCCTCATTCCTTTATGACTCACAATGAATATTTTTATCCATGAATTTATATAAACATGTGGATATAAACAGACCTTATATGTACCCTTGTTCCATCATAATCTTGAACCAGTTATTTCATCTTTCAGAACACAACTTTTTATCCTTTTTTTAAAAAAAATACGTATTTATTTGGCTGCGTTGGGTCTTAGTTACTTCACGTGGGATCTTCTTTGCTTTTTGCGGTATCTTCTTGTTTTGGGGCACGAACTCTCTAGTTGTGCTGTGCAGACTTAGCTTCTCTGGGGCATGTGGGATCTTAGTTCCCTGACCTTGGATCAAACCTTAAACCCCTGCATTCCAAGGCAGATTCTTAACCCCTGAACCACCATCTAAGTTCCACAGAGCACAACTTTCTTTACAGAGTAAATTGGAATGGAGTTACTTAATAATTGATGGTTTTATATAGCAAATATCTACAGTAAAAATCACAGTGACATATAAAAATAATCATTCATTTTTCATTCATGTGTCTGTACATGCCTCTGCTTCAGGTTATGGGTCAAGTTCACGTTCCGTGTGAACTTATTCTGTGATTAGGATGAAGGGCAGAAACTAACTGGGACATGTTCTTCATTTGGTAATGGTCAGAAACTTAGAGGGTTGAGAAGATACATTCAATGGCTACTTTGTTTTTTTTTTATTGAAGGATAATTGTTTAGAGTATTGCATTGGTTTCTACTAATCATCAACGTGAATCAGCCATAGGTTTACCCATGTCTCCTCTCACTTGAACATCTCTCCTACCTCCTTCCCCATCTCATCCCTCTAGGTTGTTACCAAGCCTCAGTTTGAGTTCCCTGAGTCATACAGCAAGTTCCCATTGGCTATCTATTATGGTTATGTATGTTTCCATGTTACTCTCTCCATACCTCCCTACCTCTCCTTCTCCAACACCCCTCTCCCCGCCCCCCTCCAAGCCATGTCCATAAGTCTGTTCTCAATGTCTGTGTCTCCATTGCTGCTCCACAAATAGGTTCATCAATATATTCAATGGCTTTTAAAGTCTCTTCCCTCATTCCACTGGCAGGAGAAGATCACATGAACAAATCTAAAATTCAGAGAAGCATTCTCCCTACATGGAAGTGAATATTTGCTAAATAATATATGCTACCACACTTTACTTCCTGCCCTTTTAAAACTTTAAAAAATGTGTTTCCAGGCTCTTCTGAAGCTAGTTCAAAGCCTACCACAAATGTAGGAAGCTCTACATAAACTAGTGCTTCCTCCTTACTGTTGTAGAATTAAACCTTATTAGGGAGATGATCTCTTACTTCATTTATGATGCCATTCTGATAATTTAGGTTGATAGTTGCAATTTCTGTTCCATTTAATCTGGGCTGACTGGCCTGATTACTCACTGAAGATTGTACCTGCGGTACCCCATATGGTAGCCACAAGCTACATGTAGCTATTTAAATTTGGATGAAATTTTAAAAATGTAAGTCAGTGATAAAGAATACATCTACCAATGCAGGAGATGTGAGTTTGATCCCTGGATTGGGAAGATTCCCCTGGAGTCAGAAATGGCAATCCACTCCAGTATTCTTGCTTGGGAAATCCTGTGGACAGAGGAACCAGGCAGGCTACAGTCCATGGTGTCACAAAAGAGTCAGACACAACTCAGAGACTGAACACCAACAATTCAATAGTCACACCAGCCACATTTCAAGTGCTCGAAAACTACATGTGACTAGTGGCTATCATGTAGGGTAGCACAGAAATAGGACAGTTTCATCATCACAGAAAGTTCTACTGGACAACACTGGGCTACATTCAACAATGACAATCATAATGACCTTCATTTATCTAGCACTAGCCATGCGCCAGGCACCCTGATATACGTGCTGTATGTAAGTTCATCCTTGTGACTATTTTGTGAGCTCACTACTCTTATTCTCATTTTTCTAATGAAGAAACTGATGGTTCAGTTCAGTTCAGTTGCTCAGTTGTGTCCGACTCTTTGCGACCCCATGAATCCCAGCACACCAGGCCTCCCTGTCCATCACCAACTCCCGGAGTTCACTCAGACTCATGTCCATCGAGTCGGTGATGCCATCCAGCCATCTCATCCTCTGTTACCCCTTCTCCTCCTGCCCCCAATCCCTCCCAGCATCAGAGTCTTTTCCAATGAGTCAACTCTTCGCATGAGGTGGCCAAAGTACTGGAGTTTCAGCTTTAGCATCATTCCTTCCAAAGAAATCCCAGGGCTGATCTCCTTCAGAATGGACTGGTTGGATCTCCTTGCAGTCCAAGGGACTCTCAAGAGTCTTCTCCAACACCACAGTTCAAAAGCATCCATTCTTTGGCACTCAGCCTTCTTCACAGTCCAACTCTCACATCCATACATGACTACCGGAAAAACCATAGCCTTGACTAGACGGACCTTAGTCGGCAAAGTAATGTAATAGTGATGCTAAAAATAGGAGCCAGCTTGCCAATGGGTAGTAACTGGCAATGTATTGTGTATTTGACTCCAAAGCTAGGTCTCTGAGCCATTAAAATGCTTGGTTTTCTAGTTTCAGGTTATCTCAAGAACAGATGCTGTGATGTCTAGCCGAGTAGTGGCAGTGGCAGGGTGCTTAAGTGCCAGGGTACTATCTGGGATGATTAAGGGGGCCGATGAAGAACTGGTTGACTGAGGAGCACAGTAGTGGTTTCCAGACCCCATAGCTGGTCTGAGGAACAGGGAGATGGCTGTGGCTATAGTTGGTCCAATGGTTCCCTGCGAGATCTGCTGCTTCTTCAGATAGAGCCTCTCATGATTCTGCCTGATTCTGCCCAGTAACCGCTGTGTTCAGTCAGCTGTGCTTTTCTCTGCAGAGGGTCCTTAGCATGCATGCATGCATGCTGTTGCTTCAGTTGAGTCCAACTCTTTGTGACCTACCTCTGTAGCCTTCCAGGCTCCTTTGTCCATGGGATTCTCCAGGCAAGAATAGTAGAGTAGGTTGCCTTTTCCCCCTCCAGGGGATCTTCCTGAGCCAGGGATCTAGCCCACACCTCCTGCTTGGCAGGCAGATGCTTTACCACTGAACTACCAGGAAGCCCCTCTTAAAGTACTGAACTGGTAGTTTCATGGAAGCAAGATAAGAGAATAATTATTGGAGATACATGGAAATTTAGTTAGATTTACATTAGAATGAGAAGTTACCAAAAGGCCATAGAATAGATATGGAAAATTGAAAGGAGTAACTCTCCTGAGACTAGGACTTTGGGAATATTTGGGAGTTTGTAGAAATGGAAGAAAGAAATGAGAGAGAACCTGCTATGATTGAATGAAGTTGAGAGAAGAGATAGGGAAAGGGAATTTTTAAAAATGTAGGTTATAAATGGAATACTACTTTGGTGATTGGACTGTAGCCTACAAGACTCCTCTGTCCATGGAATTTTCCAGGCAAGAGTACTGGAGTGGGTTGCCATTTCATTCTCCAAAAGTTGTAATTAGGGTTTTATTATTATTATTATTTTTCAACTCTCAGGATTGTTCTTTCCTTGAGTGCAAAACCATGCTAAGAATGGGCCATGAGGCCACCAAGCTTTATGTAAGAAAACTGGCATTTGACATATATAATAGTTATATATATATATATATATATATATATATAGTTATATAGTTTATATATATATATATATATAGTTATATAGTTTATATATATATATTAGAGTAGGCAATGGCACCCCACTCCAGTACTCTTGCCTAGAAAATCCCATGGACAGAGGAGTCTGGTGGGCTACAGTCCATGGGGTCTCGAAGAGTCGGACACAACTGAGTGACTTCACTTTCACTTTTCGCTTTCATGCATTGGAGAAGGAAATGGCACCCACTCCAGTGTTCTTGCTTGGAGAATCCCAGGGACAGCGGAGCCTGGTGGGCTGCTGTCTCTGGTGTTGCACAGAGTTGGACACGACTGAAGCAACTAAGCAGTTATATATATAGTTATATATATAATATATATCAGTATATATTATATATATATAATAGTTATGTAACTACTTCTTCAGTGGGAAGAGTGGATTAGGAGCTAGAGGCTTACAGTAGTAATAGAGTTATATTTCTCATTGGAATTTAAGAAAATGAATGTCTAGCTATAAAACCTGAGCATCACTGAGCTTATCTATAGTTTAAACCTAGCATCTGCTCAATAGTAGTGATCTTTGTTTTTCTGCCCTAACTTGACACTGTTATTATACATTCTTTTAATATCATCTTTCTTATCTATTGCTTAGTAAGTATGAATTTCAAGCTGAGTTGCAAGTATTACAGCTCTTCTTTGTATTCTCTGTGATTATTACATTATAGCCAATAGTGATTTGTAAAATGCAGGTTAGTGACTATTTTAGTTAAATTGCATCCCGGAAATTTTTGATGTAGGAGAAAAATGTATTGTGAGGGGAAAAGGTTCCATAATCAAACATTTGATGTTTCTGTGTGCTTTTTTCCACTCTGTTTATGGTGTACTTTGATGACAAAGTTTTTTATCTTGATAAAGTCTAGTTTATAATTTTTTTCTTTTGTTGCCTGTGGTTTTGGTGCTTTTTCTTCAGGTTATAATTATGCTGCTGGTTTTTAAAATGATTTGGAGATCTTGTTTTAATAACTTTTCCCCATTCCTGTATTTTGAATTGTTGATTAGATGCTTATATCTTTAGATGTGGAGCCTTGATACCTTTCCCGCTCAAAGCATTATTGTTATCTGTTTGGTGTGTGTAAGAACTCTGAATTTAAGATTTGCTATAGTATCTAAGGAAAAAAATAGTTCTAAACATTGCTTAAAGGAATAATTGTTTTAGCAGCATTGAGACTAATTGAATTAAATACATGTAAGAGTAGAAAGCATGGTTGCCCCCACCACAGGAGGTATAAGCCTACCTTATGATCAAAATTTAATAGATTTATTATGAATTTCCTATTATCCATGAAGTGCATAGGCTGAGTATACTTGACTGGATTCAGGCTTATATCTGATCTTTTAATCAATCAGTGTAACTTAGGTAAAAGATTTACTCTAGAAGTAACATTAAATTCCAAGAAAATAAACTCTGTGAGCCATTTGCATTGACAGGCAGGGATTTCTTTCAGATGATTTATCACAATTACTTTGAAAATATTTTCAGAAAACTTACCACAAGGTGTGTGTGTGAAACGACGGCCTCCTTTATCCCTATTTGTGATATCCCAAGGAGGAAGATCCTAACTGATTTAAAAGTTATTCTGGTGGCATACTCTGCTCACCTCCCAAGAGTGCAAGTGGTATGTCCTGATTAGCACTCTGAGGTCAAGTGTTAATGACTCTGGAGGAGAGCTACTGGGATCCTGGAAAGTGTCCTGTCTCTGAAACATCCAGTCTATGACATGGTCCATGGTGTGAATCCTGCCTACCAGAAGGCTCCCCACCAAAACAGTCACAGAAAGCTTGGTTAATCAGACAACCAGTGTCTTTTGGTAAAGGTCAAGTTTACAAGTGGAGGTTTATGGATCCTGCACCTAAATGAGTACAAAGTGCATAAACTTCTAAAACATTTTTTTCTAGTCTTCATCATTCCTGCCTATTTCTCTCTCATTTTTTCCTTTTGGCTTATTGATCACCTCCTCAATTCCTTTATAATTCATTGTCTGGTTAGGGTGTCAGTGGCTCAAGAAATCCAGACTTAAGGGTAGAAAATTCTTAGGTACCAGGTAACTGTGAGTCTGATCTGGGTAGGCAAACTGGAGTGCTATTTTCATCTTAGAGTTAGGGTTAGGATTGACTGGGTGAGAAATTGATGACAAAAACTGGAAAAACATATTACTAGACATTAGGCAAGATAGAAAACATGAGTCCAGACACATTGGCAGAAGCCAGAAAACCTACAAGGACTGAAGGAGAAAATTTCATGTAGAAATTTAATGCTGCAATACCTCTTTTAATTGGCTTCCTTTTTTCAATCCCAAGACTGCTACTTTATGGTTCAGGTCCTAATTATCTCTTGATTGTACAAGATGGCTTTTAAGTGGTCTCCATCCTTTCCATCTCTGATTCATTAGCTCTTTCGGTTCAGATTGGTCTTCCCAAACCCAAAATGTCCAGTTGAGCCACCCCACTACTCTAGAACCGTCATCAGCTCCCCATAGCTTTAATTATTTATGTTTATAAGCTTGTTCTTTAAGGACATCCATTCTCATACTTCACGCTGTTTTAATCATGTTGTCTCTCCTTATCTTTTATACTTACTTTAAAGTGTTAGTTGCTCAATCGTGTCTGACTCTTTGTGACCCCATGGACTGTAGCCTGCCAGGCTCCTCTGTCCATGGGGATTCTCCAGGCAGGAACACTGGAGTGGGTTGCCGTGCCCCCCTCCAGGGGATCTTTCCAACCCAGGGATCGAACCCAGGTTTCCTTTTCGCAGGCAGATTCTTTACTCTCTGAGCCACTAGGGAAGTCCTAAAAGTTATGTTTAAATCTTGTGTATGTGTTAGTCTCTCAATCATGTTCAATTCTTTGAAACCCCATCGACTGTAAGAGGGTAGCCTGTAGTCTGTATATAGCCTGTAGCTCATATTCTTCAGGCAAGAATACTGGAGTGGGTTGCCATTTCCTCCTCCAGGGAAGATCCCTGACTCAGGGATTGAACCTGGGTCCTCTGCATTGCAGGCCGATTCTTTACCATCTGAGCCACCAGGGAAGCTATAGTTACTTTAAGTGATACCCAAATTGCTGGTTTCTGAATGTGCATTCCTTCTTCTGAGTAATTTCTATCACTCTCTCTCCTCTTCTTTAGTAAAAAACCTACTAAGTCATTTTTCAATTGCCATCTCTACTGAAGATGAAGTCCCTTCTTTGACTTTTTCTTTTTCTTTCATGAATCAGTACTGTTGAGTTCTTTCGTGGTACTTTTTCCATACAAATTTCTGTAAAATGATTGATTTACTTTCTCATATACCCTAATTAATAATCAGGCAGGACTGTTTTATTTATGACAAACTATAAGCAGAGCTCTTAATGCCTAGAAATTTTCAAGAGTTTTTATTTTATTTTTTATTTATTTATTTTTTTGTTTGCAATGTAATTTTAGTTTATTTTATTTTTTAAAATTTATTTATTTATTTATTTTTTAAATTTTAAAATCTTTAATTCTTACATGCGTTCCCAAACATGACCCCCCCTCCCACCTCCCTCCCCACAACATCTCTCTGGGTCATCCCCATGCACCAGCCCCAAACATGCTGCACCCTACGTCAGACATGGACTGGCGATTCAATTCTTACATGATAGTATACATGTTAGAATTCCCATTCTCCCAAATCATCCCACCCTCTCCCTCTGAGTCCAAAAGTCCGTTATACACATCTGTGTCTTTTTTCCTGTCTTGCATACAGGGTCGTCATTGCCATCTTCCTAAATTCCATATATATGTGTTAGTATACTGTATTGGTGTTTTTCTTTCTGGCTTACTTCACTCTGTATAATTGGCTCCAGTTTCATCCATCTCATCAGAACTGATTCAAATGAATTCTTTTTAACGGCTGAGTAATACTCCATTGTGTATATGTACCACAGCTTTCTTATCCATTCATCTGCTGATGGACATCTAGGTTGTTTCCATGTCCTGGCTATTATAAACAGTGCTGCGATGAACATTGGGGTACATGTGTCTCTTTCAATTCTGGTTTCCTCGGTGTGTATGCCCAGCAGTGGGATTGCTGGGTCATAAGGTAGTTCTATTTGCAATTTTTTAAGGAATCTCCACACTGTTCTCCATAGTGGCTGTACTAGTTTGCATTCCCACCAACAGTGTAGGAGGGTTCCCTTTTCTCCACACCCCCTCCAGCATTTATTGCTTGCAGATTTTTGGATCGCAGCCATTCTGACTGGTGTGAAGTGTGGGACCTCATTGTGGTCTTGATTTGCATTTCTCTGATAATGAGTGATGTTGAGCATCTTTTCATGTGTTTGTTAGCCATCCGTATGTCTTCTTTGGAGAAATGTCTATTTAGTTCTTTGGCCCATTTTTTGATAGGGTCGTTTATTTTTCTGGAGTTGAGCTGCATGAGTTGCTTGTATATTTTGGAGATTGGTTGTTTGTCAGTTGCTTCATTTGCTATTATTTTCTCCCATTCAGAAGGCTGTCTTTTCACCTTGCTTATATTTTCCTTTGTTGTGCAGAAGCTTTTAATTTTAATTAGATCCCATTTGTTTATTTTTGCTTTTATTTCCAGCATTCTGGGAGGTGGATCATAGAGGATCCTGCTGTGATTTATGTCTGAGAGTGTTTTGCCTATGTTCTCCTCTAGGAGTTTTATAGTTTCTGATCTTACATTTAGATCTTTAATCCATTTTGAGTTTATTTTTGTGTATGGTGTTAGAAAGTGATCTAGTTTCATTCTTTTACAAGTGGTTGACCCGTTTTCCCAGCACCACTTGTTAAAGAGATTGTCTTTACTCCATTGTATATTCTTGCCTCCTTTGGCAAAGATAAGGTGTCCATATGTGTGTGGATTTATCTCTGGGCTTTCTATTTTGTTCCATTGATCTATGTGTCTGTCTTTGTGCCAGTACCATACTGTCTTGATGACTGTGGCTTTGTAGTAGAGCCTGAAGTCAGGCAAGTTGATTCCTCCAGTTCCATTCTTCTTTCTCAAGATTGCTTTGGCTATTCGAGGTTTTTTGTATTTCCATACAAATCTTGAAATTATTTGTTCTAGTTCTGTGAAAAATGTGGCTGGTAGCTTGATAGGGATTGCATTGAATTTGTAAATTGCTTTAGGTAGTATACTCATTTTCACTATATTGATTCTTCCAATCCATGAACATGGTATATTTCTCCATCTATTAGTGTCCTCTTTGATTTCTTTCATCAGTGTTTTATAGTTTTCTATATATAGGTCTTTAGTTTCTTTAGGTAGATATATTCCTAAGTATTTTATTCTTTTCGTTGCAATGGTGAATGGAATTGTTTCCTTAATTTCTTTTCTACTTTCTCATTATTCGTGTATAGGAATGCAAGGGATTTCTGTGTGTTGATTTTATATCCTGCAACTTTACTATATTCATTGATTGAGCTCTAGTAATTTTCGGGTGGAGTCTTTAGGGTTTTCCATGTAGAGGATCATGTCATCTGCAAACAGTGAGAGTTTTACTTCTTCTTTTCCAATTTGGATTCCTTTTATTTCTTTTTCTGCTCTGATTGCTGTGGCCAAAACTTCCAGAACTATGTTGAATAGTAGCGGTGAAAGTGGGCACCCTTGTCTTGTTCCTGACTTTAGGGAAATGCTTTCAATTTTTCACCATTGAGGATAATGTTCGCTGTGGGTTTGTCATAGATAGCTTTTATTATGTTGAGGTATGTTCCTTCTATTCCTGCTTTCTGGAGAGTTTTTATCATAAATGGATGTTGAATTTTGTCAAAGGCCTTCTCTGCATCTATTGAGATAATCATATGGTTTTTATTTTTCAATTTGTTAATGTGGTGAATTACATTGATTGATTTGCAGATATTGAAGAATCCTTGCATCCCTGGGATAAAGCCCACTTGGTCATGGTGTATGATCTTTTTAATGTGTTGTTGGATTCTGATTGCTAGAATTTTGTTGAGGATTTTTGCATCTATGTTCATCAGTGATATTGGCCTGTAGTTTTCTTTTTTTGTGACATCTTTGTCAGGTTTTGGTATTAGGGTGATGGTGGCCTCATAGAATGAGTTTGGAAGTTTACCTTCCTCTGCAATTTTCTGGAAGAGTTTGAGGAGGATAGGTGTTAGCTCTTCTCGACATTTTTGGTAGAATTCAGCTGTGAAGCCGTCTGGACCTGGGCTTTTGTTTGCTGGAAGATTTCTGATTACCGTTTCAATTTCTGTGCTTGTGATGGGTCTGTTAAGATTTTCTATTTCTTCCTGGTTCAGTTTTGGAAAATTGTACTTTTCTAAGAATTTGTCCATTTCTTCCACGTTGTCCATTTTATTGGCATACAACTGCTGATAGTAGTCTCTTATGATCCTTTGTATTTCTGTGTTGTCTGTTGTGATGTCTCCATTTTCATTTCTAATTTTATTGATTTTTCTCTCTTTGCTTCTTGATGAGTCTGGCTAATGGCTTGTCAATTTTATTTATCCTTTCAAAGAACCAGCTTTTGGCTTTGTTGATTTTTGCTATGGTCTCTTTTGTGTTTTTTTGCATTTATTTCTGCCCTAATTTTTAAGATTTCTTTCCTTCTACTAACTCTGGGGTTCTCCAACTCTTCCTTTTCTAGTTGCTTTAGTTGCAGAGTTAGGTTATTTATTTGACTTTTTTCTTGTTTCTTGAGGTATGCCTGTATTGCTATGAACTTTCCTCTTAGCACTGCTTTTATAGTGTCCCACAGGTTTTGGGGTTGTTGTGTTTTCATTTTCATTAGTTTCTATGCATATTTTGATTTCTTTTTGATTTCTTCTGTGATTTGTTGGTTATTCAGAAGTGTGTTGTTCAACCTCCATATGTTGGAATTTTTAATAGTTTTTCTCCTGTAATTGAGATCTAATCTTAATGCATTATGGTCAGAAAAGATGCTTGGAATGATTTCGATTTTTTGAATTTATCAAGTTTAGATTTATGGCCCAGGATGTGATCTATCCTGGAGAAGGTTCCATGAGCACTTGAAAAAAGGTGAAATTCATTGTTTTGGGGTGAAATGTCCTATAGATATCAATTAGGTCTAACTGATCTAATGTATCGTTTAAAGTTTGCATTTCTTTGTTAATTTTCTGTTTAGTTGATCTGTCCATAGGTGTGAGTGGGGTATTAAAGTCTCCCACTATTATTGTGTTATTGTTGATTTCCCCTTTCATACTTGTTAGCATTTGTCTTACATATTGTGGTGCTCCTATATTGGGTGCATATATATTTATAATTGTTATATCTTCTTCTTGGATTGATCCTTTGATCATTATGTAGTGGCCTTCTTTGTCTCTTTTCACAGCCTTTGTTTTAAAGTCTATTTTATCGGATATGAGTATTGCCACTCCTGCTTTCTTTTGGTCTCTATTTGCGTGGTATATCTTTTTCCAGCCCTTCACTTTCAGTCTGTATGTGTCCCTTGTTTTGAGGTGGGTCTCTTGTAAGCAGCATATAGAGGGGTCTTGTTTTTTTATCCATTCGGCCAGTCTTTGTCTTTTGGTTGGGGCATTCAACCCATTTACGTTTAAGGTAATTATTGATAAGTATGATCCCATTACCATTTACTTTATTGTTTTGGGTTCGGGTTTATACACCCTTTTCGTGTTTCCTGTCTAGAGAATATCCTTTAGAATTTGCTGGAGAGCTGGTTTGGTGGTGCTGAATTCTCTCAGCTTTTGCTTGTCTGTAAAGCTTTTGATTTCTCCTTCATATTTGAATGAGATCCTTGCTGGGTACAGTCATCTGGGCTGTAGGTTATTGTCTTTCATCACTTTAAGTATGTCTTGCCATTCCCTCCTGGCCTGAAGCATTTCTATTGAAAGATCAGCTGTTATCCTTATGGGAATCCCCTTGTGTGTTATTTGTTGTTTTTCCCTTGCTGCTTTTAATATTTGTTCTTTGTGTTTGGTCTTTGTTAATTTGATTAATATGTGTCTTGGGGTGTTTCGCCTTGGGTTTATCCTATTTGGAACTCTCTGTGTTTCTTGGACTTGGGTGATTATTTCCTTCCCCATTTTAGGGAAGTTTTCAACTATTATCTCCTCAAGGATTTTCTCATGGTCTTTCTTTTTGTCTTCTTCTGGGACTCCTATTAATCTGAATGTTGGAGCATTTCATGTTGTCCTGGAGGTCTCTGAGATTGTCCTCATTTCTTTTAATTCATTTTCCTTTTTTCCTCTCTGATTCATTTATTTCTAACATTCTATCTTCTATTTCACTAATCCTATCTTCTGCCTCCGTTATTCTACTATTTGTTGCCTCCAGAGTGTTTCTGATCTCATTTATTGCGTTATTCATTATATAGTGACTCTTTTTTATTTCTTCTAGGTCCTTGTTAAACCTTTCTTGCATCTTTTCAATCCTTGTCTCCAGGCTATTTATCTGTGATTCCATTTTGATTTCAAGATTTTGGATCATTTTCACTATCAATATTCAGAATTCTTTCTCAGGTAGATTCCCTACTTCTTCCTCTTTTGTTTGGTTTGTTGGGCATTTCTCCTGTTCCTTTACCTGCTGTGTATTCCTCTGTCTCTTCATCTTGGTTATATTGCTGTGTATGGGGTGGCCTTTTAATATTCTGGTAATTTGTGGACTTCTCTGTATTACGGAGCTTCCTCACTGTGG
Source organism: Ovis aries (assembly GCF_016772045.2). Taxonomy (NCBI): domain Eukaryota; kingdom Metazoa; phylum Chordata; class Mammalia; order Artiodactyla; family Bovidae; genus Ovis; species Ovis aries. The sequence goes on along the minus strand of NC_056069.1, from coordinate 16,767,651 downwards.
GGAGGGTTGTATCAGTGGCTTGTCAAGGTTTCCTGGTTAGGGAGGCTTGTGTTGGAGTTCTGATGGGTGGAGCTGGGTTTCTTCTCTCTGGAGTGCAGTGGAGTGACCAGTAATGGGTTATGAGATGTCAGAGGTTTTGGAGTAGCTTTGAGCTGCCTGTATATTGAAGCTCAGGGGATTGTTCCTGTGTTGCTGGAGAATTTGCGTGGTATGTCTTGCTCTGGAACTTGTTGGCTCTTGGGTGGAGCTTGGTTTCAGTGTAGGTATGGACGTGTTTGATGAGCTCCTGTTGATTAATGTTTCCTGAATTCAGGAGTTCTCTGATGTTCTCAGGCTTTGGACTTAAGCCTCCTGCTTCTGGTTTTCAGTTTTATTTTTACAGTAACCTCTAGATTTCTCCTTCTATACAGCACTGATGATAAAACATCTAGGTTAAAGATGAAAAGTTTCTCCACATTGAGGGACACCCAGAGAGGTTCACTGAGTTACATGGAGAAGAGAAGAGGGAGGGGGTAGTTAGAGGTGACTGGAATGAG